>NC_060066.1:157949028-158590528 GCF_922984935.1 Meles meles | reverse complement strand
TTCGATCTCAGTTCTTTGTTCTGTTTCAGGTTGAATCATGTAGCTGCTGGTCTTGTTTCACCAAGTCTGAAATCAGATACCTCTAGTAAAGAAATAGAGGAAGCCATGAAGAGAGTACGAGAAGCACAGTCCCTAATTTCTGCTGCTATAGAACCAGGTAAAAATATGTTAGTCAGTTGTGTTGAATCTTAAACTATGTGATTGTTGACAAAAATGATTATTGCATGAGTTTGGGAATATTACAGTCATTTTAAAATTTAATTATAATCATCTTTTAATTTTCCAAATTCTGATAAAATTCTGATAAAAGGTCATGTTGTAGAGTGATCCTGGGTTGGGGGAGGGGACTTGTCACCTAGACATAATTTGAAAATATCTGGAGATATTTAATTGTCATGTTGGTACCAACTGCATCTCTAGTGGGTAGAGGATCAGGACATAGCTAAACATCCGTCAGGGTACCCTACTCTATCCTTCAATGATGCATTCCTTAATAGTAGTGCTTAGACTTATGTTAGCTTATGTTGGGATAACCTAATTGATTTTAGTCTTTTATTTGACCTAGAGAACCTACTACAGATGCTTCTGTTAAGACATTTGTTTAAAGAAAACCAAATACCTAAAAATACTACCTTATTTTCTGCAGATTGTCTTTTCGAGGTGAAGTGAATGGTTATCCTATTGTGTGCCTATATAGATTGGATGTTTGGTTCTGGATTATTTTTTCCCCACATCAAATAAATGTTTTACTAATTTTTCACTCCTATTTCTTAATAGATATGTGTAGTATTAGGAAGATAATTATAATGTTGGATAAATTAATACCAAGTGCTTTATGTCTGTTATTTAATCAACAGAATTAATTAGTCCAAGGCCATAAAGCAAGGAGTAAGAGTTTTAGATACACAACTGGATGTATGTGACTCCAGAGCCAAAACACCGTGCTGTAACTTTTTGTTTTCATTGAAAACTAATAACTGGAAATACTGAAAGTGGTTTATTTATAAATTCTCCCCAAGATTTTTGTGAATTTATTACTGACATTTGCAATAAATTGAGTCCAGTTAATGAAATGATCTAAATGTGAAAGAATTCAGTCTCACTTTAATTGTGGACCACATGTGAAGAATGCAGTGGCTTTATTTCTCTTAAGTCCTAAGTTAAAGAAATTGCTTATGTATTATTTAAAACTAGGAAATTGTAGTCAGATCATCTAGATCTGTCTCCTGACTTACACAGTTGAAAATTAGAGAGGAGGAGGAAGTTCAGACAGGTTAAGAAAAGAGAGCTAGCTTACTAAAAGCCAGTTCTGTCACAGAGTGTAGTGAGAACAGTGAATGAATCGTGACTCTCTGGAATTGAAGGCCAAATATTGAGTTTATTAATCAACCACTGTAACATAAATATATAGGAATTTATTTAGCAGAGGCACATAGACATAAGTGATTAAGAAGGAACATTTTAATGGAACAAGGATTTAAAATGTCTGTATTTCTGTTTATTATATAATCTGTTAAATATATTTATCTTATAGTTGAGTACTGGTTAGGAGATGTTAATATATGACACATGAAAATAAAGGTTTAATCTGGGTCAATTAGAGCTATATTTGGGAAAGTAGAACCCAGGGATGGAAATAGGGACTCCTCATTTAGAAACCTATGAAGAATGAGATGGATAATTCTTTTCATAGATTGTTTATGGACAGTACATCACAGCCTTCCAAATCTGGTACAAATGAAATAGTCAAAGGAAACTTTGGTTAGTTGAAAATCAGATATGTAATTTGGATCTACTGAAAGCCTAGAAAAAAGGATCATATGACATTTAAGGATGATATATGAAACCTGAAAATTAAAATACTGAAGAATTTCTTAGAATGACTTCTAAGTGGGCATAATCTTCCTATTTTATGGTTTCTAAATCCAGATTCCTTTTTTTTTTTTTTAATCCAGATAAGAAAGAAGAGAAACGAAGGCACTCAAGGTCAAGATCACGTTCTAGGAGGAGGAGGACTCCCTCATCTTCTAGGCACAGGTTTGATAGATTGTTATTGGTAGTTAATTGTACCTTAGAAAAAGATAATTTCTGTATCTCAAATCCTTCTTAATTTGCTAGCTGTTAACCTACTTAGCTCTGGGTGTTTTAATAACTGTTACCATTAGCAGAGTGTTTGAGTTCACATGTGGATACATGGAGAAAAGGTATGGGCTAAATAGACGATTGGTACTTTACAACTCCAAAATCTGGAGATGGGAGGAAGGCACTGGGACTGGAGCACCAAATTGAGTTAGGACTGTGGAAGAACACTAGACTTGAAACTTTTGACTTGAATTCTAGTTCTTACTTTCCACTAGACTTCTTGAGACTTCTCTTTCAACTTACCCACCTGATGCCTGAATATTTGTAAATGACGACTTTCGGTAATATCACCACACATCTCATCTGAAAACCCTTTTAAGTATTAGGAATCTGTCATGTTCACAGTGGTACATTCAAGTGTTCTGAAATTTAATTTTCTCCTGAAACCTCAGATCTTATTATCAGCAGCAAGTTTGGGGTTTGTTTTTTGTTTTTTGTTTTTTTTTTTGAGATGATAGGCTTCATGCATTTTTTTCCAGAAAATGTCTGCCAATACCATAGTCTAAACAACCATAGTTTGTCATACTTGTTTTTTCAAGTAGAGATGTTACTTCATGGGAAAGCAGTTAGGTAAGCTCACAGCTCAGTCACGCAGCTGTGTTTCTTGGTAACAACAGTCATTAAACTTTAATATGACAAGTGATTTATGTATTCATTTCACAGAACATTGCTCAAGGGCCTAGATTTAATATTTACTGTTCATAATACTAGGTTAATAGCATTCAAAGAATCAGGTTTAATAAAATAGTCTTTACTGCTTCATCAATGATCTCTTTAGTGAAAATGGCATTTTTTTTGTTTTTTTCTTTTACTGCACTTGCATACTGCAAATGCCAGTGAAGAATACAGAGACCTATTTAGGGCAGTTCAGTACCTGCTATCTTGATTGGTGCTAAGAAGATCATAAAACCCTTTCACACCACCATTGCTTTTGCACTATTAGTTTATATGTCAATACAGTGAAAAGGGCAGATAATATCTTGGTAGTTCTTTTATTTTGTTTTGTTTTGTTTTTAAATAATTTTGACCTGTGGACCCCATGACATTGTCAGGTCTTTTCATAGTCATTTCATTAGTCCACTTGGCTGTTGTAATAGAATACCATAGGGTCGGTGGCTTACAAACAACAGAAATTAATTTCTCACAGGTCTGGAGACTGGGAAGTCCAAGGTCGAGGTCTTGGCAAATTAGGTGTTTAGTGAGGACCCTTGTTTGTAAGTCTTTTTACTATCCTCACATGGAATGGGTGAGGGGTTTAGATCTCTTTTATAAGCTTACTGTCATGACCTAATTATCTTCCAAAGGCTCCACCTCAGTGTCATCACACTGGAAATTTGGGTTTCACATAAGAATTTTGGAAGGGGCACAAAATTCAGTCTGTAGCAGAATGTTACAGGGTTGTCCACCCCGCCCCCGGCCTCCCATCTTTCCCCAACCTGTCTCATTCCTAAAAATGTCTTTCAAAAAACCAAGTCTGGATCATGTCACAGCCTTGTTAAACTTTGAGGAGCACCCTTATTAGCCTTAACAACATGGTAAATAAAACCTTAGAATGGCATTCAGGTTTCTTTACTATTTAACCCTGTTTATCTTCCACACTTGTCAGTTGCCAGTCCAAAACAGTTAATTACGGTACTGTTTGCCTGAACGTACATTTTTCTGTATGCTTCCATGCTTTTGCTCATAATGTTCCTTCCTGCCTAATGCTCTTTCTCACATCTTCCATATCCACCTGAGGAACTCCTTTTTGTTCGCTTGCTCAGGATCAGCTAAATATGTGAAATATTGGTACTACTTATAATCCTAATTTTTCAGGACCGTGCTCTTATATTTTAACACTTTAAATGTCTGAGAACCTAAGTCCTTTTTTCTTGTATATTCCAAGTACATACTAGTGTTCTCAGGTTTAATTTGAATTATTTTAATACAACCTGTGGGAAATAATAGTGAAACATTTCTTATTTTCTTGAACAGAGTATTTTTGGACACTTATAATAATACAACATAATGGATTATTATGGGTTATAGTATCTTAAGCATCTTGGCATGTAAAATCAGCATTACTTTCAACAAACTTAAAATACTAATTTCGTATATTTTTCTGATTTTTTAATAAAATCAGATTTTATAAATTATATAAACTTATAAAATTATATAAACTAGTAAGTGTGTTAAAGTAGCTCTGTAGCACATTACTCTTAAAAAAATAACTTTCAGGACCTTATAGTAAATAGATGGGTGTGATACCTCTGCTTATTAGATTTTTGAAACTATCTTTTATTAATCATTTGTTTAGAAAAAAACTGTGAGAATGTTTATGATTTATTGTTTCTGTATTTCTGTTTTTTGTGTCTATGTTAAAAGCAGGAAAAATGAGTAACTCAGTTTAGCAAAAATGATGGTCGACGTAATTTTCTTAAATCCAGTATACTCAAAAGATGAGTAGTGTTTAATTCTAATAACATCAGTTTTTATTTTCCAGAATTCATTTTTACTCTTAAGAAGAAAGTGATGATTTTGATATTTCATAGAGTCACTATCACCTAAAATATACTATTAGTACCTTTTACTAGAGTCAGGCACTGTACTGATTGCTCGAGAGTATAGTGTTGAATAAGGTAGACAAATTTAGTCCCCATTTTTATGAAGCTTATAAAAAGGTAGGTAAGCATTACATGAACATTTCCTAGCATATAGACATGTTATTGAAAGGGATTGTTTTAGTAGTTTCCAAATAATGGTCAAAAATAGGAGATGATTAAAATGAAAGTTTATTGATTCAATAAGACACTAGTGATGGGTTTTCAAATAGTGGTTTTAGAGAAGGAGACAGCAGAACCCATATTGGCACATTAGTAAGAGGAAAGAAAGGAATCAGTAGTTCTCATATATACCTACATATAAGCACTGAGCTGACTTTTTAACTTCATTTTAAATTTTAAATAACAAATATTCACAATGTAAGTGCTATTATTTTTCATTAAGTAATAGGCTCAAAGAATGCTCTCCATTTGCTGGCATTGAACTGAGATTTGGACATAAATCTTTACCATGTCTAAATTGTCTATTCTCTGGGCAGCTTAAGTGAATGTAAAAAGTTTTCCATAGAAACAGGTTGAATGAATGGTCCTTAGAAGTTAAATGATAAAAGTCTTAAGCAGAGGATGCAGTTTATTTTTAATTATTCTTAAGAGAGAATAAAATAAAAGAGGAAGAGGATTGGTGACAACATCAAAAACTTAATTGTGCTTCTTAAGTCCTGGAAGAGAAAGTATATAGGATTGGGGGAAAAGGCTGGGAGATGGTGCAGAAAGAAACACTTCTGTTACATGACAGGAAAGAGATGATCATGTAGAGCTAGTGATAATGGTGAGGGGAAATGAGAGTTAAAGAGGCAGTTTGTGCTGAGTTGTATATATCTATATAGGGCTTCATTGGATATCTCTGAGGTTGTAAATCAAAGAAGTAAAATAATATTTCAGAGAAGAATTAGAAATCATAGAAAGCAACAACACACCTTAAGTGGTTTCCATTTATAAAATGAATTCTAATAGTACCTACTTGAAAGGGTTATTGTAAGAATAAGTACTTATAAAGCATGTAGTAAGCAAATATTAAGTATTTGGTAATCGACCAATAGAGTTATCCTGCCATAGTGAGGAATTACACAAGACACCTGCTAAAATTCTGTATAGTTGGTGGAAGATGATGCAAGTGAATCAGATACTTTCTATTTTCCTTCATTCTCTAGTACAATTTTTAGGTTCAGAGTTGTAATTTCAGGGCATAGGACTATTCTGACAGATTGATGAAAAGGTGAGAAATTCTAGGTGTTAGAAAGTATTAGTTTCTAGGGAATCAAAGATGTTTTAGGGGTACCTGGGGGGCTCAAGTCAGTTAAGCATCTGACTCTTGGTTTTGACTCACCTCATTATCTTGGGATTGTGAGATTAAGCCCTGTATCAGGCTATAGGGTCTGCTTAAGATTCTCCCCACCCCTACCCTGGTCACTCCTGCTCCCTAAGGTAATAAAATCTTCATAAAAAGGAAAAGCTTTATGGACTAAATAAGTGATAGCAGCAACTGATAGGAAATTACCCCCACTTATTGATGGTTAACCCATATGTCTGAATCATTTGGTGCTAAGTGAAACAGTCACAGAACTAGTCTGTTTGCCTTTATACGCATGTATTCATTATTAGGCGGTCAAGAAGCAGATCAAGAAGGAGATCACATTCTAAGTCAAGGAGTAGGCGACGATCCAAAAGTCCAAGACGGAGAAGATCTCATTCCAGAGAGAGAGGTAGAAGGTCAAGGAGCACATCAAAAAACAGGTATAGTAGACTACTGACATTAGGTGGGAAGACAGGTTTTAAAGTTTCCAAAATTCTAGATACGGGCTACATAATGACAAAAGGGGTGGTGGAAGGAGAGAGGGCTCGATTGGAGAAGGAACTATTTAATTTTTTAAGAGGCTGACATTTGTTTTCCTGGGCTCCTTTGTAAACTTAAGGTTTCTTCTTACAGCTGAAAACTGAGATGATTTCTTTGTAGTAAAAGTTATCTGTCCTACTACGTTCTTTCGTTTCCTTCTTTCCACTCAACCCTGCTAAGGATATAGTGCTACCACCATTCTTTACAATATGCTGAAGAGTTTGTTTATGGCAGACAACCATGCCTTAATTTACCTTTCTAAATCCCAGTATCAGCACCTTATAAATATTTTTTAAGAATTAATATATGGCAAACATTGAACCATATTTGGAGAGCCTCCTGTCCCATGATTTGGAATGAATAGAAGGTTAAAGTTGAGGAGTCACTAAAGAAACATTGTACCTCAACACTGTATTTTGACTTAAATGTGAATTTATACAGTACTCTGTCTTTTTCATATAGGGCCTGACCCTTTTAAGTTAATACGTAGTCTTGAGTAGCATTTAACAAGTTGCTGTTTTTTCACTTGAACCACCTGCACTGTGGCAAGAGAACTATCACTTTTAAAAAGTACCTAGATTTTTATTATATTTTTCTCATTTATAGTTGTCACATGTATACAATTTCATAACGCTTATTTTTGAGCAGTGTCCTTATTTCTTTCTTAAATATTTACCTAATTTTTTAGAAGCAGCCCTTTATACTACCCATTATCCATTTGTATATTTAATTATGTAATTAAAATAATAAGGACAGTTGAAGTCCAAAACAGTTTATTCTCCATGACCATATAACTCAGCTGGGAGCAAAGATTTGGGGGGGGTAGCTGTACTGAGTGTTAGCCTGTAAGGAGGCTTTTAGTTACTGTATTTTATAGGGTGAGTCATGTTAATCTAGTCAATTTGTGCAGAGTCTTGGGGAGAATGGTAATCTAGGGAGGAAAAAATGCTGTAGGAACTAAAAGTAAATTTACAAGAATCTCTAAAAAGATTTAGAATTGAAGTATGTATAGTAATATTCCATTGCGATGGGATATTTTTCTTACAGTACTGAATAGCATAGAATATGTAGCAGAGGAAAAAGTAAGACGGTTGTCTTGGTCCATGGTAAAGGTTAACAACATAATGGGGTATGTACTTTGGAAGAATATTGGTAATATTAGTCGTTAAATCTGGTAGTGCTTTGTGGGTTCTGGCCTGACAGTAGAGGACACAGAGTCATAGTAGGTGGGGAAATTGGTAATTGCTGAGAGAAGAAGAAGGTGTTGAAGAGCCTGGAGACAATTATTGAAACTATTGGTGTTGGGACACCAGGGGTGACTTAGTTAAGCATCTACCTTTGGCTCAGTTCATGATCCCAGGTTCCTTGCTTGACAGGGAGCCGCCTCCTCCCTCTACTTGCCACTCCCCCTGCTTATATGTTCTCTCCTCTGTCTGTCTCTGACGATTAAATAAAATCTTTTAATAATAAATAAATCTTGGTGTTTATTGCCAGACATACCAAGAAATTGGACAACATCCTATATTTTTTTTTTCATCACATAGTCTGTTTTGCTCTTTTGGAGAGAAGTTTTATGTGGAATAGCAGGAAATGATTTTTTTTATTTACCAAATATGCCCTTAAGCTATTATTACGTTTCTATAAGAATATTCATGTTTTAAGAATGGGATTAGATTTCATTCTGCTTCTGTTTTTATTTGTCGTTGCTGTATTTATATTCATTGAATCTTCTAATGCATTTGTAAATTTTGTTCATTTATTAGAGACAAAAAGAAAGAAGACAAAGAAAAGAAACGTTCCAAAACACCACCAAAAAGTTACAGCACAGCCAGACGTTCCAGAAGTGCAAGCAGGTAAGAAGTGGCATTTTGAGTTCTTGGTACATTTTACAACCTTGTTTGCAAGAATGTCAATAGGCCATGAGCATTAAATGTTTTCCAATACATAGGTACATACTTCAGTGTTGAAGTTTTTTAAAAGCAATTTGTGAAGAATAATCGAAAGTTCTTTTTACTTAATATGTTATGGTGTTACAATTGAAATGACGTGGACTTCAACAGAGGTCAATTTTTATGTTTGCCATATACATTTCACATCCTGATTTAGTTTAAGTTTTAATGGTTAACATGCTGAATTACTACAGTAAATTCATTTCATTATTCTAAGTCATGTTTAAAATATCCACATATATGGTCATTATTGATAAAATGAAAGGCCATATAAGTTCCGATTTGTATCATTCTTTGACTAGTAATTATATCTTTAATCTGCTAGTGAAAATTCAGTGTTGCAACTTGACTCCACAGAAAATCTGTTTTTCACTCTTAATATAGAATTCATTTGCTAGTAGTAAGGCTGGCTACTTCCATTTTCTTCCAGTCTCATTTACACATGACTTGCTGTAGTATTATATTCTTTAATCTAGATGTTCAAATTCACTAGGAGGTTCCCACTTTATATATATATAAAGTAATTTAGTTGGGGTGCCTGGGTGGCTCAGTGGGTTAAAGTAATTTAGTGGATGAAAGACCTAAATATAAAAGCTAAACTAAAACCTGCTAGAAGAAAACATAGAATTAAATCTTTATGGCCTTGAATTTGGCAGTGGTTTCCTAAATGACACCAAAAGTATAAGCAGAAAAATAAAAGTAAATTGAAAATCGATACCAAAAGCATGTGTTGCAAAGAACAGTATGTAGAGGGTAAAGATAATCCAGAATGCTAGAAAATAATTGCAAATTATATATAAGCTGGTAAGGAACTTGTTATCTAGAACATTGAAAAATCATAATCAAGTAAAAAATGGGCAAAGATAGCTTCATCAGAGATAAGCACATGTCCAATAAGCTTTTGAAAAGATATTTGGCATTAGTCATGAAGGAAATGCTGCAAATCATAACCACTTCACACCCACTAGGATGGTAATATTTTTTTAAAAATACAATTAGTGGTTGGTGAGGATGTGGAGAAATTGGAACTCTGTACATTGCTGGTATGAACGAAAAATGGGACAGACACTTTGGAAAACTGTTTGGCAATTATTTAAAAAGTTAGAATTTCTTGGGGCACCTGGGTGGCTCAGTGGGTTAAGCCTGTGCCTTTGGCTCAGGTCATGATCCCAGGGTCCTGGGATCAAGCCCTGCATCGGGCTTTCTGCTCAGTGAGGAGCCTGCTTCCTCCCCTCTTTCTGCCTGCCTCTCTGCCTACTTGTGATCTCTCTCTCTTTGTCAAATAAATAAATAAAAAATTTTTTCAAAGTTAGAATTTCTTGACACAGCAGTTTTTTACTCCTAGAGGTATACCCGGGAGAAGTGAAAACAGTGTCCACACAAAAACTTCTGTCATTGTTCATGATAATCCAAAAGTCAACCCAAATGTCCATTAACTAACATGAGTAAACAAAATGGTATATATTCATACAGTGGAATATTGTTCAGCAGTGAAAACAAAGTGTACTGATAGATGCTTTAATATGGATGAGCCTTGAAAATGTATGACAGATGAAAGTCACAAAGGAGGACCATATATTGTATGATTCCATTTGTATGAAATGTCCAGAGTAGTTAAATCTATAAAGACGAAATAGATCAGTGGTTGGCATGAATACTTAAAGGGTTTCTCACCAGGGTGATAGTTTCTTAAAGGTAAATATGTAAACAAGAAAATAAACTAGGTGTGAGTGCTTAAGGAAATGCTAAACCACATCTGCATAGGTAGGAAAGGGGCACAAAAGGTGAGGTAGCAACATACATGTTCTTACCTTGAAAACTAGAGGCATTTTTTTTTTTTTTTTTTGCTGTTGCTTTACTTAAGGTACTTTTATAAGCACCTTATCCTACTTTAATAATTGGATTATTTTAAGTTAAGGTGTATTCTGTTAAGTTTTAATTATATACTTGCTGTGTTTTCAGTTGACACAAATACAAAACATCTCTTTCATCTAGGGTATTTTGAGTTTTGGTTACACAGAGCAGTAGCAAAAAATAGGAGGTGTACAGACGTGACAGACTTAATAGTTGATGAATGCAAGATTGTGTGTAATGTTTCTGCCAAGGGAGGTCACAGAGGGCTGGTAAGAGTTAAAGAAAAAGCTGTTTTAAAAAAACAACCCAAACTGTGGGGTTTCATTTTTTATTATTTACTTGTGCCTAAATTGTAATAATGGTCATCTTGCAAGTTTTAAAATTTTTGAGAATAGTGATAGAAGCAGAATATTAAAAAAGAAAAAGCCACAATTTTAAGGGGAAATGCTATATGCATTTTAAAACTAATTGCTCAAAGCATGGTTGGGGGGAGCATCATTTTTTTGAAGGGAGTCAGTTTGATCTTTGTTACTACTAACTCTACCTGAATTTTACCTAATAAAAGTAATTTTTTACAATTTTATTAGCAATTGACTTTTATATCATGGCATATTATTTTATACCTGTTCAGGCCATTGTTAAAACTGAGATCTGAAATAGTTGGCTTCAGACTGTTTTTCCTTCCTGAATTAGAACTTTAATTTTTTTTTTTTTAAGATTTTATTTATTCATTTGGGAGAGAGAGTGCAAGAGCACAGGCAGAGGAAGCAGCAGAGGGAAAGGGAGAAGAGAACTCCCTGGTAAGCCAGCCTCATGCAGGGCTCGATCCCAGGAGCCTAGGATCATGACCTGAGCTGAAGGCAAACATTTAACTCACTGAGACACCTAGCGACCCCAGAAGTTCTGTCTTTAAGAATTGCCACAGGTTAGGGGTTTCTTGAAGGCATGAAAGGAAAATCATATAGTTTGTGAAAAAAATTACTCATTTGATTCTTCAGCTCAAAACAGTATTTGAAAATGGCTCTTCAGGGGTGCCGGCCGGCTTAGTCAGAAGAGTAGGCGATTCTTGATCTCGGTGTTTTGTTCAGGCTCCACACTGGGTGTAGAGATTACTTTAAAATAAAGTCTCTAAATAAAATAAAAAAGAAAATGGATTTTTAATTATCAGATCCTGTTGTTGGAGTTCCTCGTGGATCTCCTTCAGTAGACACCATCTGCCATGATGTATCTGCATTTTTTAGATAATACTGTATTTTAAAATCTAGTTTGCACATTTGTGGTTCTAGAGAGAGACGACGACGACGAAGTAGGAGTGGCACAAGATCTCCTAAAAAGCCTAGGTCACCTAAAAGAAAATTGTCTCGCTCACCATCTCCTAGGAGGTAAGAATGTTGATGCTATGGATCTGTACTTTCTACATTTCAGAAGCTGTCAGTTTTTATTTTAAAAACTCTCCTCGGCTTTTTCTTCCTTTTCAAAAATTAAAGTGCGTAAGAATATGCTGATATATTGGGGCACCTGGGTGGCTCAGTGGTTTAAGCCGCTGCCTTCGGCTCAGGTCATGATCTCAGGGTCCTGGGATCGAGTCCCGCATCGGGCTCTCTGCTTGGCGGGGAGCCTGCTTCCCTCTCACTCTCTCTGCCTGCCTCTCTGCCTACTTGTGATCTCTCTCTGTCAAATAAATAAATAAAATCTTAAAAAAAAAAAAAAAAGAATATGCTGATATATTTCCTTTCTGCTTGAGACTTTGTTATTATAAAAAGTGTTTAGGATCGGGCATTTTAGACCTGTAACCAGTTACAGTCATCTTGCCTGTATCACTAGTGCACAACTTGTATCCGGCATTTTGAAACGGGTCTTTGTTGTTGTTCATGTCACGTGAACTAGGGTCAAAGTCACCGTCTGAACAAGTTTAAACCTACTCTACTGCTACACTTAAGGGTGAAACTTCGAGTGGTTCCTTTAAAGCATCTTTTTTGAGAATATTTTACTGTCATTCTAGACATAAAAAGGAGAAGAAAAAAGATAAAGACAAAGAAAGAAGCCGAGATGAAAGAGAACGATCAACAAGCAAGAAGAAAAAAAGTAAAGATAAGGAAAAGGATCGGGAAAGAAAATCAGAGAGTGATAAAGATGTAAAAGTATGTTTACAAACTAATTTACTTTGATATTTGGGGTAGTGCTGGTAATTTTTAAGAAGCGATTTTTCTGGGAAGACGTTTACTTTTTTTATTCTCCTTGGCAAAGCAGGTTACACGGGACTACGATGAAGAGGAACAAGGGTATGACAGCGAGAAAGAGAAAAAAGAGGAGAAAAAGCCAACAGAACCAAGTTCCCCTAAAACAAAAGAATGCTCTGTGGAAAAGGGAACTGGTGATTCACTAAGAGAATCCAAAGTGAATGGGGATGATCATCATGAAGAAGACATGGATATGAGTGACTGAATATCGCCTCCGTGGGAATCCAACTGTATACATGCATCAGTGTCATTCCTTTGCGTGATTTCTTAATGCTATATTTGTTCATCTCAAACCTAGATGTATACAGCTCTGAGTTACAAATGGTTATAAAGCTCCTGATACTGATATTAGTTATTTACATCCAAAAGCTTTTAGAAAATGATACATGAGTAACCAATTCTTGACATGGTGAAATCTGATTGAGTAACCAAGCAGTTTTACTATTCTGGTGCTGCTTCATAACAAAAATGAAAAGCTGCATGCATCTACAGCAGGCATGGATTGTTTATGTTGTATGATCTCCTTTATTAAGTAAGTTCACTTATAGTATTTCTAGAATTTGATTCATTGCCGTAATAGAGCCATGTAGGGAATGCACTGATTGCATGTTAATTGTGGCAGGAATATCCTAAATGTCATTAAAATCCTCAAACATGATGGATCTACTTATGGTCTTGTTTGTTGACATGACAGATTAACATTCTTATAGTTACATCTGAAGATAATCCTTTAAGCCTTGTGGCTAAATTTTTGTGGCTTTTGTTTAACTTTGAAAGGTTATATATGCACTAACCTTTTTTGATGGCTGATTAGGCTTTAATTACAGAAACAAGATTTCAAATGAAACTGTCTTTGGCAGTGAGTAAATAGCATATTTTGAAGTAGAGTTGTATACTTTCTCATAAGGTGTTTGGGAATTTTTTTTTCCTGAAATAATTTATTCCACATCTACATCAGTGAAAGCTGCCTATCCTGAGTCCATCTGTAAAAAAAGAAAGTTTTCTCTTGTCCTGATTTTCAATTTTCCACTCTTTTATTAATTTGTTTTAATCTCAGTGTTGGAAAAAGGGGGTAGTGCATTTTAAATTGACCTTCATATGCTTTTAAAATAAGACAAATCTACTTGATAATGTACTTTTTATTTGATCTCAAGTTGTATAAAACCAATAAATTTGTGTTACTGTTACTGCAGTAGTAATCTTATGCACACAGTGATTCATGTTAAATGCAAAGTAGTTAGGCAACTGTTTTCTTAGTTACAGGAGTTTCAAGCTTCACTTTTGTGCAGTATAAACAAAAGTAGGCTACAGTCTGTGCCATGTTGATGTACAGTTTCTGAAATTGTTTTACAAGACTTTGATAATAAAACCCTTAAACTTATGTTCATGTTCCTGTAAAACTGTATTTGTATTTATTTACATTGTTGAATGTAAGACATTTACCTCATTCATTTTACAAATCAAGATCTTTCCCCTTTCAATCCACATATTTAAATATAGTAAGATGAACTCCATCACTGTAGCAGTTAGTTACCATCAGAATTGTCAAAGTTGGCTTTATTTCTATCGAAAGCAGTCTTAGTGTAATTTTATTTCTCATATTCTGGGTGTAGGAATGGGGTTGAGTAAAGCAGTGAACTTTAGGACAAATGATCCCACCTATATCTAGTAAATTTCTATTTTCAGTGAAATATAAATACTTGCCTTTTCTGGAATAGTATAGAAATTGTCAATGGTATGTATCTACTGTACAGTACTAAATAGTATATTTATTCATTTTATGAAATACTCGAGTAGTGTTTGAGTGGCTGGCATTATGGGAGGAAATGAGACTTGGAATTGTAGTTTTTATGCAAGTTTGAGTATAATTTTTTTTTAACTTTGAAATGCCATATAGAAAAGCAGCATTGTTTTTACAGTTTGTAGTAAGTAGCTTTTTAAAGATTTTATCAAAAGGAATTTTGTCTATAGTGAGTAAGAAGTTCTAGTAACAGTCCTCTATTAATCATTGCACTTTTTTAAACACAAAATTGAACACAAATGACATTTGTTTAAACTTTCAAAAACTTTTTTAGTAGATAAAGGTTGAACTATATGACCCTGCCATTTTTGTAAGTGAAAAAACAAGTAATATTGGCAGTTTCATATGGTTAAACCTAATATTAAAGCCTATTCCCTCACTTAATCTCTGAAACAAATATATACTAACTTTAAAAAGCAAGAAATTTTTGGCTTTAAAATAATGTCACTGACTTAAGATGCTAACAGTGAAGGGAATCCACACTTGGGTTATTTTTCAGTGAACATTTTATGCACAAAAGTAGGGTTGCACTGGGACATAAGCCTTTAACACATAATCAGTTAAAATCAAGGGAATACTGCACGCTTGAGTTTTGTTCTGTATTTGGTAGTAAAAATGATAAAAAATAAAAGTGGTTTTGTTAGAAAAATGTTTGTCCTATTTATTTACTTAAATTCTTCAGCAATAAATAAGTAGTAGGCTGTATGAGAGTCTGGTGATGAATTTTGGCTTCATTTACAGGTAGGATACCTGTTTCTTCATTTTCCTATCTAAAATGGGAGTAGCAACTACCTTGCCATGTGTTTTGGTCGTTAGAAAAACAATGTAGCCCTGTGCCTGGGTCAGTACATGCTACTGGCATTTGATCATGGAGCTTTTCAAAAGTATACAGTAATTTGGGGAAATGTTTTAGCAGAAGCTCTAAGATAAATTGTGCACAGATACAGCTTTGAGAAGGTACATTTTCTTTTTTGTGAAGGTGGATTTTGGATAAGCCTAGTGATTATATACTGTGTGGAGCATAGGAAAATGTTAGGTGCTTTGGGGCAAAGAAAATTAAACTGGACTTCACTAGAATAGTAAGTTTTCTTAATTTTGGTGTCGCTTCTTAGAGTCGAATAAGGTTCTGTTGGTATCAGCATGGACACACCAACTTCTCTAGCAAAACTACCAATTTCTCCAGTTGGGCACTAGGTTGTATACTTAAGGGGCCATGCTGTTTGAAGATTGGTAGACATCTTTCAAACTGGAATTGAAATTGTAACTTTTGTCTCTAAGCTAATGAATTTCATCCATGTTCTACATAAATTACTTCTCTGTAATCCAGTACATTTGCTTGTATTTATTTTAGCTAAATATGGATGTAGCAGAAATGCTACTGGTACTTTAAGAGCATCCAGAATATGTCTATTATTAAGGATTTATTATCAGAAGCACCATTCTAAATGAGACCAATCTAGAGTTGCAGATTGAGTCTGTTTTATTATTTTTGTTGCTATTTTCATTTTATAATGTCAAAGTCTATATGCAATGCATTCAGACATTCTTCAGCAAAATAACAGGTGTAAACCGTGCTAATTTACCAGTGGGAATTTTGTAAGAATATACAAAATGTATAGTAGATGTAACTGGTAAAGAATTCACAGAGAAAGGATCTGACAGAACTAATTCGTTTATAATGATGTCCTTAGATAAATCAGGCAAGTGACATGTTCCCATTCTTTTCAAAAGTTATCACTGTGTAAGGTTTTTTTCCTCTCCAGTGCAGTGTCACTAAAATGTTCATGTTTTTTTTTTTTTTTTTAAGAAAGCTAGTTAGCTGATGTTACGATTTGTGCATAGAAATTAAAGGTCCAGGGTCACGTCTGGAACGTTCCAAATGATGGTTAATATCACTTTTCAGTTATCTTGATACAATTTTATTGATAAACCAAATGTTAAAACTGCCTTTTTTTCATTACCAAATGTAAAACCTGCCTTTTTTCATTCACTGTGAAAAAGTTAAAATTTGCTTACTTAAATAAGTTTAGGAAGACAAGCACCATGTAGGTTAAAAATGTTTTTCTTGTAAGTGTTCAAAGGAGCAGAATCACTAGAAACAACCTTTATTACAGAGGTTTGACCTTAACTGTGAGGGCTGCTTAATTAGTCTCAAAGGTGTTTGTCATCTTTGTATCTGATGCTGGAGATTCGAGCCCACAGGCAGTCTACAAGAGAAGATGATGGATAGTTGGAGGAGTAAGAATAGATGGAACCACAAACAAGAGCCAGAGCCCGCAAAGGATGGGCTGAAACTTGAGTCAGGTCTTGTTTTCTTCTGACCTTGGTGGCAGGGGTATCCTAAGGAAGCCAGGGCCCTTCGTCGTGAAGGTAAACACCCACTGGCACATTAGTCTGAGAAGCTGAGGGAGGATCTAGGGGAAGGTGAGGCAGTTGTAGGCCCTGCTACTACTTCGTCATCCCACAGGGGTCAGCAGAGAAGCCACAATGTGTATAAACTACAAAATTTCTGCTTCCCTTCTGCCCTACAGAATTCCAGTGCTACCCACACTCATTATTTAAAATAGCCCAGCCAGTCGTTGTTGGACACCATTAGTGACCGAGAACTCTATGGGATGTACAGATAATGTAAGTGGTAGGTTTGTTATTTTGTTTTTATATTACATAAAGTTTTAACTTCAGGCTAGTCATTTACACCAGCAAAACACAAATTGAGGAATGATTGTCAAATGCCTTCCTTTAAAAACACTTAGGAGATTTTGCTTCAGTATTTATAGGTCCTATGGCAAATGTGAAATTGTAATTCTGCATACCATAGGTGTCATTGTGGCTTAAAGTACTATTGTAAACTGAGCTATAAAAGTTTCAAAAGTTCATCACTGGCTACTATAAGGATGGTCATATGATCTGAAATATATATTAATACTTGAGATAGTGGCCTAGGACACCTATTGCCCCAGATTTCTGACAACAAAATGCTTTGCAAGGGTTATTTTTGCTAACTGATAGTATACAAAGGATGGGCTTTTAGCAAATTTAATTTTGCTGTCTTCACAAGTGACTTAACACTCTCTATGCAATTATCTCTGGGGTGAGTTTCGCTGTCATCTTTGAAACTTCCCATAGTTTCAAATATAGCAACTTTGGTAAGGATGCATTTTCTTAATTTTGCAAAACATGGTTAAGGTACTTTTTGCTAGAGTTAACAGCAGAGAAATACTGTGCACCATGCTAATCCATAATTCTCACTCAATTTTAAAGACTAGAATAGTAGTAGCAGGACTTCAAATTCACCTAGTTTTCTACCAGAAATTTTTTTCAACCATGTTATTTGCCAATTAAAAAAAAAAAAAAAAAGCAGTAGGAAGCATTCCTTAATTCAGTATATCCTAAAAATACTTACTTCCTTTTGTAGACTCAAAACAGGATCTTCACCCTAGAATTACTGAGAACAGGGGAGAAGGCTCACTGAACAATCATTTACCATCATCCCTTCAGGTGTGAATAAACAATTTACATGATTATCACCAGGAAAACCCATTTTTATGTCAGTGGGGCTCAACACCAGTCCTAAGCAGGAGAAAGAAATGATAGCTGACACTTGAACAACATGAGTTTTAACTGTGCAGCTCCGCTGACATGCAGATTTTTCTGATACACTACATACAATACTGTAAATGTATTTTCTTTTATGATTCTCTTAACATTTTTCTCTATTGTAAAAATATATAATACCTATAATGCACAAAATGTGTTGAACAATTTTATCAGTAAGGCTTCCAGTCAACAGTAGGCTATTAGTAGTTAAGTCTGGGGGAAATCAAAAGTTACATGGATTCTTGACTGTGCATCGCACCCCTGGCCCCTAGGTTGTTGTTCAAGGGTCAACTGTACATAGCTTTTCAGCTTCTGTTGGATGTCAGCTTCTCTGAAATGTGTTAATTTCCAGACCATCATATGTACCTGTACTCAAAGTCATCACAGCATCTGCTTTATGTGTCCCTTTTATGAAATCTGACAATTCACTGTATATGAATACTACAGACAGAGGCAAGTTGTCTCTAGGGAAAAATTTTCTTGAAGATAAGTACTAGTGGCAGGAATACTGAGGACTTCTGAGGGACCACTGAAGGTGACCATTTTATAGTCTCCCAAGTTTGAATAGTTTCTTCAATCACAAATGGAAGACATAGAGAATTTTATGGACTTCTACAAAATCTAAATTTTCATGTGCAATTATCAAAATATATGCTGTTTTGATCTACTTACGTGAAATATGGCATACGTAGAGCTTTATCAATTGGATTAAAAGGCACATTTTGAAAAGTCTAATATTGTGAAAAGTTTATTTGCATTAATTAACACCTTGTTTTCACCATCGTAAGAGATACATTTGCTTTTCTTTATGATCAGATAAAAGACATTTTGGAATGGATAATCTACTATTCTTTATGAAAGAAAAAGATAAGAGTTAAAAAGAAAATCCAAGTGCAAAAGTTTTCAGTAGTCTTCCTACCTCCAGTGTACCCCAGCAATATTTTATTCACAGTTTTTAGGAAATTGATAAATCACAAGCTGCAATTTACCATGTTTTTTCTCCACTAAGTTGTCTGTACGTGTGAAAAAAATCTGCGGTATATTCCTGAAGTATACCATATTCCCACAAAGTCAGGGAGCCTACAAGCAACAGTGATTACTACCCTTCAGTGTCTCACACTTCAAATAATCATAGACAGGATAATTCAATCTCCAAGTCACTTATCAACAAGCATTCCCAAAATAATAGGGATCAACTTCTATTCAATAAACCTAATCTGGGTTTACCAACTCTTTCCACAAAATTCAACAGACCCACATACGGTAGTAATTGGTCTTTGAATTTTTAACTATGATTACTTCATTATAAAATGTATTTAATAAAATGTCAACATATGCAATGTAGAATGTTTCAGCATGGAAGATGCAGCTTTAAAGATGTTTATTATAAAATTTTCTTATGGTTGATGCTTTGGATTTTTAAATAAATCCTCTCTTCAATAAAAGTCTCTAAATTCATTCAAATTATTTAAAATCCTGGAAAAAGTTTAAACTACTGGTCACTCTACAAAATTTGACAGATGCATTCTGACACATTTATCAGGATACATTTAAAAAACATTTCTTTAGCTAAGCTCTTTAAATACAACATAACATTTTGTGACTGTTATACATTATTCTTCCTAATTTATTTTCAGTCTTGGACCTTCAAACCATCTTGGAATAAATATGAAAAATTTTAAATGCAAAAATGAGTAATGCATGATTTCACTTTGGAGATTAAAATCAATAAATATTTTCTTATGACTTAAAAAAATAAACAGTAGGAATTGTCAATCCTGTGTCTATTTCTGGAATTTAGCTTGTAACAAATATATTCTGTTAGCATATAAAATGTTTTTACCTTACTTTGAAAGCATTAAATATGTAGGGATGTCCAAAATATGTGGGTTGTTTTTTTAAAACTGACATGAATGCATCCATATTCCATTAAAAACAAACAAAATAATCAGAATGATTTGCACTTATTAGGAAGCAAGTTTAAAAATTTGGAGTTATTTTTTAAAGTGCTGAGATTTGGAAGAGGAATATCTTTAAGCATGCTAGCCATACCTTATCGTGAACACAAAAAGGACTTTGAAACTTAAGTTTAGAAAAAAAAAAAAATAGAGGTCCTATGAAAGGAAGATTAGTAACAAACATTTTCCAGTGAAGAAAGAATTCAGGTAAAAACAAATAGCACCACAATGAATTGCACTAAGGTGCTAAAGGAGGTACCTTATTCCCTGCAGAGTGAACGCTCCTTCTGAAATGTATTGCAACATATAAATGCAACTGTTTAATGGTTACCATTTGGTTCATTCATCTACAGAAAACTGCATTCCTTCTAGTTCATTA
Organism: Meles meles; assembly: GCF_922984935.1. NCBI lineage: Eukaryota > Metazoa > Chordata > Mammalia > Carnivora > Mustelidae > Meles > Meles meles. The sequence goes on along the minus strand of NC_060066.1, from coordinate 158,570,174 downwards.
TATTGAACAAACATTCAAATTACTGAACTATACATAATGTTACATAGTTTACATTTTATGAAAACAAAGCTCAAAGGAATATTTGTAAATGTCACCTTGAATATAAGATGACAAGTTTAAAAGGGCTTCACATCTCTTAAGACATTTAATTTATGTTAATGGTCCAGGAGTGTTTTAGATATAGATATAGATATAGATATATTTATATGCATATATATTTCAACAAGAAGTGTAAAAATTTTTAAAAACAAATCACAGCACTTATAGCTGTTTTACATAAGAAGTACACGGGGTCATTAAGGTGTCAAACTATTACACTTATAATATGTATATTTTTAAAAAGACTGAAAATGGCACATCAGGAAACTTGCTGAAATTCTTTTTAAAGGCCCGTTTCATAGTATCATATACTGATGTGTTGATTCAATGTAATTCCCTTTTCTTCTCAGAACATTTGTCCCTTCTGTTTGGATTTACTTCAGGGGTCTCTGTATTCTCTTACTTTCCTGGGTTAGATGACATCATTTTCCACGTCAGTTAAAGATCAGGAAAACGGCTCGGGTCTTCCTTATAGTCATCAGGTATAGTAAAGATGGAGCCATCAAATTCATCATATCGAAACTCCTGAAAAGTCACAGTGGCTGTGATCGTAGGAAACACGGGAATATCTGGAGATGAAAATCAATGATAATATTGTAAAATAAAATGCTTATCTATTTACAGATTATAAATACTACAGAGAAAACCATATTCCTTAAAATGTAAAAAAGTATTATTGAAGGACCTGACAGATCCTAATATATGCCCAATAGTGAGTCTATCTATTTTGGAGAAGGGTTTTTTAATTGGTCGAGAGAGAAAGACATCAAGGCATCAAGAATCACATCAAAAACACAAGTTCCCATTGCTTCCCAATCTTGAAACTATAATGCCAGATTCCATCAGGCTTTCTTATCTTTTTCTTAGGGTAGAGACACATACATTTGTACTTTTTGCATTCTGGCATCCTTTCTATTCATGTTATAGCATACATACTGTTCTGACTCTGAGCTAATTTATTTTCATCCTAATACAAAAGAAACACATTAATCCCTCTTGTTTTAAAATGCTAAATACAGGGCGCCTGGGTGGCTCAGTTGGTTGAGCGACTGCCTTTGGCTCAGGTCATGATCCTGGACTTCCAGGATCGAGTCCCACATCGGGCTCCCAGCTCCTTGGGGAGTCTGCTTCTCCCTCTGACCTTCTCCTCTCTCATGTTCTCTCTCACTCATTCTCTCTCAAATAAGTAAATAAAACCTTAAAAAAAATTAAAAAAATAAAATAAAATACTAAATACAATCCATCACTTAAATATATGTCATTAAAAAGTCTCATCAGAATTGGAGTAATATACCAACACAGCCTAACTTTTTTTTACATAAAATAATTTCTCACTGAAATTACAGTGAAATCCAACATTAAAAATGGTCAAATACATGAATTACTCTCCTTAGTTTTATTCCTAATGTGAGTTTTTAGAAAGGGTTCTGATTCCTATACATCATTTAATTCATGGTCTTCAGGGATTTCACCTACAAAATAAACTCTCAAGCTTCCTTTAAAACCCTGAAATGAGGGGCGCCTGGGTGGCTCAGTGGGTTAAAGCCTCTGCCTTTGGCTCAGGTCATGATCTCAGGGTCCTGGGATCGAGCCCCTCATCTGGCTCTCTGCTCAGCGTGGAGCCTGCTTCCCTTCCTCTATCTCTGCCTGCCTCTCTGTCTACTTGTGATGTCTGTCTGTCAAATAAATAAATAAAATCTTAAAAAAAAAGATAAATAATAAATAAATAAATAAATAAAATCTTTAAAAACAAAAAACAAAACAAAACAAAAAAACCCTGAAATGATCTATGAAGCTAAGGTGAGTGTATGTCTAGAATAACAGCGAAGAGTAAATTGTTTCAAGGCTAGTATTTTACTGAAGAAAGTAATATTCTTCTGAAAAAAAAAAAAAAAATCTACATAAAGATTATAGAGTTTCCCTGGTGGGGGGTGGTGATCATCCACGTGTGTATATTAGTTACAAATGCTGTCCTAACTCAGGAGTCAGCAAAGTAAGGCCCATTGCCTGGCCTGTTTTCGTGTCTATGAGCTAAGAAAAGATTTTACATTTTTTAATGGTTAAAAAAAATACACAAAAAACAGTATTTCATGCTGATAAAATTATATGAAGTTCAAAATCCAGTGTCTCTAAATAAAGTTTATTGGAACACAGGATGCTACTCATTTACTTATTGTCTGTGGCAGCTTTAGTTTTCCAACAATAATTAAGTAGTTGTGACAGAAACCATATGGCCCACAAAGCCTAAAATATTTACTACTCTTCAGAAAGTTAATGATCCATTTTAGGCACTGGAAACAAGGGAACAAAACAAGTGAACAAGAGAAAAAAAATCATGCATTTATGGAGATTATACTCTGGTTGGGAGACATAGTAAGTAAGTAAAAAGTATCTGTGACTAAAGATAAACAAAAGTAAAGCATGGTAGGCTGAAAGGAGTCTCATTGCTGGGGTAAGAGCTCTTGAACAGGATGGTCTTAAGAAAACCTCGATAAAGTGACCTTTCAGCAAAGACCTGAGGTATGAACCATACAGTTGTCTACAGCAAAAAAATCCCAAGTAGAAGGAACAAGTACAAACGCCCTAAAAAAGAAAGTATCTGGCGTATACTGGGAAGAGCTAAGAGACCAGTGTGGCTAACAGCTGAGTGAAGGGAATATGAACAGGAGAAGGGGATCAGGGGAGAAACACAAACCCAGATCAAATGGGGCTTAGATCAAAAAGTATCTGGCTACTTATTCTCTGGGTGAAATGGAAAACTAATGGAAGGCTGTGAGCAGAGCAGTAACATGCTTTGGCTTAAGTTTTCACAGCTGTAATGAGAATATAATGGAGGCTGACCAGAGTAAGATATAATGGAGGCTGCTCCAGAGGAGCAGCAGACAGGCAGAAAGAAAATCGAGAAAGAACTCTATCGAAGAAGTCAGAGGAAATCTGAAGAAAAACTATCATTCACTGGGACAAGGACTCTAGAGAAAACAGTCAAATCTTGGTGAGATTAAGAACAATAACAGAAAAGTATCCAGTAGAGTTAACAATATGAATATCAATAATAAACACAAAGTGGAACTGATAAAGAGAATGTGCAATGAGCAGCTGGGCTGTTTCTAGTTTGGGGCCATTACAAATGAATTCGATATCTAAACAAACATTTGGTGTTGTCACATGTTTTATTTTGGCCATTCTGTTAGGTGTGTAAATTGATACTGTGGTTTTAATTTGCATTTCTCTAATGGTTAATATAGTGAACATTGTTGTCATGCTTATTTTTCCATTTATATATCCTCTTTGGTGAAATGTCTGTGTCTTCTGACCTTTTCTAATGGGCCTGTTCATTCTGTTACTGATGAATTTTAAAAGTTCTTGTGTTTTCTTTCTTTTAATTGGGTGTTTCACAGAGCAGTCTTCACTTTTGATGAAGTCCAATTCATTGAGTTTTCTTTTTATACATCTTGTGTATCCTGTGAAGTCTAAGAATTCTTTGCTTAAACCTATATCCGCCCCAATGCTGTTTATTTCCTAAAAGTTTTACAGTTTTATATTTTACATTTAAATTCAAGTCTATAATCCATTTTCAATTAATTTCTATATAAACTGTAGGACTTAGGTAGAGGTTCCTTATATTGCCTTTCGATGTCCAATTATGCCAGCATCATTTGTTGAACAGGCTATCTTTCCTCCTCCTCCTGTTAATGTATCTTTATAAAAAATCAGTTGTACAGATTTGTGAGGGTCTATCTCTGGATTCTCTGTTCTGTTATATTGATTTATACATTCATCCCTCAGCCTATAACACACAGTCCTGACCACTATAGCTATATAATAAATACTGAAACTGAGTAAGCTACTCACATTTTATTCTTCTTTTCCTTTTTTTTTTTTTTTAAGATTTTAGTTACTTATTTGACAGACAGAGGTAGGCAGAGAGGCAGGCAGAGAGAGAGGGGGAAGCAGGCTCACTGCTGAGCAGAGAGCCCAATGTGGGGCTCGATTCCAGAACCCTGAGATCATGACCTGAACCGAAGGTAGAGGCTTAACCCACTGAGCCACCCAGGTGCTCCATTATTCTTCTTTTTCAAAATTGTTTTGGCTATTGTTGTGGGTTGAATTCTCTCCCCTCCAAAGAAATATATGTTCTAGTCCTAACTTCTAGTACTTCAGAATGTGACTTTTTTTGCAGATAGGGTCTGTAATTTACAGAAGTAATCAAGTTAAAAGTCATTATAGTCGTCCCTAATCCAATGGCCAGTGTCCTTACAAAACGTGGGAATTTGGAGGCATACAGCAAGAATACCATGTGAAGATGAAAGCAAAGACTGGGTGATTCTTCTGTAAGCCAAGGAAAATTGCCAGAAGCTAAGGGAGGGGCACCTGGGTGGCTAGGATCTGGTCATGATCCCAGAGTTCTGGCATGAGCCTGCTTCTCCCTCCCCCACTCCCCCTGATTGTGTTTCTGCTCTATCTCTCTCTCTCTCTCAAATTAATAAATAAAATCTTAAAAAAAAAAAAAAGGCAGCTAGGGGAGAGGCATGGGTAGCCCCAGAAGGCTATGAGAAAGCTCAGAAAATAAATTTCTGTTGTTTAAGCCACTCAGTTTGTGGTATTCTGTTATGGCAGCCCAAAAAACTAATACAGATATTCTAGATTCTTTGCCTTCCCATGTAAATTTTAAAATAATCTTGTCTATATCTACAAAAAAAAAATATTATTGGGATTCTGACAAGAATTGTGTTAAACCTGTATAGGTTTTTAACATAAAGGTAAAACATAAAGGTTTTAACCTTTAACATCTTTCTTACGTCGAATTTTCTAATTCATGAGCATGGTGCATCTCTCCATTTGTTTAGATCTTCCTTTAATTTCTTTCATTAGTGTTATATAATTTTCAACATACAAATAATATACATGTTTAGGTAAAATCATGCCTAAGTATTTTTTAGCAATTGTAAATGGTACTTAATATTTAAATTTTGGTGTCTATGTGTTCAGTGCTAGTATACAGAAATACTACTGATTCTTATACATTTAATTTGTATCCTGCCATCTTGCAGAACTCATTAATTCTAGTTTTTGGTAGAAATGTTGGTATTTCTACTTATAGAATCATGTCTCTCTTGCAAACAGAGAAGGTTTTCCTTCTTTCTGCTCTGAATGACTTTTTCTGCCCCCTTTCATTCCTTATTGTGCTTATTATCCCTTTGATTTCTACAGGGCCTGTAGTGCTATCCCATTTCATTCCTTATATTGACAATTGGTGTTTTCTCCCTTTTTTTAAAATCAGTCTTGTTGCAAATCTGTTGATTTTATCAATCTTTTCAAAGAACCAGCTCTTTCCTTCATTGACGTTCTAGATTTGTTTTGTTTAGAAATCTCCCCGATTTCTACTCTGTTAGTTCCTTCTTTCTGTTGGCTTTAGGTTTATTTTGCTCTTCTTTACTATTGTCTAGTATGATTCTATTATGATTAATTTTTCACTCTTACAATTATTGAGGTTTGTTTTATGGACCAGGATATGTCCTATCTTCATATATCTTCCATGCGTACTTGAAAAGAATGTGTATTTAGCTAATGTTGGGTAAATGTCAATTAGGTACTTTAGTTTATATCCTTGCTGATTTTGTCTAGTTGTTACATCAACTGTTTAGGGAAGAAGGGTGATGAAGTCTCCAATTATAATTGTAGATCTATTTTCTTTTCATTTCTTTCGGTTTTTGTTTTACCTATCTTGTAGCTCTATTGTTTGGTGCACATACATTTAGAATTGCTATTCCTCATGAACTGATCCTTTTATCATTAAATAATATCCTTATCTGTCTCGGGTAATTTTTTTTTCTTTTTTTTGCTCAAAATCTACTTTATCTAACATTAAGAGAGGTAGTCCTAGGGTACCTGGGTGGCTCAGTGGGTTAAATCCTCTGCCTTCAGCTCAGGTCATGATCCTAGGGTCCTGGGGTCCGGCTCTCTGCTCAGCAGGGAGCCTACTTCACCCTTTCTATCTGCCTCCCACTCTGCCTACTTGTGATCCCTGTCTGTCAAATAAATAAATAAAATCTTTTTTAAAAGGTAATCCTGTTATCCTTTGATTAATGTTTATATGAAACATTTTCTTCCATCCTTTCACTTTCAAACTTCCTATATCATATTTGAAGGCAGTTCCTTAAGGAGAACATATAGTTCATGTTTTTTAATCTGTTTTGTCAATCTCTTTTAAATAGTCTATTTATAGTACGTACATTTAATGGAATTATTTACATATTAAGACCTAAGTCTTAATATGTAAGACATTTTATTTTCTTATTTGTCTCTGCTTTTCATTTCTTTGTTTCCTTTTCTTTCTATAGGTTACTTGACTATCTTACAATTTCATTTTCATTTCATTTATCTATAGTGTTTTTGAATAACCTATTTGTATAGCTTCTTTAGCTATATATATATGTGTGTGTGTGTACGTGTGTGTGTTTATAAAACTTATAGTCATCTAGTGTCATCATTTTAGCAGTTCAAGTGAAGTTGAAAAACACTGCCTCCCTTTATGTCCTTTCACCTTCTCCCCTTTACAAAAAAAAAATGTAAATAGAAAGTAACAATGGAGATAGATATAATACTACACTTTCAAGTATCCTGGCTATGAAAACAAAGATTAAAGGCAAGTGCTGGGCAGGGAAGAGTAAAAGGGGTTATTTTACTTAGTTGGTTGAATTTTTAAGGGAGAAATATCTGAACAAAGCCTAACAGCTAAGAGAGAAGCAGCAGCAGAGAAGGGAGTTTGAAGATAAAAGAAAAATATGGGGAGACTGATAGAACAAGGTTTTTAAAAGAGATGGGAGAACAGATCCATAGTACAAATCAAGAGATTATTCAAGCTAAGAAGAGAAATACCACTTCCAATGAGATAGGAAATATAAAGAAAAAGATGAGACTTGGACAAGAAAGTCTGTAAGGGGGATTGGGAGTAACAGGGAGGTCTCATTTCTGATTATCTTTTTTTGTAACGAAGGAAGCAAAAATCATCTGCTTAGACATGCAAGGAAGTGGTGGGAGAAGCTGGGGACTGGTAAAAGAGGTTCAAATTTAGCCTTTGAGCAGAATGGAAGAAGCAAAAAGAGAAAAGATCAGTCATAATTAGCATTTAAAGCTCTGGCTGATTTTGCAAACCCAATTATCTTAACAACAATTTCTAAATTTTTATAATTTTCCCTTCAATTGTATTTTCTAGGCTGAACACAGAAACAGAAATGGTGGGAGATTAAACAGACCCAGGGCTGGGTGCCTGGGTGGCTCAGTGGGTTAAAACCTCTGCCTTCAGCTCAGGTCATGATCTCAGGGTCCTGGGATCAAGCCCCGCATCGGACTTTCTGCTCAGCAGGGAGCCTGCTTCCTCCTCTCTCTCTCTCTCTGCCAGCCTCTCTGCCTACTTGTGATCTCTGTCAAATAAATAAATAAAATCTTTAAAAAAAAAACAAAAAACAAACAAACCAAAAAAAACAGACCCAGGGCTAGAGTTTTACAGGGTTAATTCAAAAGAAGGACAAAAAAGACAAGAGAGAAAGGTAAACAATTTCTGATAACTTTAATATGCAAGCCAAAGATTATCAATCCCTTGTTAAGAAAGTGGTTCTACATTAGAGAAATGCCTGCAAAGAAGTATTGTACACTTTTTTTCCCCTTTCCACATAAACAAAATACTTCTTCCGCATACAAATCTATATTGTATTATGGGGTTTGACTGGAGTTTAGGACTTAAATAGATATTTTGGACTTAAATAGATGTGAATGCTGGGGTAGTTTGAAACTCTCATATATCCAATCCCTGCCCACTATTTTAGTTTGGTACCGTGCCTCTTTAAATATAGTACCTTAAAGAGAGTCCAATGCTTCAACTATTTTCTGGCCACAGAAAATTACAGTGGGATTTTAAGTTTCTGCAGAAATGATCACATAATGATCCAGATCCCTAACTCAAACACACCTCTCGATTGCTTTAGTTTTCCAATCATTTCTGTTTTAAGATCTTATCATAAGTCTTCAAAGTACACGCCGGGTTCCCGATAATTTTTCATCACAAAGGGAATCTACAGGGACATTTTGAAACATTTTAAAATTCATTTTAACCCACAAAATGCTTATTTCCAAGTTTGTAAAGTTGAAAAGGTCATGTTTACTTTTTAGCAATGGAAGCATAATTTTTTTTAAATTTTTATTCCTTTATTTACTTATTTATTTTTTTATTTTTAAGTAGGCTGTACTGCATGCCCAGCATGGAGGCCAACATGGGCCTCGAACTCACAACCCTGAGATCATAGACCAGAGATGAAGAGTTGGTCTCCCAACCAATGGAGCCACCCCAGTGCCCTCTGAAAGCATTAGTTCTATGAGAAAAGCATTTTGGCCTAATTATTCTGAAATGTGGTTTCAGTAATATTGACTAAAAAATAAAATCCATCTGAGGGATTAAATAAAGGTTATATTTACTGCGTATTTATTTTACTCTCCCACTGAAATGTATACCCTAAGAGGCCAGAGACTTTTACCCCTAGAAAAGCACCTGGCACATAGCAAGCACTGATTAAGTATTTGGTGAAGTATTTAACACCATCCAAATAGAGTATGGGTGGTAGTAAAGGCTCTCCTGAACATTAATGCTAAATCTAAGCCTAAACTCCTAAAGAATCTCTTAATAGTCTCTTGTTCCCAGTTTTCTGATATACTTAGTTAGATAAATATGCACAAAAATGGAAGCTTACTCTTCTTAAAGATCATTGCTTAAGATTAAGTTTAAACATTTAAGACTAAAAAATAAAATATATGAGTATTACTTTACCCATGAATAGTGACGTTGATCCTAGAAACATCCCCACTGTTCAAGAACTCAAAACTCTGCTAAAAATCTGGGCTAAAATCCAGTATCCTTATTTGACATTAGAAAACATTATCACAGTGCATTATAAGTTCACCCACATGCTCTTGTATGAAATATTTGCAAATCCCTTATATTTAACTTAAATCCCATAGAATTAGAACTCTCTGGGCACTTTACATATTTGATAAAACATGAATCTCAATCTATATAATCAGAGAAAAACTTTATAAAAATGTAAGCAACTTGGAAATCATTTTTCTTCAAAACACATTTCTTATTAAATGTTAGTAAACATCTCCATATTTCTAACAAACACTGATATTACATGTGAATTTTCTTTTACCTAGTTTTACAGGAAAGCCTGGAGGAAGCTTCATCTGAACAAATTCTCTAAGCTTGTTAAAGTGCTTGAAGGGAGCTATTACTTCCAAAACATTCAATAACCTGAAAAATTGAAGGAGAAAAAATGTTATCATTCTTCAAATTGATTTATTTGTATCTTTATGTTGTTTTATAACTACATGTATCAAACTCAGACAGTAGTACTGACCTCTAGATGTTAAGGATGAGGAAATGTCACCTCCTTCTTTCTCCTGATTTTTTGTTTTATTACCCTTTTACTGTGTTAAAGTTTACATTTGATTGTGAATTCGTAATTTCCACAGCTGTTTGATTTTTAGATCTGTATATAAATGAAAAGGCTTACACCCATGTTCTTCCTGAAGTCTACACTTCCCTGAGTTCTTAATTAGTCTCACTGGGTGGCTGAATTTCTTGGTCAATTTTGTGTCAAGGGCTCTCATATTCTTCATATTCCTTGATTTCTTATAGACTTCATAAATGAGTGTTTCTTTTTGCATATTTAAAGGGAAATTTGGCTGGCATAAAATTTCAGTTTATGCTCCTTTCCCTCTGAATTATAATTTCATGTCTCCCGGAATTTAGTATTACATTAGTCTTTAATTATAACTTCTTCTTTCATCTTTTAATTGAATGAATTTCATTTTCAAATAGCATTATTTTTCTTTGAAAATGGACCCAAATGGCTGCTGTATTTTTTAATTCAATGTTTTCTTCAATTGTCCTGATACGTAAATGACATCTTAGCCAGATATACCAACTGATCACATTTTGTCTCAGAAATGACAAAATGTGAAAAAATGTAAAGCCAGGCTTTTACCTTTTTTTTTGCCTAACTGCCCTTGATTTCTTTATTAACAATCAAAGGTCAGGGGCATCTGGCAGCTCAGCTGGTTAAGCATCTGCCTTTAGTTCAGGTCACAATCCTGCATTCCAGGGATAGAGCCCTGGGAGCCCAGGGAGCTGGGCTCCCTGCTCCGTAGGGACCCTGCTTCTCCCTCTCCCTCTGCCACTCCTCCCCATTTGTACTCTTCGGCTCTTTCTAGCTCTCTGTCAAAAAAAAAAAAAAAAAAAAAAAAAAATCTTAAAAAAAAAAATTAAAGTCAAATAGTTTAATCTTGATAATTTTTGCTACCAATGATTCTTTGATTTTTCCTAGAACCTGATGTAATGCTACAGATTCAGTCTTTCCTTACAGAGCAACTTTTACCCTACTTTGAATACTATTTTGATTACATTTTGGAGGCTTTCTATGTAAGGGGATCACCAATGATCCTTATGTTGAACCCTCTTTGTCCTCCATAAATATTGCTTCTCTAATTCCTTTAATCTTTTTTCATTAAATTCACTATGAGCTATCACATTTTATTTTTCAGACACATCTTTTGTGTTCATTGTTGTTTCTAATGTATTTGTTCTGCAATAGTGTTATTTAGTGCTTAATTTATTTCCTAAGCTTTAAAGTCTCTTTTTCATTTAATTCTATTATCTTATCTCATCTAGAATCACCTAGTTTGCTGTTTTCACAACTTTTTACATTTTTCTAAACCACTTACAAGGAATTTTCTTCTGTCTTTGACCTATGTTTTATTCTAGAACCAATATTTTGTCTGGATTTTACATGCTATGTTCTTGTTTTGTTTTGTTTTTTTGTCATAAGGAATGGTTACAATGGCCACATTTTATAAATTCTAATGTACCCATTTTTTTCACATATTAACTGTGAAATTGAGTAACTCCTAAAATTGACAGCATCTTACAATTAGCCACATTTTTCTTCTTTATTAGAACATAAAACTGGTGATCCTTGAGTCAGATGGGTCCAAGATAAGATGAATTATGCAAATTTGTAGGTATGGCTAAATGCCCTGCCCATATCTTCTCACAACTACCAATCTCCCTCTCTGATCTATAGATTAAAGGCTGTCTAGCTCATTCTACCCATTTTTCTAAATTTTGGTTAGTGAGGAGTATGAGAGACATGTATATCTTTTGTAGAAAATCTGAGTCATCCTTTCTTCTCTGATAATTAATTTTCAACATTCTAGGCCAGAGAAGGGGAAGGAACTAAAAAGGAAAAATAGCCTGGTGCTTCCATTCATCCCCCATTTTAGAGAGGAGCCTAAAGTTATAATTCTGTCAGTCAGCTGTCCCTATCTAACACTCCCATTCCACCCACCTCTGCAAACTGGGTTTATTTTTTTTGAGAGGAGGAGTCAGAGGGAAAAGATGGGACAGAATCTTAAGCAGACTCCATGCCAGCACAGAGTCGGACACAACACCAGGCTCAATCTCATGACCCAGAGATCATGACCTAAACTGAAATCAAAAGCAGATGCTTAACCAACTGATCCACCCAAGTGCTCCACAAATTGTACTTTTTCTAAATGAACATCTGATGAGTAGAGGTTTGAAAGCATATATTCAAGATGTTTGCTGCAATATTGCTTATAATGGTGACAAACTACAATCAAAATGTTTATCAGTAAGAAGATGATAAAATAAAGGACAGTACATCAATATAACAAAATACCAAGGAAAGAAGAAAAAGATAAAAATGTAATTATTGCAAGAACTCCAAGATACATGTATTTTTTAAAAGAAAAAAATGAAAGTCACAGAATAAAATGTAAACTATTCCTCAATCTTATTTTAAAAAATGGCAAAACACACAGAAAAATCTAGACAAAAACACCGTTATTCCCCTGTTAACTATTAATGAGGTAAAAGTAAACGAATTTTTATTCTATAAACTTCCATGCTGTTAGATTTTTTATAATTAGCATGGATTCATTTACTACTTTTATCATTCTAAAAAACTATTCAAAAATTTATCTGGTTAAAATAGTAAAAATGTTAATAGTTTGTTAAACAGAAATTGTCTAGAAGAGTGCACAAACTATCAAAGCAATGGCTATTTGCTTTTTCATTTCAAAGGATCCAAATGCAACACTCAGATGCAAATATTATTACACCCTTCAAGGTTTCATAGTTTCTTTCATCGCCTTGTATAGTTAGTGACAAACTTACAACTCTATTCCCAAGGGAAATTCCTGGCTCATGGCTATCGTGGCTTTAAACGTTTTCTTACTCTCCTTGCACACCAGTTCTCTACCCAGATGAGGAGCTCTGAAATGTGAAGAAAATAAAAAATTAGGAAACCTTTTCTACATGCTAGCATCATCCTATGAAGAATCTGTCCTCTTCTAATCATATCACTAGTAAATTAATTTTTCCTAATCTATACAGACATAAATTTAAATTATGCTAAAAGGACTTAAGACATGTATAAAAAATGAGACATGGGTAACAAAAAAAGAAACTAGCATAAGGTAAAAGTTCAGAAAAAAAATCTCAAAAAATTTCATACTGAATATAATTTAATAACCACTGTGTTTAGGAATAAAGCAAATTGCTAGAAAAAGTAAACTTTAAAAATACTATATATCACTAAGATCACTTATTCAATTCAATCTCTTTTACTGTCTATACTTCTTACCACTGACTAGTAGGAAGAATAAAGAATTCTATGTTAACTATAGACTATTATAAGCTGGAAACATTTTGAAGAAGTTAGAAAAGTACAATAATAAACCTTAAATATTAAAGAAATAAAGGTCATGACAACTTCTTCCTAATCATGGAAGTAGGTAATATTTTATTCTCCAAAAGGAAAAAATATTTCTACAATTATACCTTCTTTGACGGGGTTGGCGAGAAAAAAAGATCTTTTTATTTATCCATTCAAAATAAGCCATTTGTTCACTCATAATCCTTTTATTCAATAAATATTTATTACATACAAACCATGTAGTAGGTACTCTAGCAAAGATCAGTAATACAACATTAAGCAAAGTCTTATGTAAGGATGGTGAGAAGAGGTCTGACACAGGCTGAAACAGGTAACGAAAGGGGATGTGCTTTAAAAGGCAAAAAGTAGAAAAATAGTGAATAGCTTTACCCACCATGCTAAAGACTTAGGATAAGAACAGAATATAAAAGTTCACATATAATGAGAAAACTCAAATAAGCAGCTGAAGTGGGAAATTCCTAACATTATATATTTTCTTAGAATAATGTGCTGTAACTTTTTCGGGTTGTGTAAAATGGCAGCAGGGATGTAAAAAGAAGGCTCCACAACTTAATCAAATGTAACTGGGGTTACTTCTTTCCCTCATCATGCTTACTCCATATTTTACAAGATAAAAGAATTGCTTCAGAGAAGAAGGCACTAAAAATTCTTGCGAAAATAATCTTACATCTAAATATCCATATTTTTAAAACTGTTCTTTCTAAAAACCAATGGACAAATTAAAAGAAGCCCCTATTTTCGAAAATAAAGCAAAACAAAAATACTTACTTTCCATTTTCAGCAGATATATATTCTTCCCATGTAATAGTGTTCTGAGGAGGAGGGGTAAGGGACTGTCTTCGAACAGGCTGCCAAAAATTAAAAAAGAAAAAAAGAAAGAGAGAGAGGGAGAAAAAAAGAAAAATGACATATTTTTAAAGATATAAAACAAAAACATGCAATAAACTATGTAAATTACTAATTTTACTTAAATTAAATCTCTTCAATATAATGCTTTTAAGGATTTATTTCTGAGATAATTCCATGGTGACTTAAGCTCTATTGGTAAGATTTAATACCATTTTTTTTTCTAAATCTCAAATAAGACCAGTATCAAAGCAATAAAATCCACTCATTCAATGGCTTAATCATCTAAAATGTTGCTGGCATTATGCCAGATGTTGAACATGTGAACTAAAGAGAGGTATAAAAATTAACCCCAGCTTCAAGGAATTTACAGTTCAGAGTTGGAAAGAAGAAAAAAAACCAAACCATACAGACATAACAGTCAGAAATACGAAGTATTGTATAATTAACGGCCAAACAAACTTATAAAAAACTGAGTAGTACAGAAGTTCAGGGGGGGAAAAAAGCAATTGTCTATGGATAATAAATTGAGACTAGGGATTGAGGCTCAGATTTAAATGAAAACAAAATGAAAAGAATATTTTAGACAAGGAAAATTCATGGTAAAAAACACAACTAGACTAAGTTATGTGAACTGGAAAGTTCAAAAAGGAGATCAACAATAGTGATAAAGGTCATGTCAGATCTTAAAACTTACATGGTAACATGTCTTTGTTAAATATGAATTTGCATCACCACAGGATGAACTGGCAAATAAGGAACTACGGGAGTGGCAGTAGATATGAAAAATTGCTAAGAAAAATTAAAAAGACAAACTCATGGAGCAAAAGCATAACAAATGAAAGACTGATATAAATAATAAGATAAATAGTTAACACTGGGAGAGGATCCCATTCATAGTACAGTTTTGGATATTATAAGATATTAATAAGCAGGATATTAGAGTTGTTAAAAATCAAGATTCTGAAAACAATAAACTGAGTTGGAATTCCAGCTCCATTACCTGATAGTTGTGGAAATTTGGGCATTACATTCTCTTATGTCAATTAGGCTCATCTGCAAAACATATGACCACCTATCTCATAGTTAAGAATTCAAGGCTTGAGGGCGCCTGGGTGGCTCAGTGGGTTAAAGCCTCTGCTTTTGGCCCAGGTCATGGTCTCAGGGTCCTGGGATCGAGCCCCGCATCAGGCTCTCTGCTCAGCAGGGAGCCTGCTTCCTCCTCTCCCTCTCTCTCTGCCTGCCTCTCTGCCAACTTGTGATATCGTCTGTCAAATAAATAAATAAAATCTTAAAAAAAAAATTCAAGGCAATAATATATAGAAAGAGCATAATGCCCGGCAAAGAATAAAGTATTCAGTAAGTAACAATCACAATTATATACTGTGAAGTTCCCAGAGGGAAGTGACAAAAAGAAAAGGGAAAAAGAGTTAAAGATACGGGAATTCTTTGAATAGAGTGGGTTAGGGCCTCTGCCTTCGGCTCAGGTCATGATCCCAGGGTCCTGGGATCGAGCCCCACATTGGGCTCTCTGCTCCGCGGGGAGCCTGCTTCCTCCTCTCTCTCTGCCTGCCTCTCTGCCTAGTTGTGATTTCTCTGTCAAATAAATAAAATATTAAAAAAAAAAATTAGTGAGAAAGCAGAGAGTTAATGACTAAATCCTAAAGACAACATGCATAAGGGGGAGAAAAAAAGACAGAAAGGAGCCAGATATTAATCAATACGGAAAAAAAATTAGAGCATCAAGTTGTTATGGAGGCCAAAAGACTATTATATATCACAATACAAGGACTTTAAAGAGAAAGAAGTCTGAAAAAAAGGCCATACTTTTTTTTTTTGTTAGAAATGATTGAGATCTTTGAATAATATCAGAAGGATGTGGGGAAAAAAGGAACCTAACAGTGTTTGAGCATCAAGCAGTATAAAAAACAATTCCATTCTTGAGAATTTTACAAAGAGATACACAGAAGTTGGGTTAAAATCCAGAGTGATGGAGGCTATGATTAAGGGATCTAAAGGATGACATAAAATCAGAGAAGGGGTTTCTGACTGGGGTAGCCAAAGATAAGTGCCAGCAATCATGGTTCCTGAGCAGAGGAGTCTAAAAGAAAGAGAACAAAATAACCAGTTAAAGGAAACTGAGGAAAGCACAAAGGTGAGAAAAGTCATGTGGTGTACTGGAAAACTGCGAGTGTACTGTATCCACTTAATGAGTAGAATACATGAAGAGAAAATAGTCAGATACAGGGGTAAGTAAGAAAGAAAGAAATGAGAAAAAGTAGTTTGGATGGGTTTCGTGCACTGAGTAGATTGTATTTTATTCAGGAAGCAATGGACAAATACTTTAAGCAATATAATGTGGTTTTTAAAACACAAATTTTGGAGCCAAACTGATCAAACCCTATCTTTGCCAATTACTGACTTTGGACAAATTACTCACCCTCCTTTGTCTCAGTTTAGTCAACTATATAACCGCACAGGGTTTGTGAAGATAAAAGTGATTTGTTAAATATAAAGTACTTAATTTAAAATGGTGCCTGACAAGTAGTCATTACTCTGTACATTTTAGCTACTGAGCATAGGCATTACATAGTTCAAACTATTTTAGGCTGATCACTAGGACAGCAGTGTGTACATTACAAACTTATCTCAGTAATACAAACGAGAAATGGTAACGGTATACTGTTTCAAAATAGGACAAAAACAGATTCTAGAAATCTTCAAGATTTTGTTTCTGACCAGACACAGAGTAAGAAAAGCTAAGTCTAAGGACAAATTTCAGGTTGCTGGATTGGGTGATGGTACTAGATAATGGTACCACCTCTCAAGACAGAGAAGACAGGGAGGATCAAACAAAATTGTTTGATCAGATTTGAACATACTAAATTTTATTTTTATTTACTTAAGTATGCTCCATGCCCAGCATTTAGCCCAATGTGGGGCTTGAACTCACAACCCTGAGATCAAGACCCAAGCCAAGATCAAGAATCAGATGTTTAACCAACTGAGCCACCTAGGAGCCCCTAAACATACTAAATTTTAGATACTTATGTTTATCCAAGTGGAGTAGATGAAAGCACTACAGATCTGAGGATTAGAAATCATAACTGAAAGCACAGTTTGGGTGACAGTTACCAGTATTTACATGGTAACAGAAGCAACATCAGATCGTATCTAACCAATAAGACATTGGAGACTACTAGTTGTCTACCCAGTATCTATTCTCCTGTTACTGTTAAAAAAAAAAGAAAAACAAAAAGAAAAAATAATCTCCCATTCAAATTTTTGACTGGACATATGACTTCCTAGACTAAAGACTTATTTTCTAGCCATCTTTTCAGCTAGCTAAGTGTTACCATATTATTAAGTGCTAACCAATGGGATATGAACAGAGTGATGGGTGCAACTTCTGATTGGATTCTCAAACAAAACAGGCAAGCCCTGTTCTTCAAACTTACTATTAGGAATTACAATTCCTGCTAGCTGGAATACTAAACAGGTAATAAATGATCTTATACCATGTGGATGAAAGTCACATCTAAGAACAGCAGAGAAATAAGATTAAGAAGACTAGATCTGAGATTAACCCACAGAGCAGGGAAACCACACAAACTCAGATTTTTATATGAGAAAAAAGTAATCAATACCAGTTTAATACATATAATGGGGATACTACACATAATACTATGGCATGTGGCAATGGCTTAGAATGACAAGCTGGCTTAAAATGTAGTTAGCGACCCTCATAAATATTTTAACAAGATATTAGGTAAAACAGTATCTTATAATACTGTAAAAGGTAAACAGATACACACTAACAAAACGTGTAATTCTAAGGGGAAGACTGGAAAAATTTAAGACTGCAGCTCCAACCCAGAACAACAGCAAAGGCTAATCTCGACTCTACCCAAATCTCTAACTAAGCAGACCATAATTAATTTCTCTTTCAGAACACTGCTTAAAATTTGTCTATTCTTGCTTCCAGTCTAGTTAATACTTGCATATATTTGACTATGACTAGTTTTTTTTTTTTAAAGATTTTATTTATTAATTTTGACAGAGAGAGATCACAAGTAGGCAGAGAGGCAGGCAGAGAGAGTGAGAGGGAAGCAGGCTCCCTTCAGTGCAGAGAGCCCGACGTGGGACTCGATCCCAGGACCCTGAGATCATGACCTGAGCTGAAGGCAGCGGCTTAAACCACTGAGCCACCCAGGCGCCCGACTATGACTAGTTTTATACATTATATATATATTTACATATGTATATATGTATATGTACATATTATGCATACATATATATCTATATAGATATATATTATTTTCAAATACATATATTTATGACTCATTTGCCAGGCATGATTAGATAATGTGGTATGTCACTTAAGTATATTTTTTCAGGTAATAAACTTCTCTAAGCAGTTCTGTTTCTAGTAGAATTCATTCTAAACTATACATTACACATTACCCATCTTAAAAAAAAGAAATGAATCTAATTTATAATTTAACCTTTTATTGAGTACTTTATCTCATCATGGTTATCAATTATTATATCTTAATAACGTCTTCCCAAGTTTGTTTACTCTAATTGTCTCTTTGTTATATAGTGACACTTGCAGCTGAATCCATCAGTGTTCCTGCTACACTACTACCACAGCTATCTAATAAAACAGGAAGACATGAAGGCCGCCACAGGATACCAGATGGCTTTCTAATGTATTTTCCCAAGTCAACAGGCTTTTTAATTTAAATATCATCAAACATTTCTTCATCATTAAATGCAAAAATTCTAATGCCTGTTTTCCTTGAAGCATATAAAAAACACAGATTTTTTAATGTATTACTAGGTTTGCTCCTATTCTATTATATGGCAAAGGTTTCTGGAAGTTTAAGACATTCATGTATTTTATATCTATGTATTCCTATTTAGATTATATTTAAAAAATACACAGGAATTAATAGACCTTAACTCAGTATTCTATATATACGGTTGGCAAAATAAATGTTTTTATCAATGACTCTGTGCCTAAGGTATAAACGAAACATTGTTCCCTCCTCCAACAAAAACTGGTTAGAACAAAGAGGAAAACAAACACCAAAAATATAAGAACAAGTATGGTGACTTAAGAGTTTCTGAGCACTTAAATTTTATTAAAAAAAATACTGCCAGGCGCCTGGATGGCTCAGTCGGTTAAGCCTCTGCCTTCGGCTCAGGTCTAGATCACAAAGTCCTGGGATAGAGCCCGGCATTGGGCTCTCTGCTCAGCGGGGAGCCTGCTTCCTTCTCTCTCTTTCTGCCTGCCTCTCTGACTGCCTGTGATCTCTCCCTCTGTCAAATAAATAAGTAAAATCTTTAAAAAAAAAAAAAAGAAAGAAAGAAACTCAAAGCTATTCATTCACAATGAAGAATACAAATTCATTCTGAAAAGAATTAGACATTTATTTTTAAGAACTGAAATTCTATTAAAGAGTAGCTTCAAAACACAAAAGTTATGGTTTTTTTTTTAAACAATCAGAACAGTCATATGTATTTTCTAGGTTCTTGAAATTTTCAATAAGGCTCCAAAGCCAAAAAAAAATTTTTTTACCACTACGTGGTCTATGCACGTAATTTTAAAAATAACACAATACTGATTTTTTACTACATTTATGAATAGCATCTTTCCCAGAATCGTATCTTAAGGTTCCCCGTCTCCTTTTCCAACTTGAACTTCCCAACATGTTGAAGGGTTATTAAGACGTGTTGAAAGTCTGAACATACAGAAGGAAGCAATTACAATAAAGGCTGGCTATAAAGGGATATACTTAGAGCCAAAGCAGCTTGGGTAAGGGCCCTAAAACCAAAACCTACCTTTGTTCCTTCTAGTTCTGTGACTTCATGTAGATTAGAATTTCTTTAAACCTCAGTTTCCTTTCTATAAAGTGGGGTAATGATACTTGTCTCATTAGGCCATTATAATAAATGAAATGACACATGAAATAAAACAATACCCCTGCTTAAAACAACTCCAATGTTTTAAGCCAATATAAATAGGAAAGAAAAACTTGTTGAGGTGAATATGGATTCACCTTTTTTAATTTTTTAAGTTTTTTAACGCAGAAACTGAATTTAGGTTTATGGCTCTCATTTCAAATTAGGTCACCGGAAAATCCTTTGTTATTCTCCAATAATGTAACACTTTGTATTTAATGTCACTGATTAAATAAAATACATACATTTGAACAAGTAATCTATATTTCACCCTGAATTGAAAGTTAATAAAGCATATATATATATTGATTTGTTTTTGTATTACCAAATGTGACCTAACAGCCATTAATTTCAATAGTGGTATGTGGTTTTATTTTTAAACTCTGTTAAAATTTTAAACATAGAAAAAAAAATTTTAAACATAGTTCATCATTAAATGTCTCTTGAATTCATTAGATCCCCCTTTACTCTTCTTCACCCCAATTTTTAAACCTTGTTTATATATATATATATATATCCTAAAAGTTTACATAGGTTTAAAAGAACTACATTCCTAAAATTATCTACAAAATGCATTGAAATATTTCTTTCCTCCTTTAACGCCCACTTATATAATGAAACTGGTATCGGTTTCATGTTGCTTTCCATGTGTTAGCAAATTGTGTCTAAGAGGAAACACACAGACACACAAAGAAAAAACCACACAGATTATTTGTATCTTTTTTATGATTACATTTATCAATTCTATTTTGTTCTTTCATCCTACACCTTACCTGATTCAAACAAATCAAATTATATGTATAGATGAGTATCTGATAGAATTACTATTTTCTTTAAATTTCTTCTAAATATTTATAATTGAACTCCAAAAAGATTCTCAAATGTAATTCTTCAGTTCTTCCCTATCAAAAGTCCAAACAATATATAATGAGATACATATTTTTTATTCTAAAATAACAAAAATGTAATCTTAAAGGATTATAGAATTAACAAATAACAATATAACCACGGCTTTTAGTAATTCTTAAGAAATTACTTATGCCAGACTGAAAATTAGTATAATGATTTCCTAAAATTCACACATATAAAAAAATCCCTTTAGGAAAAAGGCATGGCACCTAGTCTCAACACTTTTATTCAACATTATATTGGTGTTACTTCCCAGCGCAATAAGGTAAGAAAAACAATGAAATGAAAAAGTAAACCTTTGTGACCGGACATGATCATCTGTAGAAAATCCTAAGGAATCTACAAAAACTATATAATATATTAATTTAGCAATATGGACAAGTCATATGTATTTCTATATACTATCAAGGAATGACTAGAAAATGAAATCTAAAAACATTACCACTTATAAAAGCACTAAAAAATACTAAATGCTTGAGAGATAAATTTAGTAAAATGTGAGTAAGACTTATATACTAAAAACTACAAAACACTTCTGAGATAAACTACAGATAATCTAAATAAATGTAGAGATACACCAGGTTCGTGAAACAGAAAATTCAGTATTTTTAAGATATCAAGTAACCTCACTTTAATTTACAAATTCAACACTACCCCAGTAAAAATTCCAGCAGGTTATTCAATGGAGGAATGACGAAACTTTTCTTTTTTTAATGGTGCTAAATCAACTGGACATCCAAGGCAAAAAAATAAACCCTGACCATACATCACACCTTAAACAAAATTAATTTATGGACTTAAATGTAAATGTAGAAATATAAGACTTTGATCAAAAACATATAGAAGATAATCTAAGGGACTTGGAGCTAAGCACACATGTGGTAGAAGTCATAAAACAAAAACTAATAAACTGGACCTCATCAAAATTAGACTTTTCCTCTTCAAAAGACCCGTTTAATAGGATGAAAAAAATTAGCTACAGAGTAGGGAAAAAATACCTGCACACACACCTGACAAAGAACTAGTATCTAGAATATATAAAGAACTTTAAATAAACAGACAAGTTTAGGAAAGTTCCAGGTCACATTCTTATACTAAGAGAAACTTTAAATAAACAGACAAGTTTAGGAAAGCTCCAGGTCACATTCTTACACTAAGAGAAACTTTAAATAGAATATATAAAGAACTTTAAAAACTCAACAGTAAAGAAACAATCCATTAGACAATGGGCAAAAGACAGGAAGAGACATTTTATCAGAGAAGATATAAATCTGTATATTTTACAGCAAATAAGCACATGAAGAGATGAGCACTGAAATATCATTAGCTATTAGGGAAATGCAATAAAACAACGAGACAGCACTATTCACTATCTGTTATGTACTGAATGTTTATATTCCTCCAAAATTCATGTGCTAAAACTCTAACTACTAATGTGATGGTGTTTGAGGTGGGGGCTTAAGGAGGTAATTAGATTTTTTTTTATATTTTGCCTCAGTTTTATTGAGATATAACTGACATATAACATTGTATGAGTTTATGGTGTACAACATGTTGATCTGATGCATTTATATATTGCAAAATGATTACCACCACATCATTAGCTAACACCTCCATCCAGTCACAAAACCACGCATCTCTGAAGGCCAGTTGTTATTTCTTCCTTTCATGGAATGCACACTATATTATTCCCTGTATTTCCAGTCTTTCCCTCACTAGGAAGAAATTCAGAACTAAATGTAATGCTCAGTTGTGACATTCACCTTGTGCCACAGTTCCTGCACTTCCTGCTTACTCCTCAGCACTGCTTCTGGTTTTCCTTTTATATTTTTCAAACATCTGTCTAAATGTGATCTTCATTACAGGCCTCCTCACCTCATGAAAATTAGATAGGCATAAATTATAAACAAGCATCAAGGCCCTCCTTTGACTATCAGCATCTAAGGCAGTAAAAAGAATAAAACGCCCTGCAGAATGGCCTCCTCTGGGCCACTGAGTTATTCTGCCATCTCCTCAGCCAAGTGTATGCTTATGAGCTAGTATCATCCAATTTCCTAGGCCACATATCTCTAAGATGATAGGGAACACAAAGATAGTGGTGGCTGGGAAGTGTGACTCAGTATCACAACACCTACGCTGCACAAGGCTTCAAAGCAAAGCAAAATGAAACAAAAGAAACCTGGCAAAATCTTCTCTGTCCTAAGGAATTCAAGAGAGCTGACAAACACAGATGAAGCAAAAGCAGCTCCTACAATGTGCCAAGGGCTATCCCCAACATTCTCACTGGTAGGATCTCCCGACTATTTTCCCAGTTAACATTTTTTTAAATTTATACTCAATTAACTAATATATAATGTATTATTAGTTTCAGAGGTAGAAGTCAGTGATTAATCTGTCTTATATAATACCCATTGCTTATCATATCACAAGTCTTTCTTGATGTCTATCACTCAAGTTACCCCAATCCCCCACCCCGCTCCTCTCCAGCAACGCTGTTTGTTTCATATGATAGTCTTTTATGGTTTGTCTCCCTCTCTAATTTCATCATATTTTCTCCTCCCTTCCACTATGATCCTGCTTTATTTCTTAAATTCCACATATGAGATCATATAATAACTGTCTTTCTCTTTTCTCTGACTTATTTTACTTAGCATAATACCCTCTAGTACCATCCACATCATTGCAAATGGCAAGATATCTTTTTTTTTTTTTTTTTGATGGCTGACAAGTATTCCATTGTATATACATACTACATCTTCTTTATCCATTCATCTGTCAATGGATATGTGGGCTCTTTCCATAGTTTGGCTACTGTGGACATTGCTGCTATGAACATTGGGGTGCAGGTGCCCCTTCAGATCACTACATTTGTATCTTTGGGGTAAACCCAAAACCACAAAATCTTTGGAGTAGTGCAATTGCTGGGTTGCAGGGTAGCTCTATTTTCAACTTTTTGAGGAACCTCCATACAATTTTCCAGAGTGGCTGCACCAGCTTACATTCCCAACAGTCTAAGGGGTTCACCCTTTTCCACATCCTCGCCAACATCTGTCATTTCCTGACTTGTTAATTTTAGCCATTCTGACCAGTGTAAAGTGGTATCTCATTGTGATTTGATTTGTATTTCCCTGATGCCAAGTGATGTGGAGCCTTTTTTCATGTGTCTGTTGGCCATTTTCTTTGGAGAAATGTCTATTCATATCTTCTGCCCATTTCTTTTTTTTTTTTTTTTTTTTTAAGATTTTATTTATTTATTTGACAGAGAGAGATCACAAGTAGGCAGAGAGGCAGGGCAGAGAGAGAGGAGGAAGTGGGCTCACCTGCGGAGCAGAGAGCCCGATGCGGGGCTCGATCCCAGGACCCTGAGATCGTTTTAGCAACTGTTTCCTTTGCTGTGCATAAGGTTTTTATCTCGATCAAGTCCCAATAGTTCATTTTTGCCTTTGTTTCCCTTGCCTTTGGAGATGTGTCTAGCAAGAAGTTGCTGTGGCAGAGATCACAGAGGTTGCTGTGTTCTCTAGGATTTTGATAGATTCCTGTCTCACATTTAGGTCTTTCATCCATTTTGAGTCTATTTTTGTGGTCAATAATTAGTTTTAGATGAGGTCATAAGGGCAAGACTCACATGATTGTATTACTGTTCTTCTAAGATAAGGAGCAAACAGAGTGCTCTCCCCCACCTAGGAACACAGCAAGAAGTCAGCCATCTGTAAGTCAGTAAGAAAACCCATATCTGGAAAGCAAATAGGCCAGCATGCTTATGCTCTTGGTCTTTCCGCCTCTAGAACTGTGAAAAATATATTCTTATGGTTTAAGCCATCCAGTTTCTGGTATTTTGTTATCCATATGAGCTAAGTAAGACACTACCAGAAACGGTAAAATAAATAATAAAAAAATAATAAAAACCGGTGCGCCTGGGTGGCTCAGTGGGTTAAGCCTCTGCCTTCAGCTCAGGTCATGATCCCAGAGTTCTGGGATCGAACCCCACATGGGGCTCTCTGCTCAGCGGGGAGCCTGCTTCCTCCTCTCTCTCTGCCTGTCTCTCTGACTACTTGTGATCTCTCTCTGTCAAATAAATAAATAAAATCTTTTACAAAAATAATAAAAACCAAAAAAAGAATGGGTAAAATAAAAATTGTGACAATATCAAATGTCGGAAAGGATGAAAGAAACAATCATTCATATGCTGTTTGCAAGAATGGAAAATGTAAAACATTCTGGCAGTTTCTCACAAAACTAAACATACAACCCAGCAACTATACTCTTAATTGTACTTGAACCTGAGTGCAGAACCCTCCCTTCACCCCCATCACCCCAACCCCAAGCCCAACCCCAGAAGGGAGGGATGTGAACTCTTCATTACGGAGGAAGTTCTGAATGGACCAGAGCAAAGACAGTATCTGGGCATTCTAGAGATGAGTGTTGAAAAGGACTTCAAAACCACCTACATTTGACCTCGGTCTGGGTCTGTACTTTCTAATTAACTCCTTCTTTCCAGTTATCTTTTAACTCAGACAAAACAAAAACAAAAACAAAAACAAAAAAACCCAAAAACAAAACAAACAAACAAAAAACAAAAAACCTACAGGCAAAGGATCCCTTGACAGAAACCCAATACGAACTGCCCCGACACTAGCAGGACCCTGCATGACTGACCCCAGGGCAATGATCAACCTGACCTTTAGTGTCCAGCAGCATGTACCGACGTACCTTTGTCCTTCATTTTCCTTACATAAACCAGGAGTATTTTCAGCACTTTGCATAGTCTTTAAGACATCAGTTAGCTATCTTCCTGGTGTTGGCCTCACCAAAATAAAGTCCTTTCTTATTTCACCACCACTTGTCTATCTGCCTTTGGATCTTGCCAGTGGCTAGTGACTAGCTGAACCTGGTCTGTTTGGGACCCCACAGAACAGATGCTCTTGCTCGGGCCCACTTACAATATGAATGGTACATAGAGTAGACAAATCAGACAACTGGCATGAACTGCCTTCTAGAGCCACCAGCTCAGTGAGGCACACAGGGTCCTACAGCCCATTCTCCAAGTGTCCCTCTGCCCATTTACTCCTCAAGCACACACACAAGCAGCCAGCTTCATGATTTCCAAAAAGCATTTATCCCAGAGAAATAAAGACTTATGTTCACACAAAAACTTGTATGTGAACATTTTTGGCAGCTTTATTCATAATAGCCAAAAACTGGAAACAACCCAAATGTCCTTCAACAGGTAATAGTTAACCAAACTATGGTACAATCATAACATGGACTACTACACAGCAGTAAAACCAACAAACTATTGATTTACAACTGGGAAAAATTACCAGGGAATTAAGCTGAGTGGGGTGGGGGGGGGGCAATCTTAAAGGGTTATATACAATACTCTTGAAATGACAAAATTTTTAAAGTGGAGAAATAGATTAATGGTTGCCAGGGATAAAGGACAGGAAAGCACAAAAAGGCAAAAGGTATGCTTATACAAGGGGAATAGGAGGAATCTTATGGTGAGGGACATGTTTTATAGCTTGACTATAAATGCAAATACCCTGGTTATGCTATATATTACTGTTTTGTAAGACGTTACCATTGGAGGAAACTGGGTGAGGTGTATATGCAGAATCTCTGTATTATTTCTTATGACTATGTATGTGAACCTATAATTATCTCAACATTAAAAGTTGAATTCAGAAAAATCAAGCAGACCTTTATGTAAAAATTGACTGATCTATATATTCAAAATCATCCTAATCAAAATCCTACATTTTTCACTTTTGTAGAAACTGATGAGCTGATTTTAAATATTCATGAAGAACTATACAGTTCAAAAGGCTATGCTCTGTTTCCTTTGATTTCTGCGTAGAAATTAAAAGCTTAATTAGTTAATTTATTTCATATTATTTTGTTCTATTATATACTCATTTGGAATTAAACTATGTTTTAAGTTCAAAGTTCAAAACCACTACTGATTAAAATGCCATTTAAAGGCCCCATTAACAATTAGGTGCATCAAGTTATAATCTCTGCCCTAAAGGAAATCATGTTGCATACTGTTAAGTTTAAATGTAGATAAATCAGATAACTGAAGACAAATGTCAAATGGCCCATAAAATTCTATTTTATAAAGTTTTGTTTCTATGTATTCATCCCCAAATCGTTTATTGCCAAACTTAAAGGTAGCAATAACTACCACCACAACAGAACCATTTTTAAAAAAAACAAGTCCAATAAAATTTTAATCACAATGCAAGTCCAAAGAAATGGACTTTTGTCTGGTCAATGATGGGAGAGAGTAGCAGCTTTGTTAAAGACTGAGCTCAGCATTCCCTCTCTCAGTTCATCTGCATTTCTATTTCCTGAGCATATCGTGTCCTATATCTCTTACTGATCAAGAGATCAGTAAATACCAGAAGGCTTCCTGAAAATGAAGTCCTGTGATGCTCTATCCCAGCAACAAAAGAAAAAGGTGTACAGAGGATCTGGCACCTACAGATGTAGGATCACACTACACTAGCATAATCACAACTTTAACATTTAATAAGGCTTCTTTGACATTTTATATCCTACCCTTATTTCACTGAACTATAGCTGTTTCACTAAACAAATGAACTTTCGAAACATTAAAGTATTTTCCTGGCATGTACAGCATAACCATGCATTAGCTGGAACCTGGCATATTGTTCTGAAAAGTTTATCTATCCCTAAAATATAATCTGGCACAATACCATAGGAAAGAAACTAAACATTCAAGGGATTCAAGCCTCCTCATAGTAACCTTTAATCTTTTTACTACTGTGACTCACATTTGACACTTCAAACCAGCACTCATACATATCTGTATTTATAAACACATACACCCCTAAAATATTATCTCATAAAGCAATGACCCATACTACATGTCATGTGTTCTGGTTTTACTCTAACATCTTCGTTGAGGTTCTAATTTTTTTTCTCTTTTAAAAAGGGTGGTAACAGCCCACTAAATTAGTGGGGTCCCTAAATTAAGAGATCCCTATGCCACCTTTAATTTGTAAAACACTGCTATACCATTGTAATTAAATGTTAACATCTGGGAAATTTTGATGAAGAGTACTGAGGAATTCTTTGTACTTTTTTGTAAATCTAAAATCTAAAATTTTCAAACTAAAAAATAAATTTAATATCCCAGTGACGATGTCTCATATACCTTTGTATTTCCTAGCCTTCCCTCCGCTTCCCCTACTGTCACACAATTTTTTGCATATAGCATGTTCTTAATATACACATGCTACATAAAACTTATGGGAAGGTATAGATTAGGAATGACTTCGTAAGGGGAGTAAATCTTTAGCTGGGCCTTCAAAGCAACACAAGATTTCAGTTGGTGAAGTCGGAAAAAGAAGATACACAAAGGGACACGGATTAAAAATTAACACTTGGTTTTATGTTTATAAAACAATTTTAATCTATTAATGAAGACTCAAAGACCAAGAATACATTCACAAAAAATTACCAAAGGCCCTATTAAAGAAAAATAAAAGGTGATATGTAGTAAAAAAAATAATAATAATTAATTTTAAAAAAACCTGTGAGTGTACTTAGTGTACTTATATAAATTCACTGAGTGCAAGGAATGAAGTCTTATTAGAACATTATAAATTAGAAGCAGACATTATACCTCAAAATTCTGTTCCATTATGTTTCCACCTTTACTCAAACTCTCCATAATGGCCTTATTTCGAAGAATATCTTCTTCACTAAGATGTTCTCTTCTTTTTCTTGATTCTAAAACAAGTCCATTCACCAGATAAAAGTCTGCCAAAAAGTTTCCTACTCTTTCCTAAAATGAAATTAAATAATCAAAATAATAAAATATTCAAATATTTCAAAATAATAAAATGAATTAAGTTTATCTTAGATTAAAAAGAAAGTTTCAAAGTAATATATACGTTTTTCCATAACATGTAACATTTAGGTGAAAATAAATACTCCCTTTGGTAATTGAGCTTATCAAATTATCTTACACATTCTATTAAATTGAAAAATATTTAAACTATACATTTCACATTGATAAACGAAAATTTTAAACACACAAGATGTATGGTAGTTAATCTGCAAATGAATTAAATCTAAATAAAAATACCACATAGTATTCCTTTAGAATCTATTCCCAAGTAGCACAAAGCTATCTGAAAATTTTATTTAGCTGATATTCAATCATGAGTAACAAGGAGGGGTCAGGGATAATTACTGTTCCCATTTTATAGGTAGAAAAAAGTAGAATAAGAAGAAATACGCTAATTCACATAGGAATCCCTAGCACAACTAGAAATAATTACCTGCTCCAATACTCTATTCTCTAACAAGATCTAACTTCAAGTTACGGTTGCTTGCTGCTTTCAATAAAGAAGAGAGAACACAGAATAGTCTTGCTCACCAATACAATTACAATTAAGTGTTTATGTTATGGATTAGGGATAAGGAAATGCAAGTGATATAAATGGTATCAAGGAAATAGTTGTTATTTCCTTTCAATGAAGACCTCCTTCAACATTAACCTTCAACCTTTTTCAGACCCATGGGCGGTTGGTTTCAAACACCTTGCTACAAAAACCATGATCAAAAGCTTACTGAAAACAAGCTTCCCATTTCTAACTGCATAAAAATCACTTGGTCTCCATCTTACTGATGTTTTCTGGCATTCCAAAACTACGTGTTTAGGGCTGTTTTCATGTCCACCTTGCTACTGGTGGCCTTCTTACCAGTCGTCAAAAAGTAAAGCATTCTGCACCTGTTTCTACCTATAAAATGGGAACCGTAAGTATTACTGACTCCCTCCTTACCTGTCAAAGATTTAAGAAGATCACCTAGACGTTGTTCAAGAGCTTTGAGCTGCTTAGCAGTAGCACTAGATGAATAGCAGCTTCAATTTTTATTTTCTCTTGAGGTGATCCTTCTAATGCTGTCCAGAAGAACAGAGTACAAACAAATAAGACTTCAAGCCAACAAATGGATTGCAGTGTGGGAGCTTACAACTGGGAATCCTATACTATTTGCTGCCAAATATGCTTTGAAAATAAAGTTCATGAACCTACATCTAATAGTGAGAATTTATCTGTGGTTGAGAAATTCTCAGGAGGTAATTCTCAGTTTTTGAAATCTTATAATGAAAGAGCATATATTAAAAGTAAATCATCATATCAATAAAAATTTTAAGTATATATGCTTCATAATCCAACCATTCCATCTTTTGCTATCTATAAGAGACAATGCAAGGACATATAAATGGATGGTAAATACAACCTCACTTGTAATAGCAGAAAACTGGACACAATTGTGTGTCATTTATCACAATGTCCATAAATAAGAGACTAGATAAATAAACTACAATATATCCATACAATGGAATACTATGCAGTTGCTAAAAAGAATGAAGTGGTACTACTGATAAGAAAAAGTTTTCTAAACATACTAAAGAGTGAAGAAAAAAGCTGCAAAACAACACAATATAACACTAGAAAAAAAATAACAACTAAAGCTACATATTACTATGGATACATATTTATGTATGCAGAGAATAAAAAATGATCTAGAGGATATACAAATGCATAATTCTCTACAAAGTACTCTGGGGACTGAGTTAGTAATAAGGGCTTTTTTCATGTTTAAGGTTGTGTGGTGATTAATTTTGTGTCAATTTAACTAGACTATGGTGCCCAGTTGTCTGGTCTAACACTGCCTAGATGTTACTGTGGAGGGTTTCTTTGTTTTTTGTTTTTCTGTTTTGTTTTGTTTTTTTTGGTGTAATTAAACCCCTCCCACCTTCTTCCTCTATATCCAAATCTTTGTATATAGGTACACATATATCTACATGTAGATATATAGAGATATAGAAAGAGAGTGATCTCCTACCGATTTCCTCCTCAGAGAACCCTAATACAACCTATTTTTGCTTTTCTGGTAAGAATATATTCATTTCTACTGTGTGTAATAAAACATAATTTTTAAAACCCAATTGTTGAAAGCAGTAGATCTTGGCCCTCACCTATGTGATTTCTTCCTTTTTTTTTTTTAAGATTTTTTCTTTTAAGTAATCTCTACATCCAATGTGGGAGTCGAACTCCTAAACCTGAGATCAAGAGTTGCACGCTCCACTGACCAAGCTAGCCAGTTGCCTCTGTGATGACTTATTAATTGTATTTAAAACTTTATAAAATGCTTCTCATAGGTCTATTTAAAATTTTTTAAATATATTTTGAATAGCCTTATATAACCTCTTGCTGAGAGATGAAATGGGAATTACGGAAAGAATTTACAACTCACAAATAAGGGAACCTCCATGGAAATTTAATTTAATAACTGTTATAGAAATGAAAGCTTTTTTTTTTTTTTTTAGAAACATAAGCTTATTTAACTCTAGTCATACAAATGGAATACTGAGAAACAGATACTGAGTGAGTAAATAGGTTAGAAGTCTAAAAGTAGAAAGAAAAAAGAAAGGTCCAGAGAAACAAATTCAAAAGTGTATCCCTCTTTGTGGTCTTAAGGAATAAAAGCATTAGAAATGTAATGGAGCCATGTTTCCCTATGAATAACAAGGCAGCTGACAGCAAGAATGTTTCTTAACAAAAGTCAAATGAGCTAAACTTTCTCTCCTCGATTCTGTAAGAATATCTTCTAACTCTATAAACAACCATTATAATTCCCTATCTGGATTAAGGAGGAGGGAATAAACCATTGGGAGACAATTCAGTAAGCTACTTCTTCTGCATTTCCACCACGTTATTTTGGTAACATGAAATACTGAGCAATTTTTAAAGTTGAAAAATCAAGATTTACACATACTGTTTTATCTTCCCGAAAAAGCCATCCTGTTTGGGCACGCGTGAAAGAAATTGATTTGGTTGATAAAGTTGCAGAGTAAATATCACTACTCATTAAAATGTCAACCTCTTCTTCTGTTTCCATCTCTGATTCCTGCAGTGGGGGTATAAATTAAATATAAGAATCTAGGTTTTCAAAGGTTATTAGTACTACATATGAAAATATCAACAATTAAATGTTACAGATTTTAAAACCAAAAAGGACAGATTCTAAAAAATGTTAAGTCTTAATCTAAAAACCAATTACAGAAGTTTTAACTCTGTACTCTAAATGAGTTAGAATTATGGCTAATTATAAATCTGTAAATATGGGGCTCATAAAATACAGTATTCTTATACAATTAAAGATAGGTCATGGAAACAATACTGGATTACTGATTACAGAAATATAGAGTATGTAGAGCAATGTTAAAAGATTAAGTTGAGAGGTCTGAGACAAAATTCCCTTATCAAGGATTTCTTTAAATATAGATCAATCTTACTTTAACTCTTTTTCCTCCAAAGACCACCACTATCATTTGAGCCGTGGAAGGAATGGAAGGAGAAAGGAAGAGAAAGAGAGGAGAGAAGGAAAGAAGAAAAGAGATCCTCTCTATATTTCTTATAGCAAGAAAGGGAACCCAAAAATAAAAAAACCATGGTTTCAAAACTTAATAATTAGTCTTGTTTCTGGTTTATCCTCTAAATATTTCCCAGTGCTGATATATAACAACTGATTAATAATTATTTTTTTAAATGAGAAAAAAGGTTTGTGCTTGCTTCTGAGACAGAAGACTAAATGATCAGGTACAGAAGGGTAAATGAGTAGGTATAAAATGAGGTTCTATTCTGTAATAGGTGGGGGAAAAAAGGAGAAAAAAGCCGTAAACTAGAGAAGTGACTAAGGAATAAGAATTGTCCACAAGGTTTTATGATGACTAGAGGCTCTATTTCCCCTATCTCCAGATTTCTAGCTTCCTAAGAGGCCCATTTTCTATTCTTAACCACCAAACTTCACCCAGATATAATCTATTTCTGAACTTATAAGTCTATAGAAAAAAAAAACAAAAAAAAAAAAAACACAGCAATACCCTGGGACTGGAACAGGGTCATTTCCTTCACCCTTACAAGTGAAGAATGAAAAATCTTGACATTAATGCTAAAGCTGTAAGAGGTGAAAATGTAGCTCCAGTAACCAAACTAACTCTGAACACAGTTTTCTAAAGAAAAACTTTAGCTGGCATAGGTACAGAACTGTCAGGCATTATGTTTCAAATATACTTTAAATCAATTAGGAATTCATGTATTAGCTTCGGAACAACAATACTATATACAACACTGTCTATGAAGAAATTTGTCTTAAGTTTCAAAAACCCTCTTTTTAAATAAACTTTTGCAACAGAACTCTTCTAAAAATCATAGACTGGCCATCTCCTAACCACATCACTGAAAAAGATCAATCATTAATAACATTTGTTCAAGAAAGCTCAGTGGGTTAAGGCCTCTGCCTTCAGCTCAGGTCATGATCCCAGGGTCCTGGGATCGAGCCCCACATCGGGCTCTCTGCTGCGCGGGGAGCCTGCTTCCTCCTCTCTCTCTGCCTGCCTCTCTGCCTAGTTGTGATTTCTCTCTGTCAAATAAATAAAATATTAAAAAAAAAGAACAGTTATTATTTAAGTAAGTAAATTGGAATAAACAACAACTATTCCCTACCTTGAGGACTGATGCTCAAAATCAAGCTTTTCTATATTTTTTTAGGTATAAAACACACACACATATACCCTAAATACCAATCCTTTCATAATTCCATTACTTTAAGATTAGCTAATATTTACACTAGTAGCCTTACTCTCTGGTTTCTATTTCAATGCCATGCTTCTAACTCACTTGTTGCCTAGGTAGCTATCCTATTGTCTTTAATATGCAAGAGGTCAAATTATTTAATAAATTATCCAAGAGTCTAGAATAAAGGCTGGGGAACTATGGCCAGTAGGCAAAATCCAGTGTACCACCTGTGTTTATAAATAGAGTATAGCCACATTCACTCATTGAAATACTGTCTATACCTATTTTTAAGTTACTAAAAGCAGAGTTGAGCAGTTGTGACAGAGACCATCTGGCCCAAAAAATATATATAAATATCTAACATATTTACTATTTCTCCCTTTACAGAAAGTGTTTGCCAAACTCCAACCTGGAATGTATTGACGCACTGTATTAGGTAACAGAGAATACAACTAAAGGAACCATAAGGAGCAGAGGAAAAATGCCACATAAATGAATATAGCATTAGAAGCACTATAGTACCAGATTCAGTAGGAGCATAAACAAAATAATGGTCACCTGGCAAAGGAGGAAGTAACATTAAGTAGATGCCCCAAAAGTATGGAAGTACAAGAAGAAGAGCATTCCAGGAGGTGGAAACAATGTGAACAAAGGAATGAGGCTCTAAATGGCATGGCACATCTGAAAAACTGCAAAGAGCTCAGTATGAGGGTATCTAAGATAGTAAAGTAAAAACAGGCTGGAAAAGTAAGCAAAAGCCAGGTCACAGAAGGTTCCAGGTCATGTTAAGTAATTTGGATTTCATTCTTTAGGAAACAGGGATCTTTTAAAGTATTATTAAAGAATGCAGGTTTCATGAAGTTGCTTTCAATGTTCAATCTATCTCCGATATGTGGGATAATTTAGAACCAGACATGAAGGGGACCAGGATGATCATGTTTTTGATGTCCATTTTGTAACGGTCCAGTTGAGAGATAATGAATACCTGAATTGTGGCAGTAATGGTGTGATTTAAAAGAGGTAATTATAAGACATTAGGGAGACAGAAAGGACCACACTTGTTCTCTAATTAGGAAAAGTGGAATACAAGAAAATATTTCAAAAATAACTCACAGTCTCCTGACTGAATAGAGAATGATGTCATTCATCAAAGGAAGGAAAATGGGAGAGAGGGCAGGTTTGGAGTTTAGAGGGGAAAAAAAAGAATTAAGTTTTAGATGAGCTGAATTTTGAGGTCCTGATATCCATTAGGAACTTAAGTAGGTAGATCTCCACTGAGAGATCTATCATCAACCCGTGGTAGGTAGCTCAAGATGTAGAAATGGAAGAGATTATTCTGATGGTTTGTCAAAATGAGAACCACATTGAGGGTACACTAATATTCAAGAGATGGCAGAGAAAAAGGAACAGGCAACAAAGAATAAGAAGAGAAGGGAAAAGATCACTTGACCAAAGTAAAGTCGTAAAGAAATTATAATTTTAAGAACTAAGTTACCAGTAATAGACCAAGAAGTCTGATAAAGACAGGGTTGAAGTAAGTACGTTGATTTTAGCAAATGACTCAAAACTAACATCATCTAAAACCTCAAACATATAAATTTCCAGATCTTCCAGTTCTATCACTGGCACCACCATCATTCCACTCTTCAAGGCAGAAGCACTATACTTACCCTTAAGTCTTTCTAATTCTTAACTCACTACATTCAAACTACTACCAAATCACAAACTTTCATTCTTGGAAATATAAGTCGTAGTTTTTTTAGGTATTCACTGTACAATCCTAGTCAAGAGCCTTATCACTTCTCAACTGTAGAACTGTAAAAAAATAAAAACTTCTTCCATAAGTTCCCTACCTCTAATCTCCCTATTTTCCCAACCCATCTTACATACTAGTTGGATGAACTTGAAGATGTCATTTAACATCTATAAGCCTCAATTTTCTAATCTGTAAAATGGAGATAATAATACTATTTGCTCTGATAGATTAACGATTTAATGAAAAAAGCTGTAAAGTGCTTAAATTACTTGTGGATCAAATCAATACCTTATTTAAGAAACCATGATTCTCTGATGCCAACTATAGCAGATCCTGTTATCTTATCTGGCTTTTAAAGCCTTCCACGAACCACATTCCCACTCTCAGTAACAGAAACCTTCACCACAGTCAGACCTCTTTTCTGTTTGTCAAACATACCATTCTCATTCCCACTTCCCTGACTTTATTCATCCTGTTTCCTCCACAAGGAATACCTTCTTTTTCTTCTCCTCTTCCAATCTAAATCTTCATTGCTCACTGCCAGTTAGGAAAGTATTTAGTAGTACACATACAATGTAATTAAGGTCTCATCAATAGGCATGGTAGTAGGAGAGTCTAAACTAAGAGATATTAAGGAAGGTGAATGACTATGTAGGGAAATGAAGTGTTGAAAAACAAAAACAAAAGAAAAGCAGGGTGCCTGGGTGGCTCAGTCAGTTAAGCATCTGACTCGATCTCAGCTCAGTCTCAATCTCAGGGTCATGAGTTCAAGCCCTGTGTTAGATACCAGGAAAGAGAAGAGAAGAGAGGAGAAGAAAGAAGAGAAAAGAAAAGCAACAGTGCTAAAATAAAATGTTGATTTAACAACATTTTTAAGGCTATCTATGATGTACGGATACAGGAAAAATTTTTTCTTTGGTTTGTAGCAGGGCATTCAGGGAACAAAGGATGAAGATAACATGTATATGATTTTTCAGTGGTTGTTGTACAGGCAATACCAATGGGGAGATACAACATAACAGAAGGAAGATATTTTTGTATTTTAAGAGGGAGAAGATAAAGTAGCCAAAATGTTAAGGACAGTAAAAGAGTACAAAAAAGAGTACAGACGGAGAGCCAAAAGAGATGTTGCTACTAAGGGGATGGAGATGGTCAGCAAGATTTAAAGAAGCTAAGGTAGCAAGATAATAAATGGTAAAAGGGCTGGCAGAGGTGCAACAAATCAGAGCTACAAATGAGAACTAAAGTAAGTTGGAGTTCATTTAACTAGAAGATCATCAGTCAATTATGAGCAAATGGTCTCAATGGAATGGTCAGGATGAAGACCAGAATATCAAAAAACAAACAAACAAACAAATCTTAAAGCTATTAGTAAAGAAATGAAAACACTGGGAATGAACCATCTCACCTATACTTTATGACTTTTAAAACAATTACATTGATGTTTGGTTGCATACATAGATATTTTTTAAAAACCATTTAGAGAAATACTGACAAGATGACATGCTCACCTCATGGTGTATTCGCTGATAAACTTTTTGTTCATTGTCTAATACTACAAAAGATTCAGAGGGTGCCGCATCCCCATTGAAAATGAAGCTTAAATCCCCTCGTTGGCACTTCATGTCAGTAAAGTCTATGAGAGTAGTGTCAAGCCTGTGAAAGACGGATAGATGAGAAACCTGACAAATAAAATTTTGATAAAACTTTATGATAATTAAACAAGCTTTGTTGCTTGTTTAATTGATGCTAACACCATATTTCAAAGTCAAACTTATAGTAAAAAGCTAAAGTATTTTATTTAAAAACACTGAAAGAATATTCAAATGTATATTCCATTTTTCCTGTTTCATTTCCTGAATATAAACTTTATTATTCCAACAAGAAAAAGATTGTTTCCACATTGTTCAAATATTTCCATAACTATACCTTGTTCCCTACCATTGCTCTTGCTGCAGCTACTCCCTAAAAGTTACTTCCACTGTGACGGGCATTAATGGAAAGCAGACTTGTCTAACATTCTTTGATCCCAACAAGATCATGTTGCTAGTTCATGAGAGTATATAGGAAGGGTATATACAGCAATAGATGGACCACATTCTCAGATTAAGGACTATGTGTCCAATCTTGCTCTTTTGATCTACATCTATGCCTTAGGCCTAGCCATTTAATACCAAACCTGGCTTCATTCTTCAACTAGATAAATCATTTAACTTATTCCAAATTCTTGTCCTTTCTGTTTCACTTCCCAGGTTCAGATCAGCAGTCTCCATAGCCTAAAAACCTTATGGATCATTTATGTGCCGAAGATTCATGAACTCGCAAACTTGTGTATTTATGTACTCCTTGGTGACTAAGACCTGGCATGTCTAGGCCCAATGGATTGGTCTGAAATAAATCCCACAAACCACGGTTTGTTGAAATTCAGGAATATACTAGAATGGAAAAGTTCATAAGCCCCCCAAAGTGCTTCAATCTTTCACTAGGCTTTGTAGATCACATTAAGATATCTTTTACCAGCTACTTAAAGCACAGTACTTAATCTAAAAAATGGATTGACACAGCTGTTAAGAGCTGCTGATTATACCCTAGCTACTAACTTAGAAACTACTAGTTTCTAAGAATTCATTACTTCATTTAAGTTATTCAATTCTCATCCCAGGCAAAGGGAATAAGCATTCTTGTTTTCCCTACACAGAAAAATCTGAGAACTGAAATATATCTTAGATGCTGCTTCAAAAGAGTAACTGCGGTTACATATAAATTTACCAACAAAACTACAACCTTTTAAAAGTGAAGGTGATACTATTAATAATTTTGCTAGGATAACAGGGAGGAACCAAGAGCAAAGAGGGAAGTACGGTTACCTTATATACAAGGGTCTCCTTTCTAAACCATATAAAATGTATACACCCCCACAGAATAAAATCAAGAAACCCTAAAAAAAAAAAAAAGCAAGTGACAAACTTCTGAAGGGGTGAATCCTGCCTGCTACTTTATTGCTGAATTCTAGCTCCTGGTCCACCTCCAGGGGCCTGCTACTGTACTACTAGTGTCTGTACTACTAAATATATCCTGTTACTACCTGTATATGTGGCATAAGAGAAAATAATGACAGCAAAAGAGGCTCATCCCCTACCTCTGTAAGATGTAAGCTACTGATAATATCAAAAAGGAAAAGATCAGGGGCACCTGGGTGGCTCAGTGGGTTAAGCCTCTGCCTTCAGCTCAGGTCATGATCCCAGGGTTCTGGGATCGAGCCCCGCATGGGGCTCTCTGCTCAGCGGTAAGTCTGCTTCTCCCCACCCCCTCTTCCTGACTCTGCTTACTTGTGATCTCTGTCTGTCAAGTAAATAAATAAAATCTTAAAAAAAAAAAAAAAGGAAAAGATCATTTTATATAAGTGGTCTATTCGGACTTCAAACTTCAGCTACCAGGGAACTCCACACTCCACATAAAAGAGGTTATGAAACAGAACAATCTCCTGTCTCCATTTCCTTCTTGCCTATACTGGATGAAAGTAGTGGGTTGGAAGGAATGAAGATACGAGGAAGGGGTAGAGATAAGAACAGTGAGGGAAGAGATGCACAGAGAGAAACAGGAAGACAAAGACGGATAGACATGGTAACATTTGAAACCTTAGATCTAGCCATACCTAAAATCACTCATAGCCAATTTTTTTGTGTTTTTATAATTTGCAATTAGACAAGGAGACTGCCCAGTACATTTTCTGGGATATCCCTGACATACTAGATGGCCTACTGTATTACACATGCCTCATAAGGATATAATTACCATGATGGCATTTTAATGTATTAACAATTCCTTGCTTTAAATGTTTGAGTCTAAATATTTTTAATTTTGCCATGTGATTAGCCATGAAAAAAATTATATAACTGCAAAAATCTGAATAAAAAATGTTAAAAAAAAAAAACAGAAAACATTCTTTTTGAGATAAAAGCTTGAAAAATGCCAAGTAACAATGAAAAAGAATATAGAGCCTTCTCTTGAGACAGGAAAAGCCTGAAAAGAGGCAAAGTTTGGCCTGATCATTTCAGTCAGTGTTTACAGAATGCCTCATAATTATTAACAGTGAAAATGTTTACTAATATTCTCAATAATAAAGTTAATCATACTTTCCTATTTCCACTAACGTATTCATTTCTCCTTGACACCAGAGAAGATATTTTAAATGATCACATGGTTGTCATGAAACACAAGTAAACTTTAAAGATTTCTTTGAACATAGTTTAAAATTCAGTTTCATTTGAAGTGATGTTAAAAAAAAAACTATCTCATGACGTTTACATTTCAAAGTTATTTAATCTTAATGGTTTTTTTTATTAGATTCCTCTCATCTATGCAAAAAAACCCCTTTGTCATACATCCTAAAACCCAGCCTCTCCATTAATCTGGTAAACTTGGTAATGAGAGCTTTAGAACCTATCACATATCTCCTTTAGCCTCGGTTGTAAGCCCCAGGTCTGAGCATCTTGATAAATTATAGTAGCTTCCTCTTACTCTATATTACTCTATATTCTCTGACACAATTATTTTATTGTCTTTATTATGTAATATGCATATCATTTACTTATAAAATTCATATATAAATGTGAAATAATTTTTTAAAAGAAGCTCCTTTTATCCTACATTTAAGACTCAGAACTAAAACTAACCTTTTTAGAAGTAGCATATGGAAAATAATAATGTTCTCCCAAATTATCTACTACCTTTGGCAAGCACCTAAACATTGTTAAAATGATGAATAATTTTTGATAAAAATCATAATATAATGTTAATAGGCTGCTGAAATAAATCTACATCATTATCAAATCCTTTCCCAGTTTTTCTTCTATTTTTCTGTATTTTGCAAGGTTTCTACACGGACTATGAATTTAATGTACCTAAGTACTTCCATAATTAGAAACATCTGAAGAGGCTGTTTTTAAAAACAAAACCCAGAAATTTCCACCTGAATCAAATTCTACTGCTAGAGGACAATTACTGTAGAACTTACTTTCAACTAAAGATTATCTCTTCACTATAATTTAACATAACTCTTAATAAATCTCAGAGCTGACTTTCTAAAATTTCTACCTTGTGACATGGTGATAACAAATAGGAAGTCAAAGGTCCTGACCAAGCCATTAATTCACAATATGGTCTTATAAAAATCACTTCACCTCTCTAAATTTTCTCATCTATAAAATGAAAAGTTTTGGGGGCACGTGGATGACTCAGTCATTAAGTTCTGCCTTCCACTTCTTCTCCCTCTCCCACTCCCCCGGCTTGTGTTTCCTCTCTTGCTGTGTCTCTCTCTGTCAGATAAATAAATAAAATCTTTAAAAATAATAATACCAAAGCAAAGAGTTTTTACGAGATAGTCTCAAGATGTTTACAGTTCTAGACCTTTACATGTCCCAATTAATATTCTAGAGACATGGAGAGACACAGATTTACAAAATTATTGACATATATATATATATATATATTTTATAAATACACACACACATACACACACTCACATATATATATAAAAATGAAAGTTGGCATATTCATTAGTATTATATACATCTTACATATGTATAATTTATAAATAGACCTGTATTTTTTTTTAAAGATTTTATTTCATTATTTGACAGAGACACAGCGAGAGAGGGAACGCAAGCAAGGAGAGGGGGTTAAGGGAAAAGCAGGCTTCCTGCTGAGCAGGGAGCCCAACCTGGGGCTCAATCCCACGACCCTGGGATCATGACCCAAGCCGAAGGCAGATGCTTAACTACTGAACCATCCAGGTGCCCCTAAATATACCTATATTAATATGAAGTTTAAGATATAAGTAATGATAAAAGTAAAATGAGTAAAATAAATACCATTAGACCCAAAAATCAATCTTAACTTTAAAAAGAAAAAGAAGAAAATTAAAATTAGCCTTAAAGTGTTCCCTAGAAGGAACAGATGATTAAATAGGTGCATGGATAGGCAGAGGAGGGAGGGGTATGAGAGGGATTGAGAAAAAAGAACAAAAGCTGGGTGTTCCTTATGTGTGTCCCTATTAAAAAGTCAGGATCAGAGAGATAACCACCTTAGATCTTCCCATTTTTAGATCTTCATGATCTTCACTCTGTTTGCCTCCTAGATAGTCTGCAGTTGAATAGGAATTAATACCTTTGATTTAGTCAAGATTTTATCTTTGGTTTCTTCTCTATACGATGTCTCAAATAAGATAACATATTGCGAATATATTACAGCATGTTTAAGTTATCAAATACTACATCCAAATGTAACCTATTAATATAGAAAGAAAACCTTCCTCTAAATCTCAATTTCCTATTACTCAGAAAAATATCAAATCACCTTACCTGATATTGATACCTTGTTTGTATATTTTACATGCATCAGAAGGCAGAATTCGGGAAAGTAAAGGCACTGTATTTTTAAAAAGAAAAGATAAAAGATTACCTAGTTTTGAGACATTACAAATTTCTTAATTAGAAAAAGAGTAACTTAAACATTTTATTAATTCACTAAAATTGTAATAATTTCCTTTAAAATAGTATTTTCCACTTAAAAATAATATATAAAGCAATTCTGAGCAACTTCAAAAATCTACTATCTAATTGGAATTGTTATATAGTTCACCACTCTGCCCACCTACACACCCACAAACACACACATGAATAGCAGAGTCAATACAGTGACACTCCTGGGTTCATATTGCAGGACATTATTACAGATGAGGAAACAGTGCCCTATGACAACCAAACCATCCTGAATGGGTAACTTGATGAACCTAGATCCTTCCTGATCCTTTAAATACAACCTCATTAAATAGTAGAAAAGCAATGCATATTTTTAAAACACAGACATTTTTAGAGCTAAATAGTCTAATTTGAGGTTGAATTACAAATATGTGATCTTGGTTACTTAAGTTCACTGCACCTTAGTTTCAAAATCTGTAAAATGGAATCATACATTTACCTACAGATTTCTACATCCAGTATTGTTCATATTCATATCACAAGCATATTCTGATATTTTTATTATATATTAACTGCTACATTTTGAGAAATAGTTATTCTTTGAATGAATAAATCTGCATACAGGCTATACTACGCAACCACATACAAAAGAAGAAAAAACCAAAATGTGAAGTTCAAAATACTTGAAATCAAGATCATATCACATATACATATGTATATAAGAATGTGTGTGTAAAGATATACTACATGCATATTTTACAAAATTCAGTGTTTTGAAAATGAATGATAAATCAACCTCAGTTAAAAAGAAATAAAAATTTCAGAGAAATTAAAGGCTAGTTTCTTAGTTAACTTTTTAAAAAGCATCATTATTTTCTAATTAACATAAAAGGTGTATTATTATATCAATGTCTTTTTTAAATTCTTAGAGGTCATATAATCATGATTTTCAGCATTAAAGATAGTTTTCTAGACATTTCATTATATAAAAATAAGTTACTGCTCAAAGGGAATATCAATTAAGAGTTACCCTAGTCAGAGAATATAAGTCATTTTCTTTTTTTTTTTTTTTTAGTTTCAGAGGTAGAATTTAGTCATTTATCAGTTGCATATAACACCTAGCATTTATTACATCAAGTGCCCTCCTTAATACCCATCACCCAATTATCCCTTCCCCATACCCAGTCCCCTTCTAGCAACTTTTAATTTATTTCCTTGAGTTCAGTGTCTCTTACGATTTGCCTCCCTCTCAATTTTTAATCTTATTTTTCCTTCCCTTCCACTATGTTCATGTTTTGTTTCTTAAATTCTGTATATGAGTGAAATCATATGGTATGTGTCTTTCTCTGACTAGTTTCGCTTAGCACAATACCTTCTAGCAGTTCCATCCATGTCATTGCAAATGCCAAGGTTTCCTTCTTTTTGATGACTCAGTAACCATTATATGATAAAAATCTTTCCTCATATGAAACAACAGAAGAATAGCAATAATAGCATTTATCTTATATAAATGAACAAAGCTCTTCTTTAATGCTCTTTAATCAAGATCTAGTTTTCCTATCCTTAAGTGTTTAGTAAAGCGTGAAAAGATAATTAAAAGATAGCTCCCTAATTTGTGAATTTAACTTAATTTATTGCATCTTTTGAAGTGGTATGGTAACCCATGGTAACAAAACAAATTTAGAATTATGTATCAATACTTATTTATCATAAATCAGAAACACAGGAACAGATGAATACAGAGACAAAATAAATTGAGGAATTGAGAAGCAAAAGCTAATAAAAAGGGAAAAAGGAACATCATAGACAAAAAAAAAAAAGATTCCTGCTAGCTTTTAATACATTCCAAAAATGGAGCAATTTGCATTTTTCCAATTCTGTGATGACTTTTTTCCTCCCTCATATAAACTGAACAATCATGGTCTCTTTATCTTAAGTTATCTCAGCATAATCTGAGAGTTTAACATAGCACTCCAAAGGTAGCATAATTCACTGAACTGAAAAAAGAAGAGTCTCTACACTTTAATTTTGGATTTGTTTTTCCTTTCCAATACTTCCTTTGATTCAGGGTCTTTTCTGGTCAAATACAAATTTTAGGATTGTTTGTTCCAGCACTTTGAAAAATGCTCTTGGTATTTTAATTGGGATGGCGATGAAAGTATAGATTGCACTGGGCAGCACAGATATTTTAACAATGTTTATTCTTACAATCCATGAGCATGAAATGTTTTTGCATCTTTTTGTATCTTCTTCTATTTCCTTCATGAGTGTTTTGTAGTTCCTAGATCCTTGTACTCTTTGGTAAGGTTTATTCCAAGGTATCTTGTGGGTTTTGGTGCTATTGGTGCTACTGTAAATGGAATCAATTTTCTAATTTCTCTTTCTACAGTTACATTGTTAGTGTATAGGAAAGCAACTGATTTCTATGCATTGATTTTGTATCCTGCCACATGACTGAATTGCTGTATAAGTTCTAGTAATTTGGGGATGGAATCTTTTGGGTTTTCCACATAAAGTATCAGATCATCTGCGAAAAGAAAGAGTTTAACTTCTTCTTTGCCAATCTGAATACCTTGTATTTCTTTTTGCTGTCTGATTGCTGTTGCTAGGATGGGTATTAAGGAGGGCACAGATTGCATGGAGAACCAGGTGTTATATGCAAACAATGAATCAT
This sequence comes from Meles meles, assembly GCF_922984935.1. Taxonomy (NCBI): domain Eukaryota; kingdom Metazoa; phylum Chordata; class Mammalia; order Carnivora; family Mustelidae; genus Meles; species Meles meles. The sequence goes on along the minus strand of NC_060066.1, from coordinate 158,526,009 downwards.
GGAACATCAAAAACTAATGAGGTACTGTATGCTGACTAACATAACATAATTTAAAAAATGGTTTTCCTGTCATTTATGCCTTGATCTTAAGAATAGTTTCTAAACCTAGTATTTTCCATCTACAATACACAAATAATAGTCTCAAATACAGAATGGATACTCTGTAGATTATGAGATAAAGAAACTTTTAAAATATTAGTTTTTCTGTTTAAATGTGCTATATACACAAACCTAAATTTGAAGTCATGATTATTATGATGCTATAAATTATTTAATGTTTTGCAGTAGGTATAAAAAGGGCCTCCTTCAAAAACATAGTTTCATTTCTTCCACACCAAAATAAAAGTTTGCAATATCTGTGGTAGTTATTAACCTCATTTAAAAATGAAGACACCTGGGAAAGATACGTGATTTGCCACATCAGATAGGAGCCAGTACTTCTGAGTCTGATTTAAAGCTTTTCTATACCTAAAAACCTAAGCTGGAATAGTTTAGTTTACCTGCTATTAACCAAGTCTGAAGCATTTTTCAGTCAAACACTAGATATAACATTATGAGAAAGGGTGTGCATGCTCCACTCCCTCTAATTAAACCTAATCCTGGATCTCAGTATTTTGTAACTTTCCCTTATTTCTGGGTTGCTCTTTTATTTTTTTAATATTGGAGTTTAAAAAAAAAAAAGTGTCATATTTATTTAGCATTTTATTTTTGCAAAGGGAATTTATAAGTTCTTCCTTCTTTTTTTTTTAAGTAGGCTCCATGCCCAAAACATGGGGCTTGAACTCACAACCCTGAGATCAAGAGCTGTATGTTCTACCAACTAAGCCAGCCAGGTACCCCAATATTAGGGGCTTTGAAAATGCAGAGAAACACGCCTAAATTCTAGAAAAAAAAGCTGATTAATCAAATCTAAAAACAGGGATTATCCTGCATTTTTTAAATCCAAAGTTTCTAAATTAAATATAGTCAGTGAGCTTAGTTTTTAGAATTACACATGATATCCAACCATTAGATGCTAGTAGTTTTGACAGAAAACAGTAAAATCCTTTATCAACAATAAAACAGATGTGCTGACTTTTTTGCATCAAAGTCAAGTTCCCAAAGACGCAATACTTTTAATACCGCAGTTGTTATGTCATAAATTTGATTATGCAATATTTATAAAGTTTATAACTACAGATATATGTATAATTTCAGCAGTGCTTACATCCATTTCTGTTTCTTCACATAACTGAAATGTTACTTTTAAAATACTTTAAAACATTTTAAAAGATAAACTTTTTAGATAAACTATTTTAGAATTTAATCTACTAACAATTTCTTGAGAATCAGTTAAAGACCCAATATACTCAAGGAATTACTTCAATATAAGATTGCCAAGCAGGGGCATCTGGTTGGCTTGGGTCATGATCCCAGGGTTCTGGGATCGAGCCCCACATCGGGCTCTCTGCTTGGCAGGGAGCCTGCTTCCTCATCTCTCCGCCTGCTTCTTTGCCTACTTGTAATCTCCCTCTGTCAAATAAATAAATAAAATTAAAAAAAAAAAAAAAAAAGATTGCCAAGCAGGCCTGGGGTTTTTACAAATGGAAAAAAAAATGGGTAAAAAAAAATAGTATTCAGGTTTTATACCAATCTGACTTGGAATTCTTTTATTTTACAAAGCTACTACAAATCCCTTTTTCTCTCAGTGTTCTAAAACACCAGGACTCTGAATGTTATGTAAAGCATAAAGGCAAGGTAGGTCTACAGTATAAAAAAAATCATGTGTGATTTTGATGGAGCCAAAACTAACCTAATAACCTAGAGTTGTAACAATGTTGGAAAAAAAATGATTATATTAGAAATCAAAACTTTACATTTAGAGATAAAACACACTATAAAAATTTTCATCATTCATGCTATACATTATTATGTATTTGTTAAAATAAAGTACTTCCTCATGAACCAATGTGGAACTATGTCTATGATACATTATGTAAAAATGACAAATTGCATAATGATATAATGGCATGATCCCATTAAAAAATAATTCTGAGGATAAATACACATATATATATTCATTTGTGTGTATATATACATGCACACATACACCTGTATTAATTTTGAAAAGGGTTTGAAAGCATTCACGTGAACAGTAACAGTGATTTTCATGGTTGTCAATATCTGATTAGTTAGATGATGATTTAGGGGATAAATATCACTAAGCATTCAAATACCTTTGTATCACAGAAATTAATTAAAATGCCTTAAAAAAATATGTAGGCTCATTATATCCAAGCCCACATACAAATTACATTGCTTTTAAATCTTAAAAAAATACCCCAAATTTAATTGTTTTAGTAGTTGTTTAACTAGTAAAGGTCACTAGCATCAAATTCCTATTTAGACATGAAGGTTTTCTCCCTAAATGGACTGAGGTTTAAAATGGGGATGAGGGAAACTTATCTTGCCAAGATAAATCATTAAATGACTGCAAAATATCTAGGGACTAAGATCCTGTAAATAATTGAAACAGTGAGCAACCAAACAGTATGTTAAACAAGTATCTATAAAATATACAATAAAAGTGACAAAAATGACTAAAAGATGACAAAATATACAAAATCATAATGTTAACTGAATTCTTCTCATTCAGGAATCTAAGTACAATATTTCAATTTCCTTAAATTCAGTAATTTAATAATCCTATAATTATTCTCTTCCCTTTGAGAATTCCTTAAATTTATTACAATATTTAAACTTTCATTTTGTTTAAAAGACAATTTTCAATCTAAAAATAAGATTTTTGAAAGTTTTTTTTAAGTTAATTTAATTTTCTTTTAGTGTTCCAAAATTCATTGTTTATGCACCATATCCAAGATTTTTGAAAGTTATTATTTAGGTTGGGATAATTAAGTATTACTATAGGGTTTTACTACCATTACATTCAATGTAATGAAAAATATTTAATTTTCCTTAAGGCAAGTATCATTCTAACATTTCTATAGAATAGTTATTTTTGCACTTGCATTTCTGCATGTGCACATATTTTACAGTGAAACACAGCACACTCTTACCCCAGCTTTGAAAATCCCAGTGAAGTTCCAGATAAAAGTCACCTAGCTGAGAAACAAAATACAAATAATTACTGAATGCGTCTTAGTTTAACAGCTCTTATATCGACTGAATATTTTATTTTTTTTCAATCTATAATCATAAAAGGTCTATACACAGGAATAGAAAGTAGTTTTAATTTCTGGAATTGGAAGAAAAAATATGGTTAAGTCACAAAATAAAACATTACAATAAGTAAACATTATTATACTTATCTACAAAGAAAAATATGCACCAACTGTACATTTTACAAGAATATTTTAACCACACTGAAACATATCTGAAACTGACAGGCATTTAAACTGGTATCAACAGTGTTGGGAGAGGCAAGATGGCAGAGAAGAAGCAGACTGAAATGACATCAGATCCCAGGAGTTAAGCTAGATAGATATCAAACCATTCTGAATACCTACAAACTTAACAGGAGATAGAAGAAAAGAAGAACAGCAACTCTAGGAAAAGAAAACCCACCACTTTCTGAAAGGTAGGACTAGCAGAGAAGCGCATCCAAAGCAATGGGAAAACAGACTGCGGGGGGAGGGGCTGGCTCCCTGCAAGTGGCAGAGCAGTGCACAAAATCAGAACTTTCAGAAGTCTGGTCCACTGAGGGACATCGCTCCAGAGGTTAAGTAGGGGTGAAACCCTCACGGGGACAGTGTGATCTCAGGTCCCGTGGGGTCACAGAAAGATTGGGGGTGTCTGAGTGTGGCAGAGCTGTAGGGTATCCAGTCGGGGAAGCCGACTACAGAGACAGAGCCGAAGAGTGAGCGTTCAGATCAGGGTTACCTTAAACAGGGATCCAAGGCACAGTCAGACCACTGCTCTTCCAGCTAATACCCCATAAGCGGAAGATCCGGGAAAACTCACCTTCCTCCTCCAGGAGGAGCAGTGCAGCAGTAATCTGCTGGGTTTGGAGACTCCAAATGGGGTCTCCAGATAGAGTTTGGAGATAGTTTCTATCTCCAAACAGAAACGCTTGGTCACAGGCCGGATGAGCTCGGAGGGCGGCCAGAGACCAGGGAGACAGGAATGACTCACTGCTTATCTCTGAGGGCTCACTGTGGAGTGAGGCCCCCAGCTCTCAGCTCCTACTGGGCGGAAAACTGGGAGACCGCCATTTTCATTCCCATCCTCCAAAGCGGTATGGGAAGCATTCAGAGAAAAAAAGTTCTAAGAGTGAACCGGAGATTACTTAGCCTGGTTCCTGGCAAGGGTAGTGCAATTCTGCCTAGGGCAAAGACATTTGAGAATCACTGCAACAGGCCTCTCACACAGAAGATCAGCAAGAACATCCAGTCAAGACCAAGCTTACCAATGAAGGAGAAGAGTGGAACTCCAGAGCTAGGGGAAAGCAATGCATACAATTCATGGCTTTTTCCCCTTTAGTCTTGCAAAGTTAAATTTTTTTAACTTTATTTTTTTCTTATTCTATTTTTTTAACTTTTCCTCTTTTCTCTTTTAACTGTTTTAACTAGTTTATCTTAACAATACCTTTCTAAAAAAACAAAAATCTTTTTAAACCTTCATTGTTACAATTGTATTTTTTCCCTTCATTGTATTTAACCTTATCTTTTGTATACGTATAGGGTTTTTTTTTTTCCTAAAAAATTTTGGGAATTAATTTCTTCAAATAGATCAAAATATACCCTAATCTAGCACATGGCTTTGTTCTAGTCTCCAGACTAAGCACATTCCCTCCTCTTTTTTTTTTTTTTTCCAATCAATTCCTTTTTTAGAATCTTTATTAAATTTTTATCTTTACAGTCACACTCCATCCTTTCATCGTGTTTACCCTTATTTTTGTGTATATATATATAAATTTTTCTTTCTTTAAAATTTTGGGAGGTAGGTTCTTCTAAGAGACCAATATACACCCAAAATCAAGTGAGTGGCTCTATTCTATTCTATATAGTATTTATTATTTATTTTTTTATATTTATTTCTTTTTTCCCCCTTCTTCTCCTCCCAGTTTTGGATCTCATCTGGTTTGGTCAGTGTACATTTTTCTGCGGTCTTTGCCACCCTTTTGGCATTTTATAAACTCTTTCATATATCCTTATCTGGATAAAATGACAAGGTGGAAAAACTCACCACAAAAAAGAGAACAAGAGGCAGTATCAATGGCTAAGGACCTAATCAACATGAACATTGGTAATACGTCAGAACAAGAGTTCAGAACTACATTTCTCAAGGTGCTAGCCGGGCTCGAAAAAGCTCTGGAAGATATTAGAGAATCCCTTTCTGGAGAAAAAGAACTAAAATCTAACCAAATTGAAATTTTAAAAAAAGCTATTAATGAGGTGCAATCAAAAATAGATACTTCCACTGCTAGGATAAATGAGGCAGAATAGAGAATTAGTGATATAGAAGAACCCATAATGGAGAATAAAGAAGCTGAGCAAAAGAGAGACAAGCAACTACTGGACCACGAGGGGAGAATCTGAGAGATAACTGATAGCTTAAGATGAAACAACATTAGAATAATTGGGATTCCAGAAGAAGAAGAAAGAGAGAGGAGGCAGAAGGTATATTGGAGCGAATTAAAGTAGAGAATTTCCCCAATATGGCAAAGGGAACAAGCATCAAAATCCAGGAGGCAAAGAGAACTCCCCTCAAAATCAATAAAATATGTCTATACCCCATCATCTAATAATGAAACTTACAAGTCTTAATGACAAAGAGAAAATTCTGAAAGCAGCTCGAGACAAGAAGTCTGTAACATACAAGGGTAGATATATTAGACTGGCAGCAGACATCCACAGAGACCTGGCAGGCCCGAAAGAACTGGCACGATATATTCAGAGCACTAAATGAGAAAAATATGCAGCCAAGAATACTATATCCAGCTAGACTAATAATGAAAATAGAAGGAGAGATAAAAATCTTCCAGGACAAACAAAAATTTAAAGAATTTGCAAACACCAAACCAGCCCTGCAGGAAATGTTGAAAGGGTCTTCTAAACAAAGAGAGAGTCTAGAAGTAGCAGAATAGAAAGGAACAGAGACAATATACAGAGACAATATACAGTAACAGTCACCTTACAGGCAATACAATGGCACTAAATTCTATCTTTCAATAGTTACCCTGAATGTAAATGGGCTAAATGCCCCAATCAAAAGACACAGGGTATCAGAATGGATTTTAAAAAAAACTCATCTATATGCTGTCTACAAGAAACTCATTTTAGACCCAAAGACACCTCCAGAATTAAAGTGATGGGGTGAAAAACAATTTACCATGCTAATGGATTCAAAAGAAAGCTGGGGTGGCAATCCTAATATCAGATAAACTAGATTTTAAACCAAAGACTATAATAAGAGATGAGGAAGGACACTATATCATACTCAAAGGATCTATCCAACAAGAAGATCTAACAATTTTAAATATCTATGCCCCAAACATGGGAGCAGTCAACTATATAAACCAATTAATAACAAAATCAAAAAAACACATCAACAATAATACAATAATAGTAGGGACTTTAACACTCCCCTCACTGAAATGGACAGATGTTCTAAGCAAAGATCAACAAGGGAATCGTCTTTAAATGACACACTGGACCAGAAGAACATCACAGATATATTTAGAACATTCCATCCCAAAATAACAGAATACACATTCTTCTCAGGTGCACATGGAACATTTTCCAGAATAGATCACATCTGGGTCATAAATCAGGTCTCCACTGGTACCAAAAGATTGGGATCATTCCCTGCATACTTTCAGACCACAATGCTTTGAAACTAGAACTTAATCACAAGAGTAAAGTGGGAATGAACTCAAACACATGGAGGTTAAAGAGCATCTTACTAAGGAATGAAAGGGTCAACCAGGAAATTAAAGAAAAATTGAAAAAATTCATGTAAAAAACAAAAATGAGAACACAACTGTTCAAAATCTGTGGGGCACAGCAAAGGGGGTCCTAAGAGGAAAGTATATAGTGATACAACCCTTTCTCAAGAAACAAGAAAGGTCTCAAGTACACAACCTAACCCTACACCTAAAGGGGCTGGAGAAAGAACAACAAAGAAACCCTAAAGCCAGCAGGAGAAAAGAAATAATAAAGATCAGAACAGAAATCAATGAAATAGAAACCAAAAAAACAATAGAACAGATCAACGAAACTAGGAGCTGGTTCTTTGAAAGAATTAATAAGATTGATAAACCCCTGGCCAGACTAATCAAAAAGAAAAGAGAAAGGACCCAAATTAATAAAATCATGAATGCAAGAGGAGAGATCACAACCAACACCAAGGAAATACAAACAATTATAAGAACATTTTACGAGCAACTGTACGCCAGCAAAGCTGACAATCTAGAAGAAACGGATGCACTCCTAGAGACATATAAACTATCACAACTGAACCAGGAAGAAATAGAAAACCTGAACAGAACCACAACCAGTAAGGAGACTGAAGCAGTCATCAAAAATCTGCCCCCACCAAAAAAAAAAAAAAAAAAAAAAAAAAGAACCCAGGGCCAGACGTCTTTCCAGGGGAATTCTACCAAACATTTAAAGAAGAAACTGTTTCCTGAAACTGTTCCAAAAAATAGTAATGGAAAGAAAACTTCCAAACTCATTTTATGAGGCCAGCATCACCTTGATCCCAAAACCAGAAAAAGACCCCACCAAAAAGGAGAATTACAGAGCAATATACTTGATGAACACAAATGCAAAAATTCTCACCACAATACTAGCCAATAAGATCCAACAGTACATTAAAAGGATTATTCACCATGACCTAGTGGGATTTATTCCAGGGCTGCAAGGTTGGTTCAACATCCGCAAATCAATCAATGTGATACAATACATTAACAAAAGAAAGAACAAGAAGCATATGATACTCTCAATAGATGCTGAAAAAGCATTTGACAAAGTACAGCATCCTTTCTTGATCAAAACTCTTCAAAGTGTAAGGATAGAGGGTATATAACTCAGTATCATCAAAGCCATCTATGAAAAACCCACAGTGAATATCATTCCCAATGGGGAAAAACTGAGAGCTTTTCCCCCACGGTCAGGAACACAGCGGGGCTGTCCACTATCACCACTGTTATTCAACATAGTACTAGAAGTCTTAGCCTCAGGAATCAGACAATAAAAGAAATAAAAGGCATCTGAATCAGCAAAGAAGAAGTCAAACTCTCACTTTTTGTAGATGATATGATATTTCATGTGGAAAACCCAAAAGACCACTCCAAATCTGCTAGAACTTGTACAGGAATTCAGTAAAGTGTCAGGATATAAAATCAATGCACAGAAATCAGTTGCATTTCTATACAGAAGACAGAAGAAAGAGAAATTAAGGAGTCAATCCCATTTACAGTTGCACCCCAAACCATAAGATACTTAGGAATAAACCTAACCAAAGAAGCAAAGAATCTGTACTCAGAAACCATAAAGTACCATGAAAGAAATTGAGGAAGACACAAAGAAATGGAAAAACATTCTATGCTCATGGATTGGAAGAACAAATATTGTGAAAATGTCTATACTACCTAAAGCAATTTACACATTTAACACAATCCCCATCAAAATACCATCAACTTTTTTCAAAGAAATGGAACAAATAATCCTAAAATTATGGAACCAGAAAAGATCTCGAATTATTGAAAAAGAAAGCCAAAGTTGGTGACATCACAATTCCAGACTTCAAGCTCTATTACAAAGCTGTCATCAAGACAGTATGGTACTCACACAAAAACAGACACACAGATCAATGGAACAGAATAGAGAGCCCAGAAATAGACCTTCAACTCTATGGTCAACTAATCTTCGACAAAGCAGGAAAGAATGTCCAATGGAAAAAAGACAGTCTCTTCAACAAATGGTATTAGGAAAATTGGGACAGCCACATGCAGAAGAATGAAACTGGACCATTTCCTTACAGCACACACAAAAATAACTCCATATGGATGAAAGACCTCAGTGTGAGACAGGAATCCATCAAAATCCTTGAGGAGAACACAGGCAGAAACCTCTTCAACCACAGCCGCAGCAACTTCTTCCTAGAAACATCACCAAAGGCAAGGGAAGCAAGGGCAAAAATGAACTATTGGGATTTCATCAAGATCAAAATCTTTTGAACAGCAAAGGAAACAGTTAACAAAACCAAAAGACAACTGACAGAATGGGAGAAGATGTTTGCAAATGACATATCAGATAAAGGGTTAGTATCCAAAACCTATAAAGAAATTATCAAACTCAACACCCAAAGAGCAAATAATCCAATCAAAAAATGGGCAGAAGACATGAACAGAGAGTTCTGCAAAGAAAATATCCAGATGGCCAACAGACATATGAAAAAGTGTTCCATATCACTTGGCACCAGGGAAATACAAATCAAAACCACAATGAGATACCACCTCAGGCCAGTCAGAATGGCTAAAATTAACAAGTCAGGAAATGAAAGATGCTGGCAAGGATGCAGAGAAAGGGGAACCCTCCTACACTGTTGGTGGGAATGCAAGCTGGTGCAGCCACTCTGGAAAACAGCATGGAGGTTCCTCAAAAGTTGAAAATAGAGCTACTCTACAACCCAGCAATTGCACTACTGGGTATTTACCCTAAAGATACAAACATAGTGATCCGAAGGGGCACATGCACCCGAATGTTTATAGCAGCAATGTCCGCAATAGCCAAACTATGGAAAGAACCTAGATGTCCATCAACAGATGAATGGATAAAGATGTGGTATGGAATACTTTGCAGCCATCAAAAGAAATGAAATCTTGCTATTTGAAAAAAAACAAGTCAATTTGCTGAGCAAAATAAGTCAATCAGAGAAAGATAATTATCATATGATCTCCTTGATATGAAGAGTTTGAGAGGCAGAGTGGGGACTTTGGAGGGTAGGGAAGGAAAAAAATGAAACAAGATGGGATTGGGAGGGAGACAAACCATAAGAGACTCTTAATCTTACAAAACAAACTGAGGGTTGCTGAGGGGAGGGGAAGTGTGGAGAAGGTGGTTGGGTTATGGACATTGGGAAGAATATGTGATATGGTGAGTGCCATGAAGTGTGCAGGACTGATGATTCACAGACCTGTACCCCTGGGGCAAATAATACATTATATGTTAATAAAAATAATTAATAAAAAATTGGTATCAATAAATAGTCTATTTATCAGCATAACCAAAATAACAATAATAACTAAAACTGTAAAAATAGCCAAACCTTTAGATGTTTTATAAAATAAACTTCCAAAATAACTATTTGTGCAGCCTCATAATGGACTAAGAAAATGACACTCTGAAATAGAAACTTTTTCTATAAAGTGGTAATACAAATTTACTAAATCTGAAATATGAAATTACATCATATGAGATGTTAAGTTTGTATTTCACAAATTAGAAGCTAGACAGCAACGCCTATAACTATTAAGGAAACTACTGTGATCAAATATTCTAAAAAAAATTTATCTCTTGAGATATAAAACCAAAAAAAGCATACTTCAGAGGAGACACAGTTAACATGATAGGTCTATCTCTCATAGTTCTTTCAGACATCAAACATACAGTAGACAAAAATAAGAGAAAACAAAGCTCTCTTCCTTTCTGTGCCAGCACATCCAGCTCTTACCATCAGGATGTAGGATAGACAAAAAGAGTTTTGTTATATAAAGAAAATGCTGTTCCTGGAGCAGATAGTGGCTTCAGTTCTTAGGGGATCTTCCAATCCAAAGGACAAAGGAAAATTATTGCCATTACTTATGAACTACCTCCTTTTTACTTAGAGCACTTATCTAATTCATTGAAAACAGTAATTCTTTATCTCCTTTCCTGGTTCAAAGTAAATGGTGCTTCCATAGGATTAAATTTATCCATTATAATCAGGGTATTTTGTTTTATCATTATTGCTCAGTTCAAACAGGACTTTTACCATTTCTTGACTCATAATAATCCAGAAGTTAGACTGCATTTTAAAAATGCTTTAAAATACACTTATAATTTGCTTTTTAGCACAAGATTCGCAAAAAGATATAACTTACCTCTTTTAGGGCTTTTAATAATCGAGGTCGTTTTTCTTCAACACTTTCCCTGGATTGCTGCTTAAGCTTCCTTAAAAGAGCTGTAACTAAAGTTTAAATTAAAAATTTTTTTAATTTAAAATAAATTTCACCATGCTTAGATTGTCAATTACAGCTCAATTAAAAAAATTTATACAAAAAAGACTTTTTTGCCATGTTAGAAACCACTAGCTTACTATACAAAGACATAAATATAGACATTATAAATAAGTTGATAAGTTTAATAAAACTGTTACAACCCCAAAGAAAATTGAAAAGAGATACCTTAACATGAACTTATATTCACACTAGTATTCCTAGTTTTTAATTATCAGTGAGGATTTACCTAAGTGAGCCAAGATTAACCAATCTAAGTCAGATGATGCAATGTCCTGTTGTAACACTGATCTAAAAGATCTCTAAGACAGATCTCAAAAATCCCACTGGATATTACTTTTATAAAAAATGTAGTTATTTGTAATTATTACTGGGTGTATCTGTTCTTTTCTCCCTAGAGGTTGTACTCTCAAAGACTACCACATAGCAGAAAAAATACAAAAACGAATCCTATTTTATCCGTGAAAAGAACATCCTAAAATCTGAAGCCCTCCATAGTCTTTTCTCAATAGTTCAGATGAGATTTAAACACATTACCTTACTGCAAACTCCAGCTTTTAGTTATATGTAAATGACAAGTTACTTACTTTCCCTAAATTTCAGTTTCTTTTTTTCATTTGCCAAGTAAAAAATAAAGTGAAATCTACACAGAATTTCTGTAAAGGCTCAATATAAATTGCTTACTACTGTGACTGCAATTAAGTAAATATAATTTTTACCTATTAGAATAAAAGTCTAAAATTGACTAGCAAATATCAATATCAATCAGTCCCTAACATTTACTGAAATAAGGGAAAATATTAGACTTAAATCAAGTAAGCCTAACAAAAGATAAGAAGATAGAAAATATGCACTGGGGGAAAATATGTACATCACTACATGCTGACTTCCTCTTAGGTCCTGACATATTTTTCACATATATCTATATATCTGAATATATATATATATTCATAGACATTTAAAAATACTATTATTTTTACTATTTTACAATATGCATTCTTATAAACTACTTAAAGCCTTATGTGGAATACAGAAGCAAAAGCTTAAAAATAAAAAAAAATAAAAAAGGAAAGAAGACTGTACTGAAAGCTTGAACCAGATTTGTTTTGTTTACAATGGCCAAAATAGGGAAAAAAAATTAGAGAAAAATCTGAAAAATGGTGCAATCTATTCTTACCTTGAATCACACTTCTAACCATAACCCCACTGTATTTTAAAGAATCAAAATTCAAAGAACAAATTTAAATTACTCATGGTCTTTTGGAACAAAAGAAGAAGCTGAGATGAGCCCTGGAAACCAAGGTGTGCGACCTCATCTCATCATATAGTCCTACAGCTAGCTTTGTGACATAGGTCAACAGTTTCCAAATACAAGTCTACATTTCAGTGCCCAACTGTTCAAGTTCCCAGTGATATGCAGTAAAATGAATATTTTTTTCAATTTAAGGATTATTCTTTCTGCTATTTTTGGTTTCAAAGCGTCTTTTTTTAACGAAACAGTGATCACAGCAAGAAAGCAATTATCTTTTTTTAAAGTTTTTACACGCTAAAATGAAATGTTACCTACTCCACCTCAATCCTCAAATATAATTTTTTTCTGGCCTGTGAAATCCAAATAGTCTGAGAATCAATGACCTGGATAATCATTAAAGTTCTTTCCAGATGTAAATTTATATGAATCTGGCTAACCTCATGTTTGTTTGATTTAACTTTAATATCAAAGCTTTATTAGACAAATGTAGTAGAATTCTTTTTATAATTAATTAAAATTTTATAATTAATTAAAATTTTATAATTTATAATAAACTCAAGTATTTTAATAAAACTTCCTTGCCTTTAAGGAAAGCAATTTGCCTTCAAATTCAAACAAACCTGTGAATGTAAGGAATAGAAAGAATCAATTCATAAATGGAAAAGAAATCTTAATAAAAAGCAGAAGTTATATATTTTTCCCCAGGTAAATATACTGAAACTGACTGAACACATTAAAATGGCCAAACATTATTAAAAAGATAGTGATAAAGAGATTTACATTACATTAAAAAATAGCGTCAATGCAAACTTTCTCATGGAAATGGAAACAAACATTCAGAATGCAATTATACAAAATTAGCAGTATGTTTTTGTGGGATCAGGATTTGTACTCCCATATTCTAAGAATCACATTAACGATGACTGATAATAAGGATAAAATTAGTTTTAGAGGATTTGGATGGTGTTAGAATTCATACAAAGACTCAAATAAAGAACTCCAATAAACTACAACTTATTTAATTTTCTCTTTCTTTTCCCACACAAAGTACTTTTAAAATATTCAGTTGGTTGTGCCTAAAATCTTTGGAACTATGCCCTCCTGCTCCAAGAATTACTTAAATCTGTATTTTCTGCTCTCCGCTTCCTTCTATGCTCCAGAATAATTATTTCCCACTTCTTATTTAGACAGTTCTGTGGACATACCATAGATAACTCAAACTCAACAAATCTAACATCAAATTAATTAAATCCAAGACTGATAGCTCTCTGATACTGACCTAGGCTGATCACTGTTCACCACGCAACAATCATAAGGCAGAAAAGCAACATAATCTTGAAATTTTATTAACTCTAAAGTGAAATAATTCTTTTTTTTTTTTTAAGTGCATTTTTTAGTAATCTCTACAGACAACTTGGGGCAATCAAACTCACGACCCTGAGATCAAGAGTTACCTGAGTTTCTGACTAAGCCAACCAGGTGTCCTCCCTACGTGAAATAATTTTAAATAGTCTCCAAAAAATGCAGTATCATCTCGTTCTATAGCACAAAAACATCAGCAGAAATCAGACCAAAAAAGAAATAGGTCACAGTACTTGCTAATAATTTATAGTATCAGATTATATTTTGCTAATTAGACAAAATTTCAGTAATATTAGATTATCTCTAATTTTTAAAAATAATTTTCTATGCCTAGAAAATTTTAATGTAACACAAGCTAAATAATCAAAAATTTAAATCATAATTTTTAAAACAATTTCAAAGTATAGACCCATTTAATACCATTATAAATACATCCATATATTTCTAACTATGTAGCTTAAGAGTTGTTAAATTTCCTATTCTTTAAGTTAGCTGTTAAATATTTCCATTTCATATGATGGGAAATAACTTTTAAAAAGCACTGAATACTTATGGATATATAATGATACAATGATTGGCAATGGAATACTATTCAGAATGTATATCTAAGACATCACTCTATAGAAAAAAAAATCACTTTAAAAGCAGATCTTAACTACTATGGACCTCAATATTTTATATTAAAATCTAGTAACTGATTTTTCAAGAAAACGGTTTCTTGACCTTCCCAACAGATTAAGTTCCTAAAGAGCAGAGACCATGTCTTCATTCTCCACATCTTACTATGTATACATGCTTTGTATTAAGAATTCAAAAAATATTCACTGACTCTAAATAAAAGTTATGTGAAAGCCACATAAGTCTCAATGTAAGTCAGAAACCCAGGAGTCCATCTGGTTTCCTCTCCATTCCGCTAATGGGTTAGAAATATCAAAGAAAGTTCCTTTAGACTGGTTGCTGCAACTTTTAGTTTATTCTCGGTTTGTTTTATCTGTACATGTTTTTGTCCTTTCCCTGACATAATTCTAGGATTACTATGGTTTCTTACTCTCAAAAGAGTCTCTTGATTTTGTCCGAAAAGGACAACTGTCAATGAATAACAACAAATATATATATGTACTGATATAATTGTTAAATCATCACAGTTTTATCTCATTAAATCCTAAGCCCAAATGTAACATCACCATTAAAAGCTGCCAAAGAAACCCCACAAAGATGTAGCATGTGGATTACATATGAAGTTAAGACATAAGAGCCCAAAAATGAAGTATCAAATAGAACTAAATCCACATAACATCCTAAAAACGTTCAATCTTAATGCACTTATTTAACAAAACTGCCCAAAATTTTATTGTTCCTTCCACAAATTGAGATTTCATTATTTTCAATCTCAAACTGTAAAAAGATATTACCAGAAATATAATATTCTTATTCATCCAGATTTAGATTTTATAAAATTTATAACTTTATAAATTTTATAAAATTTATTTTTATAAATCTTATAAATTTTATAAAATTCATTTTTATAAAAACTATTGAGATGTGCTTAACAAAAATAAAACCTGTATATGAAGTTGAAAAAAAAATTTGGAATAGGAGGAGGGTAGAGTAACTGAACACTTTGTATACTGTGAAAAAACATGTGACTTTTTTTGAAATTCTCAAAGACCAAAACAAAGAGACTTTCTTCTCACTTTCAGCCAAGCCTATTCCCACCAATTAAAGTAAAAAGATAACTATTATAACACACTGATTATTTTCAGTTCCAATTAATGCTGCATATAATTAAGTAACTGCCAGAAAGGACAATCAGGGTTCAGTGCTTTTAAAAATACTTCATATTGAATAAATAAAACAATGGAAGCCTATCAGTGAATAGAATACTGTAAAAGAAAAAAAAATTATAAATAATATACTTTAAACATGACTCCTCAATTCTTTTTATGTACTATCTAATATCCAAGTTCCTAAGTCATGAATAATTCACATTTAAGTTTATAAATAACTACAAACATTTCATACTATGGAAAGTTACACTAAATGAAAATTGTATCAAATGCATCACTTCATATTTGTAGAGTTTATAGCAAAAATAGTAATTTGTATTGCTTACTCATCTGTCTATCTCCATAGCTGATGGCTTCCGCCAGAGGGCTCCATCCCTGAGCATTTTTCACCTTTACTGGAGCATTGTGAGCCAAAAGTAAATGGGCACATTCTGAAACATGAAGTGGTAATAATATCAAACATCGTGTAATTTTTAGAATCCCTAAATATGAAAATTATTTAGAAATTTAAGAAACCAATGTAATACAAATAGATAGGTTGTATAAACATGGTACTATAAAGAAAAATAATTTTTAAAAGTCCTATATATCTAAACAAGGCTATTTCAGATCCTCAGATTCAAGAAGTATCCATTCCATTACTTAAAAATAGATTGTATCTCTCCAAAAAAGTATTATTTTGAGAATATTTCCATAGTCTAAAAGATAACCCAGGATCCCCAAGAGTAATTTACATCAAAATTCTACTAATAAAACTCAAAAGAGGATTTGTATATATGTAATGTTAAGTGGAAAGTTCCTAATTTATTTCAGAAAAAAAAAAAAGAAGTGGGGCGCCTGGGTGGCTCAGTAGTTAAGCATCTGCCTTTGGCTCAGGTCATGATCCCAGGGTCCTGGGATGGAGCCCCACATCCGGCTCCCTGCTCAGCAGAAAGCCTGCTTCTCTCTCTCCTACTCCCTCTGCTTGCATTCCCTCTCTCGCTGTGTCTCTGTCAAATAAATAAATAAAATCTTTAAAAAGAAGATATTGAAAAGAAAAAAAAGTGCTTTCAAAAAGGACCAGTAATGCTTCCATAAACCCTTATTTTTCAAATGTTACAATTCTTTTACTTCAGGAAAACACCCAAAAGAGGAAAAAAATCTCTGTGCTCTGTGCTGGTGTTGTCTGTTTAAGATTCCCTCTACCTCTGCCCCTCCCCCTACCTTTATTCCCTCTCCCTGCTCCCAAAAAAGAGGGAGAGAATATATGTACAAAAATATATATTGGGGGCGCCTGGGTGGCTCAATGGGTTAAGCCTCTGCCTTCAGCTCAGGTCATGATCTCAGGGTCCTGGGATCGAGCCCCGCATCAGGCACTCTGCTCAGCGGGGAGCCTGCTTCCCCCTCTCTCTCTGCCTATCTTCTGCCTACTTGTGATCTCTCTGTCAAATAAATAAATAAAATCTTAAAAAAAAAAAAAAAATATATATATATATAGTAGCAGTTTATAATGGCAAATATATGGGAAACTAAATGAATATCCACCATCGGGGAATGACTGACTAACAGGATGCATCTATACCACTGGAGTAATATACAGCCATTTTCTAAGAATAGTGTCATATTGGGGCGCCTGGGTAGCTCAGTGGGTTAAAGCCCCTGCCTTTGGCTCAGGTCATGATCCTAGGGTCCTGGGATTGAGCCCCACATCGGCTCTCTGCTCAGCAGGGAGCCTGCTTCCACCTCTCTCTCTGCCTGCCTCTCTGCCTACTTATGATCTCTCTCTCTCTCTCTCTCTCTCTGTCAAATAAATAAATAAATAAAAATCTTAAAAAAAAAAAAAAAGAATAGTGTCATATCTAAAGGACAAAGGAACAAGGCCAAATGGCCAGCTACTGGCCAAACTTGGGAAACTGAGCATCAAAAAGAGTAATGATTAGTTATTACACATTAAACTAAAGACAATCAATTACAGAAAAATGCCAGCTAATAAATGTAGAAGAAATGGCAGAATTTGAAAATTAGTATATTACATCACCAAAGTAATAACTGACTTTGGCAAATGTCCTCAATGAATGCTAAAGCTATTATGTAAAATGCTATGGTGCTGGAAAAGAGGATATTCACATGATATCAAAGTATTATCCCAAGATCACTTACTAATTACAAAGAGAAAAATGTTCCTTTCCAGTGAAGACACCGAAAGATCATCAGCTTAAATAAGTGACCAAATGTAACGGCATTAATAGTGGCATAACTTGACATTATGTGTTTCTAATGTGATGTAATATCAAGTTCCTAACATCACCTACGCAGTATTCTTTCCAGAAATATTTAACTTGAATCAAATCAAGCCTTACTACCTAATTTTCAATTTGCATTAAAGATACAAGATAAGGAACAAGTTAAATTACATTATGAAAAAATAATCAGGCAAATCTGAGATGGGAAATATTCTATAAATTCTATTCAAAAAGTGAAGTACAGGGGTGCCTGGGTAGCTCAGTGGATTAAGCCGCTGCCTTCAGCTTAGGTCATGATCTCAGGGTCCTGGGATCGAGCCCCACGTCCGGCTCTCTGCTCCGCAGGGAGCCTGCTTCCTCCTCTCTCTCTGCCTGCCTCTCTGCTACTTGTGATCTCTCTCTCTGTCAAATAAATAAAATAAAAATCTTAAAAAAAAAAAAAGAATGTCTTAAAAAAAAAGTGAAGTACAAAGGAAGAAGAAAAAGCAGGCAAACTTTTCTAGATTAAAATAAAATGACATAACAACCAAATGCAAATGAGTATATTGATTCAATATAAAGCACATATAAAAGAAATTTTTGGAACAACTGGAAAAATTAAAATATGGATTAGATATTAGAGATTATAACAATATTGTTAATTTCTTAAGTGTGATAATGATAGGGGCGCCTGGGTAGCTCAGCTGGCTAAGCATCTGCCTTTTCAGTTCAGGTCAGGATCCAGGGTCCTGGATTGAGCCCATCCATGTTAGGCTCTCTGCTTAGCACAGGGCCTGTTTCTCCCTCTCCCTCTACCTGCCTCTCCCCCTGCTTGTGCTCTCTCTGTCAAATAAATAAGTAAAATCTTTTTTTTTTTAAAAGTGTGATAATGATACTGTGGTTATGAAAGAGAATGTCCTTATTCTTAGAGATGCATGCTAAGGTATTTGGTGGTAAAATGTCATGATGTCTATATCTAACTTTCAAATGATATAGTGAAAATAATATATATAACACTAAGAGATAAACAAAGCAAATATGATAAAATGTTAACAACTACTGAACCTAGGTAGAGTATTAGAATGTTCATTGTGATCATGAAATCATTCTGAATACCCAAGAACTCGACCTGAGGACTGATAGAACAAACTGCACAACTAAATGGAGAGAAAAGGCCACAACAAGGAAGGTGGGAAGTGCAGAGAAATGGTTTGGGAGAGAAAAGGATTGTGGGTGCTGGGGAGGGGAAATGGCCCTGGTTATGGAGAAATGTGAGAGAGTGGAGCACACAGGGATAAGCATAAGAAGAACACTTCCCCAAAGCCATTGGCTGGGAAAATGAGAAGGGCTGATTCTCATGAGGTTTTACGACCAGCAGGGTTCAAAGACTGGAGTTTTAGAGGTCCCGGCCTTGGCTGGCATAGAGACCTGAGGGTACTGCCCTACTGCTATAGAGAAGGCAGGCATGCCACCCCTGGGAAGAGAGCACAATCTGAGGATCACCTAGGATACATGGAGGGAGACTGTTTACTCTTCCTGAAGTGCATCTGTGACAGCAGTGCCTCTCTGTGGACAAAAGAGCCCGTGGGCCCTTTTTCATTTCCCTGCCCCTCAGCCTAAGTGCAGAGGCTAACCAGACACTGGAAACTGGCTGTTTTAGCATGCTTTGCTCCAAATACCACACCTCTAACACTGGCACCACCGCCCTTCTGGGTCAAACCTGTGTCGGGCCCAGGGCAGCAACAAGGTCCCTAAAGTCTGAAGTTTTAAAAGTAAGCAGACCTGGGAGCACCTGGATGGCTCAGCTGGTTAAGCAGCCAACTCCTGGCTTCAACTCAGTTTATGATCTCCGGATCCTGGGATTGAGCCTGCATCAGGTTTGCACTCAGTGAGAGTTTGGCTTGAGATTCTCTACCTCTCCCTCCCCTTCTGCCCCTCTCCCCACTTATGTCAGCATGCTCTCTTAAAATCTTAAAAGTAAGCAGGCTTGGCTGTGATAGAGCCCAAACTGAATAGTGCTGCTCCAGGCAGGCAAGCAAACTGTACACAGGTAGTGTGAAAACAGGGATCGCAAAAATGGCTAGGAAACTTGAGGAGAAATTATTTACTTTTCTGGGAAGGCTACTGAGAGCAGCAGGCATGGACTCCCCTCTCCCCGCACAAAGGAGTTGGCTGGAGTCATTTCCCTCCCGGGCCCCTCAGCAGAAACCAACTTTAGAAAACAGCACAGCGCCAACACTGGCTGCCTAACGGGTTTACACCAGCTCCTGCCTGATCTGCTCTGCTGGTGCTGCTTTTTTCAGGCAAGTGTGCCGAATGACCAGAGAGCAAGCCCCTCCTCCAGGAAGACCAGCACAAACCCCCAACACACACCACGTCTAATGACCACAGAGTTCTGCAAAGCTTCAAATCTAGTGGAAATAGCATCAGGTCTTATTTAACAAGTAGACCAGAGCACACCTAGTTAAAACTCATCACACTCTGGCCAAAGTCTAGACACTGTCCACTGCAGGCAAGGAGACCCTCTGTAGAGGACTGACATGAGGGGAAGGGCAGAGAAAACACAGCAGCAGAGTACAGGCAGCACACACCAGAGGCACTTCCTCAAGTGCCAGGCCCTGGACACTATATGACCTCTTCTTCATAAAGCCATTACTCACAGGAGCGGGAAACATAACAGGATTTTCTAACACAGAGAAGACAGAGAACTATACAAAATGCCAAGACGGAGGAATTCGTCCCAAAAGAAAAAACAAGAAAAGGTCACAGCCATTCAGAATAGGAGAAATGAAGAGTTCCCCAGATGAATAAAAGCTAAAGGAAATTGTGAAAAGATAAAGGACTTTTTTGCCCTGCAAAAAAATACTAAAGGGGACTCTTTGAATGGTAAGGAAAGATCAAAATGACAAAGACTAGAAAGAAACAGAGAAAATCTCCAGGAACAATGACAAAAGAAGTAATAAAATGGCACTAATATGTACCAATAATTATTCCGAATGTAACTGGACTAAATGCTCTAATCAAAAGACACAGAGAATCAGAATGGATTAAAAAAAAAAAACAAGATCTATCTCTGTGCTGCCTACAAGAGACTCAAAGACACCTACAAAGACACCTGCAGATTGAAAATGAGATAGAGAAATATTTATCATGCAAATGAACATCTAAAGAAAGCCAGAGTGGCAATACTTATATTAGACAAACTAGATTTTAAACCAAAGAAAACTGTAACAAGAGATTAAGAAGGGCACTATTATTAATAAAGGGGACTATCCAACAAGAAGACCTAACAATGGTAAATATTTATACCCCTAATATAGGAGCACCCAAATATATAAATAAGAAACATAAAAGAACACATTGATAATATAATAATAATGGAGGACTTTAAGACCCCACTTACATCAATGGGCAGATCACTTAAGCAGAAAATCAACAAGGAAACATTCTCTTTGAATGATACACTGGACCAGAGAGACTTAACAGATATATTCAGAACATTTAATTCTAAAGTAGCAAAACCTTATGTTCTTTTCAAGTGTAGATGGGACATTCTCCAGAATAGATCACATACTAGGTCACAAATCAGGCTTCAAGAAATAAGAAAAGAGGGAGAAGTCAAGATGGCAGAGAAGTAGCAGGCTGAGAAGACATCAGATAGCAGGAGATGAGCTAGATAGTTATCAAACCATTCAGAACACCTACAAATCCAACAGGAGATCAAAGAGAAGAAGAGCAACAATTCTAGAAACAGAAAATCAACCACTTTCTGAAAGGGAGGGCCAGCGGAAAAGTGAATCCAAAGCAACGGGAAGATAGACTGCGGTGGGGAGAAGCCGGGTCCCAGCAAGCGGCGGAGCTAAGGAGCACTAAATCAGGACTTTTAAAAGTCTGCTCCACTGAGGGACATCACTCGAGAGGCTAAACCAGGGTGAAGCCCACACAGGGACAGTGTGGCCTCAGGTCCGAGGGGTCACAAGAAGGATCGGTGTTATCTGAGTGTCACAGAGCTCACAGGTATTAGAGCAGGGAAGCCAGCTACAGAGACAGAGCCGAGGAGTAAGCTCTCAACTCGGGGTTACCTTGAACCATAATTCGTGGCACAGGCCACTGCTCTGTGAGTGGGGTCCCTACAAGATCTGGGGAGACCCCACTGGAAGAGCTCAGGGACCTGCGGGGTTCGGAGACTCCAGGCAGAGCAGTGTGCCAGAGACAGAAACACTTGCTCAGAGGCTGGGTGAGCTCAGAGCGCAGCCAGAGGCCAAGGAGACGGGAGTGATTGAGCGCTTTTCTCTGAGGACGCACTGAGGAGTGGGGCACCGAGCTCTCGGCTCCTCCGGCCGCAGACTGGGAGGTTGCCATCTTCATTCCTTCCTCCGGAACTGTACAGAAAGCATTCAGGGAACAAAAGCTCCTGAAAGTGAACCGGAGTGGATTACTTAGCCTGGACCCTGTTAAGGGCGGTGCAATTCTGCCTCCGGCAAAGACACTTGAGAATCACTACAACAGGCCCTTCTCCTAGGAGATCAACAAGAAATCCAGCCAACACCAAGATCACTTACCAAGGAGAACAGCAGAAGTCCAGAGGAGGAGAAATCAAAGCATGGAATTCATGGCTTTTTCCTCATGATTCTTTAGTCTTGCAAAGTTAATTATTTTTTTTTTATTTTTTGCTTTTGCTAATTTTTTTTAACTTTTACCCTTTCCTCTTTTAATGTTTTTAACTAGTTTATCTTAACAATACCTTTCATAAAAGAAATAATTATCTTTTTTGAACCTTCATTATTATAGTCATATTTTATGCTTCATTGTATCTAACTTTATTTCTTGGATACACATAAGGTTTTTTCTTCTAAAAAATTTGGGGTACAACTTCTTCTAATAGCTCACAATACACCCTAAATCTAGCACTGGACTTGTTCTAGTCTCCAGCCCAAGCAAATTCTCTCCACTTTCTTTTTCTTTATTCTCCCAACCAACTTATCAACTCCTTTTTTAGAAATTAAAAAAAATTTTTTTTTCATCTTTAGTCATATTCCATCCCTTCATTGTGTTTACCCTTATATATGTTTTTCATTCTTTAAAATTTTGGGAGGTAGTTTATTCTAAGAGACCAAAATACTCCCAAAATTAAGGGGGGGAAGGTAACCCTGTTCTAGTCACCAGTCTAATATATATATATTTTTTCTTTTTTATATTTTTTATTTGTTTTCATTTTTTAATTTTTTTTCCCTGAACTTCTTTTTACCCTGTTTCTCCCCCTCCCAACAATTTGGGGTCTCTTCTGATTTGGTTAAAGCACACTTTCCTGGGGTCTTTGCCACCCTTTTAGTATTTTATTTGCTCCTTCATATATTCTTATCTGGACAAAATGACAAGGCTGAAAAATTCATCACAAAAAAGAGAACAAGAGGCAGTACCGAAGGCTAGGGACCTAATCAATATGGACATTGGTAATATGTCAGATCTAGAGTTCAGAATGACAATTCTCAAAGTTCCAGCCAGGCTGGAAAAAGGCATGGAAGATATCAGAGAAACCCTGTCTGGAGAAATAAAAGCCTTTTCTGGAGAAATAAAAGAACTAAAATCTAACCAAGATGAAATTAAAAAAAACTATTAATGAGGTGTAATCAAAAATGGGGGCTCTTACTGCTAGGATAAATGAGGCAGAAGAAAGAATTAATGATATAGAAGACCAAATGACAGAGAATAAAGAAGCTGAGCAAAAGAGAAACAAACAATTACTGGACCACGAAGGGAGAATTCGAGAATTAAGTGATACCATAAGACAGAACAACATTAGAATAATTGGGATTCCAGAAGAAGAAGAAAGAGAGGGGGGAGCAGAAGGTATATTGGAGAGAATTATTGTAGAGAATTTCCCCAATATAGCAAAGGGAACAAGCATCAAAACCCAGGAGGTGCAGAGAACCCCACTCAAAATCAATAAGAATAGGCCCATACCCAGTCATCTAATGGTAAAATTTACAAGTCTTAGCAACAAAGAGAAAATCCTGAAAGCAGCCGGAGACAAGTCTGTAACATACAATGGTAAGAATATTAGATTGGCAGAGGACATATCCACAGAGACCTGGCAGGTCAGAAAGAACTGGCATGATATATTCAAAGCACTAAACAAGAAAAACATGCAGCCAAGAATACTATATCCAGCTAGGCTATCATTGAAAATAGAAGGAGAGATTAAAAAGCTTGCAAGACAAACAAAAACTAAACGAATTTGCAAACACCAAACCAGCTCTACAAGAAATATTGAAAGGGGTCCTCTAAGCAAAGAGAGAGCCTAAAAGTAGATCAGAAAGGAACAGAGAAAATATTCAGTAACAGTCACCTTACAGGCAATACAATGTCACTAAATTCATATCTCTCAATAGTTACCCTGAATGTAAATGGGCTAAATGCCCCATTCAAAAGACACAGGGTATCAGAATAGATTTAAAAACAAAACAAAACATCAATATGCTGCCTATAAGAAACTCATTTTAGACCCAAAGACACCTCCAGATTTAAAGTGAGGGGGTGAAAAACAATTTACCATGCTAATGGATTCAAAAGAAAGCTGGGGTGGTAATCCTTATATCAGATCAATTAGATTTTAAGCCAAAGACTATAATAAGAGATGAGGAAGGATACTGTATCATACTCAAAGGGTCTATCCAACGAGAAGATCTAACAATTAAATATCTATGTCCCAAACATGGGAGCAGTCAACTACATAAACCAATTAATAACAAAATCAAAGAAACACATCGACAATAATACAGTAATAGAAGGGGACTTTAACACTCCCCTCACTGAAATGGACAGATCATCCAAGCAAAAGATCAACAAGGAAATAAAGTCTTTAAATGACACACTGGACCAGAAGAACATCACAGATATATTCAGAACATTCCATCCCAAAGCAACAGAATACACATTCTTCTCTAGTGTACATGGAACATTCTCCAGAATAGATCACATCCTGGGTCACAAATCAGGTCTCCACTGGTACCAAAAGATTGGGATCATTCCCTGCATACTTTCAGACCACAATGCTTTGAAACTAGAACTCAATCACAAGAGGAAATTTGGAAAGAGCCCAAATACATGGAGACTAAACAGCATCCTTCTAAAGAATGAAAGGGTCAACCAGGAAATTAAAGAAAAATTGAAAAAATTCATGGAAACAAACGAAAATGAAAACACAACTTTTAAAATCTGTGGAACACAGTAAAGGCGGTCTTGAGAGGAAAGTATATAGCAATACAAGCCTTTCTCAAGAAACAAGAAGGCCTCAAGTACACAACCTAACCCTACACCTAAAGAAGCTGGAAAAGAACACCAAAGAAAGCCTAAAGCCAGCAGAAGAAGAGAAATAATAAAGATCAGAACAGAAATCAATGAAATAGAAACCAAAAAAAAAACAACAGAACAAATCAATGAAACTAGGAGCTGGTTCTTTGAATGAATTAATAAGATTGATAAACCCCTGGCCAGACTTATCAAAAAGAAAAGAGAAAGGACCCAAATAAATAAAATCATGAATGAAAGAGGAGAGATCACAACCAACACCAAAGAAATACAAACAATTATAAGAATATATTATGAGCAACTCTACGCCAACATATTTGACAATCTGGAAGAAATGGATGCATTCCTAGGGACATATAAACTATCACAACTGAACCAGGAAGAAATAGAAAACCTGAACAGAACCACAACCAGTAAGTAGACTGAAGCAGTCATCAAAAATCTCAAAACAAAACAAAAGCCCAGGGCCAGAGGGCTTCCCAGGGGAATTCTACCAAACATTTAAAGAATTAATTTCCTTGAAATCATGGTCTTAAAGAGGTATCTACTCTCGGGTGCCTGGGTGGCTCAGATGATTTAGCTTCTGCCTTTGGCTCAGGTCATGATCTAGGGTCCTAGAGATTGAATCCCGCATGGGGCTCCTTGCTCAGCAGGGAGTCTGCTTCCCCCTCTCTGGCACCCTCTACTTGCGCTTTCTCTCTCTGTGTCAAACAAATTTTTAAAATCTTTAAGAGAGAAAAACCAAAGCGGTGTCTACTCTCACATTCACCACAGCATTATTCTAATAGCCAAGATGTGGAAATGACCTAAATATACCTTGACAGAAGAATGGATAAAGATGTACACATATTTACAACGGAATATTACTCAGGCGCAAGAAAGAAGGGAATCCTGTCATTTGTGACACGCTGGGTAAGCCTAGAGGACATTGTGGCAAGTGAAACAAACCAGACACAGAAAGACAAATACAGCTGACCCTTCAACAACACAGGGTTTGGGGCGCTGGCCCCCATATAGTTGAAAATCTGCATATAATTTTGACTCCCCAAATCTAACTACCAATAGCCTACTGTTGACCAAAATCCTTACAAATAATATAAAAAATTGATGATTACATATTCTGTATGCTGTATGTATTATATGCTTTATTCTTAAAGTAAGCCAGAGAAAATAAAATGTTATTAAGAAAATCACAAAAAAAAAAAAAAAAAAAAGAATTAATTTCCTATTCTCCTGAAACTGTTCCAAAAAATAGAAATGGGAGAAAAACTTCCAAACTCATTTTATGAGGCCAGTATCACCTTGATCCCAAAACCAGACAAGGATCCCATCAGAAAAGAGAATTACAGACCAATATCCTTGATGAACACAGATGCAAAAATTCTCACCAAAATACCAGCCAATAGGATCCAATAGTAAATTAAAAGGATTATTCACCACGACCAAGTGGGATTTATTCCAGGGCTGCAAGGTTGGTTCAATTCAACATCCACAAATCAATCAATGTGATACAACACATTAATAAAAGAAAGAACAAGAACCATATGATACTCTCAATAGATGCTGAAAAAGCATTTGACAAAGTACAGCCTCCCTTCCTGATCAAAACTCTTCAAAGTGTAGGGATAGAGGGCACATACCTCAATATCATCAAAGCCATCTATGAAAAACCCACTGCAAATATCGTTCTCAATGGAGAAAAACTGAAAGCATTTCCGCTGAGGTCAGGAACACGGCAGGGATGTCCATTATCACTACTGTTATTCAACACAGTACTAGAAGTCTGATCCTCAGCAATCAGACAACAAAAAGAAATTAAAGGCATCCAAATCAGCAAAGAAGAAGCCAAACTATCACTCTTTCCAGAAGATATGATACTATATGTGGAAAACCCAAAAGACTCCACTCCAAATCTGCTAGAACTTGTACAGGAATTCAGTAAAGTGTCAGGATATAAAATCAATGCACAGAAATCAGTTGC
Source organism: Meles meles (assembly GCF_922984935.1). Classification (NCBI taxonomy): domain Eukaryota; kingdom Metazoa; phylum Chordata; class Mammalia; order Carnivora; family Mustelidae; genus Meles; species Meles meles. The sequence continues at coordinate 158,498,894 of NC_060066.1, read as the reverse complement.
ATTTCTGTACACCAACAACAAGACAGAAGAAAGAGAAATTAAGGAGTCAATCCCATTTACAATTGCACCCAAAACCATAAGATACCTAGGAATAAACCTAACCAAAGAGGCTAAGAATCTATACACAGAAAACTATGAAGTACTCATGAAAGAAACTGAGGAAGACACAAAGAAATGGAAAAATGTTCCATGCTCATAGATTGAAAGAATAAATACTGTGAAAATGTCTATGCTACCTAAACCAATCTACACATTCAATGCAATCCCTATCAAAATACCATCCATTTTTTTCAAAGAAATGGAACAAATAATTCCTAAAATTTATATGGAACCAGAAAAGACCTCAAATAGCCAAAGGAATATTGAACAAGAAAGCCAAAGTTGGTGGCATCACAATTCTGACTTCAAGCTCTATTACAAAGCTGTCATCATCAAGACAGTATGGTACTGGCACAAAAACAGACACATAGATCAATGGAACAGAATAGAGAGCCCAGAAATAGACCCTCAACTCTATGGTCAACTAATCTTTGACAAAGCAGGAAAGAATGTCCAATGGAAAAAAGACAGCCTCTTTAACAAATGATGTTGGGAAAATTGGACAGCCACATGCAGAAAAATGAAATTGGAACATTTCCTTACACCACACATGAAAATAGACTCAAAATGGATGAAGGACCTCAATGTGAGAAAGGAATCCATGAAAACCCTTGAGGAGAACACAGGCAGCAACCTCTTCGACCTCAGCCACAGCAACTTCTTCCTAGGAACATTGCCAAAGGCAAGGGAAACAAGGGCAGAAATTAACTATTGGGACTTCATCAAGATCAAAAGCTTTTGCACAGCAAAGGAAACAGTTAACAAAACCAAAAGACAACTGACAGAATGGGAGAAGATGTTTGCAAATGACATATCAGATAAAGGGCTAGTACCAAAATCTATAAAGAGTTTAGCAAACTCAACACCCAAAGAGCAAATAATCCAATCAAAAAATGGGCAGAAGACATGAACAGAGAGTTCTGCAAAGAAGATATCCAGATGGCCAACAGATACATGAAAAAGTGCTCCACATCACTCGGCATCAGGGAAATACAAATCAAAACCACAATGAGATACCACCTCAGGCCAGTCAGAATGGCTAAAATTAACAAGTCAGGAAATGACAGATGCTGGCAAGGATGCGGAGAAAGGGAAACCCTCCTACACTGTTGGTGGGAATGCAAGCTGGTGCAGCCACTCTAGAAAATAACATGGAGGTTCCTCAAAAAGTTGAAAATAGAGCTACTCTACGACCCAGCAATTGCACTACTGGATATTTACCCTAAAGATACAAACATAGTGATCCGAAGGGGCACATACACCCGAGTGTTTATAGCAGCAATGTCCACAATAGCCAAACTATGGAAAGAACCTAGATGTCCATCAACAGATGAATGGATTAAGAAGATGTGGTGTCTATATACAATGGAATACTATGCAGCCATCAAAAAATGAAATCTTGCAATTTGCAACAACATGGATGGAACTAGAGGGTATTATGCTTAGCGAAATAAGTCACCTGGAGAAAGACAACTATCATATGATCTCCCTGATATGAGGAAGTGGAGATGCAACGTGGGGGGCTGGGGGGTAGGAAAAGAATAAATGAAACAAGATGGGATCGGGAGGGAAACAAACCAGAAGCAACTCTATGTCACAAAACAAACTGAGGGTGGCCGGGGGGAGGGGTGTAGGGAGAGGGTGGTGGGGTTATGGACATTGGGGAGGATATGTGCTATGGTGAGTGCTGTGAAGTGTGTAAACATGGCAATTCACAGACCTGCACCCCTGGGGCTAATAATACATTATATGTTTATGAAAAAATTTTAAAAATTATTAAAATAAAGAAATAAGAAAAGATTGAGATCATACCGTGCATCTTTTCTGGCCAAAACACTATCAAACTTCAAGTCAACCACAAGTAAAAATTTTCAGAGTCCACAAATACATGGAAAGTGCTACTACAGACTGAATGGGTCAACCAGAAAATTAAAGGAGAAATTAAAAAAAAAAAAAATACAAGGGAACAAATAAAAATGAAAGCACAATTGTCCAAAACATTTGGGTAAAAGCAAAAGCTGTCATAAGAGGGAAGTATATAGCAATATAAGCCTAACTCAAGAAGCAAGAAAAATATCAAATAAACAACCTAACTTTATACCTCAAGAAGCTAGAACAAGAACAACAAACAAAGCAAAGCCTATAGCCAACAGAGGAAGGGAAATAACAAAGATTTGAGTGGAAAAATGATACAGATACTAAAAAAATAAAAATAAAAATAAAAATAAAGGAGACCAGATCAATGAAACCAGGAGCTGGTTCTCTGAAAAAATTAATAAAATTGATAAACACCTAGTCAGACATATTAAAAAGAAAAGAGAAAGGACCCAAATAAATAAACTTATAAGCAATAAGAAATAAGAAAATAAGAAGTGAGAAGTAACAACCAATGCCACAGAAATACAAGCAATTATAACAGAATATTATGAAAAATTATATGCCAAAAAATTCAATCTAGAAGAAATAAATTCATAGAAATATATAAACTACTAAAACTAAAGCAATAAGAAACAGAAAATTTTAATGGACCATTAACCAGCGATGAAATTGAATCAGTAATCAAGTCTCCCAACAAAGTCCAGGACCAAATGGCTTCCCAGGGGAGTTCTACTGAACATTCAAAGAAGAGTTAATACCTATTCTTCTCAAATTATTCCAAAAAATAGAAATAGAAGGAAAACTTTCAAATTTATTGTATGAGTCCAGCATTATCCCAATTCTGAAACCAGATAAAGACTTCATTTAAAAAAGAAAACTACAGGTCAATATCCCTGATGAACATGGATGCAAAAATTCTCAGTACAATACTAACAAACTGAATCCAAAAATACATTAAAAAAAATCATTCACCATGATCAAGTGGGATTTACTCCTGGGTTGCAACAATGATTCAATCAATGTGATACACCAGATTAATAAATAAAGAATAAGAGCCATATGATCCTCTCAATAGATGCAGAAAAATCATTCGATAAAGTATAACATCCATTCATAATAAAAACCCTCAAAAAAGTGGGTTTAGAGATAACAAATCCATAATAATAAAAACTATAAAGATTATATATGAAAAAACCATAGTTAATATTCTCAATGGGGAAAAACTGAAAGCTTTCCCTCTATCGTCAAGAACAAGACAGGGATGTCCAATTTCACCAGTTATTTCACATAGTACTGGAAGTCTTCACCTCAGCAATTAGACCACAAAAAGAAATAAAGGGCATCCAAAATCAGCAAGGAAGAAGTCAAACTTTCCATGTTCGCAGAAGACATGATACTCTACATAGAACACTCAAAAGACTCCACCCCAAAACTGCTAGAACTGATATAGGCGTTAAGTAAAGTCTCGGGATAAAACTCAATGTACAGAAAACTGCTGCATTTCTATACACCAATAATGAAGCAGCAGAAAGAGAAATCAAGGAACCAATCAATCCCATTTACAATTGCATCAAAAATCACAAGACAGCTAGGAATAAACCCAACCAAAGAGGTAAAAGACCTCTACTCTAAAACTATAATACACTGAGGAAAGAAATTGAAGATGACATAAAGAAACGGAAAGACATTCCATCTTTATGGATGGGAAGAACATATAATGTTAAAATGTCTATACCACCCAAAGCCATCTACACATTTAATGCAATGCCTATCAAAATACCAACAGCATTTTTCACAGGGCTAGAAAAAACGATCCTAGAATCCGTACAGAACCACGAAGGGCCCCAAATAGCCAAAACAACACTGAGAAAGAATAGCAAAGCTGAAGGCTTCACAATTCCAGACCTCAAGTTGTATTACCAAGCTGCAGTGATCAAAACAGTATGGTACTGGCACAAAAACAGACACATAGATCAATGGAACAGAATCCAAAACCCAGAAATGGACCCACAACTATATGGTCACTAATCTTCAACAAAGCAGGAAAGAATATCCAATGAAAAAAGACAGCCTCTTCGACAAACAGTGTTGGGAAAACTGGACAGCAATATGCAAAAGAATGAAATTGGACCACCCTCTTCCTCTAAATACAAAAAAAATTCAAAGTGGATGAAAGACCTAACTGTGAGACCTGAAACCAATAAAATCCTACATAGCTAATAACCTCTTTGACATCAGCTGGCAACTGCTTTCTAGATATGTCTCCTGAGGCAAGGAAAACAAAAGTAAAAATGAACTCCTGACTTCATCAAAATAAAAAGCTTCTGCACAGCAAAGGAAATCATCAACAGAACTAAAAAATAACCTATATGGACTGGGAGAATATATTTGCAAATGACGTTTCTGATAAAGGGCTGGTATCCAAAATATATAAAGAACATATAAAACTTGACACCCCACAAAACAAATAATACAGTTAAAAAGTGGGCAGAAGACATGAATGGACATTTTCTCAAAGAAGACATCCAGATGGCCAACAGACAGAGGAAAAAATGCTCAACATCACTCAACATCAGGGAGATACAACTCAAAACTATAATGAGATGTCAGCTCAGACCTGTCAGAGTGGCTAAAATTAACAACACAGGAGAAAAACAAGGACGTGGAGAAAAAGGAACACTCTTGCACTTTCAGTGAGAATGCAAACCAGTGCAGCCGCTCTGGAAACTCTATGGAGTTTCCTCAGACAGTTAAAAATAGAATTACCCGGGGCGCCTGGGTGGCTCAGTGGATTAAGCCACTGCCTTCGGCTCAGGTCATGATCTCAGGGTCCTGGGATAGAGCCCCGCATCGGGCTCTCTGCTCCGCGGGGAGCCTGCTTCCTCCTCTCTCTCTGCCTGCCTCTCTGCCTACTTGTGATCTCTCTCTCTGTCGAATAAATAAATAAAAAAAAATTTAAAAAAAAATAGAATTACCCTATGATCCAGTAATTGAACCACTAGGTATTTACCCAAAGGAAACAAAAATACTGATTTGAAGGAGTACATGCACCCTGATGTTTACAGCAGCATTACCAACAATAACCAAATTAAGGAAAGACCCCAAATGACCACTGGGTGATGAATGGATAAAGAAGAGGTGTGCTACACACCACAGACACACACACACACAGAGAGGAATATTACTCAGTCATCAGAAAGAATGAAATCTTGCCATTTTGCAATGATGTGGATGGAGCTAGAGCATATTATGCTCAGTGAAATAAGTCAGAGAAAGACAAGTACCGTATGACTTCACTCATGTGGAATTTAAGAAGGAAACAGATGAACTTGGGGGGCGGGGTGGGAGAGTGAGGCAAAGCAGGTAACAGACTCTCAACTACAAAGAACAAACTTATGGTTACTGGAAGGGAAGTGGGCAATGGGATGGTTTAAATGGTGGTAGGGATTAAGGAGGACACTTGTGATGAGTACTGGGTATTGTATGTAAGTGATCAATCACTAAATTCTACAACTAAAGCTAACATTACACTGTATGTTAACTAACTGGAATTTTAAAAAAAAGAAGAAAGAAGGAGGTTAACAAGGAAAGAGGATGACAGCCCAGCTAAAAGAATATTTTTAAATAAATAAAATGGATTCTTCAAGAAACCTAGGATCAGGGGCGCCTGGGTGGCTCAGTGGGTTAAGCCTCTGCCTTCGGCTCAGGTCATGATCTCAGGGTCCTGGGATGGGGCCCCACATCCATCTCTCTGCTCAGAAGAGAGCCTGCTTCCCCCTCTCTCTCTACTTGCCTCTCTATCTACTTGTGATCTCTCTATATATATCAAATAAATAAAATCTTTAAAAAAAAAGAAAAGAAATAAAGAAAGAAACCTAGGATCATGGGGTTTTACGTGAGTAGGTATAGATGTGTGTGCATATAACGAAGTTAGGGCAACATAAACATGGATAGGTATCTATAGACTTACAGAACTATTTCATGATAAACTTCTGCATGAAAAGAAAAATATCACAAAGTACTGTGTATGGTGATTCAATTTCAGTAAAAACAAACTAAGCCCCTGTGTTATATAAATAAGGAGAAAGGGGTACAAGGATACCACCAGGCTATTAATGTTAATTACATCAGGGAAAAAAGTAGAAGAGACGATACTTTTCTTTTTTTTTTCTTTTTTTTTTTTAACATTTTATTTATTTGACAGAGAGAAATCACAACTAGGCAGAGAGGCAGGCAGAGAGAGAGGAGGAAGCAGGCTCCCTGCGGAGCAGAGAGCCCGATGCGGGGCTCGATCCCAGGACCCCGGGACCATGACCTGAGCCGAAGGCAGCGGCTTAACCCACTGAGCCACCCAGGCGCCCCGAGACGATACTTTTCTATACCTTTGTGTTGTTTTATTTCTACTGTTTCTGTATGTATATATTAATAGCCTAAAATCATTTAAAATTTTTAATTTAAAATTATTTAAAAAGATGAACAACAATTTAAAGCAATATTCCAGTTATATAAACTAAGGTATAAGATTGGTATGATTTATATATATGCTAGATGTGTCAGCTATGTTTTCTAATATGCCATAAAGACTGCTGAATGGCTACGCATCACAATTCAACCAATGTAGAAACGAGTAACTTAAAAATGTCAGATAATCATAAATATTCCAGTCACCTATGACATATTCTGATACATTAAAAAAAAAAAAGGCAGGATCAATCAAATCCCTCGCCCAGTAATTTTAACGAGTAATAAAAAAACAAGATAGTTAACAACAAGGCACTAAGGCTTAAAAAAAAAAATGCATAAATGTGCCACAAAGAAGTTAGGACCTGAGGAGACTGAATAAAATGAAATTATGAAGAACAGAAATCACATACAAATAAGCAAGAGCTATAAAGATAATAAAATATAAAGAGAGAGAATAGGATAAATGGGACAGTGCAAAGAAAGAACATCCAGAGAAAGACTCTAATGAGAGTAAGAAATCATATTAACTCTAGAGTTATCTCAGGGAAAAAAAGTTAAAAACTGCAGATCCAGAAGAATGAATTAAAAGGCGCAGCAACTGTGCTCGCTTTGGCAGCACATATACTAAAAGGTGCAGCAACTGGTTTGATGAACCTTTCTTTGATGTCCAACCAAAAGGGTAAGAAATAAAGATTACTTTTCTATTTCATCTTCTAAAGGTTCCTGAAATCTACTTTAGGTATAATGCCCTTACACGTCAACTCAAATCCATAATTCAACACCCTCCCAGACTAGAAGGCCAACATGGTCAACAGACTCAGAAATTCAGGAAAAAAATCAGACTTTAATGTTGAAAAAATAAGGTAATACTGCAAAGTCCTAGGATATCCCTCTTTAAGTCAATCGACAAACACTATTTGTCCTTTTACTGTATTTACAAACAAGCATACAAATAGCAAGTTTTTCTTCAACAATAATATCAATAAAGGTATAGCATATTTATCTCTAAGGAAGAAGATAAAAGAGAATGGATTGCCATAGACTGAAGAGTGGCACAATGCAAAATTAATTTATAGAATTAATAAGGTAGATACATTATCTTTCACTACACATTTCAATATTGCTCCTGTGTAAGCAAATCTCAAAAATATTAAAGGCCATAAAGAAAAAAGCAAAAAAGTATATGCAACTAAAAAAAATGTAAACGGATCAGCATATTATCTGTAGTACCTACTCTAGATGAAAAGGACTCAGAAAAAGTGAATATTATTTTCAGATCCTGTATCATCTAACCAGTGTTCTGCAAAAATACATTCCACAGAATTCTAGTCTCTCAAGATACATTTGGGGAAAAAAAAATCAAATAACTTTGAGGAACAACAACTGTATATCCACCACCTTCCCCAACTTAGAAGGTCAAAATGCATATTAGCATATTAAAGTTCTAAGAAAGTCCACAATAAAAAAACTGTTTAATACGTATTAACCCACTATTTTCCAAATTGATTTGACCTGAAATTACTATTTTCCTCTAAACATTTATCAGTATGCCATAAAACTAATGTTCTATGAAATATGATTTAGACAGGCTAAAGTAAACCTATGATAAAACATAACAATGCCATTTCTTTTTTTTTTAAAGGTTTTATTTATTTATTTGACAGAGAGAGATCATAAGTAGGCAGAGAGGCAGGCAGAGAGAGAGGGGGAAGCAGGCTTCCTGCTAAGCAGAAAGCCCAATGCGGGGCTCGATCCCAGGACCCTGAAATCATGACCCAAGCCGAAGGTAGAGGCTTAACCCACTAAGCCACCCAGGTGCCCCAACAATGCCATTTCTGTTTTTCTTTCAATACTCTATTACAAAAAATTTCAAATATACAGAAAAATAGAAAGATGATCACAATGAACATTCAAATACTCCATACTGAGGTTCAACAGTTGTTAACATTTTATCACATTTGCTTTGTCTTCCTCTTAGCATTATATATAATAAATGTAATTTATACATATATAAAAAACAGCAGACACACCATAGGAGATAGACATATAGTAGGTAAGCAGGTAGGTAGAGAGAGATGTGGCAGGGGCGGGAAGCCTGATTCCTCATATAGTCCTGGTCATTTCTCTTCCTGAGATATACTCAGTCCTCATTTCTTGAGTTTCTGTAATATGTAGCCACTTAATAAATCTCTGTTTACTTAGAAGTTACTCAAGTAAGTGAGTCTTCCTTGCAAGAAGGTATAAAAAAAAAAAGCATAACTAAATTTTAAAAAGAACTAAAACAAACTGAGTCACCAATATATACAGAATTAAAATCAAAATGAAATCAGTCTGTAGATCACACGCTTAAGCATATAAACTTAAAAACCAAACTAACGAAAGAATTTTGTTTCTCAACAAAGCAAGTTCTGGTTACACTCCTGGGATCTGCACACATTCAGATCAAATGTTTACACAAAACGTATTATACTATGTATCAATAACAGATGTTCCAGAATGATACTTCTAGATCAACAGAAAGAAAAGTGTTAACAAAACTTCATTACCCTTTTTAAAAATTTAAGGCTATACGTTTTTTAAAATTTTTATCAAACACATCTAAAATTTAAAAATCCAGCATCAAAACATTGCCGATCCACTACCTGAAATCCTCGCTTTGCAGGATCACTGGGAAGATTTTATTACTTCTAGGGATAGCCTTAAAAAGTAAATCTTTTCGGGGCACCTGGGTGGTTCAGTCAGTTAGCCATCTGCCTTATGCTTGGGTCATGATCTCGGGGACCTGGGATCAGGCCTGCATCTGGGCTCCCGGCTCAGTGGGTCTGCTTCTCCCTCTCCCCTTGCCTCTGCCCCTCCCACCACTCATGCTCTCTCTCTCTCTCTCTCTCAAATAAATAAACAAAATCTTTTCTTTTTAAGTAAATCTTTTAAATCATCTGTCGATGAAGGTTTTCTTTTAATTAAAGAATATACAAGGGACGCCTGGGTGGCTCAGTTGGTTAAGCGGCTGCCTTCAGCTCAGGTCATGATCCCAGCGTCCTGGGATCGAGTCCCACATCGGGCTCCGTGCTCGGCGGGGAGCCTGCTTCTCTCTCTGTCTCTGCCTGCCACTTTGTCTGCCTGTGCTCGCTCTCGCTTGGCTCTCTCTCTGACAAATAAATAAACAAAATCTTAAAAAAAAAAAAAGAATATACAAGTTCTTACTATCATCTTACATACAAAAGGTTAGACTTCTGAGTTTAGATATATAAAACAATCCTTATTAAATAATCTTATAAACTCTTTGAATATTAAAAGGATTACAATAATTAATAAATCTTAATAGTTGGAAATTATAAATACTTGATGAAATAATAAAATAAGAAAAAACATAGTTTCAAAAAGCATAAAATTAGTATAGGATTTCCACTAACTCTTAAGTTAAACTACGGAAAATGAAGAAAATATTAATTTTAATATATTGAATCCTAACTCAATTAGCAAATAAAATAATCAGGTAGATTTTGAAAAACTCAAAAAACAAAATTTAAAAATTTTAACTAAATCTGAAATTACATGAGTGAAGTAAGAAAGGAAATATTTACTAACCTTTATTTCCTAACATCACAGCAAGATGTAAAGGAGTGTTTCCTAAAATTAAAGAAAAACTATATTAGTATAAAAACATTGGAAATTTTATTTACAGGTGGTTTTATTTCCTTCAGAAATTTCACTGACAGATTTTAAACAAAAATGATGTGACTGCAAAATGATCTTCCTTATATGGCAAATTCAAAGTGAGAGGACATGCCATGGTTTCTAAACACAATGTATTCTATTCCTCACCCTTCAACGCTCACCAAAAAAAGGATACCCAGTTTGCTTTTGAGGTTTCTTCTCCCAATAGATTTCAAAGACTCCTTTGTTACTAATTTCTCTATCATATCATTCTTTATTCATTCAGCAATTTAAATACCTACTATATACTCATCTTTGGGGACAGATACCAAAAAGACCCAATCCCAGTTCTTAATTTGTTCGGAAGTCTTATATGAAAATAAATGATTGCTATTATTATTTATCGGAAGAGAGTATAGCAAGATAATGGAACACAAAATATAGCTCCTAATTTTGCCTATACAAATAGGATTAACTATTGAAGAGGGACAGACTGGACTGAGTCTTGAAAAATGGGTTAGAAATTTATAGGTAAACAAAGCAACAATGACTAGTATTCCATGTTAAAAACAATACCCCCAAATTAAATTCAAAAGCAAGAATAGTTCATATTTAGGAAGCAAACAAATTTTTATGACTAGTGGCAGTAAAGAGAATAGTAAATAATGAAATTGGAAAGATGAGCAAAAGATAATTTTGATTAGAGGCTATGTTATGAAGTTTGGACTATAGCCTATTAGTTGCTATATAATGATTAATTTCAAAATGATACCCTAAGACACCCCAGTTAGCCTAAAAACATCTTGATTATAAAAGAAAGCAAACCTACAGTAATTTTATTTTTTTAATAACAGAAGATAATTTTTTTAAAGGTTTTATTTATTTGACACAAAGATAGAGAGTACAAGTAGGCAGAGCAGCAGGCAGGAGAGGGAGAAGCAGGCTCTCTGCTGAGCAGAGAGTCCGATGTGGGGCTCGATCCCAGGAACCTGGGATCATGACCTGAGCCAAAGGCAGAGGCTTAACCCACTGAGCCACGCAAGCACCCCAACAGTAGTATTTTAAAATAAAGTTACTGAATAAATTTATGTATACTAATTTTCAGATATTAGCATTTTTACAGAAGGTACCACATGAACAATTTTTGGCAATAAAAGCTGCACACTTACCAAAAAATCATATACAGGATAAAACAAGATTTGACTATGTTTTTAAAAACCTTATATATGATCTACACCACTCTCTTAGCTTGACAAAACTACCAAAATGTTAAACACACACACACAAAATTTTTTGCTCAATACAAGCACAATGGAATACAAATTGTTGGCTGCAAATAAAATTTTTGTGCAAAATTTAGAAGTTTAATAAAGTCATTAAACTTAAATTTTCTCTGTAAATAATTTTACAAAACAAAAACCTGGGCTACAATCAATTTCTTCATCTTACTAATAGAACAACAAAAACAACAAGAAGATTTGGGGACATAATTCACATTATGATTTTCCAAAATAAAATTTCCCTTAGCTACTAGGCAGTTTTCACACCTTAAAACGAATTCCAGTTGAGATATGCAAACTTTGTTAATAATCATACATTGAAACATGTCCCCAGAAAAGAGGTTTTGCTCACAATACTACTTAAGTAAACTTCACTAGGTACCAAGTTATCGGTATAAAACTATTTTCCAAAAAGACAAACTTCAATTTTCCAAATAGCTCAGACTCTGTAGGGAGCTAGGTATCTTCCTTCAGGCTGTTATCTCGTTCTAAAGTTTGTATTTTTATCTTAAAGAGTCAATATTCATTTAGATTTACCTACCATTTTTGTGCTCTAAATTACTTCCTTTATTTCTAAACTTCCATCACAATCATTTTTCATCTATCCAAAACATATCCTTCAAGATTACCTTTTCTGGAGGTTTGATAAGTGATCTCCCTCAGGTTCTTATTTGTAAATGTGTGTTCAACTTCTATCTTGAAGAACACTGTACTGAGTATGTAATTATGGATTTTTTCCCTGCACTATATGTGGTCTTATGGTCTCCTTTTTTGATGAAAAGCTAGCCATAGAACTTTCCACCCCTCCTCTGAAAGTAATGTTGACATTCCTGGCTATATTTATCTTGTTTTATTTCATTTAAATCATCAGCCATTTCGCTTCAATGTGGAGTCCTTTTTTAATTCTGCTTGGGTCAGACTTCTTGAATCTCCAAATCGGTGTCGTTCAACAGTTCTGTAAAACTCTCAGCAAGTATCTCTCCAAATACTGCCTTAGCTCCATTTCCTCTCTTCTTTCTGGGGGTTCAATTTCTAAGATCATGAACTCTGTCTTCTTCAGGATCTAAACCTGTTAGTAAGCCTATTTATTTAGCTTTGAATTTCAGCTTATATCTTCCATTTGAGAATTTCTATTTAGTTCATTTTCAAATACATGATTTCAATTTTTATAATTTCCAGTTCTCCACTAAAATATTCAAACTTTCTCTTATCACCCAAGAATATAAAAAATACTATTATTTAAAACCTCTAATAATAATACAAAAAACAAAGCTCTGATGGGTACCCCCTCCACCCCGGTTCACATTCATGTTGTTCAGTTTCCTTAAAGTGCTGGTCATCTTTAATTATATACTGGATATAGCTTTTAATGAGCTCTCTATATAAAAACTTTGAATCCTAAGCAACAAATCCTCCAGATACTTCCACTTGCTTTTGGCATGTGGCTGGGGGTACTTCATCAACCCACGGACTGACATTTTTTTCTGGCTCTCACAAATGACTCAAAGCTGTGCTCCAGCCTCCATCAGAACTGATTTACCTTTTGTTCACTCGTATTCCTAAGGTGTAGCCCTTCAAGTTACCAGCCCAAACAGCAGTGTTTAAGGGATATCCCACACTTGGTAGGCCCTGATCTCTATCTTTTGTCCTCTTAGACCAGAGAGGCTATAAAAAGTGCTGCTCAGCCTCTTAACTACTTCTTTTGGTTTTGCAAAAGGCAAAATAACCTAAATTGTACAGCTCAAATCTTTGGACTTCCATCTTCTGCCAGATCTTGACCCAGTAATTCTATCTCATTATATCTCCAATACCCTTAAGTTGAATATTTTATTCTTATTTGCTTCAAAGGAAGACTAGTCCTAATCATCTAGTCTATTATTACTATAGGCAGAAATTCTACTTCTATTTTACTTGCTAACTTTTCTCCGTATCTGTAATTCTGTGCCTTCCATTCTTTGGTACTGTTAATGCATAAAGACGAGATAATTTTATTAGCACTAATGATTATAACTTCTATCACAATTACTTTCTCAGTGCTTTTAAATCATTTTTACCTGAAGTTCAATTTTATCAGTAATTAATCTTGCCATTCATATTTTTATATCATTAACTCAACAATAAATTTTCCATTTTTTCCCATCTCCTTTAGATGTGTCTCATAAAAGTCCTTTTCTTCTCTTTTAACAGATGTCATAGTTATTATTTTTGGAAATTTTTTCCCTACTCCTTCCCCTCAATGACAAACCTTATACACTAAGTACATGAACCAGGGAGAACACATGACTCAAACCTAACCAGTTTGATATCCAACTAGAAAAATGTTTCAGGAAATGGCACAACCACCACCTGGGACAAGGTTCTTTTCCAAAAGTTTTTTTCTTTTCTTTCTTTCCTTTTTTCTTTTATTAGAACTCATAGGGAAGACTGTCTTTTACCACTAGAACTACAGTGCTTTAAGATGAGTATGGGACCAAATATTCTCTACAACATAGTTTAGTGGTTCTCAATCAAGGACAATTTTATACCAAGGGAACAACTAGCAATGTCTAGCACATTTTTGGTTATAAAAACTGAGGAAGAGGTGCCTGGGTGGCTCAGTGGGTTAAAGCCTCTGCCTTTGGCTCAGGTCATGATCCCAGAGTCTTGGGATCAAGCCCCACTTCAGGGGCTCTCTCCTCTTCGGGGAGCCTGCTTCCTCCTCTCTCTGCCTGCTTCTCTGCCTACTTGTGATCTCTGTCTATAAAATGAGTGAATAAAATCTTTAAAAAAAAAAAAAAGATTTGAGAGAGAGAGAGAGAGCACATGAGCAGGGGGGAGGGGCAGAGGGAGAGCGAGAGAAAGAAAATCTCCAGCAGACTGCTCTGAGCATGGAACCCAATGTGGGGCTTGATCTAATGACCCTGAGACCATGGCTTGAGCTGAAATCATGAGTCAGATGCTTAACCAACTGAACCACCCAGGCACCCCAATTCCCTATAACAACAAATGAGAAAGTCCACACTTAAATTTCTCCTCATCTCAATTTTTCTCATTAATTTAATTAGTAGTTATCAACCTTTTTCTTACCCTTTATAGAATATGTGCATGTCTTTTAAATTTTGAAGCAAAAGGTTTTTTTGGAAATTAACTCTCAAAATTGTAATCATATTTGCTATGATTATTAGACTTCATGTATGGTATATTTAACTGGTTTCAATGTTCATTATCAACCCTTTTCTGATACAACTTCTCTTTTATTGTATTAGTCATGAAATTCATCTCTTATGAGCTGGGATATTTCTTTGAATAATACTTTTCGGGAATGACAGCATGGTGGTTACTCTATTTTCTAGAACATTGTTGTTTCCACAAATGAATACCTGCCTAGAAAGAATTCTACAGTTGGAAGATATTAATAGCAAGTATGTTTTAATACTGGAGAGGTCTGAGGCCAAATTAATATTCATATGTTCAACAGCAATCTATGTTCTTTACTTGTATATGTATAGAATTCTACATTAAATTTCAGAATACCACCAAAATATGAAGAATCTCTTTTCATTAACTTTCCCTGGAACACAGTATGAGCTCTGATTTTGGAGTCTGAACCAATTTTAGATCAAAAATGTTTTCTTCCTTACTTATAGCTTTGAGTAGTGCTTCTGATTCATTTATTCTATTTTATTCTCTGGAAATACATACTACTCATAACATGAAATCTACTATTTATCCCTCATTCTTTAAATTTTTTTCCTTTTCCTCTAGTCTTTGTTTTCAAATTGATTTTTTACATCTATCATTCAATTTTCTATACTGTCAAGACTTTATTTAACAGTATCTTCAGGATATTTATAATGACACATCTTTTATAATGAATATTTTTCAAAGACCATCAAATGACTTTTTTTCTGCTCATCCATCCTGAAATGAAGATTTGTTCAAATCTAGTATGGGAAAGGACAATCAGACTGCCCCCACTTTCCTCTCAATTTGTTCAAAAAATGAACAGCGGAAACCCCTTCTAAACTCTGAAGCTAAAAGAACAAGCTGATATTTAAGCATTTTCCTCTGAGACTCTATTCTAATACCCTAGATTAAAAAAAAAAAAAATCAAATAGTTGAGAGACAGTTGCTGCATGGGAATCAAAGAGAAGGAAAATGGTGCAAGACATACTCCTAAAACTATAAAACAGCATTGAAAGAAATTAAATAATACCTGAATAAATGGAAAGACATCCTGAGTTCATGGATTAAACATTGGTAAGATGACATAATGGTCTATAATTTCAAAATGATCTCCAAAAAATCCCACCTGGCTTTTTTGAAGAAAATAACAAGTTGAGCCTAAAATTCGTATAAAAATTCAAAGTACCCAGATAATCTAAATTGAAAAAGAACTTCAGAGTGGGAAGATTTACAGAACCCAATTTCAAAACTTAGTACAAAACCACAGTAATCAACATAGTATAGAGACAGATCTTTATAAAGACAGGTCTGTCTTGTGTAAAGACAGATCTATATATTAATGGATCAATCATTTTACACACAAAAATTAATTCAATATAAACCATGGACCTAAATGTCTGAGCTAAAACTATAAAACTCTTGGGGGAAAAAAAAGTGAGGAAATCTTTGTGACCTTGGATTAGGTAACAATTTCTCAGATACACCAAAAACACAGCACAAAAGCACGAAAGCAAAAATAAACTGACCTTCATCAAAATTAAAATGTGCTGCAAAGAATGGCGTAATGAAAGTGAAAAGACAACTTGGAGAGGAAAATATTTTGCAAATTATGTGTGTGATAATATCCAGAATATATAAAGAACTCTCACAACAAAATAATATTAAAAATCCCAATTTTAAAATAGGAAAGGATCTGAATAGCTTCTTCTCTAAAAAAGATAAACAAATGGCCAATAAGTACATGAAAAGATGCTCGAAATCATTAGCTATTAGGAAATACACAAGTCAAGACCACAGTGAGATATCACTTCATATTCACTAGGATAGCTATAATTAAAAAGAACACAAGTGTTGGGAAAGAAGAGAAGAGAAATAACCTCATATAAAGTAAAATACTGTAGCCACTTTGGAAAAGAATGTGGCAGTCCTCAAAATGGTAAACACAGAGTTGCCACACAATCCAACAGAAGGTATATAGTATATACCCCAAAAAATAAAACGTCCACACAAAAACTTACATACAAATGTTCATAGCAGCATTATTCATAATACCAAAAAGTAGAAATAACTCAAATGTCCATTAATTGGTGAATATATAAATAAAATGTGGTACATCTATGCAATGAAATATTATTTGGCAATAGAAAGGAATGAAATTCTGATATATATTACAACAGGGATGAACCTTGAAAAGAATGTGCTAAGTGAAAGAAGCCAGTCATAAAGACTACATATTGTTTTATCTCACTTACATGAAATGTCTAGAATAATCAGATCTATAGAGAAAGTAGATTAGTGGCTATCTAGGGTTGAGGGAAATGGTGCGAGGGATTAGAAGTGAAAGGTAAAGGGTACAGGATTTCTGTTAAAATTGTGTTGATGGTTACACAACTTTGAATACACCAAAAGTCATTTAACTGTACAGTTTAAATGGATCAAGTATATGGTATATGAATTATATCACAATAAAGCTATTTAAAATAAATAAATGGAAGATAAGTGAGGGATAAGTAAAGTTGCTAGAATTGCAGCAAATATTTACTCATACTCCTAATGATTTCTTCCTTACAAAAGCCTTTGTACTGGACATCTTATTTCACCTTAATCATCACCACTCAGGTAGCGGCATCTGGGTCTCTCAGTCAGAAGAGCATCTGACTCTTGATCTCAGGGTTGTGAGTTCAAGCCCCATACTGGGTATAGAGATTACTAAAAAAAAAAAAAAAAAAAAAAATTTTAATCTAAAAAATCATCAGCCAGGTTAGTCTAGCTGTGGACTAAAAAGACTTTCTTGCCCACTTGCTTGTTTGGTATGAATTTTTCTATTCAATAAAATACTAGAAATAGCTTAATTTCTTTTCCTACTGCTATAATCCTAAGGACAGCAATAAATGAAGGCAAAAGGAAGGGGTAGGCTTGCTGTAGGGCACAAACTTGCTCCTGCCATCTGTTTCCCATATATCTTTTAGAGAGAGAGAGAGGGTGAAAGGGATGGGGAGGGGCAGAGGGAGAGAGAGAATCCCAAGCAGGCTCCATGCCCAGTACAGAGCCTGATATGAGGCTTGAACCCATCACCCTGAGATCATAACCCAGGCTGAAACCAAGAGTCTGATACCCAACCACTCAACCACCCAGGCACCCATCTGTTTCCCATATCAGGCACATTCTCATCCTCCAATTCAGGGACATGACATAAATAAGATTTAACAAAATGTAACCACTTGCTGATTGTTTATCCATGGCTGATGGCTGCTTTCATGCAACAGATGGTACAACCTGTAAGCTTAGCCTATATTTACTATCTTGCCCTTTTAAAAAAAAAAATTTTTTTAATTGAAGTATAATTGACACATAATGTTACATTAGTTTCAGGTGCATAACACAGTGATTCAATAACTCTGTAACTATCTTGCTCTTTTATTATGTTCATAGACCCATGCTATAATCAGTAAGGGTTTCATGTTATACTGCATTGTTTCCAGGATAGAACACCTGTCAGTCAATAATATAACTTCTATATATAACCACATATTACTATTATTAAAATCTTCTCTCATAATCTAGTTTACTTGATTCTAGAGTTATTATTGTGTTTTAATATAAAATTGAAAGAGAAGTTCGAAGGTTCTGTTATCTTTCCAAAATTTTACCTGGAGGTAAAATCCATTCACTCTCAATAAATACTTACTGAGCATTCTATGTTCTAGGCATAGTGCTAGATATTAAAGATTCAACCATTAAGAAGCTAGAAATAATCCTTGTTCTCACGGAGCTTATAGTCACAAAAGAGAAAAAAAACAAAATGCAACAAAATAGACTGATAGGTATTCAGAAAAATAACAAAAAGCTAAGACCAAAAATAATAATGAAAGACATAACCTAATTCTTCAGGCAGGAAAATCCCTCCATGCGGTAATTTTTAAAATGAGCTCTTAAAGAGGAATAGGAACTAAGAAATCAAAGAATGAGAAGAAAGGCATCACAGTCAGAGAACAGAAATAACCTGACAGATTCAAGGAACTGAAAGAAAACAAGTATGGCCAGAACATAGAAAAAAAGAGATTTGTGTAAGATTATATCAGAGAAGCAGGCAAGGGTCAGATCATGCAGGGCTCCATAATTATGGTAAGAAATATGAACTTAGGGACACCTGGGTGGCTCAGTTAAGTGTCTGTCTTTGGCTCAGGTCATGGTCCCAGGGTCCTGGGAATTCTTGCTCAGCGGAAAGTCTGCTTCTCCCTCTGCCTACAGGCCTCCCTGCTTATACATACTCTCTCTGTGTCAAATAAATAAATAAAATATTTTTAAAAATAAAGAAATATGAACTTACTTTTAAGTGGAGAAAGCATCTAAACAGGGACATGACATTATACAAACTACATTTCAAGATCACCCTTATCACCATATACAGAATGGAATGGAAGGGCACACAGAGAAATTAGATACGAGTTGGTGCAGTATTCCAGGGAAAAGACAATAAAAACTGGTCTCAAAGTGGCAGTGGAGACCAATCAGTGGAGACAGAAAGTAGGGTGTTCGAAATAACCTGTTAGTTAGATATGTATGGTCAGGAGAAGGAGGTAAGACAAATGATCCCAATGACTGAGGCCTGAGCAAACAGATAATTAATAATATGATTTAACAAATGACTAGGTGGCCAGGTGGGAGAGGATAAGGTAGAAAATAATAACATTTTAGGGGCGCCTGGGTGGCTCAGTGGATTAAGCCGCTGCCTTCGGCTCAGGTCATGATCTCAGGGTCCTGGGATCGAGCCCCGCGTCGGGCTCTCTGCTCTGCAGGGAGCCTGCTTCCTCCTCTCTCTCTGCCTGCCTCTCTGCCTACTTGTGACCTTTGTCTGTCAAATAAATAAATAAAATCTTAAAAAAAAAAAAAATTTGAAAATAATAACATTTTAAACAAGCAAATTTTGAAATATCTGAGATTCCCAAGTGGAGATGATTATAAAATCTGGGAACTCCAGGTAGAAGTCCAGATTGAGATATAAATTTGACATTAAAAAAAAAAAGTCATTTAAAACCAAACATATAAGTTTGTGAATACCCATTTTTTTTCCTTAATACTAGAAAAGGTAATATAGTTACCCTTCTTCATTTCTCTATCTTCCAGGAGAAAAGGAAAAAAGACCATGTTCTAAATGGTGACAATGGTGACAAGAAGAAAACAAGGAACTGATAACATCAGTTGCTGTCAAGAAGGATAACTGAGTGGGTAAAGATGAGTGGGAGTGAACTTTCTTTTAAAGGGGGACCAGAACTCAGGACCCTAAGATAAGATCTGAGCTGAGATCAACAGTTGGAAGCTTAACCAATGAGCCACCCAGGAGCACCAGGAAGGAAACTATTTTTATAATGTATCTTTTATGCCGTTTTATAATTTTGTAGCATTTGAATGTAGTAACTTTTGAAAAAATTACACACATTAAGGAGAATCCACCAAAGTCTAGATAGAGTACCTAGGTAAAGAAAGCAGGCCTTTATACACCTAAATTATTACTGTTTTCTTAAACCCTCAAGGAATATAGAGATGCAAGGGTGGGGCGCCTGGGTGGTTCAGTCAGTTAAGGGTCTGACTCTTGATTTCAGCTCAGGTCATTATCTCAGGGTTGTGAGATCAAGCCCCAAGTCAGGCTCTGTGCTCAGTGTGGAGTCTGCTTCAGATTCTCTCTCCCCCTCTCCCTCTGCCCCTAACCCCCTCTAAAAAACTAAAATTTGGAAAGAAAAAAAAAGGGGGGGGGGGTAAAATCATCAGTACTCACTGAAGTAACAAACTAAAATTACTGTAACAAGTCAAAATTAATCATATTTTCAAAAGATTTATGAACTAGAAATGACTTTGCATTCAATCATCCAATCCCTCTTACTTTACAGGTAAATACATAATCAGAAATACACATATAATTAAGTATATCAAATATCATGCTTTGATTTCAATATTTTAAATGCAAATCATCATTATTTTCTTCATCCTCATCCTCTTCCTCCTCTAGCCAACACTGTAGTTACTTCACTAGCCAAATATACCATGAAACTAAGTGCTCAAATGTCCCAGTTAAACCTCTTATACTATTCCCTCAGCTTTCTAAAACCTCAACCTGCTGCTTCAGCTAACTTGTTACATAAAAGATACTAAAAACTTAAAATAACCTTCTGCCAACTTTCCACAATGTAGCTGTTAAATCTGAAATCAGATGCCTTGGTTCTAATTTGGTAAATAAACTGAATTCTGTTCTGTCAAATGAATAAAAACTATTCCAGTAACATTAAGACCACTGCAGTGCTTAAGTACGCAAATTGCCAACCAAAAGGCTAGGCATTAAAAGGGCATCCATTATATGTGCCCAGCACTATGCTATATACCTTATAAACCTTATCTTAGCCCAATACCCTGTGAGACAAATATTATTCCTACTTCACTAAGAAAAATAAAGCTAACACTAGTTAGGTAATTTCCTAAAATTATATATCTAGGAATGTGTGAGTCATGACTCTAAAATCTGTATGCTTTTTACCAGACCAATAGTTTTCAAACTTTTTGGTCTCAAGACCCGTTTTATACTCTTAATAATTATTAAACAACTTTTATATGGATTATTTATATCGACAAATCTATTGATATTTATAATAGTAATTAAAATTAAATGTTATAAAACTTTAACTTTACATTTACAATAACTCCATTACATATCAATATAAATTTTTTGAAAAATAATTGTTTTCTAAAATAAAAATAAATGATAAGAGTATGCTATTTTAAACTCTTAAAAAATTAAAATAAATCGCTTTAATGTCTGACTTAATAGCTAGATTTTTATAATTATTTCTGCACTGAATTGTGTAAATTTTGCTTTGGTTTGAAGTATATAAAGAAAATCTAGATACAGAAGATACGCAGTTGAAAAAAAGAAGAGTGGGGTGCCTGGGTGGCTCAGTGGGTTAAAGCCTCTGCCTTCAGCTCAGGTCCTGGTTCCAGAGTCCTGGTTCCAGAGTCCCGGTTCCAGAGTCCTGGGATCAAGCCCCACATGTGGCTCTCTGCTCAGCCGGGAGCCTGCTTTACCCCACCCCACCCCCTCTCTGCCTGCCTCTGCCTACTTGTGAACTCTGTCTGTCAAATAAATAATATCTTTTAAAAGAAAGAAAGAAGACTATTTTTTATAGACTTCTTAAATAATTATAGATGTTCTTTGCTACTACACCAGAACTCAGAAAGTGGTGATTTCTTTTTTTTTTTTTTTAAGATTGTATTTATTTATTTGGCAGACAGAGATCACAAGTAGGCAGAGAGGCAGGAGGTGGGGTGGGGGGGGAGAAGCAGGCTCCCCGCTGAGCAGAGAGCCCGATGTGGGGCTCAATCCCAGGACCCTGGGATCATGACCCCAGCCAAAGGCAGAGGCTTTAACCCACTGAACCACCCAGGCGCCCCAGTAAGTGGTGATTTCTTAAAGGTTAGCAGCAATGTGAAATCTAAAACCCTATCAATAAACTTTTTCTATTGAGTTATACTGAAATGCACTGGTTTCTCTTGTACTTTAAATGGATCTTTTACTGATGCATGATTTTGAAATGCCACATACTGATCATTTGAAAAATATAAGTTGACTGAGTTATACTGATCTTCCAAATGTCAACACATTTCACTATACCAAAACAACAACAACAACAACAACAAAATCCAAAAAACAAAAACCACACATTTGGTAATATCACCAATCTGACCAGAGAAGTCTTTAAATATTGGGAAGCTGTCAAATTTAGTGAGAGAAGCTCTCAACCTTAGTGTGACAAAGACGAATTTCCCAAATGTTAATTTTTGATTCAAAGCTTGAATTTTTTAATTGGCAATAAATACTACCAATTATTTTCTGTGAAGTCACAGGCTTCTTCATTCTCTTTCCAGAAAATTTCTGCCAAGTATCCAAATTGGAATAACCATAGTTTACCTATAAGCTGTTTTTTCAAGTAAAAATGGTGTTCCATGACAAAAGCTGCTAGTGTAGCTTACAACTCAAACAACTATACAAATGTTTTCCCTTTAGTATGCAAAAGAAGATCATGCAAAATCTACATTATGTCACAAAGAATATCAAAACGATAAGTACTTGAGATTAAGACTTAATAAAATTAATCATTTCTACAACTTCATCAAAGACATTATATGAAACTGGCTTTTTCCTTTTACTACAAGTATGTGGCAGTAAATAAGCAAGTAATCCTAGTAGTTTGGGAGACTCGTACTCAGGTTGCAACAATTTTACTCACCACTACTTTTGTACCATCAGCAAAAATGTCAGCATAGTGAAAAAGGCAAGCAATGACTTTATATTATTACAAAAATAGTTTTGATTTCACCTACCCCTTAACTAGGGAGAAAACAGGACATTCTAAGTACTAGAACCAACATAGCCCCAGCTTCTGCAGACACCTTCAAGTCCCATCCAAGCAAGCGGTAAAAAGGGAGAGTTTTTGTATTTTCTCTCATAAACAGTATTATACTATTAAAACCCACATACATACATATTATATCCATCATAAACTCCTAACCAGCTCTACCTTCTCATTATTTTCAAAGCTACCCCCACTTTTACAGCATGTTAAACTGACATTTGCCCATCCAAGTTTCTGCTTCACATAGCAGCCAGACTGAGTCTTCTAAAATCAGATCGTTATTACTCCTCTGCTCAAAATCCTCACTTTCTATTTTCCTCAAAGTCAAAGCCTAAATCCTTAAAAATGGTCTACAAAAGTTCCACATGCTTATACCCACAGCTACCTCTCAAATCTCCTATCTCCTACCACTCTTCCCCTTGAACCAGCCAAACGACCTTCCCTCTGACCCTTGAACATGATACATTTACATTTGTTATTCCCTGTCTGAAACTCTGTTCTGCCAGGTATCTGCTCCTTAATTTTCTTTAGGTAACTAAACTTCTCTTATTCCTGATGTCTTCCCTGACCCTGACCTCACTGAAATACTTAGCACTTCCCCTCCCCTGTACACCCAGCACTCTCACTCTCCTTACCCTGCTTTATTTCACTCCATGATATTTATCATTATCAGTCATATCAAATATTTATTAGCATATTATTTATCTTCCCCCATTAGAATGTAAGCTCCATGAGAGCAGGGACTTCAGCCGCTTTGTTCACTGCTATAATCCCAGCACCTAAAACACTGTCACATATTAGGAGTTCAGTATGTATCTGTTAAATGAAGGAATGGATGAATAAAGAAAAGAAAAATATATATAAAGAACCATTAGAGTAGTGTTAAAATCTGTTTTAACTCTCCAAAAAGCATTCCATCCCAGAATAATGCAGGTCTCCACATGATTCTTTATGAAAGTCAACCAAAGGATATATATGCTGAAGAGGATATTCAACACAGCATAGGTGGTTTTATAGAATTCAGTATAGTGCTGAGTAAGAGAACACATGTGTTAACATGCCTGATAAATATCTACAGTCAAGAATCCAAATACACTAAACCAAGTTATACCAGCAGATTAAAGATGACTTGTAAGAGAGTCAAATAAACCTAACTCTTCAGTACTCTGACAGGCAGTATAAATTCAAGTACGAGATAAAACTTTACCTGAAGTACTATCTAAACCTCAAGAACAAAAATGTCTTCTGTCGAAAAGCACTTAACACCACAAGTGAGAGTAAGATATTGGTATCAATGGATATTACTATTATATTAGCCTTTGAAAATAGTTTTAAGTGCAGTCTCCCAATTGAGACTATAATGCCCCACAAGGAAGATATTATTATATCTATCTACTTCAGTGCTTAAGTAAATAGTATAATTTCATAAAAGCTAGTTCGTAGAGAAGTATAGTCTCAAAGCTAGATCTAATTCCAAATACAGAGACAGCTTTCTAGTTTTGCAGATAATCTCTGGGATTTCAACAAGAGTAACAGGCTCAAAAACAGATGAAGTTCAACTAAGCCACAAAGTTAAACCTCATATATCCTGGCAACAAACACCATTCATAATTTTCAGACAGGAAAAAGACCTTTTCTCTTTTTCCTACCCCATTTTACATGCTTCAGTATTGCTCTAAAACTGATCTTCCATCTATCCCCCAGTGAAATAAATAGTACGTGAACAGGAACATATTTGTCTGCCTAGCTCCCAGTCAATTTTTGAGGAATTATGCTCATTTTCTGGAACCCAAAGCATCCTATTACACTATACTCTGCATTAGATTTCTATGACTCAAGAATGACATTAACTAGGGAAAGACTGTCTCGAATTCTGTTATTCCAGGAGTCCTCCAGAATTCTCCTGCCTTATGGAGATCAATAACTGCTCATTCCTGCTTCCTTTTTTGCCAAAGTTGAAAGGTCAGAATTACTGCTCCTATTACAGCTCAGTACAGGAAAGGAGAGATTCCCCAGTGCAGGAAAGAGGATTCCCCCCACCTTCTTAAGAGGTAGCTCTGCAGATGTGTTGACATCACAATTCTAAGTGTGAAGTCACATTCTAATACTTACATGATGCCATCAGGAAACATGTCCACTTAACCCAAGAACATGCACATGCTAGGAGATGCATATGGAAGAAGAGATGAGAGGAAGGTCATATTCACGTTGTCATAAAGATCAACTGAATCAACCCTGATAGGTCAGTGAAGTGACAGATTTCACTGCCAAACCACCCTCATTCCAAGTGAGGGTGCAGGACACTTTAATGGATTATCTTACACCCCAGAAACTACTTCAAGTTTTTTCTAAGACAAACTGAGGTCTGCCTTTCAAAAACAAAGTCCAGAGAAGACCACATGACACAAGGAAAAAAAAAAAAACTATTACTGTTCTTTTAAAGATGTACCATCATTTTAACCTTCTCAGCTAAAACTGTTCACCTAAGGCTTAATTCAAGATTTTTTTTGGCCATGCAAAGTATAACTTTATAGTCACTTCTCAAACAGACATAAGGTGCATAATTTTCTTAAATCACCCATCATAAAGATTTTAGGGTCAAAAACAAAGCAGAAAAATAATATCAAAAGGAAATTTAAAGATATATATAAAATAAACCAAAATAAAACTGTTCACCTAAGGCTTAATTCAAGATTTTTTTTGGCCATGCAAAGTATAACTTTATAGTCACTTCTCAAACAGACATAAGGTGCATTATTTTCTTAAATCACCCATCATAAAGATTTTAGGGTCAAAAACAAAGCAGAAAAATAATATCAAAAGGAAATTTAAAGATATATATAAAATAAACCAAAATAAACCTACCACATAGGCACCAAACAGATTATCCTATTGCCTCAACTCTCAAACATACATTTTTAATCATTCTGAAATTAAGATGTTTTAAAATCCCTCTCTGAAGAAATCTACCACCACCAGGCAGAGAGGCTACACATATTAACCATTTCATTATCATTCTCATTATATCATTATCATTATCATTATCATTCCCTTGAGTTACCAACATTGGCAGCAATATCCTCAATTGAAATTAAACTCAAAATTGAAATTTCTAATTACTGTGTGAAATAGCTACACAAAGATTATGCTACATCTCAGTAAAAATGAAAATTAACTGTATGGAGAAGATGGCTTGTCACATCCAGGCAATATCATTAAAGGCAGTAGAAACTGCCAAATCTCTCAGAATACATCTCATATCACAAATTTCTCACATCTAGGAAAGGCTGGTTTAAGCAATTCACGTATCAAGGACTTTCATCACTCTGGTACCTAAAACTTTCTGACAAATGCCCAAAGGATATTCAACTTAAGGGAAAAAAAAACAAAATTATAAGTTTAACAAAAGGAAGTGCTTTCAAAAATCAAGAAAGTGTTCTATATGCTCCATAAGCATTCTCAATTCTAAAGGTGCTAAAGAAGTAAAACTCATTACCATTAATTATTTTTTAAAAAAGCATATCATCATGATACTTTAACTACCAACGGTAAGAAGTGATTTAGAAAAATTTTTACAATGTGAAAAAGGGCTTAGACTTAAACTTTAATTCTATACTAAAGAAAAAAAATATATATTAACTCAAATACACTAAAAATATAAAATTTAACAAATCTGTGTACATTTAATGTAATGTATCTTTTCCCCCACCCCCCAAAAAAATGCTTTTACTAAATATACAATGAGTCATAATCACTTGGCATATCTGAACACAGTATATTCATGATGTTATACCTATTACTGTATTTAACTTACATTTCAAAGATATGTTTGGATCCAAATACAATATTCCTCAAAATAACTGATGACTCAGAAAAGGCAATTCATACTCAACCAACATTTTACCACAAAAGGAAAAGCTGGATCCTTGCTCCTATTCAAGTCAGTAATTTGTAAATACACATTACATACACACTCCAAAAAAAGTTTATCAAATCAGAGATCACTGGAAACTCAAAGAGCTAATGAATAGTGAGCTGAACAGTGACCAAATTAAGGTTCAATAAGCTTTCCAGCTAGATAGAATAAAGCATCAAAACTAACAAGATAAAATTTAATAAACATAAAGTCCTGTTTTAGGCTAAAAAAAAAAAAAAACCTGCAAGAAGAGATAGAATGGAGAGATAGCTAATCACTTGAGAAAAAGCAGTATTAAAAAATTAACATATTCTTGCACTGTATTATTTAATGTGTGCTTTTTAGTAGCATACATTACTAAACATATATTGCTTAGAGAAATAGGGTCTCCTTTTTTGTCTTTACTTGTAAGGTCAGTCTTGAGCACCATCCTCAAAGGGAAGAATTGATAAACTGAGTTTCATTAAAAAGAAGATGAATTGTTGGTGGGAATGCAAGTTAGTGCAGCCACTTTGGAGAACAGTGTGGAGATTCCTGAAGAAATTAAGAATAGAGCTTCCCTATGACCCTGCAATTGCACTGCTGGGTATTTACCCCAAAGATACAGATGTAGTGAAAAGAAGGGCCATTTGTACCCCAATGTTTATTGCAGCAATGGCTACGGTCGCCAAACTGTGGAAAGAACCAAGATGCCCTTCAACGGATGAATGGATAAGGAAGATGTGGTCCATATACACAATGGAGTATCATGCCTCCATCAGAAAGGACGAATACCCAACTTTTGTAGCAACATGGACGGGACTGGAAGAGATTATGCTGAGCAAAATAAGTCAAGAAGAGAGAGTCAAGTATCATATGGTCTCACTTATTTGTGGAGCATAACAAATAACATGGAGGACATGGGGAGATGGAGAGGAGAGGGAGTTGAGGGAAACTGGAAGGGGAGATGAACCATGAGATACTATGGACTCTGAAAAACAACCAGAGGGTTATGAAGGGGCAGCGGGGGTGGGGGGGGGTTGAGGAACCAGGTGGTGGGTAATAGGGAGGGCACGTACTGCATGGAGCACTGGGTGTGATGCCAAAACAATGAACACTGTTATGCTGTAAATAAACAAATAAAAATTAAAAAAAAAAAGATAACTATGTGAAGTAATGGATATGTTAATTAGTTTGATTGTGGCAATCATTTCACAATGTATATGTATATCAAGACATCACATTGTACACCCCAAATACAATTTGTCAACTATACCTCAGTAAAACTGGAAAAAATTTAAAAAGAAAATTAATAAATTATACTATATATAAAAAAAAAAGAAGATGAATAGGATTTTCATTTACTTACTTAACATGATTACATAGTATTCACTATTTCAGGGGCCACCTAAGGACTTTTAAAACTATGCTGTTAATAGGAATGGACACGGAAGTCACGAATGTTTAACCAAAAGATAAGAATGTGATAGCTGGGATGCCTGGGTGGCTCAGTCGGTTAAGATGCTGCCTTCCGCTCAGGTCTTAACCCCAGAGGCCTGGGATCGAGTCTGGCATTGGGCTCCTGGCTCAGGGGGAAGCCTGCTTCTCTCTCTGCCTCTGCCTGCCACTTTGCCTGCTTATGCTCTCTCTCTATGACAAATAAATAAATAAAATCTTAAAAAAAAAAAAAAAAAGAACGTGACAACTTTTGTCAGGTATCTAAAGGCCTATCATGTGGATGAGGGAGCCCATTTATTTGTGCCATTACATAAAAAAGAAACAGAACAAAGAAGTGTGAGAGATTTGGGCTCTACAGAAAAACTCTGAAAGTTGTCCAATGGCAAGAATCTCTCCATAAGGCTATTTTTTTTTTAAAGATTTTATTTATTTGACACAGAGAGAGAGAGAGAGAGAGAGAGTGTACAAGCAGGGAGAGCGGCAGGGAGAGGGAGAAGCAGGTCCTGCTGAACAGAGCCAGACGTGGGGCTCGACCCCAGGACCCTGGGATCATGACCTGAGCCAAAGGCAGATGCCCAATGACTGAGCCACCCAGGTGTCCCTCCATAAGGCTATTATAAAGGGGCGCCTGGGTGGGTCAGTCTGTTAAAAGTCTGCCTTGTTCACACCATGATTCTGGTGTCCTGGGATAGAGCCCCACATCAGGCTCCCTGCTCCACCCTCTCTCTGTCTGCGACTCCCCCTGCTTGTAAATAAATAAATTCAATCTTTTGGGACGCCTGGGTGGCTCAGTTGGTTAAGCGGCTGCCTTCGGCTCGGGTCATGATCCTAGCATCCTGGGATCGAGTCCCATATCGGACTCCTTGCTCGGCAGGGAGCCTGCTTCTCCCTCTGCCTCTGCCTACCTCTCTGCCTACTTGTGATCTTTCTCTCTGTCTCTCTCTCTCTGACAATCAATTAAACAAAAAAAAAATCTTTAAAAAAAAAGGATACTATAAAGACTAAATGAGAAAATATATATTAAAGAACTTCGTTGTAAATTACCACATTACACATTATTAGAATTTACTTCTGTGCAGGACAGTGCATCCTAATTAATAGACATATTTACAGAGGTTGACCACAGATTTGAGTTCCAGCTATTAGTTCAGTTCCCAGCTTTGCAATTTATACCAAATATGCAACTTTAACAAAGTTTCCCTGCATCTCTAGGTTTCACTTTCCTCACCTTTAAAATAAGGATAAAACAATCTGCTTTGCAAGGCGATTGTGAGAATTAAATGTGATAATGTAGGTAACATTTGGCATAGTGCTGACATTCTCAGTAAATTGTGTTTATGATGATGATAATCATCATCAACACATTATAGAAGGAATCTCTTTGGTGAATATAAAACTAACCTTGTGTTATGATGCAGTATGACTGTATGGCTTTGCTATGTACCTATATGAGTGTATGAATCTGCTATGCACTTATCATGTTATAACAATCCAAATAAAATATATAGCTTATATTTGTTTGGTGACTTAAAATATATCTTTTGAAGACATTTATCTTCTGTAATGTGAAGGAAAAAATATCCTTAAAATCTAAATAAAGTATCCAGGTAAGTAAAAATGTCAGGAATAAATGTAATGTAATGGGGAAATTATGCAGCTACCAAGAAAAGGGACTAAAGAAGTAGCATATTAAATATAAGCTACTCTTCGTAGGAGACTTCACAGCAAGAGACAAAAATATATACTTCAGGGGAAAAAACAATTACACTTTCCAGAGTTATGTGAACCACTGGTTACAATCATCAGAAACACCAAAAATACAAGTACCATACAAACATTTGGTTTATCAAGGCAATTTAAAAAGTGAAGTTGAGGGGATGAAGGACAAGAGCTTAAGAGATTTAGGATTCTAGTTACTATGAACAGAATTTGTATTTTAACAGACCAACTACTTAACGTTGAATTACAGAATATGGAAGCCCAATCATCCTGTAATTCAGTATCTTCTGTGATTAACCAGGAGGACCAATTGTAAAATACTATCCTATCGTACTTGTTAGTGATATTTATCTAGCTCTTCTTTCAAAGGAAATTAACTCTCAAAAAGAAACTTTCATCTATTTTCACAGATATTTCAAGGCCCTATGGGAAAAAAAAAAAAATATATATATATATATATACACACACACACATATATACACACCTACTATTAAGGCCAACTCTTCAAACTCCCTAATAAATGATGAATAACCCGAAACTACAACACACCTTTTAATACAATGTTTCCCAAAGTGTTAGAATATAATTACCATCAACAAACAATTATTATGCTTGTTGTAACAACAGTAAAATGATTAAATAACTGTAGGAATGAAAAACTGGGTGCAGCTTTCAGGTACTATTTTGTGGATTTGAATTATGATAAATGACAGTAATATTACAATATTGTAAATTCAGATACAAGTGCAGTTGTTAGAGAATTATAAAACCACTAAGAAAAATCTTATTCTTTTTTTTTAATCTCAATTTTTGCCCTAATTTTAGATATGAAGCCTGGAGTCCGATGGAATTAAGGGAGTTTATTCCTCAGGCAAGCATTTCATTAATGTGTTATGTATCATTTTGAACAGAGTTGAGTGTGTTCTAATTGAATGTATACAACAGTCATGTTCAGTTAAAAGCAGAGCTAGCCACAATATTTGTCAACTACCCAATTTAAAATGGCTTATTAAATGTTGAAAATATCAGTGTTTCGTTTTCATTAATAAATGTACTGTTGGTTATAAATCAACTCAATCACATAAGGTTTTAAAACAAAAGAAACCAAAAAAATCAGCTAATGAGTTAAGCTAGAAAGTATAAATCCAGTCCTTGAATAATAAATGATACTCTATTTTGTCATATAGACTATGATGAAGTTACTATGAAAAATCATAGTACTATTTTTAGTCACAGTCAAGATAAAACATTATTATTAGCAATTACATAAAACAAACAAAACACTCAAAACTCTACTCCAACAAAATTTTGGCTTCTCTAGCCACTTTTTACTTGCTCTAGGTATCAAATGCCAACAAATTTCTAATGTGGGGCTTTCAGAAACCAAGGCATTCTACATTCTATCTTAAATGCAAAGTGTAGACACTTTGTATCAAACTAAGTTTCATGAAAGCAGAGAAAAAGAAACACACAACCTGATGGCAGGTAGAAATCACAACAACCAGTTGCAGTCAAGTTGGATCTGTACCTGAGTAATG
Organism: Meles meles; assembly: GCF_922984935.1. NCBI lineage: Eukaryota > Metazoa > Chordata > Mammalia > Carnivora > Mustelidae > Meles > Meles meles. The sequence goes on along the minus strand of NC_060066.1, from coordinate 158,467,339 downwards.
AAGGGAGGTGGGCCATTTACACGTTCAAAATTCGAAATCCCAAGGTGGGAGAGGAGGAGAGAAAGAAAAGAAACAGTTCCACAAACAAAGGAAGAAGGGCAGGTTGGATAAGAGACTATTTTAAATTTGAAAAACCAATAGGTCTCAAAGATAAACAAAATAGCTTCTGAAAGGAAACTCTGAAGTGGGCAAAGAGGAAACATTCCTTTGCACCCACAAGAACCAATCCCCTGACCACTGGCATGCTATTACTGAAACGGTCATGATTTACAGGCATTTGGCCCGGGTGATGGGCAAAGGAGAGGAAAGAAAGATCGTTGGAGAGAAGCCTAGAATTCCATTGGCCTGGGGAGGCACACCCCAGGTTTGGGAAGGGAAAGGTGGAGAGGGACGAGCACTCCTCACCGTGATTATCTTTCTGTCCGATATTGTGCGTGCGGATGAGAGACGACAGTCTCCTCACATCCCCTTTGAAGACGCACTCGTGTACCGGGTAGTGTGCGGGGCAACTGCCTCCATCTGCGACGACAGCAATGGGGTTGGTGCCCGCTAGAAGAGCCGGGGACTGGGTGGTGGTAGTCACGGAGGAACTGTGCAACGGCAGGGCCGGGACGCCAGGGGGATTGGAGGAGGCCGGAGCTGTCTTCAGCTGCAGCCGGTGGTGATGGTTACTGAAGATCTTATGACAGGCTTTGCTGCCCTTGCCCCTGCCGCTTGTCCCAATCCTGCCTCCCGTGAAGGTGCCGCCGAGGGTAGCCGCCGCTTCCTCATCCCCGGGCTCCAGCAGGTCCCCCTCTTCTTTGCTGGGCTTGTGATCTCTCCGCAGTGAGCGGATCTTCTCCCCGGTCATCGCCGCCAGGGGCAGAGAGGGTATCCAGGAGGCTCACCGCCCGCGACAGAGGTAGCGCTGCGGCGGCGCAAGGCTATTAGAGCGGTGGCCAGGCGCCTCCAGCGCAGCATGTACTCTCAGCGCTCCCCCGAGCCTGGGACAAACGCATCTCCTGGAGGAAGAGCCGGCTCTCGCCTAGGCACTAAGGGACGCGCGCTCGCTGGGGGGAGCTAGAGCTCAGATGCCCACGACACCAGGATCCCTGTCCCTGCTGCCGCAGCCGCCTGCCTCACACCGAAAAACGGGGCACGGCCATCTTACCCTGACTTCTCTCGCGAGAGCTCCCTCGGGAGGAGAGAGGAAACACCGCGATAAGTGAGATGCCCGCTCCCTCCCTTGCACTTTCCCCTCGCGGAGAAGGACCCAGAGCCGGCGCCTCCCCGGGAGCGTGTTTCCGTCCCAAGCTGAGAACCCTACCGATCGCCGTGGCCGCGCTTCTTCGGTGCAGTCTGAGACCTTTAACCTGTGTTTGAGATATTCGATGCACGTTATAAACGATGACTTAAACCCTCGGACCTCTGGGCCTCCCGCAGAGTAATGCAAACTGACGCCACTGCACACAGGATATGATGTCAGTGAGATGATGCACAAGACACTCGTTCAATAAACATTTACTAAGCATCTACTTTGTGCCGTATACTAAGCTAGTAAATTTTTAAAACGCCACTCCTGGCTCCAAAGAGCTCAGCAGAGGAGGAAAGACAAACAGTTGGGTACGGTAGTTCACTGCGCGACGAATACGGGGAGCTGGATTGCATCAAAAAGAAAAAAAAAAAAAGAAAAAGAAATTTTAGTCCTAAAAGTCACCGTAGTTTAGGGGCTGACCTTGGAAAACAGGCTATTCAGCAAACGGAGAGAAGGGAGATCACTCAAATTTTAGAGAAATGAATTTCAAGCGGGTGTCAGAGCTTCAGATAAGGGAATGGACACTAAAGAATGGCGATTCACAGACCTGTACCCCTGGGGATAAAAATACATTATATGTTTATTAAAAAAATAAGAAATAAAAAATTTAAAAGTCAAAAAAAAACATTGTATGTTTATATAAAAATAAAATAAAATAAAATTTTTAAAAAAGAATGGCATATAATAATTGTGTGACTGGGATGTCACTGGGCTAGTTCCTAGCCAAATTCCACCCATCGTCAAATTCTAAAGAAACCTAAATCTAAAATCCCTAAAATCTCAACCAAATAACTAAAGCTGTGGGGAGCTAGAAGGGGGGAGGGTTAACGAAGTATCCTAGAGGTCTGCCTTCACCCACTTATCTCTCCAAAGTCCCATTTACACTAACAGTAGCTTCTCTCAAATCCCTTCTTAAACTTTATTGTCACCTCCATTTCCCTGCAAATAAACAAATAACTTGTGGGAACTGTCCTCTCTTCATCCTTCCCCGCCACTCAGGTTTTCACTTCCCATCCTCTTTTTCAAATCTATTCAAATCGAACTATTTCTGCCTTCCTTTCTTCTTCTTCTCCTTCTCCTTCTCCTCCTTCTCCTTCTCCTTCTCCTTCTCCTTCTCCTTCTCCTTCTCCTTCTTCTTCTTCTTCTTCTTCTTCTTCTTCTTCTTCTCCTCCTCCTCCTTTTGTGGGGAGTGAGGGTTGTTCCAATTATGATCAAGCATTGCATAACCAGAACCTCAAAGAATCCTACTCAGAAACCAAGAGACTGAACATATGCATACAAAAACATTTTGTTCTTCCACGATAGCCAATATTTATTAATTCTAAGGCAAGCAGTATGCTTGGCATTTTATATGCTGTTATCTCCATGTGATATTATTTTTAATCTTCACTCGACAGTTGAAAAACCACCCTAATGCTTCAAAGCTGGAATGTAGCACAATCCAGCCTTATTCTAGAGCTAGAGAGATAGGAAAGGGCCAGATCAGGTTAAAAGTTTAGACTTTATCCCACAAGAAATGGGGGTGTTGAATAGGGAAATAGCATGATGAGATTTGTCTTTTAGAAAAGTCACTCACTCTCCCATACTTTAGAAAAGTATGTGAGGGGTGCCTGGGTGGCTCAGTGGGTTAAATCTCTGCCTTCCACTCAGGTCATGATCCCAGGATCCTGGGATCGAGGCCCACATCAGGCTCTCTGCCCAGCAGGGAGCCTGCTTCCTCCTCTCTGTCTGCCTGCCTCTCTGTTTACTTGTGATCTCTGTCTGTCAAATAAATAAATAAAATCTTTAAAAAAAGAAAAGTATATGTCAAGAATAAAGTACATGGGTGCTCTTCTAGAGACAGACTACTGCATAAATAAAAAAATAAGTGTGTTAGTATATGCATGTAAAAGTCTGGCAGAATATATACATTGCACAGAGTAAATACCAGTTATCTTTGGAAAATGAGATTGCTAAATCACATATTTCTTACATTCCTTGAATATTCATTTTTATGAATCAGAAAAAAATTAATTTTTAAAGAAGTATGCAGTAATTCAGATGATGAGAAATTAGGAGAACATGAACCAAGTTAGTAAGAAGGAGGTAAGACTTAAAAAAAACTAGTTCAATTTTGGCATATTGAATTGAAGTTTCTTGTTCACCCAGAAGAAGTTAGATGGTATACATTTTGAATATTTTGAAATGACCTTAGGAGGCAGGGATCAGGATTAAAATTTAGGAGTTATCATTACACAATAATTGATACCACAGAAATCTTTGAGTTTCCCAAGAAAGAATGTGCAGTGTGAGAAATTCGGGTCCAGTCTAGAATAAAACACTAACATATAAAGGATACGTATAAAAAGACTGGTGTTCAGTACCCTGTTATTATTTTTTTTTAAATATTTTATTTATTTATTTGACAGACAGAGATCACAAGTAGGCAGAGAGGCAGGCAGAGAGAGAGGAGGAAGCAGGCTCCCCGCCGAGCGGAGATCCCGATGCGGGGCTCGATCCCAGGACCCCAAGATCATGACCTGAGCCGAAGGCAGCAGCCCAACCCACTGAGCCACCCAGGCGCCCCAGTACCCTGTTATTATTAAAACCTGCACCAAATAGTCAACCATTATATCTGAGAAGTATCTTATCACTGCATCCAGAATTTAAAAGTACCTCATTAGTGGCTGCCAACTACGGATAGATGTGAAAACTCCTAAGTGTTTCCCTAGTTAAATCAAACATTGCAGACATCAATGTTATTTGACCCTCATTTTTAAGGGCTTAACAGTATAATTGGTAAAAAATGATATAGAAATATAAGATTACAATACATTGTGAAAAATACAAGAATTGAAATTATATAAGATCCTGACATGATACAAAAGAGGAAGTTATTAATTTTCTCGGGAGGAAATGAAAGTCAGTTGATCAGGAAGTCTTTCTGAAGGAGGTAATTGTCTGAATTGAAAGAACCTATGAAGTTGGCTGATTGGACACAGGGGGGAAAAGGTAGTAATAATAATTACAATAAAAATAAAACTATCATTTACTGAGAGCTTATGACGTGTTAGGCATTGTATCAAGCAAGTTTCAATAACTATGTTATTTAATCTCACAACAACTCTATGGGGTACTTACTGTCCCCATTTTACAGATGAGGCAACTGAGGCACCAGGAAGTGATCATCCAGCTATGAGTAGAGGTAAAAAGAATAGTATGTATAGGGGTGCCTGGGTGGCTCAGTGGGTTAAGCCTCTGCCTTCGGCTCAGGTCATGATCTCAGGGTCCTAGGATCGAGTCCCGCATTGGGCTCTCTGCTCAGCAGGGATCCTGCTTCCTCCTCTCTCTCTCTCTACCTACTTGTGATCTCTTTCTGTCAAATAAATAAATAAAATCTTACAAAAAGAGAATAGTATGTATAAACACAGCATTATATTTGACAATCACTGGAGCATAGTGTGTGACAGGAAAAGTGGTGGCAAATAAGACTAGAAAGGAGAGCTGGGGCTGGATTACAAAGAGCAACTGTAATACATTCGGACTATATGACTATATATGCTGGGCAGTGGAGAGTCTGTAGAGGGTTTCAAACACAGTGAAGACAGGATCACATTTAATCACCATAATGTATAATCAAACCACATTCCAAAGATAGGAGACTCTGCCAAACTTTCCAGCTTTGCCTCCTACCACGTTGCCAAACTCATTCCTCATTCTAACCAAAACAATCTGCTGACAGTCCCTCATCCTCTCTCATGTTTCCATGCCTGTGCACACGATGTTCCATATGTCCCAAACCCATTGTGATTGCATTCACCTAGATACCTCCTTCAGCCTTTCAAAAGCTTTTCAAAATTCTCCTTAGCACAAGGTTTTTTGTTGTTGTTGTTGTTGTATTTTAAACTTGGCATAGAATCCAGGGGTCCAGAAAATTACGCCGAACTTTAGTTCGAAATAAAATTTAGCATGTCTTTCTATTATGAATGTAGGTCACAAAACATGAAAATATTAGCAGTATTTGTGCCTTTGCAATCACAAGAAAGGACAGATATTTCCGTGTCACATTACAATTGCTACCAATATCTCAAAATATCATTTACAACTAAGTTTTACCATACTGCCAAAGAGGTCCACAGCACGAAAAGAAAAGTTAGTACAAACTTCTAGTTACAAAATATATAAGTCGCAGTGATGGAAAGTACAGAATGGGAATATAGTCGAAAACATTTACAATAACCTATGACAAATGGTTACTACACTTATTATGGTGAGAAATCAGTAATGTATAGAACTATTGAATCACTAGGTTGTACACCTGAAGTTAATATAACATTGCACGTTATCTACACTTCAATAATAAAAAAAAATTTTTTAAGTAAATCCTTCTTAGGAGTCTTTAATAACACCTTCCACCTCCTTCTTTCCTTACAACACCCCAATATTCTGGGTTAGGCGTCCCTCCTTTGCCTTCTTTGTGATTTTCCATTTTAACTTTTGCATTCCTCTCTGGTATATCTAGTTTGCTTCCTCAGCCAGTCCTCTGAGCTCTCCAAGTACTAAAACTCTGAGTACTAAAACTGTTGTATGCACAGTGCCTTTAAGATCGTTAAATAGTGAATGTTTAATATTAATAATAAACAGCTGTTGAATTAATCAATCCATTAGAATATAAAACCCTAAAGTATCTACAATGTATCAAGACAATGAGATGCTAAATAAATAAATAATCCCAACCTGACAACACTGAAGTTGACTACTACTCTCTTGGATTCTTAAATGAAACCCAAGAGTAAATATTTCATTTTGGGGTTTTTTTCCCCCATTTACAAATAACAGTAAATTCAATTGAAACTGGCTTAAATGAAATCCATTTATTGACTTACATAACAGAAAGGGGCAGAGATACGTCTTCAAGAGTGGCCTGGTCTAAACCACCTGTCAGTTTCTAGGTGACTCTCGGTGTGCCTCTTCCTATTTGGACTGTCCTCAAAAGGCCAGCTTCTCTCAAGGAACAAGATGCCTGCCCGCAGTCACAGGAGCCATGTACTCCCTCCTTCAGGTCTGGAGGGAGGGCCCACAACCACAGATGTCTGGCCCTTGACATTCATAAAAGGATCCTTTCCAACCCCTGTATCCAGGAAAGTGATGATTCGCTCAGGCCTGGGTTACCTAAACAAATCCCTCCGGGGGAGGTGGTTACCCTGATTAGTTTTGCCCAATCAGCACTCATCTCTGAATCCAGCAAGTTGGGGATAAACACTTCCAAACTGCAGAAACTATTTCTTAATGGGAAATAGGTGGGAAAAATAATTAAGGAGACAAAGATGAGCAATCAGCAAAAGTACTACTCTCAGACTTAATGGGAGATTTTACTTGGAAAAAAAAAAAAACAACTTGCCTCTTGTCACAGTGTCTTGGACTAAATATGATGAAATACATTGTGGTGATCAATAACATCAATAGGTAATGAGTGAATTACTTCAACAAAAAATTTATTTTTTGTTATTATTTGCATTTATGCAAATGTTACCAAGATAGAATTCAATCCAACAATTTGAATTTGTAACTCAACTATCCAGTTTACTAGATAATACTCTGGTCCTACAGACTACCTCTTTTTCATTTCCCTCCTGGTGTGGCTATGAATCCAAATAGAGGTCGATTCACTGACACCCAACAATGACTAGAGGATTAAGCCTGATTCCCAGAATGAATATTTCTGAATTTTAGCAGAAATATATGTATCTACGTATCTCTGTTAGCTTTAGACAAAGCACCTAATCCCCATCATGGTGTCTTCATTTAATAAAAGCAATCACATCAAAGCATGAAATACAGAAGCCCTATATGCAATAATAAAATGTCACTGGTTATATTTTATAAATGCATCAGCAGACCTACAACTAAGATTGGTAGTTCACTAATCTTACTCAGTCCTCCCTACTTTGTGTACTAATATATTTCTCATGTAAACATTGAAGCAAGTTTGGTCTACATCTTTTTCCCCCCTCCTTCTTTGAAGGCTTGTATTTCATATTTTCACAATAATCTAAAATAGGATTTCTTAAACTCCATATTGGTTGAGCTAGGTCTAGGAGAATTTGGGTTGGATCGATGATACAGCTGCCTGGCTAATGAGGTTGTCATCTTGAGCATCCCCCTCCAACATTCCTAACAGTGTACTGAAAATGAAAATAACAAGCCATGTAGATCAATATCTTCTTCACACATTTTACATCCATCTCTCTAGGTCTCAATATTTTCCTGTTTCCTCTAAACCTTCCCACTTCCTTCCTCCAAGGCAATGTTAGGCACTTTCCTTTTTTTCCTACTCTTTCTGATCAGCAACTATTAGTGATTTAGTCAGATTTCCTTTAAATAATCAGAAAAAAAAAATCAGAGATGCAGAGGTTGCCAAGGAAACCAGAGCCAATAGCTGTGGAAGTTCCAGAAGGGAGGAAGGAATTCCTCTGAGACAGATTAAACACACAGACTTATGCAGGGGAGAAGGAGGAAAGATGCCAAGAGCATAATGAGAAAACAACTCATTATGAGATGAATATGACAAGATACATTGCAACATTTATAAGTGAAATTATTTTTAGATCACCAACAAAGGCTTGGAACAAGAGACAGAACAGGGATAGGAGTAGGTTTTTCAGTCAAAGAGGTTAAAATAAAATAAATAGATATGTAAAGCAATTAAATGGAATAGATGGATATGGGTCAGTATTTGTGTCCATGGCTTCCTGGTTCTATTTTACTGCCTAGAATACATCCAACTACATACTGTATCAATTAACCTAAATATTCCTCAAGAGAATATCCAACTCAACATGTCCAATATAGAGCTTATTTCCATCAGCAGTTCCACTGGCCAAACCTGTATATCAATTCTATTACCCTTAATTCCTCCCTCTTCCTCAGCCCCACATTCAACCAGTTACTAAATCTTGACCTTTCTAATAGCTCTAAAATTGAACCATTTCACATAGTTCTAAAACTGAACCATTTTTCTCAATTTTACAGTCGCCACCCTTAGGTTCAGGCCACTATCACTTAAAATTGCCTCCAAACTCTTGTGTCTCTGGCTCTCATTTCCCACTCATGAGTGCATATGCAGAAACCTGCATCCATTCAATCCTTGGATTGCCAGATTTATAATTAAAATTACAGGACATCCAGTTAAATTTGAATTTCAGATAAACAATTTTTGTTATAAGTATGTCCCAAATATTGTGCGGGACAATATTACAAGTATTGCAAATTTCAATATGTGAAACGTACTTATACTAAAAGATTATTTTTATCTGAAACTCAAATTTTTTTTTTTAAATATTTTATTGATTTGACAGACAGAAATCACAAGCAGGCAGAGAGGCAGGCAGAGAGAGAGGAGGAAGCAGGCTTCCCGCTGAGCAGAGAGCCCGATGCGGGGCTCGATCCCAGGACCCTGAGATCCAGGACCCTGAGATCATGACCTGAGCCGAAGGCAGAGGCTTTAACCCACTGAGCCACCCAGGCGCCCCTGAAACTCAAATTTAACTGGTTGTCTTGTATTTTATCTGGCAAACTTACCTCTCATTTGTTTGTGTTATTTAGAGTTAAATGTGTAATAAAGTACAAATCCAAAAGAATCAGAATAATAACACCAAATTCAGTATAGTGGCTTCTTTGAAGCATGAAGTAAAAAAGTGCCTTAAGTATCCACAAGGAAATTCTGTTATCGCTATTTTTGTATTAAGCATGCATTTTTAATTTTTGCTTTTAGGTTCCCCCCCCTTTTTAAAAGGGTATTTATGTTTCATTTCTTAAGTTCATTGGTGTTTATACAGGTTTTCTATATTACTTTGTTTTGTGTGTGCATCAAATATTTATAATAAATATTTTTAAAATCTTTAATAGCCCTCTAGATAAAGTCCAAAGAGTTGAATGTGGATTATAAGCACCATCATGGGTTCATTGACTCTGTTTACCTCTCTAACCTTGGCACTTCCAGGTTGTATACAACAGTCTGTCCTTAACAATTTTCCTCAAAAGATCACCCACACTCTTCCCTCTTGTCCTTAATCCTCAAATTAGCTGTCAGTACTTCACTGGCACCTTATCTGTATCTGGGTTATATAGTTTTCCTATGTACTGTCAGGGAATTCAACACTTTTACCACCACTTACATTTGTCTTTACCAAGTGTAACTGCTGACTTACTTGTCTGTATCTTCCATTAGAATACAAATCTAAAAGTATAGAAATCAAGTTGTATTCATAATAACATCTCCAGCCCCCACCAAGTGCCTGGCACCAATGGATCCTCAATAAATATTTGCTATAGGAATTGATTAGTTACTGAATGATGAGCTGGTTTATTTAACATTCTTGAGGTATTTAATAATTTTACTTTTAACATGAACCCTATTTTATAATCAGTATCTAGGTGAAATCATAAATCTTACCACCTCATAGTGTGTAGATTAGAAATCATTACCTGGAGGAGTGCCTGGGGGGCTCAGTGGGTTAAAGCCTCTACCTTCAGCTCAGGACATGATCCCAGAGTCCCAGGATCAAGCCCCGCATCGGGCTTTCTGCTCAGTGGAATGCCTGCTTCTCCCTCTCTCTCTCTGCCTGCCTCTCTGCCTACTTGTGATTTCTGTCTGTCAAATAAATAAATAAAATCTTAAAAAAAAAAAAAAAAGAAATCATTACCTGGAATGAAGTTCTCTTCTGTCATTCCTACTGCAAAGTTTGGTTTCAACATCACCTGTCACTTAAATTGGGTCTTGCTTTTGTTGTTTAGAATAAACACATAGCAAGTGTTCCTCGGCTTATACAAACCACACTTAGCCTTACATGTTAAGTTTCTAAAAATTGCTTTGTATATCTATAAATTCAAAATTAATAAATATAGTAGGCATTATTACATTATATGGTAGGTATGATGCATTGATACTTAACACTTGCATTTATGGAATCTAATTAAAACTCCATTGTTACCAGTATTTTCTTCTCAGTCTGTTCTTTTCCTTCATTTTCCTTAAAGTCCGTGTGCTGCTAACTAAAGACTGTGATTTACTAACAGCTCCAAATCCTCTGTGTAAACATCAACGCATTTCTACCTTAATAAAAGAATAAAACTTTCTTTTACTTCCTTGGGTTTGCTTCCTTGAGCTTTTCCTCTCCTGTTTGTCAGTTTTTTAGATACCATTATTAATTTTACAACACTCTTCCTCCAAGGAACAGAAGCAAATTTGCCTGATTTTTAAGATTTTAGACTCTTCCCTCCTTAGCATGTCCTCCTCCTCATCAACAGAAGGAAAGAGAGATACCGGTGTGAAGAGTTGAGTTTAAAACATGTTGAGCAGGGTAAAACAGTATGTGAAACTGGTATTTTAAGTATGGTATCATACGGATACCATCTTTACTTCAACTGTACCCTCTCTATTTATTTCCATTTCTCAGACTTTCTAATTCCAGCACTCAGGGAACTCTTATCCTCATATTCTACCTTTGCAGCTTCCAAAAACCTATATCTGGGTTAGGTACTTCTTCTATGTACTGCCTCTAGACGCCACGTTTCAAGAGTAGAAAAATAAGTCAAGCAATCATATAATTATGAGGACCCCTATTGCTAAAATCTAAACCAACTATCGTTCCTTGACTATTAGGAACATTTGCCCCAGGGAATGCAAAGAACTATTGTTTGTAGAATGTTGGCTGACGGTCAAGATCTTTCTTTAGCAGCACTTATGATGGTTTCACCATAGTCTGTGAGCTTGTCGTCAGTGTGTCAAGTAAAGAAATCTAATTTTGTCAGCTCCCTGAGATTGAGTCCATTTTCCAGGGATGGGCTTGAGATAGCCAAGAATAAAAGACTAACATAGCATTCCAATCTAAAATTAATGATTGAGTGTACTAGAAGTATCCATCAGCACATCCCCCCCCCCCCACCCCGTAGACAAACTGCATACAAAGCCAAATAAGCAGAAGGTCGCTTGGTGAGCATGGAATCAGAATAAGAGGAGTCAAGTATTTGATTCTAATGTTTAATGGCATTGCATTTTGATAGCCTGATGTGCAGTCTTCCACAAGAATGAAATTCTGTCTGTGAGGCAGATGGAGACTCACAAGACCAGAGGAATAATAATCCATTCCTCACCAGCATACCACGCTTTGATGGTCAGGGCCAACTTGTGCTTCTATGACTCATTTTTCTTTGCATTCCTGAATGACTAACACTTCCATCCCCCAATCTCATGTGCACCTACTTGTTGCTTTAAGAAAAAAAAAAAAAAAGCTGCAGATATATTAAAACATTCCATGCGAACTCAAACCATAAAACTCCTAGAAGAAAACACAAGGAGTAATATCTTTGACATGGCCTTAGCAACATATTTCTAGGTATATCTCCTAAGGCAAGGAAAGCAAAAACAAAATTAAACTATTGGGGTTACACCAGAATAAAGAGCTTTTGTACAGTGAAGGAAAACACTGACAAAATGAAAGGCAGCCTACTGAATGGAAGAAGATATTTGCAAATGATATAGCCAATAAGGTGTTAATGTCCAAAACATATAAGAATTTATACAACTCAAAACAAACCAAAAAAATCTGATTAAAAAATGGGCATAGAATCAAATCAGACATATTTCCAAAGAAGACATACAGATGGCCAACAGGGACATGAAAACATGCTAAACATTACTAATCATCAGGAAAATGTAAATCAAAGCCACAATGAGATACTATCTTACACTGTCAGGATGGCTAGTATCAAAAAGGTAAGAAATAACAAGCTTTGGTGAGGATGTGGAAAAAAAGAAATCCATGTGTTATATTGGTGGGAATGTAAATAGGGGCAGCCATGTAGAAAATAGGATGGAGCCCTGCCTTGGCTCCCTGCTCAGTGGGGAGCTTACTTCTCCCCCTCCCTCTGCTCCTCCTGCTTATGTTCTCTCACTCTCTCTGCCAAATAAATAAATAAAATCTTTAAAAAAAAAAAAAACCTAAGTTGTCCAATTACAGGTTTAATTCCCTTCCATACATTGATTGACTGATTGATCGATTTGAGAGAGAGAGAGAGCATGAGCAGAGGGAGGGGTAGAGAGAGAGGGGGAAGCAGATTCCTTGCTGAGCAGGGAGACCAATATGGGGCTTGATTTCAGGATGCCAGGATCATGACCTGAGCCTAAGGCAGATGCTTAACTGACTGAGCAACCCAGGTGCCCCTGAAATATACAAAGAACTCTTAAAACTCAAAACAAGAAAACAAATAACCTAATTACGAAATAGGTCTGGGGCGCTTGGGTGGCTCAGTGGGTTAAGCCGCTGCCTTCGGCTCAGGTCATGGTCTCAGGGTCCTGGAATCGAGTCCCGCATCGGGCTCTCTGCTCCGCAGGGAGCCTGCTTCCCCCTCTCTCTCTGTCTGCTGCTCTACTTGTGATCTCTCTCTCTCTGTGTCAAATAAATAAATAAAATATTAAAAAAAAATGAAATAGGTCAAAGATTCAACAGACATTTCACCAAAGGAGATATACAGATGGAAAATAAGCATACCATATGTTACTAGGAAAATGCAAATTAAAATAACAATGAGATACCACTGTATAATGGCCAAAATCCAGAACATTGATAACACCAAATGCGAGATGAGAATGATGAGAATTTGGAGCAATTTTCAATCAATGCTTGTGGGAATGTAAAATGGCACATTCACTCTGGAAGACAGTTGGGCGATTTCTTACAAAAACAAACATAGTCTTACCATACAATACTGCAATCACTCCCCTTGGTATTCATCCAAAGGAGTTGTAATCTTATGTCCACATAAAAATCTGTAATGGGTGTTTATAGCAACTTTATTAATAATACCAAAACCTGGAAGCAACCATGATGTCCCTCAGTAAGTGTGAATGGATAAACTTTGATACATCTTGACAATGCAGTATTATTCAGTACTAAAAGGAAATGAGTTATGAAGCCATAAAAAGACATGACAGAAACTTAAAATGCATATTATTAGGTGAAAGAAATCAATCAGAAAAGACTACATACTGTATGATTCCAACTATTTGACATTCTGGAAACGCAAAAGCTATGGAGATAGTAATAGTATCAGTGGTTGACAGGGCGAGGGATGGATGAAAATGTAAAGCACAGAGAATCTTTAGGGAAATAAAACTACTCTATGAAACTATAATGAATACTTCATTATACATTCGTCCAAACCAGGAGTATGTACAACACCAAGAATGAACCTTAATGTAAACTGTGAGCTTTGATTGATTATGATGTGTCAATGCAGGTTCATCAAATATAAAAATGGAACGTTCTGGTGAGATTGTTGATAATGGATGAGGCTATGCAGGAGTGAGGGTGGGGTACATGAAAATCTTTGTATCTTCCACTCAGTTTTGCTATAAACCTAAAACTTCTCTAAAAAACAAAGTCTATTGAAATATGTATACATATGTGGACATAATTTTATCCATAAAATATTTTTTCAGGTATGTACATTAACTCACTTAATCATCCTAAAAAACTGTATGATGTCTATACTGGAATCACGTCCATTTTTTTAAATTTATAATTTTTTATTTTTATTTTTTTCTTTTCAGTGTACCAGAATTCATTGTTTATGCACCACACCCAATGCTCCATGCAATACGTGTCCTCTGTAATACCCACCACCAGGCTCACCCAACCTCCCACCCCCTGCCCCTTCAAAACCCTCAGATTGTTTTTCAGAGTCCATAGTCTCTCATGGTTCTTCAGAGTCCATAGTCTCTCATGGTTCATCTCTCCCCTTCGAATTCCCCCAACTCCCTTCTCCTCTCCATCTCCCCATGTCCTCCTTGTTTTTTCTTATGGAATCATGTCCATTTCATAGATAAAGAAACTAAGAACAAAGAGGATAACTAAAGTTAACAGTCAGCTTAGTGGTACATCTCATGTTTGAACTTATAAAATTTGACTCTAAACTGAAGCTCCTAATCATTATTTTATAATGACAGTTTATTGCTTTTTTTGGCTCTTTATTTTTCTTCAGGCTTCTATGATTGTATCATATACACACATACATATAAAGATTTGTTGGTCAATTTTATAAGTATGGGATTATATTATATATATAATTATTTTCATCTTGCTTTTCTCATTCAACAATACCTTAAAGAAATTTTCAGTCAATTGTTGCAGCTCTGATTCATTCTTTTTTGTTGTGGTCACAGTATTCCATTCTCTGGATATATCATCTAATTATATATATTATATATATTATATATCACCGAATTCATCATACCCCATAAACATCCTTATACATTTATCTTTATGTGCTAGTTGTTTTATTTATATGGGCTAGATTCCCAGTATGGAACTATGGATTCAAGGGCTATATATGTATTTACATGTTTTTAATGGATGTGGTTAAATGGTTTTCCAAAAAGGCTATCATCATATCATCAGTAATGTGAGGGGTGCCTTTTCCCACACTTCAGGAAGATAAATAGTATAGTAGGAAGCAGGGTTCATACTGTGGGTAACTGCTAGAGTGTGAATCTTTGCTCTGCTATTTGCTATCTGGGTAAGCAATGTCAACCTCTTTTAATTCTCTGTGCCTAGATTGTCTTATTCATAAGGATAATACTAGTACCTTCATCAAAGGGTTGTACTGAGGATTACATAAGCCATTTCACATGAAACATAGAGAGTAGTGCCTAAAGAAAATAAGTAGTCAATATTCTCAGCAGTTATCTCTTGTTTTGGCAGCTTGATAAGTATAAAATGATATTTGTTGTCACAGTAACTCTAAATTTCCTGACCATTAGTGAATTTGAATATCTTTTCATATACTTATTCATCTTTGGGATTTGCTTTTCTGACTTATAAATCATTATCTTATCTTTTTCCAGATTTTTTTAGAGAGAAGGATTTTTTTTTTTTGCCTTAAAAAAATAAATTTGTAAGACCTCTTTGTAGATTACATACAGATCATTAAGCCTCTATCAGCAGTATTTCCAAACCCTTTTTTACCTATTGGGGTAATTTTGTTATACCAAAGTCTTCTATTTTTAAAATCGAATGTGTTTTTTGTTTCTGAGTTTCAAGGCTAGGGGTGGAGAGCTCTCCAACTCCAACTCCAAGCCTGTCCTTGCAGTGTCTTAGATTACACTCCAGCAAAATTTACTAATTGATCCCTCATTTTACTGTAGATCTAATTTTGTACTCTCACTTTTGTTCACTGCTCTTTTATTCTTATTCTCATACTGTATTGATACAATCATGCAAGAAGTTAACTGAATGAACAACTTTATTCTCATCTCTGCACTTTTTTTATTTTTTAAGAGATTTTATTTATTTATTTTGGAAAGAAAGAGAGAGAGCACAAGCAGAGGAAGGGACAGAGGGAGCAGAGGGAGAGAATTTCAAGCAGACTTGGTGCTAAGGGAGCAGAGCCAGGTGCAGGGCTTGATCTCATGACCCTGAGATCATGACCTGATTGAAATCAAGAGTCAGCGACTGAGCCAACGTCTCTGTACCTTTAAACCTGTTCTGTTTTGTCAAAAGATTTTCATGCCACTCAGCTCCAACTCCATGATGTCTTAGTCAGATACAGTAAGACCAGATTATTTTGCCACTTTCATTCAAATATTAATAAATATTAAAGCTTAAACCATTCATCTAATATAAAACCTTCTGCTTATCCCAAGCCTATGCCTGACTCGGGCTTGGAACTGGGAAGGTAGGGAGCAGCACGGTCAGTCTTTATTATCATTCCTCTGGATCCTGGAGTTGTTTCCCTTTCACTTCCTACTTCCTGTTTCTCTTGAGTGGCCGAATAAAAGCATCAGAAACTTCAGGGATACAGAAGGGCTTATGTAACTCGTGCCATCTTTAGTTCTCTCTTGGCTGTCAAATATACTCAGTCTTGGTAGTTGTCCAAAGGCTAACTCTCTTGCAGGGATCTTTCATGACCACCCCTGACACACACATCACTAAACATTATTCCCTTATAGGTCCCTGATATAACACTCCCTCTGACTGTCACTTGTAACTTCCTAGCTGGCAGATTCTTGTGGTACACTCTGCATGTAGACTCTCAGACCTCCAGATAGGTTTCTTGGGTGGATTTCTTATGACATATAGCTCCTTTTTGTGAGGACCACATCATGCTCTGAGAAACAGTAACCTTTGCCAAACTGTTGAAGAATTGCAGCTCACCTCAACTGAACTCTTCCTCTTTCTTTGCCCTGCCATCAAGCCCACTACCAGCCAACTATTCTCTTTTACATTTTTTTCAGGTATAAAGAGGTAATCTTTATATACCTTAAATTCCAGGAGATCCATGTTAAATCAGGGGTCCTCTGAAATCCCAGGTTTTTTACTCACATACGGGGAATGGAGAAAATACCTTCCCCTTCGGGGCAGAGAGGGATGATAAATGCACAGCATGTTGGAATTTGTTTAAAACAAAATCTTTGCTACCTGCATCTTGGTCAATTTCTTCACCTCCTCTTACAAGAAGACAGATGGACAACAGGTTGTAAAACCTGTTCAATGATCTCTTATTCTCCTACATAAATAGGTTTAGAACCTATCGTTTTAAATCTTTCAGACACAGAAGTAGTCAAATTTAACCCTCTGTTCCATTTACGGAAGATTTATGGTGTGTTCTGGTATCTAATAAACGAGTGTTTCCTTATTATCCTTTTTCATAATTTTCTTGGCTCTTTTCAGGCATTCGTTGCTCTGAAGGTATTTTCGTCACCACCCCTCACCCCCAATACACTACTGGGATTCTAACTGGAATTGTATTAAAACACCATGTTAATTTTGTGACAATATGTTTATGTTATCAAATCTCCCCATCTAAGAACATGGCATGTTTTTTCCCAATAATTTGTTTTCTTTCTGTTCTTCTCTTGTTACGTCTACTCCTACACAGTTTCTATTTTATAGTTATTGCTCCTATTGTGAATAGAATATCTTTTTCTACATCCTCTGTAGGTACTTATGTAGGTAATGTAGGTAATAAGGTATTGATTTTTGTGTATTTTCTTCTATTTGGCCATCTTCTATTTGGCCATTAAATTACCTTATTAATTCTAGAAGATTGTTTTTGTTTTTAGCCAGTCTTAGGTGTTTTTAGGAATACTATCAAACCGCTAGCTTTTTTCTTCTGATGTCTACGTTAGTTATCTAATTTTTGTTTATTTCCTTATCTTGATTTCATGAAAACTACCAAAACAAATTTTTTAAAAGATTTTATTTATTTATTTGACAGACAGAGATCGCAAGTAGGCAAAGAGGCAGGCATTGAGGGGGTGGGGAAAGCAGGCTTCCCGCTGAGCAGAGAGCCCAATGCAGGGCTCGATTCCAGGACCCTGAGATCATGACCTGAGCTGAAGGCAGAGGCTTAAACCACTGAACCACCAGGTGCCCCACCAAAACAAATTTTAATAAAATGATTCTAAGGCTTTTTTAAAAAAAAGATTTTATTTATTTATTTGACAGACAGAGATCACAGGTACACAGGCAGGCAGAGAGAGAGAGAGGGAGAAGCAGGATCCCTGCTGAGCAGAGAGCCTGATGCGGGCCTCGATCCCAGGACCCTGAGATAACTCTATCACTTAAGGTGATGTCTAGTTCCTCTAGCAGTTCTCTTTCACTGAGTGTTTATCATTTTTGACCAGATTGATCTCACTCTCTTTAGTTCCCAGATTTTGGGTGGATGCCGTAGGGTGCCACACATATTCCCCCCAGAGGACACACTCATTCTCCAGCTGCCTTGAATACTGATGACTGATAACACACTACTGAGTCTCTCTCTAGGAATTGCCCTTAGCTGAAGAGAGCCACCTCACCCAACAATGTACCCCCTCCCTAGAGATAACCTATATCCAGTGACTGGTGCATGGGTGGGCAAGTCCATCTCCTGTGTGTCAAGGCAGAAAAGTGCTGAGAGGTCATTCAAGTGTAGAGTACCCCATAGTTACTGCTGGAGCCTCTGTTGCAAAGGCATGGCTGTTCATCTTTCCCTTCTGAATAATTCTCTTTACTTCACCCATCACAATTGTTGCTCCCAAGAACTCTCCCTAATAAATCCCCTACACACAAATCTTACAGTTGCAAAGACTGTTTCTAGGGGAACATGACATACCACTCAGGGTCCCTTGAATGAATCGTATTTTTCTTTGTCAGCTTTGAGTTTTAAGTTTGGTTGTAATGGTAGCCTGAGATACTGGAAGTGGGTGAAGGCAGTTCTATCTTTCTCTGCATGGACTGGTGGTAATCTGCCAGTCCCTAGTGAGGCATTGCTGCCTCTACGTTTCCTTATCTCCCCATACTCTCCCAGCCACAGGATTGGAAGGTGGGGAGGACCACGCAGAGCCACTGGTGGACTGATGTTGACTCCTGTCTTGCTTCCAGCTTCCTATAGGCCCTGTGTCACCATTTGGCAAGGAAGATGGAAATTAGGAATAGAGGTCAAGAAACCTTATTCAGAGCATCAGACTTCCAGCATCCTACTCTTTTCATTTTTTACTTTTATTTTATTTTAAAGTAAACTCTACCAATGTGGGGCTTGAACTCACAACCCCAAGATCAAGATCTGCATACTCTACTGATTGGGCCAGACAGGTGCCCCAACTCTTCAAATTTTTAAAATCCTTTCAATGAAAGTAATCAAAAAATTTCAGATGTCAGATATTTCAACTAAATTATATATTTTAATTTTATTATCAAATTTTCTTAAAGAAGTTCACTGAAATTCAAAAGAGAAGGGCAAAAGATGCATAGCAAGAGGGGAAGTTGAGATAAGCATTTGAGGAGGTAATTTTTAAAATTTTTTATTTTGTGTTTGTGTGTGTGTGTGTTTACATTTAAATTTTAGTTAAGTTAACATACCACGCAATATTGGTTTCTGGAGTATAAATCAGTGACTTATCACTTACCTACAACACCCAGTGCTCATAACAAATGCCCTCTTTAATACCCAACACCCATCTAGCCCATCCCCCTCCACCTCCCTTCCACCAACCCTGAGTTTGTTCTCTATCATTAAGAATTTCTTATGGCTTCTTTCCTCTTTTCTTTTTCCCCTTCCCACATGTTCATCTGTTTTCTTTCTTAAATTCTACATATGAGCAAGATCATATAGAATTTGTCTTTATCTAACTTACTTATTTCACTTAGCATAATACATAATATACTTAGCATAATACACATAATCATAGCAAATTGCAAGATTTCATTCTTTTTGATGGCTGAATAATATTCCACTACATATATGCATACGTGTGTGTGTGTGTGTGTGTGTGTGTGTGTGTGTGTGTGTGTGTACATACCAAATCTTCATTCATTCATTCATTCATCAGTCAATGGACATTTGGGCTCTCTCCATAGTTTGGCTATTGTTGATAATGTTGCTATAAACATTAGGGTGCTTATACTCCTTCAAATCTGCATTTTTGTATCCTTTGGGAAAATACTTTGTAGTGCAACTGCTAGATTGCAAGGCAGTTCTATTTTTAACTTTTGGAGGAAACTCCAAACTGTTCTCCACAGTGGCTGCTCCAGTTTACATTCCCACCAACAGTGCAACAGGGTTCCCCTTTCTCTGCATCTTCACCAACACCTGTTGTTTCTTGTGTTGTTAATTTTGAGAAGCTAATTTAAAAAAATGCATGTACTTGTTATTGTAGCTTTTGTTTTGTTGTTGTTTCAACTGCTGTCCTAGCATGTTAATTCTTACAATATTTTGACACAGATTTCTAACACATCTCACACAGGACAAAGCATAGGGCCTACATATAGTAGGTACTTGATAAATATTTTTGTTTTGATTTGGTTTTAAAAATCAGAGGGAATCAACACATGATATTTCTTTACAGCACTTTGAGTGGGCTTGTTAGCCTTTTTCTACCTCTTTGGAAGTGCATTTTCTGGCAAAAAGATTATGCGTGATTATAATAGATAACATTTGTTGAGCACTTACTATGTGCCAGTTACTGTTCTAAAAACTTTACTTGTATTAATTCATTTAATATTCACAGCAACTAGATGTAGAAGCAGAGTATTACATGCCACATATTTCAGTTGTTAAAAATACATAGGTTTTGTAATTTTAAAGAGGCTTTAGTTTTTTTTATACTTTTCACTCAATGCTAGCAAAAATAATCCCTATACTTGGCCTTTAAAATAGCAAGACATCCTACTGAACAACCATGAGTAAAAGGAATTTATAGAGATAAAGAAGAGAGAATTGTTCTTTTAGAGGCTGCCAAGTTAATAGAATCTCAAACAATGAAGCAAGTTTAAGCTGCCTATTCTAATAAAGCAGCAAGTTGAGAACATTCTGAAGAATAACTGTCTTTGCCTAATATAAAGATGCAATTGTGAATTTACATTTAAAACCTACCTGTTCATTTTTCTGGTAATTTAAAAATATCCTATTGAGGGGTGCCTGGGTGGTTCAGTTGGTTAATCAGCTGATTCTTGATCTCAGCTCAGGTCGTGATCTCAAGGTCATGAAATCAAGCCCTGCTTCAGACTCAGCACTGAGCATGGCCCTGCTTAAGATTCTCTTTCTTTCCCTCTCCTCTGTCCCTCCTCCTTCATTCACAGGCACCCATACACTCTCTCTCAAATAAATAAATAAATATAAATATATATATATCCATATATATATATATATATCCTTTTGATATTAAAAGGAAAATATGTTGTATAATATGCCTGCACTTCAAAGATTGTTACTTTATCATGTGAAATGTATCCTATACTCTCTAAAGAGTTTTGGTTATTGAACTGCTTATTTCACTTGTGAACTGGTTGTTTCCAGTAATAGTATTCAGATGAACATCTCTGATATCTAAAAGAATGAACACTGATCCTCTTGGTTTTTTAGACAGAAGAGTTTGGAATTTATCTGTTTCCTTTTGTGCATAAAGGTAAAGGAAATCTATGGCTTTGACAGGTCCTTTATTTTAAATTGATGTGAACTGATGTGTTAGAATCTTTGTTACAGCATCTATTGTGTCAAGATAAGTAATAATAGTGCTTGTGTTTTTATAATTGGAGTTATTCAGTAATATCCCCAACCTCACAGAACTATCAAGGAGTAGAACTAGAATTTTAATCCAGGCATGTTAATTCTAGACCTCAGTAACTCAATCACTATTTTATACATCCAGTCTCCTTAAGAGCAAGATTTCTACTATTCCCCCCACAAACAGCCATATAGTGAGTGCAATTATTATGACCTGAAAATCTCTCTACATCCTATGAGGATCTCCAAAACTTAGTTACTCTGACAAAATGGGTTGCTGCCTTTGTTCTCCTCTAGGAATTTGATGGATGCCTGTCTCACATTTAGGTCTTTCATCCATTTTGAATTTGTCTTTGTGTATGGTGTTCTGGGTTCTCTATTCTATTCTACTGACCTATATGTCTATTTTTGTGCCAGTACCATGCTGTCTTGATGATCACAGCTTTGTAATTAGCTTGAAGTCAGGCATTGTGATGCCGCCAGCAATGGTTTTTTTTTTCAACATTCCTCTATTTGGGGTCTTCTCTGGCTGGATACAAATTTTTAGGATTATTAGTTCCAGGTCTGTGAAAAATGTCAATGGTATTTTGATAGGGATTGCATTGAATGCGTAGATTCCTCTGGGTAGCTTAGATATTTTAACAAGGTTTATTCTTCTAATCCATGAGCATGGGATGTTTTCCTTCTCTTTGTGTCTTCCTCGATTTCTTTCATGGGTGTTCTGTAATTTTTAGAGTACAGATTTTTTCCTTCTTTGGTTAAGTGTATTCCTAGCTATCATGGTTTTTGGTGCAATTGTAAAACGAGATTGATTCCTTGATTCTTCTTTCTTTAGTCTCATTGTTAATGTATAGAAATGCAACTGATTGCTTTGCATTGATTTTGTATCCTGCCACATTGCAGAATTGCTGTATGAGTTCTAGCAATTTTTGGGGTGAAGTCTTTGGGTTTTCCACATAAAGTATCATGTCATCTGCAAAGAGTTTGTGAGAGTTTGACTTGTTCTTTGCCGATTTGAATGCCTTTTATTTCTTTTTGCTGTCTGATTGCTGAGGCTAGGACTTGTAGTATGATGTAGAACAACAATCGTGTTCCTGACTTTAAGGGAAAAGCTCTCAGTTCTTCCTCATTGAGAATATTTGCTGTGGGCTTTTTGTAGATGGCTTCTATGGTATTGCAATATTTTCCCTCTATCCTTATACCTTGAAGAGTTTTAAAAAATGTTTTATTTTATCAAGTGCTTTTTCTGCATTGGTTGAGAGGATCATATGATTCTTGTTCTTTCTTTATTAATGGTATGTATCATGTTTATTGTTTTGTGAATGTTGAAACACCCTTGCCGCCCAGGAATAACTCCCACTTGGTCATGGTGAAGAATCCTTTTAATGTACTGTTGGATATTATTGGCTAGTGTCTTAGTGAGAATTTTGGTATCCACGTTCATTAGGGATATTGCTCTGTAATTCTCCTTTTTAATGGGGTCTTTGATTTTGGAATCAAGGTAATGCTGGCCTCATAGAACAAGTTTGGAAGTTTCCCTTCCATTTCTATTTTTTGAAACAGCTTCACTACAATAGGTATTATTTCCTCTTTAACTATTTGGTAGAACTCCCCTGAGAAGCCATCCAGTCCTGGACTCTTGTTTTTTGGGAGGTTTTTGATTACTGCTTCAATTTCCTTGCTGGTTATGGGTTTGTTCAGATTTTTATTTCTTCCTGTTTCAGTTTTGTAGTTTGTAAGTTTCTAGGAACACATCCATTTCTTCTAAATTGTCCAATTTGTTGGCATATAGTTGCTCATAATATGTTCTCAAAATTGTTTGTATTTCCTGTGTTGGTTGTGACCTCTCCTCTTCCATTCATGATTTTATGAATTGGGTCTTCTCTCTTTTCTTTTTGACAAGTCTGGCTAGGGGTTTATTGATCTTATCAGTTCTTTCAAAGAACCAGCTCCTAGTTTCATTGAACTGTTCTACTGTTCTTTTGGTTTGTATTTCATTGATTTCTGCTCTAATCTTTATTATTTCTCTTCTCTTGCTTGGTTTAGGCTCTATTTGCTGTTCTTCCTCCAGCTTCTTTAGATGTTAGCTTGTGTATTTGAGATTTTTCTAAATTTGGGGTACAGGCTTGTATTGCAAAGTACTTCCCTCTCAGGACTGCCTTTGCTGGAGTTCAAAGGTTTTGAACAGTTGTATTTTCATTTTCATTAGTTTCCTTGAATTTTTAAAAATATTTTATTTATTTATTTTGACAGAGAGAGACACAGTGAGAGAGG
The DNA here is from genome assembly GCF_922984935.1 of Meles meles. Classification (NCBI taxonomy): domain Eukaryota; kingdom Metazoa; phylum Chordata; class Mammalia; order Carnivora; family Mustelidae; genus Meles; species Meles meles. Next base: position 158,443,749 of record NC_060066.1, on the reverse strand, counting down.
GAACAGAAGCAGGGGGAGTGGGAGCTTCCCACCTAGCAGGGAGCCTGAAGAGGGGTTCAATCCCAAGACCCTGGGATCATGACCTGAGCAAAAGGCTGACACTAAACAACTGAGCAACTCAGGTGCTCTTCCATGAATTTTTAAAATTCCTCTTTAATTTCCAGGTTGACCCATTCATTCTTTAGTAGGATGTTCTTTAACCTCCAAGTGTTTGAGTTCCTTCTAAATTTCCTCTCATGATTGAGTTCAGTTCAGCCTTGTGGTCTGAAAATACGCAGGGAGTAATCTCTGTCTCTTGGTATCAGTTGAGACCTGATTTATGACCCAATATGTGATCCATTTTGGAGAAAGTTCCATGTACAGTCGAGAAGAATGTGTATTCTGTTGCTTTAGGATGGAATGCTCTGTATATATATGTGAAGCCAATGGGGTCCAATGTGTCATTCAAAGCTCTGTTTCCTTGTTGATCTTCTGCTTAGATGATCTGTCCATTGCTGTGAGTGGGGTGTTGAAGTCCCCTATTATTGTTGTATTTTTTATCTATGTGTTTCTTTATTTGGTTATTAATTGGTGGATATAATTGGCTGCTCTTAAATTGGGGGCATAAATATTTATAATTGTTAGATCTTCTAGTTGGGTAGACCCTTTAGGTATGATTTAGTGTCCTTCTTCATCTCTTACTATAGTCTTTGGCTTAAAATCTAATTTGTATGATATGAGGATTGCTACCCCAACTTTCTTTTGAAGTCCATTAACATGATAAGTCATCCTTCACCTCCTCATTTTCAGTCTGGAGTGTCTTTAGGTCTAAAGTGAGACTCTGGTAGATAGCATATTGATGGGTCTTGCTTTTTTATCCAATCTGACACCCTGTGCCTTTTGATTGGAGCATTTAGCCCATTTACATTCAGAGTAACTCCTGAAAGATATGAATAAGTGACATTGTATTACCTGTAAAGACCATGTTTCTGTAGATTGTCTCTGTTTCTTTCTGGTTTATGTTACTCTTGGGCTCTCTTTGCTTACAAGATCCTCCTCAGTATTTCTTGCAGGGCTGGATTGGTGCTCACATATTCTTTCAGTTTCTGTCTGTCCTGAAAGTTCTTTATCTTTCCTTGCATTCTGAATGACAGCCTTGCTGGATAAAGTATTCTTGGGTGCATGTTTTTCTCATTTAGTACCCTGACTATTTCATGCCAACCCTTTCTGGTCTGTACAGTCTCTGTGGATGAGTCTGATGTAAGTCTAATGTTCCTACCTCTGTAGGTTAGTAATCTCTTGTCTCAAGTTGTTTTCAGGATTTTCTTTTTGTCTCTGAAATTTCCAAGCTTCACTATTTTATGTTGGGGTGTTGATCTATTTTTATTGACTTTGGGTCACCCTGTTACTGTCCTTTACAGAGCTCCTGCCCTGAGAGTTGTTGCTACAGTCATGCATGCACCTGTTCACCCCTCCCAGGGGAAGGCAGAGGGACTTGTGTTCCTGTCTTTTGTGTGTCCCCACATGGAGAGCTGTCACCTCATGGAGCTGTGGTTTGCAGTTATGGCAAACAGAGCTGAGAGCCCTCTCCCAGGCTCATGGGCTGTAACCACTTTCCCCGTTCCAATGCTTGGGAATTCTACCAGTTCAGGCACCCCCGATATGTCTGTGACTCTAGGGATCCAGGCACCACACTGCCCCACTTAGAATGTTGCCCTTTTCACCACGTGAGCACCTTTCAGGCAGGGATGTCTTCCTTTTTTTTTTTTTTTTTTTTTTTTTTTTTAAAGATTTTATTTATTTATTTGACAGAGAGAGAGATCACAAGTAGGCAGAGAGGCAGGCAGAGAGAGAGGAGGAAGCAGGCTCCCTGCGGAGCAGAGAGCCCGATGCGGGGCTCGATCCCAGGACCCTGAGATCATGACCTGAGCCGAAGGCAGCGGCTTAATCCACTGAGCCACCCAGGCGCCCCCAGGGATGTCTTCCTGGAGCAGATTTCTAAGGGTTCTGATTTTGCCGCCCCTCCCCCCACCCCCAGGACTATTTCACTGGAGGCTCCCTCCCCAGTGCCACTTATCTTCCAATATCTTCCCATAGATTCACTTCTCTGCACGTCCTCCCTTGCAAAAAGTGATCGCTTTTCAGATAGGCTTTTTCAGTTTCAGTTTCAGATAGGCTTTTCTTGCATCTCAGGTTGAATTCATGGGTGTTCAGAATGGTTTTTTTTTTTTTTTTTAACACTCTTAAGGTTACGTGTTTAATGTTTATCAAGTTAAATTTCTACAACTAGCAAGATAACAAAGGAGCTACTAGGACTCAGATCGCATCCTAGGAAATATATACTTGGAGATCCCAATGACACCACAAGCCAAACGACCTCCGGTGCTTCCTGTCTGTGTTACCTAGCTAGTTACCTAGCTAAATTCAACAGACCAGCTCAAACGAGGTCCCCTACTCTTTCACCATCTTGTTTCTCTCACCCATATTCATTTCTTTATATGGCCATATTTGTACTTCAGAAAAATCACTCCAACAGACAACAAAGGGTCTATGGATATACCTAAAATTTCTTATAATTGGCTGTTTATGGTTCATTTGGGAACAAATTTGCTTTATAAGGAAGTTAGTTTCATTTAAAACAAGTAAACAACACAGTAAGTAGTGTGGCAATACCGCTGTACTTCCACTATTTACTTTTTTAGGCTTTTTGTGGACAAATATTGAGTGTTGCTATTCCCTTGATTGCTTAGTATTTATTTAGTTATTTAACAAATATTTATTAAGCATTTTCTGTATGCCAGAAACAGAGGTAAGTACTGGTGATACTAGGATAAGATATTGCTCCCTTCCTTCCAGGAACATATAATTTAGCAAAAGACATTTAAACAAGCAATTTCGAGGTACCTGGGTGGCTCAGTCAGTTAAGCATCTGCCTTTGGCTAAGGTCATAATCCCAGGATCCTGGAATAGAGCCCTGCACTGGACCCTCTGCTCAGTGGGAAGCCTCCTACTCGTCTCCCTCTGCCTGTCGCTCTGCCCACTTGTGCTCTCTCTTTCTCTCAAATAAATAAATAAAATCTTAAAAAAAATATAAGCAATTTCAATTAAAAACAATAAGAACTATTATGGAACCCATTTCTGTGAGAAGGAAATTAACTCAGGATAGTAACTTCAGATAGATTTTGCCAGAAGAGGACAAGCTTGACCTGAGACATATATATGAATTCACTCATCTGGTGAGGAAGGGTGGGGAACCCTAGGATAACAATATCTATAAAGACCCATAATCATGAAAGGAACACTGACATCAAGGAACTAGATGTAGTTGGTATGGCTGGAGAGGGGTAAGGATGTGTTGGTTTGCAATCCTTTTGGAAGTTTCCCTGGTGTACTCTGAAACTAGCCCCTATACTCAGAGGACAGGGAAAGACCAGAAGAAAGAGGCAGAGCACTATAGGTGGGTAGTAGCAGTTTTAATAAGCAAAGGGAAGCTACATATGAGGCTTGTCTTGGGTGGCAGGAAGATGATTAGATCCCTGCACACACCCACCAAATCTTAAAAGTTTATAGAAGCCTTAACTGGGCTTAGTCACTATATACTGTGTAGGTGTTCTCAGTACCACATCACTACCTCAAGGCTATATCCTTGGAGCAACCTCTGGGAGTGGGAAAGACAGGTGAAACCCACATTCCAAGGGCAGGGCAGGGGGTAAGGAACCTCCAAGTGCTGGGGTCCAACTCACAGCCCAACCAGCAGTCACATCTTTTTAATTACATTCAATGACATATCTTGATGGGCAAGATAACCGAGGATTTGGGATGTCAGATAAAGGAATTTAAAATTTTTGTAGACAGAGCATATCATGGTCAGTTCTGCACCTTAACTTTGAACATTCTTTCTGGTAGAATGCAGGCCTTATGTATAGTCCAGATGACAGGTAACTTGAGGTAACAAGGTAACTTGAGACAAGACAAAGCACTATGATTACATATAACTGGCAATGAATTGTTGTTTGTTGAATGAATAAATTAATGAAGAATGAATATAGCTTAATGTTGGTAGTTGGCCACACATACATATATACAGCTCTACAGACAAAGTCTTTTCTTTTTTCTTTTTTTAAATTAACATATAATGTATTATTTGCCCCAGGGGTACAGTTCTGTGAATTATCAAGCTTACACATTTCACAGCACTCACCATAGCACATACCCTCTCAAAGTCCTTTCTTGAGAGGAGGGACTTGAGTGCTGACATGATCAAAACTACACTTTAGACTAATGATTCTGCTTGTAATGTGTAAGGTCAGCTGAAAAGGGAACAGACTGAAGTACACAGCAGCACCTGATCAAGGAAGCTACAATGGGCACAAAGAACTGAAAATATATTTAAAAGATACATTATATTTAAAAGATACTTCTCTAGCAACAACCCAAATTCTCTTAATCTTTTGAGATTATGAAAAGATTAAGAGAGTTTGGGTTGTTGCTAGAGAAGGATGAAGAGGTTCAGGATTTTTTTTTTTTTTTTTTTTAAATAGGAGAAACTTGAGCATGGTTGCGTCCTAGGGAAAGGAATTGGATGGGAGGATATATTAAAAATGTAGAACAAGGTAGAGAGTAGGATCTGGAATTTTAGAGTCTTCATTCACCAACTCTATGACTGGAGCAAGTTACATCAACTCTTTGAACTTCATTTTATTCACTTATAAAATCAAGGTAATCCCTATCTTCTGGGATTGTTCTAAGCATTAGAAACTACAGTTGATCCTTAAATGACACAGGTTTGAACCAAATGGGTTTACATATATGCAGCTTTTGCATCCTACAGTAATATAAATGCATGATTTTCTTGATAACAGCTTCTTCTATCGAGCTTAATTTATTGTAGGTATAGAATATACAGTATCTATAACATACAAAATATGTATTCATCAACTGTTTATGTTCTCGGTAAGGCTTTGCGTCAACAATTGGCCATTAGTATTTCAGTTTGGGGGGAGTCAAAAGTCATATGCAGATTTTTAACAGCACATTTTTTGATGGCCTGGGGTGCGGCTATCAGCCCTTCTAACGCCTGCATTATTCAAAGGTCAGCTCTAGAACTAGTAGAACACTTGAATAAGTAGCCATTCAACAAAAGGTAATTGTTATAACTATTACTATTGTTAAGAGTGTGAGGGGCGCCTGGGTGGCTCAGTGGGTTAAGCCGCTGCCTTCGGCTCAGGTCATGATCTCAGGGTCCTGGGATCGAGTCCCGCATCGGGCTCTCTGCTCAGCGGGGAGCCTGCTTCCCTCTCTCTCTCTCTGCCTGCCTCTCTATCTACTTGTGATCTCTCTCTGTCAAATAAATAAATAAAATCTTTAAAAAAAAAAAAAAGAGTGTGAGTTTCAGGTAAGACAAAAGACAATAAAGGAGCAGTAAAAGTTAGGGAGCAGAGGGGAAAATTAAGTGAGTTCACACCTATTTTTCTGTGAAGTTGCCAAGAAAAGAAAGAGGAAGAGAGTCCTGGGGTTGGGGTTTGAAAGAGTGGGGAACTCTCACAATAGCTTTAATGGCCATTCAGAAAAGAAATTGACCAGTTGTGGACATCCACAGAAATTTGTGATTGGTTTAAAGGATTAGAAGAGAGAATCTTAAAGTACGGACATTCCTTTTGCATTAAAAAAAAAAATAGTGGAAGAGATGGAATTTCTCTACTAATTTCTCAACTTATCTTCTCTTATTATTTTATATCTTTTCTTAAATATTTTAAACCAGTGCAGAGAAGCTCATTTCAAATTGTTAACAGAACACTGTTAAAGCAGAAATGGGGAAAGGACCATAGGAAGAGAACATATTAAGAGGTATATGCACGAAAGAGTTTTCCTTTAGAAATATTTCATACTTGGTTTCTTACTGTAAGATTTCTCTGTCCATTTATCATGCTAATAGTGAGCATTAGGAATCTAAAGATGGCTGAATATATGGTATTTTCCGAACATTTTTGGCCACAGAACCATTTCTTTTGTATAAATATTCCTTGGGCCACAGTTTGGGGAAGTTTGGTCTAGTATGTGTTATATATCTGTCTTTCATTTTCCTAGATACCATAATCTTCAAGATAATAAGTCATTTTCTCCCAAAGTTCTCCATATGTCCCCATTCTCCTTGTTGGAATGACTAAATTCAGTATGGTCCTTCAGTTCCTCTATCCATGGTTCCCAACTGGGATTGGTAGAAATATATGGGGGTATGCCACTGGCCACCAGGAAGGTTAACAGCTCTGCAGTAAGTCAAATGGTCCTAAAACGTGGAGAATTACTTTTTTTAAAATGTTTTCTCTATGTCAAGAGCTTTTCAATTTTTATATTACCAGTTGAAAAAAGATTCTGCATGTCTGGATAGTACGAGTCACCTTATCTTATACCTCATATCTTATCTCTGTGGTAATTTATGAACTGTGCAAAAAAACCTCACCCCCTTTCTCCATTGGACTACGTGGCCTAAGTACAGTATACCTCTGCAAAGATACTGAAATAGCAAACATATAAAACAAACTAGCTTTCTGGCCTAAGTGCTATTCATTCAGTCTACTTGCCCCATACCCTATCTCTGGCCTGCCATGAGCTTCTAAAGACTTATTTTTTTGAGAACTGTCAAGTATTACTGTTTTCCTCATTTTGCAGAGAAGGACACTGAGACTTACAGAGTTAAGTTAATTGACTGCTCAAGGTCACAGAGATAGTAGGTGCTACGGTTGAGTTTCAAACCCAAGCATTCTGACTCCAAAACTCAGCTGCTTTACTGTTATTCAAAAGTTACCGAGTCAGTGCCTCATTACATTTTCCAGTCATATTTGGCTCCTTTTATATCATTGTGGAATGCATTCTAATGATTTCTGGGTTTTTTTTTCCCCCCTCATCCCAAGTGCCTGAAACTCTTCTATTCTCAGACTAAGATACTTACTATATATGTTAGCATGAGCAAGTCACTTCTATTTTCTGCATCCCATCACTAAAACAAAGCAGTTGTGCTAGAAACTCATTCTCCAACGTCTCTTTTGATATTAAATTTAGTAATTCCATCAACAGTGCTAAAACTTTTATTCTCAAGATATGTCACTTTCAATTATGTCATATCAAAACCAGATTGTTTCTTTTTGTTGTTATTTTTACAACTTGTTTCCACTGGCAGGTGAAAGTGTGTGGCGTAAATGTGGTGCAGGATGCCTGGGTGGCTCAGTGGGTTAAGCAGCTGCCTTTGGCTCAGGTCATTATCCGAGGGTCCTGGGATCAAGTCCTGCATCAGGCTTCTTGCTTGGCTGAGAGCCTGCTTCTCCCTCTGCCTGCTCTGCCTGCTGCTCCCCTTGCTTGTGCTCTTTCTCTGAAAATAAATAAAATCTTTAAATTATTTTTTTTAAACAAGTGATATCTGGTGATCACTGCAGTGATCTACAAACCCATAAACTAAGGACTTACACACCACTCCTTAGAACTTCTCCCTGGGCCCCAAATTCCCTTCTAATAATTTCATTGGCAAAAGCCTAAGGAAGAGCAAAAATTTTTCCCTTTGAGGTAAAACAAAATGGATCTAATAATTTCCTACATGTATACTGACAATAATAACATAGTATGTGGACATCCCTCCCAGGTACTTACTGTGTTGTTTTTGCTGTGCAGTCACAATATCATTATCCACAGCCTGCCTTTAATGAGAGTAGTTTAAGTCTTTGTATACATCTGCAAGAAGTACAGTGACATTTTCATAGTTTTTAAAGAGTTTGTATTATAAAAGTAATAATGAACTTCTTGTTGTATAAGAGGATTAAGGAGTAAAGAAATATAAAAAATAAGAAGTCTTCCATTTCCTCTAAAACACATTCCTTGCTGAATCTCAGTCTCAAGGGAAATGAATAGTTTTTCTGAAGGTATTATGATGCTATATTATTGTTTACAAGCTAATTTACATGAAAAATAAGCACACATCCCAAACTGTATAGCATTTACTATAAAGCGGCTATCTTTTTTTTTTTAAGAAAGTTTTTTTCTAAATAACTTACTTAACTGCAAGTTCTAAATTAGGAGTTTTGTTATTATTATTGTTGAAAAGGTAAAATATCCCCATGGTATAAAACTTGAACACAAAAGTAAATAAATATAAAAAAATTTACCTTTCCTCTACAGATCCAAGGTCTCTACTGCCAGAATGATTTCTATACCCATTAAATCATATATCTGTCTAAAAATAATGCAACATGGTATACTCCTTTGAAGAAAGATGAAGCAATGCACCTTGGTTTACTGTCTCAGAAATTAGAGATCATGACATACCAGCTCATATTATTTTCTTCCTGCTTCTCTGCCATACTGTAGCCATCACAGAACTATACCATAACTGACTGACCAGTTTCCTATGGATGGAGGGTTAAGCCGTTTTCCATTCTTTTGGAAATTCTTTTCCATTCTTTCATTTTCCTTCTCTCTCTGCTTGTCCCTTGCCCTGCTTGTGCTCTCTCTCTGTCAAATAAGAAAATAAAATCTTAAAAAAGAAAACAAAACAAAACCAACCAAACAACAACAACAAAAAGAACATCCTGGCTCATCTTCACATACATGGGAAAGATAAACGCCTACGAGAAAATTGCTGAGTCATAGGAATCCTCAACATGTAATACTAAGCTGCCATCTAATAAAGTCTCAATTTATAAGAGTAAAAAAGGATATAATTTAGAGGATTTATATTGGTGCTATCTTTTAAAGAATCCTTTATTACAGTAACACTAAATAAAATATCCATATTTATACAACTCAGGTTTTGCTCACAAATATTAGGAGGTACTGTTTTAGACCCTCCAGGTCCCTAAACATGTCACATAAAAACACACATATGTACAATTACATATACCTCGAGATGAGTTGCAGTTGACATGTTATATTTTAAGCAGAAAAAATTTAAATATATATTAATATCTATCAGTGTTTGGGAGCTTATCCATTTCTTCCCCCAGGCATACAAATTTTGCTAGGCCTCTAAAAGTTCACAGGCCCTTTGTTAGGCACTGCTTCTCTAGGGTTTAATGGCTAAGTGTCCCTGAAGCCAATTTGAAAAGCAAAAGCCACAGTCCTTAAATTTTAAGAACTGATCATTCTGTATTCTCCTCTTTCTTAACTGGTTCAATAGTTTCAGATCTTTAGCTTATACTTTGCAAGAACAGAAATATTCCTAAATTCCCTAGTCCTAGAAAATAGTCACAATAGTAAGTAGGTCAAATCTGTATTGTTTAGGGAACAAGGAGATTTTTGTTGTTTGTTTTAAAGAAGTGATCCTTGAAAGTAGGTCTCTGGGTGCAGGTGAGAGGTAAATCAACACACGGACTGCTTCCCTTTTCCTACAAAAATGTTGCTGCCAATTGTGCAACAATGAAGGCATTTTGTGTAAGGATTTGAGGCTCCAATAAGGTTGTTTGGTTTTTTGCCATACAATCTTTTTCATCACGGAGAGCTTCTCCGGGTACTTCGAAAGAAGCTAATGATGCTTGAAAAAGCTCACATTTGAACGGCTCTTAAGCTGCCAGAGTTCTGATTAGGGATCTTCACTGCAGTCGCTTCGCCATTACTTAAGAAAAATACGACCCTCACTCAGGTTTCCATTATCGCAAGTGCTGGGTCATTCCAGATTTCAGTTTACCTTAAACGGCAGGCCGCCGCAGTTAATGAGAATCCAAGCTGCAGGTTTGGCAGGTTGTGCCACGGGTTTCCTACAAATCGTCACTTGGTTGCTAGCGCCGGTCAGCACCGCCCTCAGGACAAAGGGGCTTGGGGGTAGGGGTCAGGGGCACTGGCTACAGTAAGAAGAGGCTATTTGTGTGGCCTGTTTACAAGGTTACTCGGTTTCAACACCAAACCCGCTTTTCTCCGTGTCTCAGGCGAACCTCCGGCCTGAGGTCACCCAGACGCCGGGGTGGCCCACTGGAGCGAGCACGGCAGCCTCCCCCGGGCCGGGACTCAAGAATTTCGCCCGCAGGGACCCACGCCACGTGGACACACAGACTCCCGCTTCACTCCACTGTCCGCACCGGGAAGGGCGGTCCCAGCGACGCTCTGGGCAACGCCTCCGCTTCCGACCAATGAGGAACGGGGGCCGCGTCAGGGCCTTCGCTCATTGGGTCTCGCTGGTTCCGCCTGCGGCGAACGCAGACCAGCCGGCCGGCTACTAAAGTCAGAGCCACTGAGTCCCGGAGTCCGGCCTTTGTCCGCGCTGCCGACACGGTGGCGTGTCTTTAGCGCCCGTCCTCTTGGTTCTTGGGTCTCTTTCAGGCCCTGTCGCGTCAGTTTTCTAGTTTTCTCTTCCTCGCCCTTTTCTCTTTCCCTCCTTCGCAGCTCAGCATGCAGGAAAAAGATGCCTCCCCGTATGGTTTCCAGCCTCGCTTCCCACATTTCGCCACGCAGGCCATCCATGTGGGCCAGGAACCGGAGCAATGGACCTCCCAGGCTGTAGTGCCCCCCATCTCACTGTCCACCACGTTCAAGCAAGAGGCTCCCGGCCAGCACGCGGTGAGCTGGGAAGGTGGGGGGTGGGGCCGGTTTGGGCGGGTAAACAGAGATGGCTTATACAAAAAAAGGCATGCAAGTAATTTGTAAGGTGGTTTATACATCAGGAAGGCACCCCAAACGGTTGTTTACTACACCCGTAGTATTCCTTGTACTAAATCTTTGTATTCTCTGGTCTAGTGATCACATTTCTTTTGATAAGCAGAACTGGAAGGAACAGTTTGTCCTACTTGCCATATAGATTTGGAACTGAAATTCATGTAATTTTGGCAAATTTGCTGTTCAAAACTGAGGTTCATAACTTTGTCGAATTACCTTTAGCAGCAAAAAATTATAAAGACATGTAGGGAGTCAAATAAAAAAAAACCAACCCTCAGGGTCTGATAACTCACCTAGAATCAAGATCACGCCCAGTGGCTGTACTGTTGTTATTAATAGTGATTTATTTGTTATGGGCTAGATACAGACTAACATGTAGTATATCAGATGTATGTGTACACCCTGGAATTCGAACCTGCTCTAGAACCCTCCTCTTAGGCATTAGACTACACTCTGCTATACTCCAATAATGCTAGTAATAGTTTAACCCATTGCATCATTTAAGCTGTGTGGCTTGGTGATTAAGAGCACAAGTCACCTAGTCAGAGAGGCTAGGTTTGAATTCTGACACCACCTCCTCTGATCGGGGTGACTTTGAGCAAGTTGCTTAACCTATCTAAGCCTCAGGTTAATCCTGAGTAAATGGGGTTAATCAGTATGTACTACATAAATTGTTGATATATATGTTAAACTTTATGGTACATTGTCATTGCTCAGTAGTTCGGTATTTCACAGTGTTCACATTTACACTTTTTCCCATTTGATCCTCACAACAACCAGGTCAGAGGGCAGGACTGGTATTACACACTTTTTATACAAAAGGAACTGACGTTGAGTTGTCAATAAGTGACTTCTAAGGTTTTGATAGAGCAATTTTTGTTAATCCCTTTTGGCAGCACACTGATGGGATCTTGGAGTACTTAAAAGTTGCTGAGCTTTCAAGGAAATCAGTTCAAGAAACTTTGTAGGTCCAAAGCTTTGATTATACTTCAAAAACCTCTTCAGTTTGCTGTTACATAAGTCAAGGAAAATTCTTTTAAATGTAGCCCTTGTTTTGTGAGGTACAGCTCTAAAGGGCTGGTTTAGGAATTCTAAGGGCTTCTAAGTTACTGCATTTTGGAATCAAAATGTGTACACAGCCTGTTTTCCAAGCTTGCAGTCTATTGCTGGTGTAGGGTTTTGTGAATGTGTGACTGTCCAAGCTTTAGCTCTTGGTACAAAAGTTAACCATTTAACCAGACATTTTATTTCCAGAGGAAAAAAAAATATTTTCAGAGAGCCAACAGGGGTGGTAAAATCTACAAGTACCAGACACCCCTTAGTACGTTTAAAAACTCAGTGAAGGGGACGCCTGGGTGGCTCAGTTGGTTAAGCGGCTGCCTTCGGCTCAGGTCATGATCCCAGGGTCCTGGGATCGAGTCCCACATCGGGCTCCTTGCTTGGCAGGGAGCCTGCTTTGCCCTCTGCCTCTGCCTGCCACTCTGTCTGCTCTCTCTCTCTGACTAATAAATAAATAAAATCTTAAAAAAAAAAAAACAGCTCAGTGAAGAGCACTAAAGAGAATCTGAGGAGCTGAAGAGAAGCATCTGTTTCTCCTATTCCATTTGGAAAGCCACTGAATGGGCAAGAGGTGGGAATTTGCCACTGAAATATGCCTCTCCCCCACCCCAAAGTTAAATCTCTGCAGTGAAAAATTGCAGAAACATAGGTGCCGTTCAGTGGCTGTAGCCACATGAATCCAAACAGATTTTTTCTGTCTGGGGAGTACAGGTCACATCAAGGAGGTGATGGTGAGGGAGGGATGAGGATATCCTGGAACCCTATAAAATATGTCTACTAAGTTTGTCAAAAACAAGTAAACAAAGCAACCAAACTTTAAATGTACATATTTGAGTTAAATATATATATGTATTTATATAGTTATATAAATATGTATTTATATAATTTATATGTATTTACATATATTTATATAATTATACAATTATATATTTATATATTTATATATAATTATATTTATTTTTATATAATTATATTTATATTTATATAATTATATTTATATAATTATATAAATAATTCATATAATAAATTATAAATTATAAATAATAATTTATATATTTATAAATTTATATATAAATTTTATATAATTTTATATAATTTATATAAAATTTTTATACAATTTATTATGTATAATAAATTATAAATAAATAAATTATATAATTATATAAATATATATTTTTTATACAAAGAAATATATATATATAAAATACTAGGAGCTCCCAAATCAGAACCAATGTGTAAAAGTGGTTGTTGTGTTATGTTATGTGCTATATGAGGCATGGGGAGAAATCTGTAGCATTTTCAGTCAATGTTTAAATCCTAGGTTTGACTACTGGTTCTGATGTTCCATATAACCTTTTGCTTCACTTTCCTGAAAGCTGACCATGAGTATTAAATAAAATGACTGACAGAATACTCCTAGTATGGTAAATGTAAAGAGTGCAAATTTTAAAAAATTGTGTATAGCAACTTTGCCAAGAATTACTATTTTTTGTTACTTTTGTAGAGCCGAGATCTGAACTTCGAGCATTTGTAGGATCTGTTCATAGTTTCCTGTAGGATGTTAAATAGAACTTGTATCATTTATTTCCTAGGAAATGAAATACAGGTTAGAACTAAGTTTACTCTTGTAGGCTGTAGTGATTCCCTTTTCGTGATGTCCCCCTGGCTAAATGGGTAAAGGTGAGTCTAACATAATAATAATGCTAATAATAAAAACAACTATTTCTCTAGTAGTTAGCATGTGCCAGGCACCAATGAGTAGAGAATTCATTATACATAGCATAATTTTATCATCACAACAATTTTACAAATTGGCTTTTTGTATTTTATTCCATTTTATAGGTACTGAGATTGACTTTAGGAAAGGTTAACCTATTGGCATATAGCTCATAAGGGGCAGCTATAGAATTCTAAAACAGGTTGGTGGACTTCAGTGTAAAGAGAGAATGCACTAGGAGGGGGAAGGGACAGAGGGAGAAGTAGGCACCGAACTGAGCAAAGAGCCTGATGCGAACTTGATCCCAGGACCCTGGAATCTGAGCTGAAGGCAGACACGTTAAGCTCCTATTTAATGGTAAGAAACGTTATAAGTAAATAATAGAAAATCATTATCATAGGATGAACCTCTAGTTGTTGAGGTGTCTATGTCAGGACTCAAAAATAAGCTTAAATCTCTTAGGATAAACTCTAACTTCTTTTCTTCAGGGTTTTGAATATAGCCGTTCTGGAAACCCCACCAGGAACTGCTTGGAAAAAGCAGTGGCAGCACTGGATGGGGCCAAGTACAGTAAGTGATTTCCATTCTAGTCTGTGAAGTTGAGAACTCATTCTTATATGTACAGACAAAATCATAGAGGCACAGAATTTAGAATTGGAAAGGAATACGAATTAGCTAGTTCAAAACTTTTATTTTATCAAGACTTTGAATTTTTTTGTCCAAGGTCCCATAGATGGTATAATATGCAAATGTGTAATTATTAGGTAAAAATAAATATGAATAGAAGGAAAATGACCAAATTTGCCATTTAGTATTCATGTAAATCCACTCTTCATCTGAAGGTGTCAGTATAAGTAGATAAATATTAACAGTTTTATAACACTACTGAGAATATAAGCTTTCTGATACTCTGGTTCATTGACCTGATAATTCTTGAGAACACCACCAAAGAACATTTACCGGTGCCCTTGAAAATGTGTTCTTAGAGATTAGGGATTAACCCCTTGAATCTTTTTTCATGAAGGGAGTGGATTACTATTAAATCATCCTCATATTTTTCATATGAATGATACTGAATGAGGATAGAATAGTGAAGAGAAAATGTGTCTTAAGAACTTTCTCATAGGAAGAATACCAGGGTTAGAAATGTTAGTATGGATTTTGGGGGATTTGGGGAGTTTGGTCTTTTGTTTTGGAGGAGGGGAGTTATTTTTGAACACTAAACTTCTGTAATTTAGTACTGTAGAGAGACCATCATTTCCTGCAGGAGGTGTAAAGGCTGAGTATCATATGGCAGACATTTCTTTCAAGTGGGCTCCAGAAAACACAATTGTTTTTAACTGGGTTTAAAGTTTAGCTTTCTAGAGGCACCTGGGTGGCTCAGTTGGTTAAGCAACTGCCTTTGGCTCAGGTCGTCATCCTGGAGTTCCGAAATTGAGTCCCGCATTGGGCTCCCTGCTCAGTGGGGAGTCTGCTTCTCCCTCTGATCCTACCCCCCTCACACTCATTCTTTCTCAAATAAATAGATAAAATCTTTTAAAAAACTAAATAAAGTTTAGTCTTCTATATAAATTTACCATTAGACTACAGATGTGCTGAGTAGAGAACTGTAATTCTGACCTAAACTTTTCTGAGAAGATTTTATAAGAATTAATTTTTCAAGTTAATTGAATTATCCCTTCTACCAGTCACAGGTGATTTTTATCATTAAGGTGATGCATTGATATTTTGTCAGGATATTTTCTTTTATAGTGTTTAATGTACACAATGCCAGATGGTTCTTTTTAAATTGTTTTCATTATTTTTATTTTATAAGAGATGGTGGGATCATACTTGTTGAAAGTCCACACTTAAAAATTTTTAAAAACAAAATTTTTCAAATTTGCCAGATGCACCCCAGGTCAGATTTTGAGTTTTGTTAAAATATTTGCTCAGTTGGCTATCCATATAGTTAATGAGTGAATCATACAATAGCTCTGTTCCTCAGGTTTGAAATTTTGTTTAAAGTTTGTTGTTTTTAAACTGTAATTGAATTGGCAGCTGGCCTTTAATCTCAAAATTTTGTAAAGAATTATTTCTTTGAAAAAAAAAAAAAAAAGAATTATTTCTTTGGAGCACCTGGGTGGCTCAGTCGGTTAAGCGGCTGCCTTCAGCTCAGGTCATGATCCCAGGGTCCTGGGATTGAGTCCCACATCAGGCTCCGTGCTCAGCGGAGAGCCTGCTTCTTCCTCTGCCTCTGCCTGCTGCTATGCCTACTTGTGCTTCATCTTTCTAGTGAATAAATAAATCTATTAAAAAAAAAAAGAATTATTTCTTTGAAGCATTTCAGAGAAATGTTACCACCAAAGCAGAATTACATGTTTTTTCTCTTAAAGAAATTTTAGTTTTGAAATAGAAAAGGGGAGTTGTCCATTGTATTTTCATCAGGGGACTTCTCGTGACTCAGTAGTGATGGCTGTCTCCTTATGTCCAGAGAAAACAACATAAAGTAACACAAGGAAATTCTGTTGGTGTTTTTCAACCCAGAGGTTTGACTTTTTTGGTTTACTCAAACTTGGCTTTTATTTTAGGCTTGGCCTTTGCTTCAGGGTTAGCCGCCACTGTGACTATTACCCATCTCTTAAAAGCAGGAGACCAAATTATTTGTATGGATGATGTGTATGGAGGTAGGTAACTTCTCTCATGCATGTTGTGTCAGCTGATATTTTAAAGACATAAAGTGGGTCCTGAATTATATTAACAATGTTACCAGGATTATTGATTATTATTATCTTTTAAAGGTGTGATGGACACCTCGTGTTGGCCCAGACTTGATAAAGGAAGAGCATAAACATTTAGGGTCTATGTTCTAGAATTGCCTGTAAGAGAGATTGTTTACTAATAATTTTATTTAAACTGCTGGAATGAGGATGTTGGACCTGATTAACTTTCAAATATATCCTACTCCAGAGAAGACAGTATCTAAAGAGAGAGTATTCTAGTGTTACTTAAAATTTTTGCCTGCAGTGGAAAGGAACTATAACCCAGGTCACTCTCAAAGAGATTGCATCTACCCACCCCTCTATCTTCCCAGCACATTTATACGCTTTGGATTTTAGCGAACCTTTCAAAAATCTGTTGAAAGTATGGACCCCTTTCCCCCCAAAGTAGAGAAGTGTGCTTAAGACTACACCCAGTGTTTATCATTTTAATTATAGGGTCAAGGGGTCTCACCCCTTGAAGTCCATCATGGATTCAAATTTAAGAACTTCGATTCTAAACAGTTTAAATGCAAGTTATTTAAAGTGGTGAGGGGGAAGGTAAAGAAGATGGATTGCCCTTACCTTTAAGCAAGACTGATTTTTATGATCAAAACAATAACAAAAAATTTTGTTAATATGTGTGTATATATATATTCCAAATGCTTTCAAATAATTAAAACATGATTTCTAGAATATTATCATTTTATCTATCTCCTATTAACAAAAAGTTAAATCTGTAAGTTCCTTGAAGTAAGAGACTCTTAGTAGTCATTTTTACCTCTTGGAAATTTGCAGAGTGCTTTGTATTTATCGTTGTTTCCTATGATAGTTTGTTGAATAGAAATAGCACACCTTTAGTTACTTTTATAGCGCATTATAGAAAGCTCTTGACACACATAGATACAAAATCTTGAAAATTGATGTTGATTTTTTACAATTTTTTACTTTCTTTCTGAATCATATTATCGAGGGTCAGTCTACAGCATCAAAAGTTCAGTATATCTTTGATCATGGAGTATTTTTCCTTTTTCTTTTCTTTTCTTTTTCTTTTTTTTTTTGGTTAGCTATCAATAAGAACAATTTTTCCTTTAAATTTGCTTGTGTAAAAATCAAACTCCGAACTGTGTTTATAAGAGAAATTATTCTAAGTTGAATGATTTATCTTTTCACCATAAAACTAGTTGTTTGATTTACATTGCCTCTTTTAACTATTAAACTTTAGAACCACGTAACAAAAAGATTGAGAGAGTACAAAGAATAATAACCAGTTTTTCTATTGACAAAATATAATCATACTAAAAATTTATTTTTAACATTTTATTGACATCAATTCATTTATTTTAAATTTGAGTACTAGGAAGAAATTGTTAATGTAAATTACCATTGGGGAACATGCCACTTAATGTGTGAAGGGCAGAAATTGTAGGTTTTCAGAAACGTTTCTGCTTCATGTCATTTAGTGTGGATATCAAGTATATCTTATTGGACTCTTTAACTTTCAGTTTAAAATCCAAGCCTTATATTCTTTACTATACAAGATAGCCAAATGATTTAACCAAGGTAGAATTGCTGTTAGTTATACTTTTATTGGTGATTGACACTTCCTTATGTTTTTAAAGTATTTATACCAGTAAGGAATGAACATTTCCCAGTACCATGTCCTTCCTATTTTGTCTGTTTTTTTCCTGCTTCAGGTACAAACAGGTACTTCAGGCAGGTGGCAACTGAATTTGGATTAAAGATTTCTTTTGTTGATTGCTCCAAAACCAAATTGCTAGAGGCAGCCATTACACCAGAAACCAAGGTAACTCACTTTTCAGTTTTGTCTGTTTTGTGTGTGCTGGGTTTTGTTGTTGTTGCTTTTTTTTTTTAATCATTCTGTTCACTGGAGGACATAATTTAAATGTGAATAATACATTTTATTAGAAGCCATTGGAAACCATTAATAGGATTAAGATAGGTCTGGCTTCTCCAGAATGTTCCTGCAGAATGATTGAGCCCATGAATTCCACAGCAGGATCCAAGTTCTAATTCTGTGTCAGTTGGTGTATGATCACGGGCAAATTATTTAACCAAAGTCTCACCTTCTTATGCAAGATGGGGATAATTGCACTTGCTTTATAGAAAGGTGGTTGTGTAAATTAGATGAGATAAGGCATATGAAATGCTCAGTACAGTACCCAACTCATAGTAACTGGAGAAAAAAAATTGTTTTCAAAAGCATATGATTCTGTACTGCATTACCAAGCTGGTGTTGGTTACAGAAATCATCCCAGAGATCAGGTTGCGGAAAAGGAAGCTTGCCAAGACCCCAGACTCTAAGCATACTGGTTTTTTAAGAATTCTAAGCCATACTTCAACAAAATAATAGTTACAAGTAGAGAATGGGCCACAAGCAATCTCTAGCCTCCGTCCTGGGAAGCTTGCATGCCACCGGAAGGTGTTTTGTTTCTGAGTGAATGGCATATGTGATATTCTTTCTTGGGGCCTCATTTAAATTCTGCATGGGTAAAAGAAGGACCAGTGTCTTTTATAAGTCAGCCTTTTCCAACTTTTTGCTAATGATTAAAAGGTTTGAATTGTACTCAAGATGATGTTGTAGTGAATGCTAAGAAATGAAAACCTTTTCTCACACAAATAATTACTTTGAAGATTAACACAGGGTGAGCTTTGAGTGATTAAGGTTTGTTTTCAAAGGAACTTGTTTTTTATCTTGCTTAGGAGAAAAGATACTTATTAAAATAGCTGGTCTGAGTCTAAGGGAGGAAAGCAAATTGTGAGTATGTTAATTCTTGTCAAGAGAACTTTATCTAGTGGCTCTTTACTGACTTGAATTAATACATTATTTCCCCCCTGAAATATCTGCCTCATCATATGAAGTAGATTTTTTAAGTCCCTGTAAAATCAACTTTATATTTATTATTTCTATTTTAATGATTTTTATTATGAATATGAATAATAGATTCTTACCCAGAAATAATTTTTATAGATTTTTAAAATAATTCATTTCTTGTGGAATATACATTATTTTAATTACCTTATCTTTTCTACAGTGAGACTCTAGAGTAGGAAGAATATTCAACTAGATATCTTGCTCATTTGTATAATAATAAAGAAGCATTAACCCTTTAAAAAAGAAAGCTGTAGGTAATGTCATTCAATACAGTGGCATCCTGTTTAACAAACAGAATTCTTTTCTTTGATCTTTTCAGTCACTCTCAAGCGTCTACTTTGTGCCTGAGTTGTGCTAGGTTTTGGTATATGATACTGTCTCTTTTTAAAATGAGCTGTGAACAGATTTCCTGCCCACTTTAAAACCCATGCCCTTCAAGTTCTGGGTACTTATTTTATAGTTTGTAATGCATCTGGCATTTTTAAGATAATATTTAGGATATGTTTGGCATTGAAGGGATAGTTCTCTTTAATGAAAATTCTAGGCTGTGATCTTAATGTTATGTGTTATTTACCTTTGAGAACAAAATTCCTAGACACTGAATTACGTCTTTGAAATTCATCCTCTTTTTAATGGAATGTAATTACAATAATTAACTTGAGCACTTTTCTTCTTACACATAACATTATCTCATTTGATCTTTATAACAACTTTATGAAATATTATCAACCCTATTGTACAGATGTAAAATTTGAGGAATATGGAGGGTAAGTTACTTAACTATGGTCTTTCAGAAATTAACGGGGGCTAGGATTGAGATTCAACCCTTACAACTTCATTACCCACACTCTTCCAGTATAGTCTGCCAGATGGTTACAATATATGAAACGTATATTGGTGCAGTATATTTTTATGAACTATTGTTATTTATTGAATTTTTTAGCTTGTTTGGATTGAAACCCCCACAAACCCTAGCTTGAAGATGATTGACATTGAAGCCTGTGCACATACTGTCCATAAACATGGTGACATCATTTTGGTTGTGGATAACACTTTTATGTCAGCCTATTTCCAGGTAAATGAAAATACTTTTTTTTTTTTTTTTGGCATGAATAGTAGAGTATAGATACCCATAACTCGGAAAGGAAAGACTTATTTACATTAAAATCATTTTGAAACTCACGGAATCAAACCATAGTTATTGATTAGACAAAGAATTAAAATTGGATCTTTTCTACCATTAACTAATATTGCTTCAACCAACCCTAGGTTCATATCTGGGATGGGACTTTGTGTGTTTTAAATGTTGTCTTAATTAAAGCTTTTAAGTTCTCTCAGGATATGGAAACTCTCTAAAGAGCTGGCCTTATTATGTGATTTTTATCTGTCAGTGCTTTATAAATAGTTGGGACTTTAATGTTTATGTGCTGTTATTAATCAGTTATGTTATTTTTTATATGTATGAGGTGACTGAAAAACATGTTACATATTTAATGCATATATTATGTTTATTTTAAAATATATTGATATATAATATTAAATTATTAAAATATATAATGAAATCTTAGGCTATATAATTTAATATATATTTAAATATATTACATGATATATGTAATATACATGTTATATAATTAAACCTTGCTAACCTTCCAAATAGAAGGAAAACAAAAGCTATCCTGCATGACATCTCAATGTATGTCACGCATATTATTTCTCCACTTTCCTCCTCTCTAGTTTCTCTTCCTTCAGTGCCCAGCTCTCTCTATCTTTACCTTGTTTGTATTAGGAGTTTCTACTCACTTCTTCACATTGTAGCTATAAGTACGAAGTCCTTTATACTGCTCCTTTTAAACTATCTCTTTTCCTACCTACCCCTCTACATACATCTCTTCTCACCTCAAACCCTCCCATTCATCCTCCATTCCTTTTCTTTTTTCTCTTACTTTTTTCTTTCTGTTTTGTTCTTTTTGGTAGATCATCTGAGGATCTGTCAATTATTGATTAGTTGTCTGCCCTTTCCCCACATGTTCTCTCTCTCTTCAAGTAGCCCTGTTTCCTCTCCTTGTTAGGAGCTTACCTTCTCCTCATGGTATCCTTCCTGCTTCTACCTTATGATCATTCTTATCACACTTCCTGTACTTTACCTTTATTCTGCAGAATTCCTGAAAGCCCAGCTCATCTTCTGCTACTCTTAAATTAGGCAAATGTTTATAGCTCAGTTGTTTATATTCCCCCCTCATTTTGTTTTGGGTCCCTGCAGTTGGCACAGGCTGCTACCTTAGTTTGTAGAAATCTGTTCTTCACCTTCTTCCATTTTATTGAGAAGGCACTACTGCATTTATTTTGTTTTCCTCAAATACATTTCCTGACTATGTTGCATTCAGACAGCTTCATGGGCCACCTACCACTGGCTCACAATATATCTTTGGGTGCTTCTTGTATCTGCTGAAGCAGTCTGTTTCCAAGTGAAAATCTCCTGGCATCATCTATTTTTCCCAGCTGATTTTCTCTCTTAGATTAGTTATCCCAACTCCTTATCCCATTTACCACTTACATTAAAGGCCAGTTAACACAGCATAGGGCTGGTTTAGCTGAGTCACAGTGAGTCCTGTATATTCCCAAAGAGGTTGCATGAATTGTTTTAGCCCAGGCCTGCCCAGATTACTCATCAGGGCTGGCCCCCGTCTCCTCCTCCCACCCTGTTACTGTCACTAAAATAGGTCCAATTTTTCTACCTTTCTGAAGCCCATATCACATTTCCACATGCCAGGGACTGCAGTTTGCTTCCTTTCAATCTGGATTCATTCCAGTTGAGTTAATCAGAATCATATTGTCCCTAAGTGGCCACATGTATTAGTTCCATACAGTAGATCTTCTGAAAAGATCCTCTTATTATTTTACTGTCATGAAAACTGGATATGTTCTTTCTTCCCTGCCTTTTATCCTCTGGGTCTTCTATAAATGTCACAAAAGGCAGAATGGACATACTGTCATAAAGTTTCAGAGTTTGAGAGTGGAACCTCTGTATTTCCATAATTTAGATGTGAGTGCTAGTTCTACCCGCTTTTTAATCTGAATGATGTTTTTGTTTTTCTTTCCTTCCTCCCTTCCTTTCTTTCATTTTTTTTTTAAAGAGAGGGCAAGCTGGGGGCGGGGGCACAGAGGGAGAGAGAGAATCTTAAGCAGGCTCTGTGCCTAGTGCAGGGCCCAGCATGGGGCTCGATCTCACCATCCTGAGATCATGACCTGAGCGGAATCAAGAGTCAGATTCTTAACCAACCACTGTTTTGTTTTTCCTTCTCCCTTTACTTCATCTGTACAATGAGAATCTTAAAGTACTGATTTTCTTGAGTTAGGTAAAATATTTTGTATAGTGCTTCACTGGGATATATGTAAAGTATTTAACAGGGTTCTCAGCACATATATATCAACAGATGTTAGTTGTTTGTTTTCATTTTTTGTTTTCTTTTGACCACAGAGTTTACAGAATGTTAGCATTGGAAGAGACCATCATCTAGTTTGACTCCATCACTTTGGAGATGCGCAAACACTTGTGTAGAGAGTGCTTTGAGTAATACCTGACTTAAAACATCCTATTTTTGAAACACCCCAAAGGGAAAGTCCTATAGTCCCTTATCCTAACACCTTCCAAAGACTAAATGACTGGTGAGGTTAAAACACAAACACACACACAGACTTTCTTTCTTTTTTTTTTTTTTTAAGTTTTTTTTTTTAAATTTTATTTGACAGAGAGAGATCACAAGTAGGCAAAGAGGCAGGCAGAGAGAGTGAGAGGGAAGCAGGCTCCCTGCTGAGCAGAGAGCCTGATGCAGGACTCGATCCCAGGACCCTGAGGTCATGACCCGAGCCGAAGGCAGCGGCTTAAACCACTGAGCCACCCAGGCGCCCCACAGACTTTCTTTTAAAGAAAATATAAATAGCCTCCTGGCTGGCTGTCGGTAGAGCATGTGACTCTTGATATGATTTCAAGCCCTGTGATGGGAGTAGAGCTTACTTTAAAAAAAAAAAAAGGAAAATATAAATAGAAAGATGTTGATAATATATTTTTTGGTGAATAAGTTGATTATAGCTCTAATTCTCACTATAAACAAAAACATTTTAAGACTAAAGGATTGATTTGCAGGAAAATTGGGTGAGAGAAAATAGTCCAAAAAAATTTCTAAGTGACTTTACACTTGGCAAAACTAGTATAATAGAGTAATTAAGAGTCTAGATCATGGCACATCTAATGAATAATCACAACATACATTATCAGGTTTTAATGATCAAAAATCTAAGCGTATTATATACTCACTTGACATAATAATTGCTAAATGTTTACATCTGCTACTTGATGTGTTTACTGAGTCATAAAATGCCAGCAACTGCATTGTAAAATTTAGTAATATCCTTAGGACCAGCCAGCAACTGCTCTAATGAAAAAAGTTCAGGAGACCTGTTGACCTGAGTTTACCTGCTATTTCCAGAAAATTTGTGCTATTGGACTGAATACTGGGTCCAGTGCTTTCTGTTTTTATTTGGTGGGTAAGGGAAGGGGAAAGATACCAATTGAGATCCTGGAAAATTTTAAGATGCATGTATTTTTTGAAAAGTTAGAATAAGAATGAAATTTACAATAGCAAATAGACATGTAATAAAGCATATTTTCAAGTGATTTACCATTTAAAATGAAAATCTTTTGTTCCTTTCAGCGGCCTTTGGCTCTGGGAGCTGATATTTGTATGTATTCAGCAACAAAATATATGAATGGTAAGACATACATAATCTATACTTAGAGTATTCCTTTCCATGGATAGATGAAAATACCACAGAGCTTGATATTTTGATCCTTTTTCTTCTATTATTCACGTTTTCTCTGTGACTCATGTAGAAAGTAAAAAATTTATACTTTGGTTAAATATGGGATTTCATTTATATCAGACAAAACTATGCTCATGACTTATGATCAGAGGATTAAAATTTACTAAAAAAAAGTTAGAGTTTTATTCCATTGACAGCTTAAAAAGAAACATTTAATTTTTATATGGTTTTTATTTCATTGTTAGGTATAGCTTTTGGTACTATCAAATTAAATACTGTTTATTTAAACTTATTTTATAGGACTTTTTCCCAGAGAGTTTTTTTCAAATGAAAGTTACACTTTAGAAATTTTTACAATGAAAAATAAACATACATTGTTTTTAACTTTTTTTTTTTAACTTTTTTTGTTTTGTTTTAGGCCACAGTGATGTCGTCATGGGCTTAGTGTCTCTTAATTCTGAGACCCTCCATAATAGGCTCCGTTTCTTACAAAATTGTAAGTATTAAAAAGTCCAGAATTCCCCTTAACCTCTCGGAGGGACTACCTTTGATATTTGTAGTTCTACTAGATGTCGTGAAGTGATAACATTCTACTAAATTAGGAAGAAACGAGAAATGGAGGAGAAAGATTCTGGTTTTTATTTTATTTATTTATTTTTTTAAGAATTTATTTATTCATTTGGGAGAGTATCAGAGAGAGAATGAGAGCTGAGAAGGTCAGAGGGAGAAACAGACTCGCCATGGAGCTGGGAGCCCGATGTGGGACTCGATCTTGGGACTCCAAGATCATGACCAGAGCCAAAGGCAGTTGCCCAACCAATTGAGCCACCCAGGCACCCAAGATTTTTTTTTTTTTTTTTTTAAGATTTTATTTATTTGAGAGAGAGAAAGTGAGAGAGAGAATGAGAGGGGAGAAGGTCAGAGGGAGAAGCAGACACCCCATGGAGCTGGGAGCCTGATGTGGGTCTCGATTCTGGGACTCCAGGATCATGACCTGAGCTGAGGCAGTTGCTTAACCAACTGTGCCACCCAGGCGGCCCAAGATTCTGGTTTTTAAAGGAAAGTAGAAAAATTAGGATATAAAAATATAGTTAGAACATAACAGGGCTTTGCAACATGACTCAAGGGAAGAGTGTTGTTAATTTTCAAATCCATGTTAATTTTGGCCATAATTGGGTAAAGCCCACGTGATTTTTTTAGTTTTTGGACTTACTAGATTTTTTTTCTTTAGTTAAAACATTTGGAATGATGGCTTTCTTATGCTCTACCTTTTATATCTGGAATGGTGGTTAACTTTAAATAGCACTTAATATATAAACTGACATTTTTCAACAGATGTCTAAACACCATTTCCTGTTTAGATGGTTTAGTTATCTCAAGTATGGGCAAGGATTTATTTGAAGATACTTAGTTTAACCATTGTGATTGACAGATAAGATACAAACGTAATTAGGAATAAAGTAAATAAGTATTAAATAAATAAAGGAAATAAGCATTAAAATAAAAATAAGTAAATAAATAAAAAAGAAGATGGCACCGAGGAGGAAAACCAAAACTTACTACTTGATAAATTCCTTTCATTTATAAAACATTAAGATGAGGTGTACATCGTGGAGGCAAAGTAATTCCTAGGCTGCTTTAGACAGAAGCTAAATAGAATGTGGGTAGAACTTTTAGTAACAGTACGAGCTGAATGCTTTTTTTTTTCTATATGTTCAAAGAAATGCAAGGTTCAACTATGTGTAGTATGTCACTGAAGAGAAATCATAGGAAGGACTATTCATGTTTGAGACGTTCATGCTGTGTTCATGTTTAGTTTACAGGATCTTCATTTCCCCTCATTTTAAAGACCATTTCTAAAAAAAGTAAAAATAAAAAAATAATAAAAAAAGAAGACCATTTCTTTGAGCACTTCATTCTCATGCTTCTGATTTGCTGTATTAATTTCCCCCCTGAAACTCAAACACTAGCCTTTGTAGCTCATTGCTCAGAATCACTATAATGAAAAAGACAGCGAGAGAATCTCCTGGGTCTCTCCCCACCTTTCAGACTAACCCAGCATATGTTCATTTTTCAGCTCTTGGAGCAGTTCCTTCCCCTGTTGACTGTTACCTCTGCAATCGAGGTCTGAAGACTCTCCAGGTTCGAATGGAGAAGCATTTCGAAAATGGAATGGCAGTTGCTCAGTTTCTGGAATCTAATCCTCGGGTAGAAAAGGTTATTTATCCTGGTACGTTGATATAATTTCTTTTTCTTTTTCTTTCTTTCTTTTTTTTTTTTTTTTTTTAAATTTGAGAGAGAGCATTCACAAGTTGGGAGGAGAGGCAAAGGAAGGGAGGAAAGAAAATCTCCAGCAGACTTCTCGCTGAGCCCAGAGCCAACGCAGAGCTCAGTCTCACAACCCTGAGACCATGACCTGAGATGAAATCAGGAGTCACATGCTCAGCCAACTGAGTCACCCGGGTACCCCAATGTTGATCTGATTTCTAAGTACATAAGCTTACACTAGGATTTTATGGGTTATCCTAAGTATGCTATGTATGACACCTGTTGTAAGGTAGCTGCTTCCATGTATTTCTTTGTTGTTCATGTATTATTAGACACTGGTGTGTGTCAGGCTCTGTGGTGGGCTGGTGGTGCAGAAGATAGATGTGGTCTGTCCTTGTGTTGCCTATAATCTAGTGGCTGCTTGGATGTTAGAAAATTGATTTTATGCATGAGACCTTCCTGCCATGGTCTTTAGTTTGAAGGCTTGTGTTTACCTGTTCCAGGATTGCAACTTTCTAGTTGATTTGCTTATAGTCTTTTCAGGCTGCCATTCTGCATTAGCTCTTTTATCTGTTTTTAGGTTGGGACTTGATACTAATCAGATACTAATCAAATTGAGACTTGCTTCTTACACACCAAAACTCCCCTGAAGGTCTCTTAATTCCTTTTCAAATTTTTTCACCTCTGCCAACTCATGTGCGGTTAGCACACTTAAGTATTACTCTTCGAATTTATTTGGCCAGTCTATTAAATTGTGATGTGGTCTTAAATAAATGGTTACTTTGAATCCTTTGAGGTTTTAGTCATGTGATCTAGGGTGGACAGGAGAATTAAGTTTGATTCCTGTCCTTAAGGAGCTTAGATAAGCCAAGACAGAACTACATGAGATTCAATGCCCTATGTGTCTGTTGACTGTATGTATTTTGAATTGAGTGAGGGAGAAAACTTTTGGGCTGTGCCTTGAAGAATGGGAAGCATTTGTTTAGAAGGACAAGGACAAGCATCCTGATTCATTCAGTAAATGTTTATGACTTGCCCACAATGGAGCAAGCTTTGAACTAGGACCTGGGATCCAATTATTAACAAAAAAAATGAATTTCTCCACATGGAGCTAGTCTGGTGGATTAGACAGATGTTAAACAAGAAATTACTGACTAATATGATTAATAGAGGGGCTGTCAATGGGTAGAATGTTCCGGGTTAAAGGGACAGCTTGCACAAAGGTCCTGAGATGAAAAAGTGCAGTACCGCTAGTTGATAGAGCTCGAGCAGGGAACGGATAGAAAAGATGGGTCAGAAGGAAGCTAGAGACCCAGAAACGGACCAGAACACGTCATGTTTCATGAGATATGGACAAGGTGTAAATCTCATCATTATTAGGCTTATTTGCAGTTTGCTTTAGGCACATGGAATTTTTTTGTTATGAAATTACATGTTTGACTCTAAAATAAGACTTTTATTATGCCTCATGATCACAGGACTGCCCTCTCATCCTCAGCATGAGCTGGCAACGCGTCAGTGCACAGGCTGCCCGGGGATGATCACCTTTTATATTAAGGGCACTCTTCAGCATGCTCAGACGTTTCTCAAGAACCTCAAGGTAAGCTTTCAAAAGAGGTTTTTAAATCACCAGATAGAGTACAGTAGTTCATGAGCTCTCCTTTCCACCCAGCTCAGATTCATGTCTTTGTATCTGCAGGTCATACCCTCAGATCTCTTTATCATGAAATGCTTTAGGTCGGAAAATGACTTTGGTGCAGTAGCAGACATCTGAGTATGTTTGTTTACTGAACTCTCTAAACACGACTATCAATTTGAGAGAGATCAACTGTCCTGATGCATTGGTTTTCAGATTTATTGATAATGAAACCCTTTTTCCAAATGTAGTATTATGTGAAACTTCAAAATAATGTGTGGCTAGTGCACTGCACAAAGGCTGCTCTGAAATCCAGCCTAGGAATGGCTTTCCAAACCCTGTGCCCTCCAGGCTGCATCTGCCTGCGGTGAAGGAGGGGAGGCCTTTGTTTGATTTTCACACTGGCAGGAGGCTCTCAGGGATCCTGGGAGAGAGGCCTTTATTAACTCCATACACTGGGCTTGCAGAGCTCATGCAACAGACTGAGGGTTTTGTTTGTTTGTTTGTTTTTTAAGATTTTATTTATTTATTTGACAGAGAGAGACAGCGAGAGAGGGAATGCAAGCAGGGGGAGTGGGAGAGGGAGAAGCAGGCTTCCCGCTGAGCAGGGTGCACAATGCCACGCTGGATCCCAAGACCCGGGGATTGTGACCAGAGCTGAAGGCAACCACTTAACTGACTAAGCCCTCCAGGCACCCAACAGAGAGTCTTAAATTACTGAGGTCTAACGCATAGGCTGCTGCCAGATTACTCAGCGTCTACTGGTATCTCAAAGTTGTACTAAAAGCAGAAAGATAGTGTATATCTAATTAAATACAGGTGTGAGAGTAATTTTAAAGTATTTTTAAAATTATGATACTATAACACTAAATATAAAAATGGGGTTTTTTTCCTACTCCAGGAGGAAGTTAAATGGATGTGTTAATTTAGTAAGTGATAGATTTTAACAATTAAGTGTGTATAACTTGGTAGACTTGTAGAGATTTTTATTTAAAGGGTAACCGCAAAACTACGTCTCAAATGTAATAATTCTGAGGTTTTAGGGTTCATGTTAATTATTACTTAAGTAGAGGGCCAAATCAGGAAGGTATGAGAGATTCACCTTCCTCGACTTGTCATGTTTTAAAAGTTTGCACACCATATGTCTAATTGGCGACATCGGTATTACAGATTTTATTTTCATTTTTTCTCTGGATTTCTTGCCCAAATTGTACTTTTTTTCATTATCACCACCATTTCTAACCCTGTGTCCAGGGCCATTTTCTTAAAAACATTTAGTTTTGTATTTTTGTGTTTTTACTTTAGTGAAAGATCTAAATGAATGTTTTCCTTTGCCATAGCTATTTACTCTGGCAGAGAGCTTGGGAGGATACGAAAGTCTTGCTGAGCTTCCGTGAGTATATTTCTGTTTTTCTCAGTGTTGTAACTTTGATGTCTGCTTTAACAGTTGTTTGGAGGGGAATATGGTAAAATCAGGAGTAATTCAAGACATTTGACAGTAAGAATAGCATCCTGCTATTGAATCAGAATGGACTCTTAACCCAGTAGAATGGACCCTCATGGGGCGCCTGGGTGGCTCAGTTGGTTAAAGCCTCTGCCTTCGGCTCGGGTCATGATCCCAGGGTCCTGGGATCGAGCCCCGCATCGGGCTCTCTGCTCATTAGGGAGCCTGCTTCCTCCTCTCTCTCTCTGCCTGCTTCTCTGCCTACTTGTGATCTCTGTCTGTCAAATAAATAAATAAAATCTTTTAAAAAAATTAAATCAAAAAAAAAAAAAAAAAAAGAATGGACCCTCGTAAAATCTTGGTGAGTTGTATGTGTCCTCAATTTTGCTTTTTTCCATTCTGCCTGAAGGCGATTCCAGCAGAGTTGTATTTTAGGCTCTCTGACCTCTGACCTGGGACTACTTGTTCTATCCCACTCCACCCTGGAAGGGAGATTGGAAACTTTTATTAGAAGGGCTGATTTCAAGACTTGTTGGAAATCGGGACTGTGTCTCTGATGAAATACCTCCAAGCCCTTGACGGTCAGAGGAGGACCCTACTAGATGCCACCAGATCTGTTTACTTTCTGTTCTCTGGATACACCTTGAATGGCTTCATGTTATCCTCAAGATGAACCCAAAAGCTAACTTGGTATTCCCGATCCAATCAGTTCATCTAATTGTATCAAAGCACCAGAGGATATTAGAACATGCAGCCTGACATCAAGCAGTCCAACAGCTTATTTTCTAGATAAAGAAACATTCAGAAAGTTTTGCTGATGACTCAGATGTCAGATAGGAATGTGTTAGCAACTTCACTCTTGAGATTTCTCATAGAAACAATGAGAGGAGGTAAAAGCAGCCTGGATCTGGATTTGAGACCTGCTAGGTCAGTTACTCACCTGAGCTACAGTTTTTTCATCCACAGAATGGGATTAATAATTAAAATAACAATTACCATTTATGGATTACCTGTCCCACCAAACATTCCAGAGCTGTATCCTGATTTTTATAGGATGTTACTCTGCCCATGTATTGTAAATATCACACTAGTAATTAACATCATTACCTAATAATTTTCAAGAGTACTAAATGCACTTGGCATTTAGTGTTTTACTTTTCATAAACATTTCTGGAATAACTATGTTCTGGAAGCACTATGTTGAGGGCTGTCAGGGATTACCAAAATGTAGGCACATTTGCTGTCCTCTCGTAGTAGTTTGCAGCTTCTTAGGAGAGTCAGGCAATTTCACATAAAGTTAAAAAAAAAAGTATGATGCCCAAAGAATTACTCAGATAATTAAGATAACACACATAGGTTTTTGTGCATCTTTCAGAAGATGCCTGCTAGTAAGTCTGGCTGCAGAAGAGGGCACACTCAGCATATGAAATTGGTTGTTTTTCATAGTCGTGAAGTGTGTATTCCTTTAAGGCGCTCTTAAAAATTGACACCTCCTGATTTCTTCGGGGATTTGGTTTAAAGTTGTTTGGCCCTCAGATGAACCAGCCAGCGAGGCCATCACCCCGATGCCTGCTAGTGGACGAGTGAATTTAGGTCAGGGCTTGTCTCTTCTGTTACCCTCATTCTGTGACTTCCAACTGCTGCAACGAGAGCAGAATTGCAATAGGCGAGGGAAGAAGCAGAGCCAGTGTGCGATGGGCTGGTCTTCCAGCCTGACAGTGCACAATAACTCTGCAACCTCAGAAAAGTTACATGTTCTCTCCGTCTGTTCCATGGTTGTAAAATGTGGATAACACTACTCAGCTCTTAGGCTTGTTATGGGAACATGGGGAAAAAAATATCCCTAAGCCAATGCCTTGATTTATACTAAGGGCCTAATAAATGTTAATTGCTGTTAGGAATTATTATGTTTTATTAGGCATCTATTACATTCCAGGTACTTGCTAAGGCTTTATATATGTTCCTTCCATTAATGACTGTGATAAACTTTTGGGATGGGAGTTATATCCAACTTCTATTCATTAAAAAAAAATGAATTAATGCACACAAATGCATTAATTCACTTACTGTACACATTCATTGTACACGAGTACAGTACCTGCCTCATGGTGAGCCTATAATAAGTGATAGCTATTATTATGATTTTAGGTAAAGAAATTGATTATGAGGACAGGTAACTTTTATAAGCCCACATAGCTGGTGTGTGAAAGAGAGGATTCATGTGCAGGTCTATTGCTCTCAGAGCCTAAGTTCTTAGTTCTTTGAGTATACTCTCTTTTGAGGAATTAAAAGTCTGAAAAAACAGGACATTTTTTACTTTATTTTATATATTTTTAAAGGATTTTTATTTATTTATTTGAGAGGGAGCACAAGTGAGATAAGAAACAGAGGGAGAAGCAGACTTGAGTGGGGTGAGGGGCAGAGAGGGAGGGAGAAGCAGACTCTCCATTGAGCAGGGAGCCCGATGTGGGGCTGCATCCCCAGCACTCTGGGACCATGACCTGAGCCAAAGGTAGACGCCTAACTGACCGAGCCATCCAGGTGCCCAAGGCAGAACATTTTAACATTTGGCATGTACAACTTTAGTGGAGTGATAAAAGAAGATACTCATTTATGTTGACCGCATTTGAGATTTTCTTTCCATGGATCTGAAGTGAGATAGAGCAAAACAGCTCAGGCATTGATTTTGCGGGTGGTGTGCCCGGAAAGGATGAGTGTTGGTGGCAGTGTAAGTACACAGGGCTCAATAAGAACTACAAGCCTCTTCTCTATGGTGCCTCAGCCGCAGCCCACAGAGTCTTCTGCCTCCTCTCAGCTCTGGCAGTCCTTGTTGTCCATTTCTTTTTGGCATGTGCATTAGACCATTCTGTTCTATAAATGGTCCTAGTCTTTGCCTTCTGCTTCGTTATGTAGGATCGAGAAAAATATCTCGTTTTTCTTGGTTTCCCAGTTCTTTCTATGGTGCCTCACCCCCAGTAGGTATTTTACCTTTATGCATGTTAATGATGATGATGAGTTGCTAGTTGGTTCTGAAAATCCTTCCAGGCCTCTACATTCATGGGTTATGTGCTGGAATTCCTAATGCTCACTGGTTGCCACTGGTGGTGTTCCTGGGTTGTCTTTTTCTGATCCGCCTCACAGGGTGCCATTCTGGATTAATCCATTGACCAGGAGGGAATTAATTTCTCTCTGGCTCTTGGTCCAACAGTCCTTTTGTATAAGACCAGTTGGTTGGTCGTGGAGTCTACGACTGCTGGCCAAGGCTTCATTCAGGCAGATATTAAAATCCACAGCTGGAGGCTATCATTTTCCCTCCTACCTGGGAGTGCTTGATTGGCACCTTCAGTGTTTGGATTGAATATATTAATGGTATAGAAAGGATAAAAGATCTTAGTTTTCACTTATAATAATGACCAGAAAAGATAATTTTCACAATTCCTTGTTTTTTTGCCTGTGAAAAATTCTAGGCATATGAAGAATTTGATATTTAGAATAGAAAAATCTGAAGATAATTGCAATTTGAGACCGATACATTACCGTAATGCTGATTTTCTCATTCTTTCTTTCAGGGCAATCATGACCCATGCATCAGTGCCTAAAAGTGACCGAGATGTCCTTGGAATTAGTGACACACTGATTCGACTCTCTGTGGGCTTAGAGGATAAAAAAGACCTACTCGATGATCTAGATCAAGCTTTGAAAGCAGCAGTAAGTTTAATTATTTTGGTGTGTTTTGGGGCTTAATCTGGGTGGTGGTGGTCACTCTTATTTTTTTTAAAGATGTTTTTATTTATTTGAGAAAGAAAGAAAATGAGGAGGGAAGGGGCAGGGGGAGATGGAGAGAGAGAATCTCAAGCAGACTCCCTGCGGAGCACAGAGCCTGAGGTCATGGATCCCATGACCCCGAGATCATGACCTGAGCCTAAATCAAAAGTCAGACACTCAGGACACCTGGGTAGCTCAGTTGGTTAAGGGTCTGCTTTCAGCTCGGGTCATAATCTTCTCTTCCTTTAACAGACAGGGTATATAAATGTGTAGGGAACTCAGCTGAAGGGCATATTTAGAAAACGGTAGTATTCAGAAGAGAGTCCTTGGAAGAAGTGAAGTCTCTGCCGGTAGTTTTAATGACACATCTTCCTTGTGACTTTTAATACAGCACCCTCCAAATGCAGGTCGAAACTAGCATTCCTGAACTGCTAGTGGAAGTTGCTTCCTGAGAAGAACAACTCTGCGTAATTGAATGGACCATTAATGAGCCTTTGCAGAATTTTCAAGTGAAAATGTAAAGGGACCTCATTACCTGTCAGAGCTGTAACCTTCCAGGGATCAATCTTATTAAAAAGTTTCCCCTTTCCCTTATTGTAATTGACAGGTAAATTCTGTTAATATGTTTTTGTTGATTTTCATTTCCATTTGCCTCTGAAGGAGGTGGGATTTGTGCTGCTTTTTGGGATTGTGATCTTTTTTCTTAGGTTAAGATTTCTATTGATCATGTTTACAATATAATGATAATTCATTTTTTATGTTTTCCTGAAGAATTTAAATTATTAAATGAATGTTCTTAAATCAAGTGTGATTTTTGCATATTGTTGAAAACAGCCCTCAAAGTAATGGTTTACACATAATTATCATAAGCCAAAAATCAAATACTTGAAAAGTCTACTGTGAGAGTCTGCTGATATAAGGTTGTACTTACTATTAAAAAATAAATAAATAAATCTAATTACCAAATGTATCCCATTGTGATAGTCCTATATTATGTGGCATTAACTTGTATTCCTGGGCCCTTTTAACCCTCAACTCTTGGAGTCTTAGCTGTTTGCAGTAATTTTCATAAATTAAGTTGTATAACTATCATGTCCAAATCTTAGTGTTTGCAGATGAGAGATTCTATCACGGGATGTCAAAAGCCACTTTTATAGAGAGACATACTACTTTTTTTTTAAGATTTTATTTATTTATTTGACAGAGAGAGAGATCACAAGTAGGCAGAGAGACAGACAGGGGTGGGGGAAGCAGGCTCCCTGCTGAGCAGAGATCCCAATGCGGGACTCAATCCCAGGACCCTGGGATCATGACCTGAGCCAAAGCAGAGGCTTAACCCACTGAGCAACCCAGGCATCCCAGAGACATACCACTTTTGTATTTTTATCTGTAATAGTAAACTTAGTGAGCCTAAAGAGAAATGCTTAAAACAGAAGTTCACAGTCAACAAGTTATTGTTAATAAGCCATAAGTCAAATGGATGTTGATCTCTCTTTGTCAAATAAAAAAAAAAAAAAAAAACTTTAAAAATTGTTTTTGTATGACAGGATTTAGTCATTTGTTTGCTATTGCCATTTGTTTCTCCTTAAAAAAGGGTATTATTGAACTTGATTAATAATGTAGGATAGGAGGTGAACACATAGGCTATGTATTATGTATTGTTTACATTTTGAATTACATGGCAGAGTCTGGAAATTCTAGCTCAGCATTTTGAGGCTATACCTTAGTGCCTTGGAGATAACAGACCAAATCAGAAAAGCAAGGACTGTTTATTCTAAGCTTACAAGGGAGTCAGCCACTGTCACTTGTGTGTTGACAGAGATTCAAAGGGAAGCAGAGCATGAAGAATTGTAGAAATTTTAATATCTGTTGATGTGGATGAGAAACTAAAATTTCCATATTTAAAACTATCCGAGGACCTTTAAATGGATAACAGTAAGTCACTGTCAGAAATGTAAAAAAAAAAAAAAACAAACCTGAAAAATTAAGGCTGACAGAGGAGTGGACAAGCTTTGTAGTATAAAAGAGGGAAGGTTTGGAGTGCCCGGGTGGTTCAGTTGGTTTAGCATCTCCTTTGGCTCAGGTATGATTCCGTCATGATCCCAGGGTCCTGGGATCGAGCCCCATATCAGGCTCTCTGCTCATCAGGGAGTCTGCTTTTCCCGCTGCCCCTTCCCTCTGCTCCTTCTCTCTCTCTCTCCCTCTCAAAAATAAATGAATAACATGTTAAAAACAAATAAACAAATAAATAAGGGAAGGTTTCAGGCATGTGGTGATTGGAGGCTGCTGGCATGGGGAAGCTGTAGGCAACCTCATTTGAAGTAGGACACTCACTGCAGTTGGTTAGGGAGGCATATTTGGCTTTGTAAGTTTGGTCCTCAGTTGAAAATAGACAAAAATATGGGGAGCTGTCAGTCATTAATCAAGTGCTGGCCATTTGGGGCCGATTGGTCCAGAAGTTAATGTTTAGTTTCTTGAATTGTCACTACAGATAGCCATCGGGTTTCCTGCAGGTCTGACAGCAGGCAGGCTTGCTCCGCTGTTTGTTGTTTGTAGATAAAGAGTTTGGTTTTCTGGGAAGATTTGCTGCAGATGGTAGGTCAAAATTCTACTTTTATGTAGAGTCTATCCACTGTCCATTTATCCTTCAGTCTCTCAGAGCTTCCAGTGAACAGTAACTATCCTTGTATTAGAGAGGGTTCTCTAGAGGAATATAACAGAAAGAGAGAGATACTGTATGTATGTGTATGTGTGTGTGCAGAGAGAGAGAAAGAGATTAATTTTAAGTAATTGGCTGATGAAACTGTGGGGCTGACGTGTCTGAAATAGATGGGGCAGGCTAGAGACCCACAGTGTTGTTGCTGTCTTGCCTTCAAAATCTGCAGGACAGGACCGCAACCTGGAATCTCAGATGGTGTTTCTGTGTCGTAGGCTGAAGCAGAATTGCTTTGCCTTCAGCCGAGTGGATGAAGGCCACCCACATTATGGAGTCCGTTCTCCTTTACTCAAAGTCTACTGACTTAATGCTAATCACGTCTAAAAATCATCTTCCCAGTAACATCTGAACTGGTATTTGACCAAACAGCTGGGTACCATAAACCTAGCCAAGTTGGCACATAAAATTAACCATCATAACCATGTTTTGAGCACTGTTCTTACTGCCTGAGGGAGCACCATCCTGTTTATTAGGGTTTATGCAGTTTATCCACAACTTTTGGTTATCTGCAAGCACATCTCTCTCCATTAACATAGTTTACACTGAGACAATGATTTAGTGTTTAAACAATGCATGCTCACCTTCCACCCCCTTCATACTACATCTGGCTTTGTAGAAGGGAAATAATGAACCACATTCTGGCTGGGTTAAGTGAAGTCAGGCTTCCAGAACACTAATGTTCACTGACATGCTTTATAGGTCATTTTATTCCAAATTCCATTTTACCCTCATGTTTACTGCATTCACTGATGAAATTCGGAGTGAAATTAGTATCTGACACCAAAGCCAGTGGGTACTGTTTTAAGTAGCCACATAGTATTGCGTTTATTATATTCAGCTGTATAACATTTTGGAGAAAACATTACAGACATGGGAAAGTATAGCAAGTTCATTCATTTCTTTTGCTCGTGGTTCAATTTAGTCATGTATTTGTATCTGAGAGCTTATTCATAGCTGACTTCTGGCTGCTTTCTATCACACATAAAAGAAATGGCAACTAT
Source organism: Meles meles (assembly GCF_922984935.1). NCBI lineage: Eukaryota > Metazoa > Chordata > Mammalia > Carnivora > Mustelidae > Meles > Meles meles. The sequence goes on along the minus strand of NC_060066.1, from coordinate 158,407,077 downwards.
TCATCCGCTCAGTGCTCTTGTATGTTTTCTTAGTGAATTCGGCCATTGGTAAGGTTGGTGAGGTGGTCTATTATTTTGAAATTTTGTGCCAAACACTACTAGTTCTGAGATGTGAAGGGGTAAATAGAAAGTAACAATGAAATCTGGAATATTTTTTAAAAATCAAGATCCTTTTTAACCACAGAGTAGCCTTAACTGACCTGAATTCCATGGAGAAGCCAAGAAACACCTGGGAACTACAAATTTATTTTCACAAAGATGGAAATCTAATACTCTGTAATTTTGTAAAGTGAAAATAGTACAATCATTACTCAGGTGGACATAAAGAAAATCTCAGGGCAAAGGAAAGAAAGCTTGTAATGCATTTCAGAGAAACATGAAGAGAACAAATGCTTCATTAGAAAACAAGGGCAATGGCAAAAAAAAAAAAAAATGAGAACATGATTAAACCAAAAATTAAGTAGTGTTATTCAAAATAAGGAAACCTCTCTTAGAAATTATCCAAAGATAAAAAAAAAAAAAAAAAAGAATTTCCATCTCCACAGTAATAGAAACCCTGATACCATTTGCTTCATAATGCAAATACAAGTTTAGAAAAAAATGAGTGTAATGAAAAATATAATTGCTTTGGGGTAGAAATTAAAGATTACTTGAAGAAAGGATTGCTGTATGTCTTTTTTTTTTTTAACATCCACCTTTGACTCAATGTTGACTTATTGCTCACAAAATCAATTTAAACTTGTTCCAGTGAGAATTGTCAGAAACTGCAGACATTCCCAATGTTTTGAGTAAAATGCCTCTGACTGAACACATAGAGCCTAGTGAGCCTAGTGCTAGGGATTAGAGACTTCTCACTTCACTACTATTTTTATTATACTTTATATCTTCAGTTAGAAAGAAGTTCAGGCCTGACTTTTCTGTCTGTTTTTGTTTTCATTTATCGGCTCACTTGGCTCACTTGTTCTCATACCTACCTGTTAAGTTAGAAGGTGCGAGTAGAGTTCCATTCTTTACAGACAGAGAAAGGAAGATTTGGAGTGGTTTTGTGACTGATCCTTATTACACAGCAGAGTCAGGCTGTGGCTCTGGTTTTCTGAACTCATTTCATTGTTACACTGCATCATTTTAGTCCAGTATAGAGAATTCTTAAGCCAATTAGCAAACCACTCTCTTGCAATTACAGGAGTTGTTATTATGTGATCAAATTCTCCTAAGGAAAACCCTCCGTTCCAGTGAGGAAAGGGAATAGGGTGGCAACTCTCTAAGATGGACACGTATTTTATTCGTACAGCTTATTTTATTTTGAATAAGAGTGTCCAGGGGCACCTGGGTGGCTCATTGGGTTAAAGCCTCTGCCTTCGGCTCAGGTCACGATCCCAGGGTCCTGGGATCGAGCCCCGCATCGGGCTCTCTACTCGGCGGGGAGCCTGCTTCCTCCTCTCTCTCTGCCTGCCTCTCTGCCTACTTGTGATCTCTCTCTGTCAAATAAATAAATAAAATCTTTAAAAAAAAAAGAGTGTCCAGCAGAGTCTAGCTTTGGCCTGCTTCTCAAGGATGGTTTCTGAAATAAATGCCCTACAGAAATGGGGACCAGGGGACTTACCTTTTATAGTCCTGTATTATTTAGTCATTAGTTATGGACTGGGGATGAAGGTGGTGGCTGTGGAAGAGGGTTTGGTTAACCTCGCTGGTTAAGTGGCTCCAGCCAGCACAGGTCAGTTCTTTGGAGAAGTGTGGGTGGGTGCTCTGTATGGTGAAGGATATCCAGTGGGTACTAGAGTATCCATGGCAAGTATTAAATTATGCCTTGTCCACGTATATCTGATAACCTCCCAGCCAGTCTAAAAAAGTTACTGTGGCTATAATGTGATTATTGGAATATGATGAAATTTTTCCCTTCCTCCCTTCCTTCCATAATATTTTTTTTTTCTTTTTGGGAAAATGATTTTGTTCTCTAGAGTTTAGGGAGTTACAGTGATAGGGTCAAGGGCAGGCCGCCTCCACCTGGGCCACTTTGGCATGAAGATTATTTTTTTTAGTTTAAAAGCAGTCAAAACCTAAGGGCTTCAGGAAAAGATTTTTACCACCCCCCTGCCCCTTATCTACCTGAAAAGAATTTAGATAGAGGTCCTGCTCGGGTAGGAGACTTATCACCATAGATAACTACAGTATACTATGAACTAGGAGTAATGGACAGGGAAGAATCTAGCAAGGCCTGTTTGATCAAAGTCCTCTATATCCCGCTGTTTCCTTTGTAGTCCAGCAAACATTTATGTACCAAACATTACTCTTTTTCATCTTCCTGTGAATTGCATTTTTGCCCTTTAAAGTCCCACACTCAGGCGCCTGGGAGGCTCAGTTGATTAAATGTCTGCCTCTGCTCCAGCCATGATCCCAGGGTCCTGATGTTAAGTCCCAGGTCAGAGGCCCAGGTCAGGCTCCCTGCTCAGCAGGAAACCTGCTTCTCCCTCTCCCTCAGCGGCTCTCCCTGCTTGTGCTCATTCTCTCTCTGTGTCAAATAAATAAAGTTGCAGACTCCACCCCTTTTCCTTAGTTTGAAAGACATATATATGGCATTTTGCAAAACTGTTTTTGGAATTCCCATGTCTGTGTAAATACCCTGTAAGTACAAAATTAAATTTGATTTTCTCCTGTTAATCTGTCTTATGTCAATTCAATCTTAGTCCGGCTAGAAGGACCTTCAACAGGATAGGAAACTCTTGATCCCTGACTCCAGAAAAGCAGTTATTTATTTGTTTGTTTATTTATAAAGATTTTTACTTATTTATTTGAGAGAGCGAGAGCAAGCAAGAGTGAGAGAACATGAGCGGGGAGGAGGGCAGAGGGAGAGGGAGAAGCAGACTCCCTGCTGAGCAGGGAGCCCAATGTGGGGCTCCATCCCAGGACCCCAAGATCATGACCTGAACCGAAGGCAGACATATAGCCAACTGAGCCACCCAGGCACCCCAGAAAAGCAATTTTTTAAAAAATAGGCTTCCATTATAGAAACGTGGAAATCAGACTGTTCAAAACCCAACTCACATGTGTTTACCAGCTACTTGACCTTGTTTTGAGCGACTTATTTAAATGCTCTAAGCATCAGTGTCTGTCCATGTAAGCAAAATGGGGATAATAACAATGTTTGCTTCATGGAGTTGTTAAAAGAAGTAAATGCCATAATAATGTAAAGGACATGCAGTAGGTGCTCAGTCATCATTAGCTGTGTCTCTGGCTTAGGGATAACCCTTGTAAAATGTCTGTGTGTGTGCCTTCAAGTTCTCTCTCTAATTATATAGACAGTGTTTTGAATATTGGAGTCATGGCATATAAAACCTGTGGGTTCAACTCCTGTCGCAGTTCAGAGTTAGAGCACTATTGTTATTAAGTAACAGACCGGTTATTCTGGTAAGTAGGTGGAAGGAAAGAGGTTTTCATTTAGCCACAAGCTGCTTCCACCAACTGGTGTGGGGGAATTCTTTTGTTTGGTTGTTTTTGTTTTTGTTTTTTTTTAATTGAATATTGCAGAAAGAAAGGTCAGAAGATCTGGCTGGGCCATATGTGGTAAATAATACAAATGATAATGGAGTATTTTGAAAACATAAAGTAAGAGTGTAAGCTTAATCATCACCAAATAGCCATAATGTTAATTGTAACATGGCAAAAAGGCTTGAAGTTGTTCTTGTTTTAAAGGAGCCAAGAAAAAGTTCACTGGTAAAAATTTTCCATGTTGGATGAGTTTACAGCATGGAAGATTTAAAAAATATTTAGTACCATGTTCCATGCTCCTGGATTGGAAGAACAAATATTGTGAAAATGTCTATGCTACATAAAGCAACTACACATTTAATGCAATCCCTATAAAAATCCCATCCATTTTTTCCAAAGAAATGGAACAAACAATCCTAAAATTTATATGGAACCAGAAAAGACCTCAAATAGCCAAAGGAATATTGAGAAAGAAAGCCAAAGTTGGTGGCATCACAATTCTGACTTCAAGCTCTATTACAAAGCTGTCATCATCAAGACAGTATGGTACTGGCACAAAAACAGACACGTAGATCAATGGAACAGAATAGAGAGCCCAGAAATAGACCCTCAACTCTATGGTCAACTAATCTTTGACAAAGCAGGAAAGAATGTCCAATGGGAAAAAGATAGCCTCTTCAACAAACGGTGCTGGGAAAACTGGACAGCCACATGCAGAAAAATGAAGTTGGACCATTTCCTTATACCACACACGAAAATAGACTCAAAATGGATGAAGGACCTCAATGTGAGAAAGGAATCCATCAAAATCCTTGAGGAGAACACAGGCAGCAACCTCTTCGACCTCAGCCGCAGCAACTTCTTCCTAGGAACATTGCCAAAGGCAAGGGAAGCAAGGGCAAAAATGAACTATTGGGATTTCATCAAGATCAAAAGCTTTTGCACAGCAAAGGAAACAGTTAACAAAACCAAAAGACAACTGACAGAATTGGAGAAGATATTTGCAAACGACATATCAGATAAAGGGCTAGTATCCAAAATCTATAAAGAGTTTAGCAAACTCAACACCCAAAGAACAGATAATCCAATCAAGAAATGGGCAGAGGACATGAACAGACATTTCTGCAAAGAAGACATCCAGATGGCCAACAGACAGATGAAAAGATGCTCCACATCACTCGGCATCAGGGGAATCCAAATCAAAACCACAATGAGATACCACCTCACACCAGTCAGAATGGCTAACTAAAATTAACAAGTCAGGAAGTGACAGATGCTGGCGAGCATGCAGAGAAAGGGGAACCTTCCTACACTGTTGGTGGGAATGCAAACTGGTGCAACCACTCTGGAAACAAGCATGGTGTTTCCTCAAAAGTTGAAAATAGAGCTACCTTATGACCCAGCAATTACACTACTGGGTATTTATCCTAAAGATACAAACATAGGGATCCAAAGGGGCACGTGCACCTGAATGTTTTTAGCAGCAATGTCCACAATAGCCAAACTATGGAAAGAACCTAAATGTCCATCAACAGATGAATGGGTAAAGAAGATGTGGTGTATATATACAATGGAAGACTATGCAGCCATCAAAAAAATGAAATTTTGCCATTTGTGACGACGTGGATGGAACTAGAGGGTATCATGCTTAGCAAAAGTCTCCAAAGTCAATTGAAGAAAGACAACTATCATATGATCTCCCTGATATGAGGAAGTGGAGATGCAACGTCGGGGGTTTAGGGGTAGGAAAAGAATAAATAAAACAAGATGGGATTGGGAGGGAGACAAACCATAAGAGACAACTTCACAAAACAAACTGAGGGTTGCTGGGGCAGGGGCCTCGGGAGAAGGTGGTGGGGTTATGGACATTGGGAAGGGTATGTGCTATGGTGAGTGCTGTTAAGTGTGTAAACTTGGCGATTAACAGACCTATACCCCTGGGGCTAAAAATATGTTATATGTTTAGTTAAGAAGAAAGAAAGAAAGAAAGAAATACAAAATTCCTTGGGGCACCTGGGTGGCTCAGTGGATTAAGCCTTTGCCTTCGGCTCAGGTCATGATCTCAGGGTCCTGGAATTGAGCCCCACATGGGGCTCTCTGCTCAGCAGGGAGCCTGCATCCCCCTCTCTCTCTGCCTGCCTCTCTGCTTACTTGTGATCTCTCTCTCTGTCAAATAAATAAATAAAATCTTTAAAAAAAATATTTAGTACCAGATATCCTCTTATGGATTTGGGTTCTTAAAAATCCAATAGCTTTTGTGAAAGGAAGAATAACCAAAATTTTATAAGGGTGATTTTTTTAAGCTGTTAGCGAGGCCAGCTCTGTTTTTGACTGCCTGGCATTCATTCACCCTTATTTTTCTTTCCTTCTGTTTTTGTTTGTTTGTTTTTCATTAAGCCACTTCCTCTTTCATTTCCTTGTTACTGATGCTCTCAACAGAAAGAATCCCATCTGATATTGAAATGAAGGAAACATTTTCTTACAATAGATAATGGGAATCTTACTTATCCTCATATTTTTATTTTTACAAATTGTACATAATAATATGTTTACAGGTTTGATATTCTATTATTCAGGGTTTCCCAGAGAGACAGAACCAATAAGATGTGTGTGTGTGTGTGTGTGTGTGTGTGTGTGTGTGTGTGTTGTCAAACTGGAAACACAGGGAAAGCCAATGTTGCTGTTCAAGTCTCAAGGCCATGGAATTCTAAGGAATTCTTTCTTTTTGGAAAAGGTCGGTCTTTTGTTCTCTTCAGGCCTTCAGCTGATTGGATGAGGCCCACCTGTGTCATGGAGACCAATCCACTTCGCTCGAAGTACACCAATTTCGATGTTAATCTTGTCTAAAATACCCTCACAGAAACATCCAGAATAATGTTTGATCAAATATGCAGGCAGTGTGGCCCAGCCAAATTAACCCATAAAATTAGCCATCACAGATACCTAGTAATAATGGCCAATTTTTATTTTGTTCTTTCTATGTGCTGGACACTTGGCTAAACTTTTTACAAGCATAATTTCAATGAATTCTCATACAATTATTTGAGCAGATGCTATTAACTACCTTCTTTTTATAAATGAGGAACTAACACTAACGGAAATGAACCTTTAAAGAAACGTGCCTAGGCCATCTAGTGGATGGTAGAGCCAGGACATGAATTTAGTTTGTATGATTCTAAAGCTGTATTGCCACTTCAAGGTTACCAATTTGTCTGCCATAATTTTGGCATTTTTAATAGAATGCTCTGGCAGCATGAGAGAAAGAGTCTGGGATTGGTAATCAGGAGTCATAATTTCTTTTTATTTTTTTCATTCAGTGTTTCTGAGTTATAACTGCTGGGAATATGTTATATTTAGGAGATACTGTGTTCAATAAGACAAAGTCCAAGTTCTTCAAAATTTAATGGGAATTCTGGGAAGTAGACACTCTGCTAAATTGTGCATGGTGAGTGATGACACCACAGAGTATGGATACCTAGTAAGTCTTGGAGGGCCAAGGAAAGCGTCTGGAAGAAAAGGGGTCCAAGGTGAATCTTGAAAGCAGAGCAGGTATTAGCCAGATGAACAGGTTTGGAAGAACATTCTAGAGCATAGCTAGAACACAGTTTCTCACTGACTAAAACTAGGGATAAGCCAAAACATCTCCAAGATCCCTTTCATATTAGTTTTCTATTGCTACCATCACAAAATTACCACAAAATAGCAGCTTGAACAATGTAAATTTGTTATCTTACAGCTTGGAAGCTTAGATGTCTCGCACAGTCTCAGTGCCCTGAAATCAAGGTTTTGTTTTTTGTTTTTTTAAGATTTTATTTATGTATTTGACAGACAGAGATCACAAGTAAGCAGAGAGGCAGGCAGAGAGAGAGAGATAGGGGAAGCACACTCCCCGCTGAGCAGGGAGCCTAATGCGGGGCTCGATTCCAGGACCCGGAGATCATGACCTGAGCTGAAGACAGAGGCTTAACCCACTGAGCCACCAGATGCCCCTGAAATCAAGGTTTTTTGTTTTGTTTTGTTTTAGAGAGAGAATGAGAGAGAAAGCATGAGCAGGAGAGAGGGGCAGAGGCAGGCTCCCTGCTGAGCAGGGACTCAATCCCAGGACCCTTGGATCATGATCTGAGCCGAAGGTAGATGCTTAACTGACTGAGCCACCCAGGTGCCCCTAAAATCAAGGTATTATTAGCCAGGCTGTGTTCCTCTCTGGAGGCTCCAGGGGAGAATCCATTTCCTTGTTCAGTTCTTTTTAGCAGTAGAACTAAGATCCTGTTTTTTTGCTGTCTGCCATCTACGGTTGCTCCCACCTTCCACATTCCTTGGCTCACTGTCCCCTTCTTCCATCTTCAAAGCCAGCAACAGTGGTTTGAGTACCCCTCTTGTTTTGAATCTCTCCTCCTTTTCCCATCTCATTTCTGTGACCCAGTTGGGGAAGATTTTCCACTTTTAAAAGCTGATATGATTAGATTAAGTTCACTTGGATAACCTGAGTCGCTCTAACTTCAGTTTATTCTGGAAAGGTTTACAATATGCTTGTGTGTTCTCTAGTCTGGTTTCTGGTCTTCAGATTGCAGAGTGAAGGGGATTATGTTTTCTGTTGCTTATTCCTCACCAAAGCTGGCTGATGATCTACAACACCGCTTCCTTCCTACTCCCAGGTCATAATACAAGGTAGACTGAGACTTTAAGAGCTTCCTCAGTTCTTAGTGGATTCCTCCTTGCTCCTCAGACCTACAATAACCAGGATCTACCCTCTATATCGAGCTGAATCTTACATGGTGATAGGAAGGAGCAGTATCATTTAGACAAACGCCCCCATTTTGGTGAAGGATAACCAATCTGAAATAATAACTCGATTCTTTCACTTGGATGACAGAAGCCAGATTTCCTAAATTCATGGAAGAAGCAGGTACGTGTGGAGAGGGGAAATTAGGACACTTCAATCTAGAGGCCTCTCTACTGCCCTACTCACCAATTTTCTGGAAAATGTGTTTCAGAAGTAGAGAAGGGGAAAATTGCGCTAAGCACAGTTTTAATATAATCTTTAGGAAATACAATTTTAATGTACAAAACTTATATTTTAACTTGTAAGATCACGTATTTTACAATAATGTGAAATATTCAATATTATACCTCACGTACTATCTCTAGCATACATCATACTTTTTTTCAAATACAAAATTGGGCTATCAATATGGACTCTGAAGCCATACAGCCTGAATTTGAATCCTGGTTTTGCTTTTCATGGGGCTTTCAGCAAATTATTTATTCTCCTCTTGGTTTCTCCATCTCTAAAATAGGGATGACAATGACACCTACTTTTCTGGAATATTTTGAATCACAGCTGATAGAATACTTGTCAGGTGCTTGGCACAGTGTCTGACGTACAAGAAGAGGTCATGATTGAAAGAGCACTGTTATTACCTCCAGGGTACTGAAAAGGAACTTGGAAGTGGTCACATGGACAAGTATGACTGTGTGGATCCAAGATTAGAGCTCATTTCGAATCTCCCCATAGCCTGTGTACTTATGGATGTCAGGTGATTTTTTTTTTCCTTCCTGTCTTAAGGAAAATCTATAAGAGAGAAGTATTTATCTTGTGTCTCCAAGTCCCAAATCAGTTATAACCAAATTTGCCTACAGTTTTGCTTTGCTATTACAAAAAAAAAAAAAAAAAAAATTCAAAATCCCACGCTTTTCCAGCTTTTCACTTTTTCAAACTGTCAGTGTTTTAAAAGTTGCTAGGAATTGTGATAATGTGTTTTCTTGGTTCTTTGTTTTCAAAAAGACTTACTGAATCAATAATCCTTGGTGAATCTTTAAGAACATCTGGTCTGGTGCCAGAGTTTTATTAATAGTGTCAGAAACAGCAAACTACAATCAGCTCATGAGGGGTTAAGGGCACTCCCTAACCAAAAGTACCCACTTCAGACAGAGCAACCCACTGATGAGATTTATTTCACTGAAGTTTGCAACAAATATGTTCCACACAATTATATTGTCAATAAATTTGTTTCTACAGAAATGTATCTTAACTTGTCAAGAGAGATTATTTTACGAGCCTCCTTTTATTTATTTATTTTTCCTTCTCCCTTCTTTTAATCATTCTCTCAGACAATTGATTTCAGCAGATAATATTTTATATATATATATAAATATATATGCATATATATGGAAAAACAAATAACCTATAAAACTACAGTATTCAGGAGGTCTACCAAGTTGATTGTTGCAAATAGTGACCCCCTTTATATAAATTCTCTCAAAATAAAACTATCTGAGATGATGATTTGTAACTGCAAAAGATATAAATGTTACATTCTCTTCCTTTTACCTTAATTCTTTCTTTTGTTTCCTCAAGCCCAAGTTTTATCAATCCTGTGGGTATTTTGTTTTATTTTCTATCCAGCAGTAGTTCCAGTTGCCCTAAATGTCTCTTAGCCCTCGCACTAGCTCTGGCTTGTTACCATGGCAGCAGCAGGATTCTAAATGCCAGTGGAAATGTGCAGTGCCTCTTGAGACCATGGACTCAAATTGGCACAGTGTTGCTTCCACCGCATCCTATCAGCCAAACCAAGTCACAAGGATAACATAGATTCAAGGAATGGGGAAGAGACTTTGCCTCTTTGTGGGGAGAGCTGAGAGTCACAGTCACATTGCAAGGGATATGGATACAGGGAGGAGGTAAATGACTGGGGACTTCTAGCAGTTAATATATCACAATCATGAAGGGAGTTGTCTACCGTATCCCCTGAGCCATCTATATATTCCTCTATAACCTACCAGGTGCCACTTCTGGCCATGATAGACTTCTTAGGACACATTGATGAGGGATGGTGAACAAATCTTTCTTTTTTTAAAAAATATTTTATTTATGTGTGAGAGAGAGAGAGAATGAAAGAGAGAGTGGGAGGGGTAGGGGTAGAGGCAGAAGCAGGCTCCCTGCTGAGTGGGGAACCCAACCTGGGACTTGATCCCAGGACCCTGGGATCATAATCTGATCTGAAGGCAGCCACTTAGCGGCTGAATGACCCACGTGCCCCTGAACAAATCTTCTTAATAGAGCTAGACCTGACAGGGAATTCCCCAAAGGAGACTGATGTATAGCATATCTGTAATTTTAATTCTTTTTATTAAAAAATACTTACCTTTATTAGGAATCATCAGAAATGATGCTAGTACCAGTCTTGCTACATTGACTCATCAATAGAGAAAAATCATATTGTAAAAAAAAAAGACCACTAAGTATGCATCTTCTATAAGCTAATAAATAGCAACTCCATTTGACATAAAAAGATATTACTTAAATAATTAAACCAACAAAAGTATAACTTCGACACCTCTACTTTCAAATGATGCTCTGGTTACTTTCAGGTAGAACTCATAGCTCTCATTTTTATTTGTTTTTAATCCTGGAAAAACTTTATCCAACATATTTCAGAGCTTTTTTGTTGTGACTGCTGGCAATCTCCTATTTCCAGTATCTCGCCTAGTGTTTTCCATCCCATTATCTTCTAAGGTCTAGAGAAATAAATATAGATTTGCTAATTTCTCTGTCTGATAAACTCTGATTTGTTCACCAACATCATCTAAAATGTTATGCTTCCTGAGAACATATGCGTAGGAAAAAAGCCAGGGGAGTGAGTGAATTTTGTGTGAAATGCAGTTGACAAAACAAAAGGGATTCACAAAACATAAAATAGTGACTTTATGAGCTAGTGAGTTTTGGCATCTACGATGATTTTTATTGAATGCTTTTGTTGTTGAAAATGAGCTTCCTTCCCTCAGAGCACAATTTCTTTCTTGTTGAAATGACTCTTGGTAAAGAGATCATCTGGTGTTTATGACGTGAATGTCTGCTGCCATTTCAGGGAAAGTCACATTGTGCTTTAATAATCCTTCCTTTTGCTGGAGAATCAAAATCAATGTGGAAGAAAATCTGTGAGATGGTTTATGGGGAAGGCAAATTATTACTGCAGCTGACAAGAGGACTGATATAAGAAGGTCATAGATAAATGATTTTAAGCCATTTAAAAAATTATATTTTGTGTGCCTCCTTTATTCTGAAAGAACTTCCTTAAAAATAGAAAAGAAAAAAGGAAAAACCACCTAACCTGACTTGTATATTGTTGTCCTCAAGATCATATATATTTCTTCTGAACAAACTTTGTAATTTTGTCTCCTTTCTTTTTATATCCCAGAGTCTATCTGGGGTGAATAATAGTGAGAAACCAAAAGACCACTTGGTCTGAGGGTTTCATTTAAAAAGTCTTAAATTTATACTTTTTAATATTGTCTCAAAATAAAACAGAGACACATATACAAGGCTGAATATTTAAACTATGCTATATTTTTGTAACTATATCTAGTTATGTATATGGAGATATCTATCTGTATATTTGATAACCTTATACTTTTTTCATTTCTTTACTTTTTATTACACTGAAAGCCTCAAAATTGGAATCTCTCTTTCCCTCTCTCTCTCTCTTTTAAAAAGATTTTATTTATTTGCCAGAGAAGAGAGACAGCAAGAGAGGGATCACAAGCAGGGGGAATGGGAGAGGGAGAAGCAGGTTTCCTGTTGAGCCAGGAGCCTGATGTGGGTCTTGATCCTAGGACCCTGGGATCACGACCTGAGCTGAAAGCAGACACTTAACAACTGAGCCAGCCAGGCAGGCCTCTGTCTCTGTCTCTCTCTCTTTTTTTTTTTTAAAGTAAACTCTACCTCCAAAATGGGGCTTGAACTTATGACCCTGAGATAAAGAGTTGTATGCTGTACTGACTGAGTCAACCAGGTGCCGCAAATTTGGAATATCTCTTGACCTATGAGAAGTATTGCTTTTCTTTGAATCTCAATTTCTGGTTCTTATTTTTATTATTATCTGCTTCAAAATTTAATCTGTCCTTTAAAAGCCAGTTCAAATCATACTTCCATAAAGCGATCTTTGGTCTTTTTAACTGGAAATAATCTCTCTCCTCTGTGATCTCATATTTCTGACATACACATCTTATGTCTTTATAGTAGGCTTCATGTGATCAAGGTTTCATCTTATTCTTCTATTATGTACTTAGAAAATAAAAAAATTGATTGTTTTTGAATAGGGGTCAGTGGTTTTATTCATATGAATCATCTGAATCATATGTTTTATTCATATGAATCATCTTTTATTACTTTTTATTCTTCTATCTTCTTCTCTCACTTTCTCTGTCTCACGGCTAGTTGGAACTAAAATTAGGGCAAAACGCTTTACATGCTGTGAAGCCAGCATTTCTGAGCTCAGAGTAGTTTTCAAAGTAGAACATGGGATTTGTTAAGAGAAAATCAGCCTTTGCAAAATTGGATTATGTATTCTATCTATTTTCAAAGATTTCCATTACTACACCCTCTCTAATATCAGTCTAATTTTGTGGGAAAGCTCAAGAGGTCTCTGCTTAACTCGAAAATCATTCTTCTGGACATACTCTGGGCTACTTGAAATGTGGTTAGTGACATCCTTGGTTCAGTGGCTAAAAACCATTCCCTGGAGCTCTCAAAGGTCATTAAACAGATGTGCAGTTACACTCTAGATTGAATTTGGCAATATCACTGCCAGATGGTTTCATTACGGTTATGTTTCCATTTTTCTTTCTTTACCCCTACTCATCTTTATGGGGTTCTGTCTTCAGCAAACAATTATGCCTTTAGGAAATCTTTGTATCACAGAAAATATTGATCACAGAAATATTGATCCTGAGTTGAGTTTCTCAAGATAGTAATTTTAGCACATAAGCCAGCTCTTTGTTGTATAGGTGACATTTCCTCAGGCTCGTTAAAGACCCAAGAAGGTGATCTTGTGTGTTGGGTGAATGTGTTATCCGCTAGAAGGGATAGCATTTTCCCTTTGGACAAGCAAATTAATTTGCCTTGCAGAACCCTGGAAAAGCTCTGTTGGAATGTCAGAAATTGGAATATCAGAAAATTCATAATAAGTGGTATTGAAGGGGCCCCAAGATAAGGGATTATTTAAAAGTCTGTAAACAAGAACCAGTTAGATTGACCTTGTCTTCTCCCCCATACTGGCTAATTAAGTTTCTAAACCTCTTCATTCCTACAGGAGACTAGAAATTTAGTCTTTAGAAAAAGTGAAACCAAGGTGTTTACAAAAATAGGCTGTGGGATGCATTTAATTCTAGGGGCCACCCTGATAATTAAGGAGCACTAGACATCAAGACAAATCAAGAGAAAAAAGGAAATCACTGGAGGAAGCAGAGATGATACAGAGAGCAGAAGAAAACATCAAAGAAACTAAAGTCATTATCCTTAGAGAGGTAATAAAAGCATGGCATCCATTAATCAAGAACAAGATATAATAAAAAAGGTACAATCAGAATATGGAAGAATTCCAAGAAATTAAAACTAAGATACCTGAATTAAAAATGAGTTCAAAAGAAAAGTCAGGAGATAAAGTTAAGAGAATTCCTAAAAAAAATAAAAAGACAAATAGATAATAGGAGGGAAAGGATAAGAAAATGAGAAAGTAAAGATAATCTTATTTCTGAATGTGTAACATCCTACTTACATAAGTCCCAAAAGAAGAGAATAAACAGAAATGAGGAAATTTTCAATTAGATATATTGGCAAATTTCCCAGAGTTGAAATACCTGTGACTCCAGATTGGAAAATCTCACTTAATTTCTAGCACAAGAAATAATGATGAACTTTTATCGATGCTACTCATGATGGCATTTCAATACCAGAAGAGAAAATGCTTCAAAAGTAAAACTTTGATCAAAAATTAGAATTGGTTGAAACAATCTGTTGGGGGAAAGGTTCTGTGCATAGTTGTCTCTTGCTGATTTCAAATCAGTTCTACTAAAAAAAAAATGGTGGTAGAAATTTAGCAATTACATCCTAAAATATTGATGTAAAGGTGTATTGGATAATTAAAAACAAAACATAAAATCCTAGAAAAGTCAATTCATAATGGGTAAGAGCCTCCACACACTTTTCATGTCTTTTGGCAAGATGTACTAAACTGATTAAATTCTCTATGTAGAAAATTGCCTTTTAGAACCATTTGGGATCCTAAAATCCTTTCATATTTTATCATTTGTTCTTTAAAAATACCTTATGTTGAAGAAATGTCTACTGCCTTTGAATATGATGTTGTAAATTATATTTTGTTTCACAGACCATGATTGATTGTTTGAGGGATCAAGTGGTTTGTTACACAACAGTACCACTGAGGGGCTAAAAATTAAGGTTGCACAAGTCAGTATTTTGTTCATTTTATTAGTTTATTCTGTCTTACATAGCTTTAGGATTGATTTGCTCATCTAAGAACTGCCCCCCACGCTGGGATTCTGTTTTAGTGATCCAAGAATTAAGGCCGTCTTTTATCTTGAGTTGTACTAACTTGGGCTCTTGGATCACTGTGAGTAGCTTGCCAATACCAAAGACTTTAGCTCTTCAGGAAGCCTTTAACTGAAAATATTCCCCTTCCTCCCTCGTTGGCTGAATCAGGATCTTGTTTCCGGTACTAGAAATGAAGTGCCATCCAGTGACCACGTCCAGATGGCCCGAGGTCTGAAGGGGACTGTGGATCTATGAAAAGACTGTGTGTTGCTCTTCAAATTGGAGACTTGCTCTTGGCAGAGGAGGGCTTTGAAGTTGCTTTGTGAAGTCAATGAAAAGCATTAGGAAGCACCCGCATGAAAGGGCTCTTTTCTTCATCAGGTCTGCTGCTCGCAGAGGAGATGATTACACTTCGTTAGTCATCTCCTTTCCCTGTGAAAACCAACTACGGAGTTCTGTGCCATGCTCAGCACGCGTCTTCTTCCTAGGCCACCAAATCTCACAGAATGTTAATTGTGCTTTTAGGAGCACAGGGCTGTGTTCTTCTGTGGCTCCATTTAGAAATAAGACCCGTTAAAATGAATTAGTGCTTTTTAGAAAAATGGCATAATTTCACCCCCGAAACCACGGGGAGCAAATTGAATTTAGGAGCTGACATTTCGCAAGGGACTGCTGAAATGTTGAAAAATGAAGAGACCAAGAACCAGTGGCTTCCCTAGACACGGAAAGGGTTCTAAAAGCAATAATAGTCCTACAGTTTGGTTTCTAGAGGTCAAGAAACTGTCCTTTTCTGGAAGGTAAAATGTTCGTGGGGAAAATAAAAGTCCCAACTTTGGTATATTTGTGGCCTGAAAGAGATGAGGGATGATGGTTTTTACTTGGGGTGCATTTGCTGTAGAAGCAGAACCTGCTCTTCTAACCTGAAGAAACGGGTTTAAAAAACTGAGAGTCCACTGAGGAATGAAGTCTTAGTTCCCTTCCTGCAGGAAAGGCAGTCTGAAGTCACCAGTGTAGAGTCATTGAGTTAGGTCTGTATGCACCCTTTTTCCACTGAGGGCACAGTGACTCATGTCTGGGTTCCAGTTACCTGCCTTTCCATCTACCTTCCCCAACACCTCAAAAGCATTATACCTTCCTTCCTTGCTGCTTTCTTTTTGCAATTATTTGCTGCCCTACTATACACTGACTTTGAACTCGAAGTCGTGTTAATGTTTTCAACTTGTCTTAGACATGCTATTCTTGCCTCTATAATGAGATTGTTCACTTTTTTGATTCAAGGAACCTGCCTTATTATTATTTTTAAAAAATTTTATTACTGCTTAGTTCAACTGGCAACATGGCAGGTGTTCAGGGTTCTCAGGTAATTTATATCCAAACTGAAACACGTTTGAGAGTAAAAATGGATGCTTTCCAGTTTTGTGCTGAGACAGCAAGTGAAAATTGTGACATAAGGTCAGTTTGTCAACATGTATTTGCAAAATGAAATTAATTTCTCCAGTGATCTCCTACCCATAATTCTTAACCTTTATACCTTTCTTTCTTTCTTCCTTCCTTCCTTTCTTTTTTTTAGATTTTTAAAATTTATTTGAGAGAGAGAGAGCGCGCGTGCAGGGGGAGGGGCAGATGGCAAAGCAGGATCCACACTGAATAGGGCACCTGACGTGGGGCTTGATCCCAGGACCCTGGGATCATGACCTGAGCAAAAGGCAGATACTTAACCCACTGAGTAACCCAGGCATTCTCCTTCTCCCCTTTCTTATCTCAGGAAACTTCCTGCTGGGACTTGAACAACTTCACTCCCTGTAAAGCCTTTTTAGGGAAATTGTGCTTCCTGAGATCACATTAGATGTCTTGTGACTTGTTCCCTTTTATGAGCTATTACATTCTTCCTGACTCCTCCAATTTGTTAAACAAAAAATCCAGCAGTATTTCTTCCCAACCAAACTCTTGAAGATAGAATCCCCAGGAAGTCATTCCATCCAAGATATTTCAAATTATACCTGTTCTTGGATATAGGTTATTAAACCATCAGTCTCTCTCTTGAACAGATTTATAATTCTAGGTGGGAGAAAACAGTTCCTGTTTATGGGGGCCTGATTATATTCTAGGCTCCTCACTGCATATCTCTGATTATCACAAAGTATCATACTCTTCCAAAACTTGTCTTGTGAAATAGTAGATCTTTCTGTGTATTATTGAACATTATGTGAAAAAAAAAAAAAAAAAAAAGCCTTTCCTTAATCAAGCAAATTTGAGAAATGCTATGCTGAAGTTAAAGGTGTTTCTTTACAGGGTGCCTGGGTGGCTCAGTCATTGGGTGTCTGCCTTTGGCTCAGGTCATGATCCCAGGGTCCTGGGACAGAGCCCTGCATTAGGCCCCTGTTCAGCAGGAGCTTGCTTCTCTCTCTCCCACTCCCTCTGCTTGTGTTCCCTCTCTCACTATATCTTTCTGTAAAATAAATAAATAAATAAAATCTTAAAAAAAAAAAGAATGTTTCTTTACTGCAGCAACTCCATCATTAATAAGCTAGTGTACTTTATCAATTTCCAAGAGAGGGCTATAGTAAGCATTTTTTGAACTAAGGAACTAATACCCTATCTTCTTCTTTGACCCTCCCTCTTTTACCCCCAAACCAGGGAACATCAGCCATGTCTATTAAAAAAAAAATACTGTTTGGAAAAATCTAAATTAATATTACCTTTTACCTTTCTAGACTAGGTTTCATTACAATTCTTCAATGCAGGCTATTCCCTGATTTGAAACATAGTCAGCAGTCTTATACTACTTTGATAGCTCTAACTGTGGAGTTAATAAAGATAATAAAATGATTTGTCAGGGATAAATGAACAGACTCTGAAAGAAGAAATGTTTACCTCATGTACTTACATATAACGGACTTTAAAGCATTCTTAGTTGTTTCAGAAATAATCCTCAATTCCCTTGGCTAAGAATCTAGTGACATCCATTATCTATTGTAGCAAAGAAATAGTTTCCATTCTGGTTCTATCTGTATTCTGCTGAGTATCTCCATATGGGTTTTGTCCCACAGAATACGATCTGTCAGTTTCTTCCTTCAGGGCTCTTACAAAGGAAACCAGCCTTTGATTATGTACCTATTTAAAGTGTAGTCTTTAAGGATCAAGCCCTTATTAATAGTCTTTTACAAAAGGATATGCTTTCTTCTAATACGTTTGGCTAACCACCGGCTGCCTTTTTATTTGCATTAATATATAAAAATGATTTCTTGATGTTTTGGTTCTCTGTTTCACATGCTGTGTTTGTGGATGGGGGATATTTTAAATTTGCTTTGGCAAATTCCTCTTGGACTCCGAATTAAAAATAGGCCCCTGCTGTCGCTTTGCAAGATCACTGATGTCATAAGATTAAAAGTTCCACATCTGCAGTCGTTCCTCAGTGTTTCTTAAATCCCTTCAGTCTCTAGATTAATTTACCACATCTGTATGAAACCCTCAGATGTGCTGTGCTTGTGCTAGGCACAGCAGAAATAAAGATAAAAAAGATATTTGGGGTCCAATAGTGTGTTGCTATGGGTATGTACTGTCTCTGTTTTTCAGATGGGGTTGCTAGGTCATTTAGGAAAAAAAAAGACACATTTGGTGCAAATTTATAGCCCAGATGGGAAAAGCTATGATGTGGAAACTTCAATCTTGACAAAATTTATATCACTTAAATTTTATATTAGATGGGATCTCTTATATTCATACAATTATATTAATAGTAAATAATATATTAAGAAGGGGCACCTGGGTGGCTCAGTGGGTTAAGCCGCTGCCTTCGGCTCAGGTCATGATCTCAGGGTCCTGGGATCGAGTCCCGCATCGGGCTCTCTGCTCAGCAGCGAGCCTGCTTCCCTCTCTCTCTCTCTCTCTCTGCCTGCCTCTCTGTCTACTTGTGATCTCTCTCTGTCAAATAAATAAATAAAATCTTTAAAAAAACTAATATATTAAGAAAAAGCACACGTGTGATTGGCATTTATTCCCAGTGAACATAAATTTGATATACTATAATGAGCAGGCTATACATATTAGCTAGGCCAAAGGCTAGGTGATTTTTAATTGTGAGAGATATTGCCGAGTTGTCATCCATAGATGTTGGGCATTAATTTGCTCATCCATAGCAAGGAACAAAAATGCCTCTTTCCCAAACACTTGCCAACACAGAGGAAGTTATCAGATTTTTAAATCTTTTTTAATCTGGTGCATGAAAAATGCTATCTCATAATTTTAGTGAACATCTTTTCATATATTTAAGAGTCATTTGTATTTCTTTCTTTTAATCAACTCTCTGTCTTTCCCATTTTCCTTCTGGAGAAGAAATGTCTTGGCAAAGATTTTCGGTTCAACTAATGGCATTATTATTATCCTATATTCAGATACAACATTAACAATAAATATAGATGTATAGAGTCTGGTCATTTTTTAAGATGGAAGTGCCAAAGAGTGGATGGATGATTTATAGTTTTATTATAAATTTTTATGGATGCCTGGGTGGCTCAGTTGGTTAAGTCGCTGCCTTCGGCTCAGGTCATGATCCCGGGGTCCTGGAATGGAGTCCCACATCTGGCTCCTTGCTAAGCAGGGAGCCTGCTTCTCTCTCTGCCTCTGCCTTCCACTCTGTCTGCTTGTGCTCCTCGCTCTCTCTTGCTCTGACAAATAAATAAATAAATAAATAAATAAATAAATAAATAAATAAAATCCTTATTATAAATTTTTAACCCAGGTTAAGTGGATGTATGCTACTTCACAGTTATTTCTTCTTGTGCTATATAAACTGACAAAATTATTCACTATTGTAGCTATTGCCAAATATTTTTAATGGAGTTTAGACATTTTATGATTTTACTCTTCATCATGTTCTAATCAAAGATAAAATAGATAAAATGGCTTTGCTTTTTCTTCCTTCTTTTCAACCTTTGTAACTGACAGACTTTTTTTTCTGTTGCTCTGAATGAAGAATCAGCCAAAAGGCAATGAAAACCTGAAATTAAGAACAGCAATAGTACTAAGGTTCCACCCAAATAATTTTAGGGATATTTATGATAGTAAGTCTTTTCTAAATATTTATTAAAAACCAAAAGTATTCTCATGAAATAGGCTTACCACAACTATTTTGTAACTCTTGCAGAAACTGAGATAAGATGAGTTTACTTGCTCAGAATCAATCTGCGTCATCACAGCACTGTGAGGTTTCTCTTTAGGATCTGGTTTCACTGTCTTATTTTGTTTGCCAGTTGCTACTAATTATCGTGCCATTGTCTGCTTACTATGTAGCAGGGGCTGGCAGCATCCAGAACTCAAGGATACAAATATAATAATATTTGGCCCTTATCCCTAAAGAAATACATTGTTTTAACAGACCTATGGAGATATAATTGAACTTTTTTTTTTTTTTTTTTTGAGAGAGAGAGAGCGAGCGAGCCCACAAATGGTGGGGAGAGGGGCAAAGGAAGAGAGACTCTGAAGCCGACTTGTGCGGGGTGTAGAACTCGATATGGGGCTCGATTTCACGACCATGAGATCATGATTTGGAGGCTTAACCAACTGAGGTACCCAGGTACCCCATGGAGGTATAATTGAACTTTAAATAAACCACATATATCTAAAATGTACAATCTGAAGTTTTGAGACTCACAAAACCATCACTGCAATCAGGATGATGAATATATCCATCGCTCTCCCAAATTTCCTTGTGTTTCTTTGTAACGCCTCTTCTCTTTCCCCCTTCCTCAGACAATCTCTTGTCTGTTTTCTGTCACTGCAATTTACATTGTATTTTTAAAAATTGTATATGAATGGACATATTGTATGTATTCTTTTTGTTTGGTTTCTCTTGCACAACTGCTTTTGAGATTTACTCATGTTTCTGTGTGTATCAATAGTTACTCCTTTTTATTGCTGAGAAGTATTCAACTATAAAGCTAAACCCTAATTTATTTATCTGTTTATTTGTTGTTGAACATTTGGGCTTTTTTCAGTTTGGGGCTATTATAAATAAAGCTGTTATCACTATTTGAATACAAGTTTTTATATAAACAGATGCTTTCATTTTTCTTAGGTAAATGCCTAGATGTGGAACAGCTGGGTTATACGGGAGGTGTATATTACACTTCTTAAAAGACTACCAAACTGATTTCCAAAGCCATTGTACCATTATATGAGAACTCCCCTCACTCTATATCTTTGGTAACATTTGATATGGCCAATCTTTTTCATTTTAGGCAATCTACCAGGTTTGTAGTGGCACCTTATTATGGTATGAATTTCCTTTCTTAATTAATAATAATGAGCATCTTTCCAGGTCTTCTTTGGTCAAGCATTAGTTCAAATATTTTGTCTATTTTTTTTATTGAGCTTTTTTCTTATTATTGTATTTTGAGAATTTCTTATATAGTCTCATGTAAGTCCATTGTAAGATAGGTAATTTGCAAATAATTTTTCCCACTGTGGCTTGCCTTTCCAATTTGCTATTGAGATAATTTTAGCTCTAGTGAGAAGGGACATTTACTCAGTGATGGGTAGCTCAGGGAAATTTTTACACACTGAAAATTGAAGGATGAATTGGAAGTCCCCTGGTTAAAAAATGTGTGTGTGTGTGTGTATGTAGAATAAAGTAGTATGTCATGAAAATCTAAAGTAGTATGACATGAATTTGTTTATCAGATTATTTTAGTCCAGGACAGGAAAGAGTCTAAAAAACATGAAAATTTGAAAAGGGCTACTGATAGGTGGATGGGCCATGTGGGAAGAGTGTAAAAAAGAGACTAGGGGCTGGCAGAAATCTCATTCTGTACCCTCACTATTCTGTTTTTCTTTTGTTTCAGACTGGCAGGTGACAATTAATTGACAGCTGGGACTTAAGTACCCAGATATGATGGAAATTTGGAGATGTCATCTTGGAAGTTAAGGATATTTGTCTTTCTGAGCAGTAAATGAGGTGATTTTCCTCCGAGTGCTTGAGGTTATTGACTAATAGGCTGGAAGGAGGAAGACCAATAGGATTCACTAGAGGTTTCTGACTCCATTGCCCATAGTTCACTGATAACCAAACAAGTGTACAGATAATATCTTCAGGTCAAAGTACATCAAACTGAGCTTGTGAGCCAAGGATAAGAAGGAGATTGCAATTTCTATCTCAGTAAATCGAATTATCTAAACCTGTCCACCCTGCTTTCCCTGCCAGATTTGAGTAATTTTACCTTGAAGGAAGAAGCAAGAATTCTGTTTGTTGAGTTGCATTTGCATTAAGATCAGTACACCCAGAAATACCCTCTGCCTTTGGATCTAGCAGTCAAGGACATTGATTATATTGGTGGCTTTAAAGTTGAAACCAAGTTCATGGCATGTCACTGATTATGAATTAGGCATTTTTTAAGACAATAAATAATGTATATTTCTTCTGAGAGAAATACATCCTGATTTGAACACAAATGATTGACGCTTGGATAAATCTTTGGTTTATTTAAAAAGTTTGTGAAAGCAGGTAATCATTAAAAAATGTTAATATAATAAGCAATTTATAAATTCACATTTGACTTATCAATATTTTGTGTAGGGTTAAGGGCTATTCTTCATTCATTCAATAAATATTTATTGAACTCTTACTAGGTACTATTGAAGGCTTTAGAGATAAAACAATAAGTAAAATAGACAAATAGTCCTGTCTTATCACTTACTTAGGAGGGGAGTCAGGGTATGTGGGGGTCATGGGAATGCTCCCACAAACTTCCTATGGCAGGAAGCATAACTGAGCCCTAGCTGGTTATGTCCTCCCTACTTTTCTTCACATACTTAGATAATCACTCTTACAACCAGGCTTTCTGGTAGTTGAGGTTACTGTGAGAAACAAAGTACAATAATTGTCTTAAAAGAATGCCAAAATTCAGAAACACAGACAAGTAAATGGATAATTATAATACATAATATTTAGATCCATATAAAAATATGAATGATGAATTATAAAAGCCCTTGAAAGGAGATAATTCACCATATTTGGGAGAATTAAGGAAATCTTCATAGAAAAGGTAATATTGAACTGAGTTTTGGAAAGTTGGGGGTAAAAGGAGAGATTGAGCACTGCCTCCTTAAAATGAGATTTCTTGAGAGCTTGGTAGTTCAGGAGACAGTGACTGGGCACTTCCATGTGCCAGGTGCTGTGTAGGAGTGGAGACTGAGAAAACAAATCATGATTAAATGAAACAGTTGTTTTTAATATTTTTCTGATCGTGCCATTATGGTCATGTGTTTTTAAATGAATCTTTATCTCTAAGAGACCCATTCTAAAATTTTTACAAGTACACTTACATGATATCTGGATTTTCTTCAAGATGTTATCTTGGGGAGAGCAAGGGACAGGGAATAAAACAAGGCCAGATCAGGCATAAATTGATAATTGGTGAGGCTGGGTAATGAGTACCAGAGGTTCATGAGACTATTTTTCATAATAAACCGTTAAGAACAAAACAAGAAGATTTGGTTTCTGACTTTGAAAAATCTCATAGTCTATCAGGAAGAGAAATCTAAACATGAGTTTAAAACATTATGAGGAGAAACACTTAACCTCATAGAAAGGATGTATAATGTTACAGAATGAAATAAAAGTTATTTATAAATAAAAATTAACTCTAGCTAGTTCTACAGTATGAGGGTTCATTGGTAATTCACTTCAGTGAGCAAATAAATCTCCATTCAGCTCCCTTGCCTTTAGAGACTGGGAAGGAAGAGAGAAAAGTTAGATTCAGATAAAATGATCTATGATTATCAGAGTATATGGATGAGTCTTTGGAGCCAGAGTTTGTATTTTTGAACTGCTGGTGTTTGGTGACAATGCAAACTGGTGTAGTCACTCTGGAGAACAGCATGGATGTTCCTCAAAAAGTTGAAAACAGAGATACCCTACCACCCAGCAATTGCATTACTATGGATTTACCCCAAGGATACAAATGTAGTGATCCGAAGGAACACCTGCATCCCAGTGTTTACAGCAGCAATGCCCATGACAACCACACTATGGAAAGAGCCCAGATGTCCATCGACAGATGAATGGATAAAGAAGATGTGGTATATATATTTATACAATGGAATACTACTCAGCCATCAAAGAATGAAATCTTGCCATTTGCCATGGTGTGGATAGAACTAGAGGGTATAATCTTAAGCAAGATAAGTCAATCAGAGAAAGACAATTATATGATCTCACTCATATGTGGAGTTTAAGAAACAAAACAGAGGATCATAGGGAAAGGGAGGGAAAATAAAACAAGATGAAACCAGAGAGGGAGACAAACTATAGGAGACTCTTAATCATAGGAAACAAACAGGATTGCTGGAGAGAAGAGGGGTAGAGGCGTAGGGGTAACTGGGTGATGGGCATTAAGGAGGGCACGTGATATAACGAGCTCTGGGTATTATATAAGACTGATGGAATCACTGACTTCAAACTCTGAAACCAATACACTGTATGTTAATTAATGGAATTAAAATATAAATAAATAAATAAATGCTGGTGTTTGTAAAGAGGTGAGCAACATTAGAAGATACCTCTCTCAAAGTTGGTGGGGATAATAGTGAACCCTCTGTGTGTGTTGCTGCTACATAACCTCATTCATGTCCCTAGAATTTCCCAAAAGGCTACCACACATACAAATGTGTGTTTTTCATTTTTCTGTTTTTCCTTTTGCAGGAAACAAGGAAATAAAGCTGAGTTTCACATGATGGAACACCACAGTCATGGGAGGTGATAATGAAGGATTCTGGAACAAATGCATTAGTG
The DNA here is from genome assembly GCF_922984935.1 of Meles meles. Lineage (NCBI taxonomy): Eukaryota > Metazoa > Chordata > Mammalia > Carnivora > Mustelidae > Meles > Meles meles. The sequence continues at coordinate 158,382,469 of NC_060066.1, read as the reverse complement.
GCAGGAGAGGGTTAACCACAGAAACCCTGCGAAAAAGGATCTAGGATTGGACTGGAGGTTGTATATGCTGACATGTGGGTTAAAATTCGATTTGGCTGTACCAAAAAGTAGGGTGAAGCTAATGTATTTAAGTCACTAATGTTTCGTTGGATAGTTTATTAGAGGCTTCATTCTGTTAAGCAAGGAGAAAGGGCCCTGGGCAACATTAATGCCCCACATGCCCATGAGGAAGAAGACCCTTAGGAAGGGGCCTGGGTATTTCTGAGAAAGGGATAGAAAATGCTTTAAGGAGAGTGATAAAATACTTACTTCCAAATGTGGTGCTCCCTGGATCCTTGGCCTCCACTTTATTTCATACTAGAAAGAGACAGGCAATTGACTCTGAGGACCTAGCAATGATCCCTGGAGAAAATTGTAATTATCATCAGTAAGATATTTACTTCAATGCTTGTTTGCTTTCAAATGTGCTTTAAGTAAGATGAAATCAACATGGGATTTCTTCAGAAATTTTGATCTTCACCCAACTGCTTTAATGATTTAAATTGTGTAATTCAGCTTTGTGCAATTGTTTGAACTAGCTCTCAAGCTAAAATTGTGGTGGTCAATAAAATTTCTGAATTCAGTCATTTGGCAATTTTGTCATTAAAGAAAAATAATTTTAGAGCCAAGAAAAATAGTAGCCAAAACGGTTGGAATAAAATTAATAGATCATAGTAAGTAAGTGTCAGCTATTGAGCCGAGTGAAAATCCAGGTTCTGTCCAAGTAATTTTTCTATGCTCTATGCTCTAGTGTGCCCTACAGGCACTAGTTAATACCAGTTATATCCAGGTCTTAAATCCTGCTGCTCTGAAAGGAACATCAAGAGTACAGAGTCTCAAGGACGAGAGCACCTGTTCTCAAATCCATTTGAAGTTTCAGCTAAAAGTATTAATTAACTGGGCACCTCTACTGAAATAGAGTACCCTGCAGGTCCCTGACTACCAAGCTTCAGGTAGGATGCTCTTTTGAAGAGAGTCAAGATATTTTTGTTTCGAATATAGACCAAGGATTAGAGCCTGCTCTTACATTATGACATTCACTGCTCTGAATCCTAGCAGCAGGCACTTGGAAGAAAGTCACATCTAGCAGAGGCCAAATGAGAACTTGGGTGGTTCTGAACCAGATTCATAGCACACTGTTTTTTTGTTTTTAAGATTTCATTTATTTATTTGACAGAGAGACACAGATAGGGGGAACACAAGCAGGAAAGTGGGAGAGGGAGAAGCAGGCTTCCTGCTGAGCAGGAAGCCCTATGTGGGGCTCTATCCCAGGACCCTGGGATCATGACCTGAGCCGAAGACAGACGTTTAATTTAATTAATGTTTATTGGACTAGGCACTTTCATGTCTTTCAGTATTATGTTGTTTGAACAGAATTGGTTCTTGCAAGGATCTTCACACTCTAGCCCCTGACGTATCAACTACTGAAAACATGGTTATGTTTTTAAAAGAGAGTATCTTTTAGATATTCATCCTACCCTTTAATAGATAAAATTATGTGATACTTGGGATTATTATCAGAACATAGCCATGCTCAGTATGTATTGTTTGTGACTACTTTTGTACTGTAATGGCAAGAGTTGAGTAGTTGTAGCAGATTCCAAATGGCTGGTCCTTGCAAAGCCTCAAATATTTAGTATCTCAATCTTCACAGAAAAATTTGCCCACAAACGCGTTGCGGTCTTGACTAGATTTGCCTACGTGTTTAAGAAACAAGGTTCTCATATGTTCTAGAAAATGTGAGGTTTTACTTTGGTGCCATCTTAATACTACACTGTCACTCTAGCTTTTACTCACAGCTCCAACAGATATCATCATAGTAGAATGTATCTGCAGGTAGGGTATAAAAATATTTACGCAAAAAATAAAAAATTGATAGGTAACTATGAACACTTAATGATATGCCACTGTGTCATAACTGTTAATTACTTGGCTAGAATATAAGATATAAAGATAGATGCTTGTTTGGTTGTGTCCTATCCATTATTTGCTCTCTTTTCATCTGATAGTAATGTCCTGGTTTCCTTTGGGAAACATTTTTGTAAATGCATATTTGTGTATATAGAGTGTATATATATACACTGTGGTATATATATATATAGAGAGAGAGTGTGTATATAGAGTGTATGTAGAGTGTATGTAGAGTGGTCAGATTCTTACATATTTTGAGGATAGAACCAGTAAGATGTGTGGTTTCTATGGAAAGAGAGGAATTAAGAAAGTCTCTAAATCTTTTGGTCTGATCATGTAGAAAAAGCATCTACCACCATCAGGATGATATATTTGTTTATGCTTTGCCTTCTTCTAAAAGTGGCTTGAGATCAAGGACTTTCTCTTTATTCCTAGAAACCAGAAGAACACCTGGTGTATAACACACTTTCAGTAACTGGTTGTTGAATGAATAAATGTGTAAGTATGTCCATGCCATAGATTTCATAGATGTGAAATTCTATGTAATCAAAGAGAATGTACACATTTAATTTGATATATTTGAAATTAACCTCTACAACAAATTTGAAAAGTCAGTTCCAAAACTGTATATGAGAATGCCAAAATTTCAATGAATGAGCAATTTGGTAAGCACAATAGTGCCATTCTCTGCATCATACCCCTCACCTGAAAGATGTTCATTGGTTGTACCACACACACACTATGAAGTGGTCCATGTTCTAATGCCCAGAAGTTGTGAATAGGTTACCTTAATTGGTCAAAAGGACTTTGACATTGTGATTAAGGGCAAGGACCTTGGGCTAGGAACAGGCTGTGGTCAGAGTGATGTGACTACAGAAAATAGAAGTATGGCCAGGAAGAGATGACATGGCTGGCTTTGAAGACAGAGGAATTTGCCTACACCAATCAAGCAGGAGTAATGGGCAGGGCGAGGAGAGGGTGGGTGTTTCAGCAGGGAGGCAAACCAATAGAGCAGCATGACATTTTTAAGTATTTTTAAGTACAGGTAAGCCTAATATTAAATTTTAGGTCATTTATGTAACATTGATGTAAACCACATGCATTTCCCTGAGCCTTCAGTAATGTCTGCTGTACATGAAATGCATTTTAAGGAATCAAAGAAAAATGGCTAACTATCATGCCCGAGTAAGTGCAGAAATGAAAGAAAGGAAGAATTGCATGAGGTGATGCTGAGATTCTCCTACTACCAGGAATTGGAGAGTAAAATGATCATGAGAATGGGTCTTCAGAAACACAGATATACTGGGAAAGATGTGGCATGAGGGAAAGGCTGAAGTATCACCAGTGTTAAAACTGGGATCAGAGGCATGAGGGAGAGAGAGTAGAAAATGTTTTAGTAACAATACCTTAGTGTGAATTAGTTCTTCCATGGATTTACTTTATTGATTTACTCCATGTCCTGGGAAATATCAAGCAACAAAATTAAGCTATCTAGGAAAAGAAGGATCTTTGGAGAAATTGTAGTAACAAAGAAAGTATCATAGGGAAACTTCACCCACTTCTTCAGAGGTAGGACAGGACTCCGTGAACCATCGATCACCCCTTATATCAGACTGGCATATGTCAGGGAATTCGGTCCACAGACCCAGCCGTGTCCTCTGCAGGTAACTTGCCATTTCTTCTAGAAAACTATTTTTTATGCTTATTTACTTTTAAATTTAATGAAATCAAATGTGAAACTAAACACCTTGAGAGACTTCGATTCTCAAAGAACTACTTTTATGATGCAGGTATTTAGCTCTATGCCCCTGAGTTCAAGCTAGTTCTTGGGCCGAAATTATGGGGGTCAAATAAAATTATTTGGAAATTATGAGCACATTTCCTAGACAATCTTGCCAATAAAGAATAAAGTGCATTGGCAATCAAGTAAGATTCTAACCATTATCTGTAGGTAACAAATAACATGGGCATTTTGACTAAGGAGTAGCAGAAGGATTCAGCTCCTATCTAGATAATTTTCATTTCGCCCATTATATAATCCACTGATATCCTGGTATTAAATCCTGGAAGCATAAAGTTAAGATCAAGCATACGGATCTATTGAGTGCACAAACACATTGTATAAGGAAACTGGCACCAAAATTAATTAATTTGGCTGAGAAAATTGATTAAAGTGGCTGAGATATTCAAATCTGATCCCCAGAGGTTATTGACTATTTAGCTCCCCATAGTCCAATCTTTGGAGCTAAATCATCACATCCTGGTTTGAATGTAGACCACGGATTGGAGCCTGCTCCTGTTTCATGATCCTTGTTGATCTGAACCATAGCATAAGAGCTCCAGGAGAATAACATATTAACAGAGCCCACATAGGGAGCTGGGTTTCCTCCCTTTATTTTGTCCACAGAACATTTTTGGATGCCGCGACATTTGTCGCATACTTTACAGAATTAATTTGCCTTCATATGCAAATTATCATTCTTCTCTTTGATTTTCCTCAATCCTGCATTGTTATTTGATTAGAATGCTTATTTCCCCTATCTGGCTCATTTATATATTCAAGGGGCAAAGTATTTTATTTTTTTTTTAAATTTTATTTATTTATTTGACAGACAGAGATCACAAGTAGGCAGAGAGGCAGGCAGAGTGAGAGGGGGGAAGCAGGCTCCCTGCTGAGCAGAGAGCCCGATGTGGGGCTTGATCCCAGGACCCTGGGATCATGACCTGAGCCAAAGGCAGAGACTTTAACCCACTGAGTCACCCAGGCGCCCCAAATATTTTATGTTTTAATAAATAATTATGTTTTGGTCTCAGCTTGAAGTTAAATGATGTGATTTTTCTCCTTTTTAAGTTGGATATTGCCTTACCCAATTTTTCGTGGGCTATTTAGCTCAAAGTTTGGCAGCAAGATATTGCTATGATATATAGATCCTCAATTGTAGTGGAAGTTAGGTTTATATATTAAAATGTAATAACTGAAATGTTCATGCTACCTTGGTGTAAATAGCACACTTGTAAATACATTCTTCATTTAGCAGCTATTTCTTGCCAAATTACATGTGTTCTAGGCACTTGGAAGGATAGTAAAGTGCACTTTCTTGTCCTCAAGAGCTTTCAATATATTATAGGGGAGAAAAGGAAGTTAACAAATTAATGTTCTATAAAGGATGGTGACTGAGTCAGAAGAATTCATAGGAGAGCAAGCTTACACTTGGCTGAGGTCAGAGAGGTTGTTAGGCCTATGCCAGAGTTGGTGAGCTCCTCACCTCCTTGGAGAATCCCCACTTATTCTACTGGCCAGATGCCCGTGTGCAGGGCATGTCTTATACAACTCATCCTGCGGTCTTGGCTTGGGGTGATTATATATGGCTTTATGTAAATAGCAGCTTTGAGCTGAGTGAAAAGATTATACAAGTGTTGGAAAGGAAAGCTTGAAAATGTGGTTTAAGGCCAATTGGAGAGGACTGTGAAGTATAGGCAGAGAAGTTTTATCTTAAACTTCTTAAAATGACCAATTATATATATACATATATAATTATATAAAAAATTAATATAAATTAAATGTAAATATATTCATATACTTTTATAAATATATTTATATATTTTGATATATGTATATGTTTATAATATATATTATGTATAGACAGAAAAATAATATATAAAATATAATAAAATATAAAATATATTTTATATATTTATACATTAATATATTTATATATAAATATATAAATTATTTATATAGTATATATCTATAAATCTATATAAATATATTTATACATAATATAGTGATTAATGTATTAATTACTATATAATATATAATATATAAACATGTATAAATATATAAATATAAATTCATGCATACATATATAAATATATTTATATAAATGTTTATATAAAACACAAATTATTAGAAATTATATAAGATACAAAATGTTAAAAATTTATATACTTGAAGTATAAATATATATTTATATATTAAAACATGTAAAATATAAAGTATATTTTATTATATTTTATATATTATATAAGATATATAATATGTATAAGTAAATAATTCATATATTTAACAATATATTTATATTCAAGATAAATATAAATAACTAAGATATATTTATTAATATATTTATTAAGATATATAAAATAAATAAAATAAAATATAAAATATAAAAATATAATAAGATATATATCTTATATAATATATAGATAAAATAAAATATAAAAATATATTTTATATTTTATAAAAATGTAAAAGAAGGTAATATAAATAAAAATGAATATATTAATATATTTAAATATTATATATATTATTTTCATATATATTTCATATATATATATATAAAAATTGAAGCACATCTGAAATATTGACTGTCCCTCCCACTTTCCAAATCCCACTACCCCACCCTTTTTGGGGGTAATCATGCTAATCTATTTGGACACACACACACACACACACACACACACATCCCTACAGAATTACATCTATACAAGCATATACATGTACTCATGATTCTATAAAAATTATTCAATCACATTAAAAAATTAACAATTTATCTTTGCCATATTTCTATGTCATTATATCCATATCAGTTTCATTTACTTCTGTTAAAATTTACATAAGCAACATACAAATATATTCTTTATAAGATTCACAGAATAAAAAATGTAGGAGCAAACTATTAATGTCCCTCTTAACTTCCTCTCATTTTTCCAGATGTAACTGCTCACAATGTCTTGTTGTGAGTCTTTCTAGTGCCTTTTATTTTGTTTTTCCTTTTTCTTTTTCAGTGTTCCAAGAATCATTATTTACGTATCACACCCAGCACTCCACGTAAAACGTGCCCTCCTTAATACCCACCACCAGGCTAACCCATTCCCCTATCCTCTTCCCCTCTAAGTTCACAGTCTCTCAATATTTGAAATTAGCACAAAACAGGGGCACCTGGGTGGCTTATTTAAGCATCAGACTCTTGGTTTCAGATTGGGTCATGATCTCGTGAGTCTTGAGATCAAGCCCCACAGCAGGCTCCACACTCAATGGGAGGTCTGTTTGAGATTCTTTCCTTCTGCCCCTCTCAAATATTAAAAAAAAACAAAACAAAAAACAAGACAAGTGCAATTGACACTTGAGCAACATAGGGGTTAGATGCACTGACCCCCAAGGATTCTAAAATCTAAGTGCAACTTTAACCCTCCAAAAACTTCACTGCTACTATTGACTGTTGACTGAAAGACTTACTGAAAACAGTTGATTAACACATATTTTGTATGTTATTTGTATTATGTACTATATTTTTACAATAAAGCTCAAGAGAATATGCTATTTAAGAAAATTATAAGGTGGTGCCTGGGTGGCTCAGTTGGCTAAACATCCAACTCTTGATTTTGGCTCAGGTCATGATCTCATGCATCATGAGATCGAGCCCCACATTGCTGGGCTCCACACTCAGCAGGGACTCTACTCTGCTTGAGATTCTCTTCCTCTGCCCTTCTCCCACTCACCCCTCTCAAATAAGTAAAAATAAATCTTCAAAGGAAAATGAATTTAAAACACTGTGCTGTTTATTTTGTTACTTTTTAAAAAAGATTTCACTTATTTATTTGAGAGAAAAAGAGCAAGTGAAAGAGAGGACATAAGCAGGAGGGAGGGGCAGAGGGAGAGGGGCTGAGATTCCTGAGATCCCTGCTCAGCAGGGATCCTGACAGTGGGCTGGATCCCAGGATGCCTCTAGGATCATGACCTTAGTTGAAGGCAGATGCTGCTTAACTCATTGAGCCACTCATTGACCCTTTGCTGTGTTAATTTTTTTTTTTAATCTGCATGTAAGTGGACCTACACCATTCAGACGTCTTTGTTCAAGGGTCAGCTGTATTGTTTCACTTTTAACTCTCGTGGAGAAATTTTCATGTCACATCATGTAGATCTAAACATTCTTTCCAACTTTGATTTTATCCTACAAATGGTTTAGATATTGTCTACTTAAAACTCTCTTACTGATGGGCAGTTACCTAAATTAGGGTAACTTTCCAAATAAAGCAGCTCCTCTCATTCTTTTAATGAGAGCCTCCAAATATGTAAAAGTCTTTTGATCATACTGAATACATAAACATTTAGGGTAAAGATGAAATCTTCACTTACAGTATTAATTTAGTTACTCATAAATATTTAATACACTGTATACTTATAGAATAATAAGAATAATATATTAACTTAGTAGTTGTTTTTGTCATCCATACATTACTACGAAACAATTTAATCCAAATTCTTCTAATGCAGTCTTGTTATCATTGTCTGTCATTGAACCATGTTTTGAATCATTTGAGTTTTCTAGAGCACATGATTTTCATTACTATGCTAAGATTTCACTTAATTTTTAAACCCCTTGATGCTGCTATGGCTTGAAATTGTGTACCAAGCCAAACTGAAAGCACATAATGTTTGCATAATGTTAGGATTTTTTTCATTATTCCTTTGCACAACTTTTTGCATTATTCCTTTGCACAACTTACTTGGTGGCTTTTTAAAGGCTTTTTAAAGTCTTCTTTAAAAGGCTTGCTAATTGCATATCCAATACTTTAAATTGTGAACTGTACTCAGAATGATTATGACATCTGTGTTAAATTTTTCTATCTTTCTTTCAGTCTCTCTAACCGATTAAAGCTTGTTTTTTATCTAGTACATCTTTGAACACTACTTGGCTGTTCAAAAGAAAGTGTTTGAAAAGGCACAGAGAAATGTGAGAGAATGTGTGTGTGTGTGTGTGTGTGTGTGTGTGTGTTGGGGGGTAGTCAGTTATAAAATGACTCTTCTGAGAGATGCTTTTGTAAATACCTTCTGTAAATATCTTATATTTACACACCTGTCTCTAAATTCTTCATAATGTTGCATCGAACATACCTATGTGTAGATCTTAGGGCGTAGGTGAAAGTAGTTCTTTTAGGTAACCTTTCTAATGGTAGGGTTGCTTGGTCAGAGAATAGAAGCATGAAAAAAATGGGAGGATAGGGCCAAAAACACATTCTTGAAAGACAGCTACAATTTATTCTGGAATTATACTGCTTAAGAATGCTCACTTTTGGTAGCTGGCTCCTATAACCATCATCTGAAACTTTATATTTTCCAATTATACTAACAGCTTTTATTGAATAGACCATCTTCTCTCTACTAATATGAGATGTTAACTTTAGTATAAGCTAAGTTTCCATCTATAGATCTATAGATCTTTTCTTTTATTATTATTATTTTTATTATATTAGTCACCATACAGCACATCATTAGTTTTTGATTTAGTGTTCCTAGATTCATTGTTTTCATGTAACACCCAGTGCTCCACGCAATACATGCCCTCCTTAATATCCATCACGGGGCTAACCCATCTCCCCCCAGCAAACCCTCAGTTTGTTTCCCAGAGTCCACAGTCTCTCATGGTCCGTCTCCCCCTCCGATTCCCCCCCCCTTCATTTCTCCCTTCCTTCTCCTAATGTCCTCCATGCTATTCCTTAGGCTCCACAAGTAAGTGAAACCATATGATAATTGACTTTCTCTTCTTGACTTATTTCACTCAGCATAATCTCCTCCAGTCCCATCCATGTTGATGCAAAAGTTGGGTATTCATCCTTTCTGAAGGCTGAGTAATATTCCATTGTATATATGGATCACATCTTCTTTATCCATTTATCTGTTGAAGGACATCTTGGCTCTTTCCACACTTTTGCTATTGTGGACACTGCTGCTATGAACATTGGGGTGCCTCTTCGACATCAGTTACAGCAACTTCCTTCAAGACACGTATCCAAAGGTAAGGGAAACAAAAGCAAAAATGAACTTTTAGGACCTCATCAAGATAAAAAGCTTCTGCACAGCAAAGGAAGCAGTTAACAAAACAAAGAGGCAACCCATGGAATGGGAGAAGATATTTGCAAATGACACTACAGACAAAGGGCTGATATCCAAGTTCTATAAAGAACTTCTCAAACCCAACACCCAAAAAACAAATAATGGGCAGAAGACATGAACAGACACTTCTCCAATGAAGACATACAAATGGCTAACAGACACATGAAAAAATGTTCATCTTCATTAGTCATCAGGGAAATTCAAATCAAAACCACATTGCGATACCACCTTACACCAGTTAGGATGGCAAAAATCAACAAGGCAAGAAACAACAAATGTTGGAGAGGATGTGGAGAAAGGGGAAGCTTCTTATACTGTTGTGGGAATGCAAGTTGGTGCAGCTACTTTGGAAAACAGTGTGGAGGTTCCTCAAAAAAATTAAATTAGAGCTACCCTATGACCTGGCATATAGATCCTTTCTTGGGCTTTATTTTCTATTGTTTATTTTACATACCCAACATTCTCCAGTTATTACCATTATGAAATTACTATTCCAAGTTCCTCATTTTTTTCCTCATTTTCATTTTGAAGAGTTTATTGACTCATATCTTCAGAGACAAAAGAATCTAGCAGCTAAAAGCAGAGACTCTGGATCAGATCAGCTGGGATCAGAGGGAATGCTTTATCTCTGCTCATTTGGTGATATTGGACCAGTCATTTAGCCTCTTTATCATTTTTTAAGAATTTATTTATTTGAAAAACAGAGAGAGAAAATGTGAGTGGGAGGAGGGGCTAAGAGAGAGAAAGAGAGAGAGACTCCTAAGGAGACTCCCTGCTGAGCACAAAGCCCAATGTGAGACTCCATCCCAGGATGTTGAGATCATGACCTGAGCCATAACCAAGAGTCAGATGTTTAACCAACTGAGCCCCCCAGGCACCCCTTAGCCTCTTTAAATTTCAATTTCCATATCCGTAATGATGATAATATTGTTACAATGAGGATTATAGGATAATTTATGAAAGTGGATGGAAAATATTAAATAACCTGAAATTTTAGCCATTGTTTTTATTATCATGCATTTTCTTTACCATATCAGCTGAAGAACAAGCTTATCAAATCTTCTGAAAAAAAAAAAAAAAAAAACTTCCTGTGATTTTTGACTGTAATTGCTTTGACTTTGAAGATTATAATGGGAGAATTGAATCTTTGTAACATTATCTTCTTCCATCTGGAACTTTTATATTTTTTACATTTTTCTGTCAGTTTATTAAATTTTCAATTATATCTTTTAGAAGATTTTATAATTTCTGTGGTATAGCTTTAAACATTTTTTGTTATATTTTTCCTATTCATTTTATGGGTTTTGTTGCAGTCGTGAACAGGATCCTTCTGTATTTTCTTTTTTTTTTTTTCTTTTTTTTTTTTTATTTCTTTTCAGCGTAACAGTATTCATTGCTTTTGCACCACACCCAGTGCTCCATGCAATACGTGCCCTCCCTATTACCCACCACCTGGTTCCCCCAACCTCCCACCCCCCGCCCCTTCAGAACCCTCAGATTGCTTTTCAGAGTCCATAGTCTCTCATGGTTCATCTCACCTTCCAATTTCCCTCAACTACCTTCTCCTCTCCATCTCCCCATGTCCTCCATGTTCTTTGTTATGCTCCACAAATAAGTGAAACCATATGATACTTGACTCTCTCTGCTTGACTTACTTCACTCAGCATAATCCCTTCCAGTCCCATCCATGTTGCTACAAAAGTTGGGTATTCATCCTTTCTGATAGGGCACGTTTTGCATGGAGCACTGGGTGTTGTGCAAAAAGAATGAATACTGTTACGCTGAAAAAATAAATAAAATGGAAAAAAAAAAAAAAAAAAAAAGAACCAAGATGCCCTTCAATGGAGGAATGGATAAGGAAGATGTGGTCCATATACACAATGGAGTATTATGCCTCCATCAGAAAGGATGAATACCTTTTGTATTTTCTAATTAAGAACTTAATGTTGTATATTATGCAATGTTTCCTATAGCAAATTTTAATAAAGTCTGTATTGTTCACCAGTGCCTTGTGAGATGGTTTTTTTTTTAATGGAGAAGTCAATGAAATGTTGAATCCTACTTTCAGGTCAGAATGAAGTGAAATCAGAAATAGAGCATGGAAAGACAATGACTTTTGTATAACACATGCGGAAGAAATTCTTATTTTCTTAAAAATTAATGAAATTCAAAGCAGATGTTAACAAAATCTAAATATAAGAATTTAAATCTCAGTTGTCATAAATATTATTTTAACTATTATTTTTTTATTTTTTACCTTTGCATTTTTGAAATAATTATAGATTTATGGAAAGTTATAAAATAGTATAATCTCACACATGTACTCCTCACCCAGCTTCCCCCCATGGTTTCATCTTATATTCCTATAGTACAACATTGACAGTGGTACATTACTGTTAACTAGTCTATCAAATGCTAACTAAACTATTAAAATTACTATTAACTAGATCACTAAAATTAACTAGACTATTAACAAGACTATTCACTAGCCTGGTTAAATAAACCAGAATTAATTTACCCATAACTAAGTTTAACCTGCGTTCATTTGTGTGTGTAGTTCTGTGCAATTGAATCCCATGTATAGATTTACATAACCATCACCACAGTTAAGATACAGAACTATTCCATCACCACAAAAGAATTTCATCATGTTACTTCTTTGTATTTGCTGTTCTTCATTCATACCCCTGCCCTTAGGAAACTGTTAACCTGTTCTCCATTGACTGCTATAGTTTTGACACTTTGAGAATGTATTAGAAATGGAATCATACAAAATACAACTTTTTGAAATTGACTTTTTTTTTTTTTCACTCAGTCTAATGCCCTTGAGGGCCTTCTAGGTTGTGATGGATTTCTGTATATAGTTCATTATTTTTTGTTGTTCAGTGGTACTTCTTTGTGGAGATGTACCAAAGTTTATTCAACAATTTGCCCATTGAAGAACATTTGGGTCTTTAGTGCTCTGCTGTTACAAATAAAGGCACTATGAATATTCATGTGTAGGCTTTCATATGAACATAAATTTTCATTTCTAACTTTATTTTTAAGTTCTAATGTATTAAAAATTTATTTTTATTTTCTTCAAATTAATTTTCTTCACAATTTTCTTAATACTTAAGCTATTTTTACTCATAGCATTTCTGACACCAATTATGTGGAATTTTTTTTCTCATATCAACCAATTCTCCAACTCTCTGGGCACCAACTGGGGTGCCCAACACTTCAATTCTGACACTATCTCTGTGGAATTAGTTTCAGATCCCATAGTTAAGGTCTCAGTCCTGCAAGACTGTTCCTGATTTAGATGCCACTGACAGGTCCCAGGCCACCTGTACTTTTGAATGATTAGCTATAAATTGTAGGTTCTTCTCAGAGTTGATAATTCCCTAGAATGTCTCAAAGAACTCAGGAAGGCACTTTACCCACTATTACCAGTGTATTATAAAAGGATATAACACAGAAGAGTCAAATGAAAGAGATGCAAAGGGCAAGGTGTGAAGAAGGTGATTGGGCGCCCTCTCTGCACTTAACACTCTCCCAGCATCTCCTTATGTTTACCAACCTGGAAGCTCTCCAAACCCCATCGTTCAGGGATTTTATGGAGATTTCATTACATACGCGTGGCTGATTGAGGTTTCTTGTGACATTTCTACTTCCTTAAAGTCCATCAGTAGTAAATTGAAATAGTATTTGTGGAAAGCCTTCTACAAAGGGATAACTGCTCTTTTAAAATTGTTCTTTGGATGCTTGTATGGAACCGGAACATTTGGAACTGCTGGGAGTTATCAATTTATTTCATCTGTATAGCATTGCAATTTCTTACAGTGGAGAAGAGGTATCATTAGGTCATACTAAGGAGAGAAACGGCTCAAGCCCAACTCTGAATTTAATCCTCTGGCAGGTGACAGTAGGAATATTTAAGCCATTTCTGCTCATTGCAAGCAGTTAAGTAAACTGAATGGTACTGATTTTTTCCACTCTGAGTAGTGGATGTGTCTACACCGCAAGGCTCAAGACTTTTTGGAGACAGCCTATAAGGTTTGGAAACAACCTGTGGGTTTCAGGAACACACACCAAGGGGCAAACATTTTGAATAGAAAGCCCAGATCTGCAGATCACTCCCCAACAAAACACTGGCTCTTTGTGACTTTTGTGGCCAGCCAAGCCTACCTTTTCTTGGGTACATTAGTTAGATTTATGACTGACTCTAATTAAACTTTTCTTATTTTTCTTTTCTTTTTTCTGTTCTCCAAAAAGAAAGCCTGTTGTCAAAAAGTCCTTTTACAATAGAGTAGTCTATAATTCCACCCCTCAATGAGCAATTACTCTTTAGAAATTTACTCCAAGATTATAAATTTTGGTGGTCATTAGTGTTACCTTTTCTGACTCATGCAGCAGTCATGTGAAGTAATTATTCCCAACATTGCTATTTTGGGAGATACGAAAGCTCATAGAATGACTTGCCCAAGTCTCAAAGTCATGTCAGCACCAGGCCTTGAATCCATGCCCTCTGTGCTTTCTGCCTCTTAAAACTGTAAGACACAGTTTTCCCTGTCACTCAGGAGACCAAAATCCATCCCAGAATGGAAATTACACAGCCCATTGGTTCCTCTCCAAACAACAAAATGAAATGAAATTATATTTAAATCTGCCTAGTTAAGGCTCTTAGCGAGACATGATTGCAACCAAATAAGGGATTTATTTTATATAATTTTACTCTTTGCAGGTTCATATAGACAAACTGTTGAGAACTTGATGAAGGGAAGTTTCTTATAAACAGAAGTGAAGTCCTGGTTACTCACATTCTTATTTTCTTTTCTCCCTGATTCAGCTCTGCTTCTTGTCTAGTCCTGCTGTTGGACTGCCTGGAAGGCAGTACGAGAGGCAGGGAGCTGGGCTACATTCCAGGGAGCAGGGCTTTTCTGGGTCACTTTCACACATTTTTATACACTGAAAGCTGGGATGTTTCTAGCCAAGGAAGAAGGCTGGTTACTGTCTTGTTTTCCTTTATTATCTCTTTAGACAGGCTCTAGCATTTTTCAGCCAAGATGTAGGTGGAGTCATTAATAATATTTTCTCTAATATTTAGTCATTTGATGACTTTTTTTTCACAGTTCATCCTCAGAGATATTAAAGAATCATTCTTTGTAAAACTCCTCTTTTCTACTGAATTTCCTCTTTTCTACTGAAACCACATTTTACTACCTCTGTTTAGATTGTCTCTATACATTTCCCCAAATCCTCCAAATCCAATCAGAGCCTGCTGAAATTCAAAGGAAGCATGTTTATATTTTACCTTGCAAAGTGGCCAGTGGGTGATAATTTGTATGCCAGTGACTATAATTTCTGTGCTTGATCTTTCAGTGCTGCTGAACTTTTGGAAAACTTGTAGCAACTGTATGGTTGTTTTGTACTGCTTCCTGTTGTGAAAATATATGTCATTTAGTAAGACATTAGTGTCATAAGGTGAGAGTTTTGAGGAAAAACTCCAAATGACCAAACTCACATATTTTAAGATCTACGACATTTTAAAGGACACGAAACAACCAAATAGTGTGTCACTCATGTAAGATACAGGTCTGTTTCTGGACATCTCTACCAGTTCAGTAATCTTTTCTTTTCTTTCCCAGTTTCAACTATATTAACTGGTATTACTCTGTTATACACTTCATTAGTTAACTGGATTGCGGACTTCTAAGAAAAAAAATGAACAACAAAGAAAAGTTAACATTAAGGCAGTCTCCTCAAATAATTAAGGACCTCTATTGTTTTTCAAATGCAAATCTAACTAGACACTCCTTTCTGTGCTATGGCAATGTTCACAACAGAACCTGGAAATAGAAATGATTATGACACAGTTCTGATTTTTAAGGGGGGTATAACTCACAAAAAAGACAATATTAAGACAGTGTTGTAAGTGTCATGTGAGAGGTATGGAGATCACTGAGGAGGGGCCCCTAATTCAGCAAGAATAGAGTGAGATTTTGGTAAAAATTTGTCAGAGGTCAGATGCTGGCGAGGATGCAGAGAAAGGGGAACCCTCCTACACTGTTGGTGGGAATGCAAGCTGGTGCAACCACTCTGGAAAACAGCATGGAGGTTCCTCAAAAGTTGAAAATAGAGATACTCTACGACCTAGCAATTGCACTACTGGGTATTTACCCTAAAGATACAAATGTAGTGATCCAAAGGGGCACGTGCACCCGAATGTTTATAGCAGCAATGTCTACAATAGCCAAACTATGGAAAGAACCTAGATGTCCATCAACAGATGAATGGATAAAGAAGATGTGGTATATATACACAATGGAATACTATGCAGCCATCAAAAGAAATGAAATCTTGCCATTTGCGACGACGTGGATGGAACTAGAGGGTATCATGCTTAGTGAAATAAGTCAGTCGGAGAAAGACAACTATCATATGATCTCCCTGATATGAAGATGTGGAGATGCAACATGAGGTGTTAGGGGGATAGGAGAAGAATAAATGAAACAAGATGGGATTGGGAGGGAGACAAACCATAAGTGACTCTTAATCTCACAAAACAAACTGAGGGTTGCTGGGGGGGGGGTTGGGAGAGGGGGAGGGGGTTATGGACATTGGGGAGGGTATGTGCTATGGAGAGTGCTGTGAAGTGTGTAAACTTGGCGATTCACAGACCTGTACCCCTGGAGATAAAAATACATTATATGTTTATAAAAAAATAAGAAATAAATAAAAAATTTAAAAAAATTGTCAGAGGTGATAAGGGTGAGCAGATTCTTAAAGGATGAGTAGAATTTAAATATATAGGAAAAGTTTGAAGAAAAATCTTTAGGAAATCCTTTCAAATAAGAAAAAACATCCTCTGACAATCAATGAAATGTTGATTTGCACATTACTTAAATGTGTAAGAATAAAATTTCTGTAAAAGCCAAAGGACCATAGTTACCACTCTGTGTAGGGAACTAGTGTTTATTTGCAGGAGCCATCTTTTCGCTTTTGAACTTCATTTGGTTGAACTCTATTGCAAGGGGGGGAAGTATTCTTGGAGCGACAAGCTTACTAACATTTTACATTTTAGATTAAGGCAGTTGTGTGGTAGTTTGTTGAATCTGGAATTCCATATTCAGATTTCCTACCGGGCAAGGCAAAAATCCATGCAACTTGCATGGTCAACAGTCATAAGACATTCTTTGATTCTTTGCCGCAGAACTAATTGAATAAGTCACCAAAGACTAAATGAGTCACCAAAGTGCAAGCATTCTCTCAGGAGATCTTGAGAAGTTGCCCCCAGAGGCCACAGGAACTCCATGAATGGTTTGCCCCAAAGGAAAAGAGAACATAGTGATTATAAGCAGAGCAGAAAGTGCCACCTAATGGTCCTCGGTGGAAATACATGAAATGTACTTAGTGAAGAGCTGGAATTATTTCCCCACACACATTTTTTTAAAGATGCAAGAAATTCAAGTAGTACATATAACGACAAGTTTATAATTTTAGACTACCCGCATGTGATTACAGTTTATGGAAAGGATACTGTCTCAGAAAGGAGGAACAGGAAACTGAATTAGTGGTCCAAATAGACAGATACCTTAGAGAATTGGAACGATGGCTCTTTGTTCAAAAATTACAGCTCTTCTAGAGATCCAAGAGTCTCTTTGTCCATCTTGTGCTCATAACAGAGGCATGAGTCATTATGTTCCACTCTCAACCATCCAGCAGAACACTAGAAGTTAGATATTTATCTTGTGGGCATGAGACCCAAGATTTCTTCCCTGAAGAAATTAACAGTCATATAGAATGGATCTCCCTGTATCAATGTTAATTCTCTCTGGGTAACCCAAAAGCAATGGCTGCCAGTCTTGGCCCTACCTATGTGATTCTCAAACTTTAGTGTGCATTGGGATCAATTATGTGCATTGGGATCAATTTAAAACACAGATCCCCATCCCCCCCCCCAAACTTCAGAGTTTCTGATTCACTAAGACTGGGAATAAGCCAGAGAATTTGCCTTTTAACAAGTTTCCAGGTAAAGCTTAGGACCCTATTTTGAGAATCGCTCATCTGGATAATAGCCTTAATCCTTTTTTCAGAGCCTTTTTCCTAAATATGAATAGACAAAGAGGATCACTGTATTTTTGGGAGAGGAGCTTGAACAGTGAAAGAAAGAAAAACACAGAAAAATGACAGGAAATAGATGAGAATTTAAGAGAGTTTGAAAAAGCATCATATTCATTCATTCATACACTTAACAAATATTTATTGAGTGCCAAATATGTGCTGGAAATTGTTCTAGGAGGTTCTAAGAATATACCACTGATATAGATTTCAGAGGAAAAGTGACTTTTAAATAAGCATTCTATGCTCAAATTGTAATTCAAGCGGAGGGCACCTCAAATGCATTTTTAGGTGTGGATGTGTATCTCTCCCGAATGACTTTATTTCTCAGTGGTGTTTGATAGAGAGTATACTCCAGTAAAATACAGAAGGAAATCAGCATGAAGCAGAATGGGATCCAGAAGCTCAGTCTGGGGATGATAGTCATGAAATAAATCTGAGAAACAGCCTGGCTTGCAGAAGGAAAACAGAATACTCCAAGAGGGAAGTCTCTGGAAAAATAGGGTTTTCATAGAGGATGTGCTCTATTGAGCCTTAAAAAAAAGGAGAACTGTTACAAAAAATAAATTTTATGAGGAAAAAAAAAACATTGAGAAACTCCAGGAAATTTGTACAGGAAAGGAAATATAATCACTGTAAAGTTCTTGGCTTCACAAAGTCCTAAAACTATAAACAGAGCTTAGCAATGTTAACCAAAACTTTATATAACTGTGTTGGGAGAAAGATGGAGAATAGATAGAGAGTGAGAGAACAGATTTAAATATGCATACATTATAGTAGGGAACAAATAAAATTTAGAATAGTTAAATAACAATTAGCAGCCTAAAAATGTTATTTTCAGATTTGACAGGAACTGTCAAAATAATAGTGAAAGGACTTCAGAACTGTTTCCCCTGGGGTGCCTGGCTGGTTTAGTTAGTGGAACATGCAACCTTTAAACTCATGGTTGTGAATTCAAGCCCCACATTAGGTGTAGAGCCTACTTAAAATAAAATAAGAAAAACAACAAAATAAAATAACTTAGAAACTAAAATGGACAGGTGGAGAGGGATATTATAGAAAATAATCGCTTTTCTTTATGAGTTTTTTTTAATCCCATTTGATTTTTGAACCGTATTGATATATTACTTTGGTAAAAATAAAAAAATAGAAAATAAAAAGCCACTGCAGATAGAATTAATAAATTTACTCTAAGCTTTTCTTGTATTGGGAAAATCTGGCCTCATTTTTATCTTTATTAATTGAAAGTGGAGGGCTCTTCTGTGCAGAAAGGAGATCCCACATTTATAAATTTAGTGTAATTATCTTCCCTTTAACGAGATTGGAGTTAGACAAATAAACTTAGGAAGAAAATACTGGAACATATGAGATTCTTGCTATAATATGCCTCACTGGTCTGGAATTTGATACAATAGATGGGCTTAAGACTTTGTCTAACTCCCCATTCAACAAATATGTATTATGAATGGGTTGTGTATCTTATACTGTAAAACTAATGAGATTTATTACTATTATGTTTAAAATGTTTACCTATACCAGTGTGCTTTCAGTAAGGAAATCAGAATGGGAGGAGAACTGGCATTTCAGGACCCTTGAGGAGGAGAAGGGAAATGAGGAGGTCTGCTTTTACTGGTAAGAGGAGCACAGTGGGTTCGGGGATTTAGCTTTCTCAGATCTTCTGAATCCATTCGAATTTTCCACTGCCCTCTGAAAAGCAGTGACATCAGCTTACAGTGTAATCCTGTAACCCCAAAAGGTGAATGTGGAATGAAAACCAAAATTCAGCAGCCATCAGACTACCATCAGACTACCTGGAGCATGATCCTTTGACTGGGTCCTCTAGGAAAGCATTGTAGCAAGACTGCATTAGGAATATTTTCACAGTGATTTGGCAGAATTTGCTTGTCCATGTAGAATTGCTCTTTGAAAAATCGTTGGCAGCCAGTTTTCTAACCCCTGTAATGGCCGCCTATTCCTTCTCTGTTTGCTTAGGCATGGCCCAAGTTAAGCACCTTTTTTTGTTCTTGAGAAATATTTTTATTTTATTTTATTTATTTATTTGACAGAGAGAGCATGAGATAGTATAAGCAAGAGGCACAGCAGAGGGAGAAGCAGGCACCCCGCTGAGGAGGGATCCCGATGCGGGACTCTATTCCAGGACCCGGAGATCATGACCTGAACCAAAGGCAGGCACTTAACTGACTGAGCCACCCAGGTGCCCTGAGAGAACATTCTTTATTATTTCCTCTTTATTGTCCCCATTTCATCTATAATATGCTTCTATTATTGCAAATAACGACACCTGGAAACACAAATTCAGAAAGTAAATGAAGCGAGGATATCTGTTCTTTATTCAAAATATAGGGGACAGCATAGCATTCTGGTTGAGCACGTGAACTCTAGACCCAGACAGCCTGGTTTCCTTGGCCGACTCCACCACTTGCTGGCAAAGCCAACCGGGGCAGCTTCATATCTCGCTGGGCCTGTTTCCTTATGTGTAAATGATGAAAGTAATAATATTTACCTTAAATATTTATTATGAGGGCTAAATGTGTTAAAAGACAAAGAGTACTTAATAAACATTACCATTATTATTTACATAAGCTTACAGTCAGAAGAATACAGAATACTATATATTTTATTTTATTTTATTTTATTTTTTTTAAAGATTTTATTTATTTATTTGACAGACACAGATCACAAGTAGGCAGAGAGGCAGGCAGAGAGAGAGAGGGAAGCAGGCTCCCTGCTGAGCAGAGAGCCCGATGCGGGACTCGATCCGAGGACCCCGAGATCATGACCTGAGCCGAAGGCAGCGGCTTAACCCACTGAGCCACCCAGGCGCCCCGCAGAATACTATATATTTTAAAAGTCATTCGATCTAATTGTGGAGCATTTTAGAGGAAAAAATTGTAAGGACAGTTTGTGTATGTAATACCTTTGCTGCAAACAGTGATATTTCATCTTCTGAAAATCCTGAAGTATCTAGTAAAACACTCTGTAAGGCACTTTTAAAGCTTTTAACATCTGGCTAATATCTTTTTATTTTAAATGTCAAGCCAGTTATAAAGTACTTAGTGAAATAAATTTTCTGGCATCAAAATCAATATCTATTTTTTTCCTACTAGGAGTTACTGAGTTGAGAATTTTGATTAAATTTTTTAGTTGGTTCATTTAAATGATGACTTGATTCTGGCTTCCTGCATTTCACCGGTTCTTTGAACTGACTGGGTTCTTCATCTGCTCGTTGTTAGCTGCTCTGTGTTTTAAATTTTATATAAGCATTGCATTATTTTACAGGGCTTGGTTCTAACCAACCATTCTATATGCATATTGCAAGGTTTTAGAGATACTAAAATAAATAAGATAAAGACCCTTTTATCAAAGGGCTCATAGTACTTCCATCTAAGAAACTTTTTGTATTTGAGCATGAACAATGGTTTAAGCCCTCTAGTAGAAGGGTTAAGAGCTTAGCCATTTGTTGGTACTAAAGCTTGCTAAACCTCGGTTTTTCCTTTGATAAAATAAGACTAATAATAGAACCTACCTCATGGGGTGCATTAAGGCAGCATTGCACAAACTTGGCTGATTATAAGAATCACATAAAGTCCTTTTAAAAAAACAAATACCTGAATGCCTCCCCTGAACTCTGATTTAGAGGTGAGCAGAGGTGGAACATGGACTCTTTATTTTTAATGAGTGCTGTAGGTGTTTTTTATAATTGTGGTTTTGGAAGCACTGTTCTAAGGCAGTGGTTCTGGTTCTCAAAGTGATTTCTTGGACTCTATTCTAAACCAACTGAATCAGAAAGTCTAACTTTTTTTTAAACATTTTTAAAAATTTAAATTCAATTAATTAACATATAATGTATTATTGTTCAGAGACCTATTCAGAGGTAGAGTTCAGTGACTCATCAGTCTCATATAATACCCAGTGCTCATTACAACACATAGTCTCCCCAACATCCATCGCCCAGTTACCCCACTCCCACTCCCACTCCCCCACCCCCACACCTCCACACTCCCCACCCCCACCTCCAGCAACCCTTATTTGTTCCTATGATTAAGAGTCTCTTATGGTTTGTCTCCCTCTCTGGTTTTGTCTTGTTTTATTTTTTCCTCTCTTCCTCTTTAATTCTCTGTTTTATTTCTTAAATTACACATATCAGTGAGAGCATATGATAATTGTCTTTCTTTGATTGGCTTATTTCACTTAGTGTAATACCCTCTAGTTCCATCTATGGGAACTCTGACTTTTTAAATTAAAAGTAAAACAAAACCTTCCAGGTGGTGTTAATACCCACTGAAGTTTGAGAATCACTGGTATATCTTCAATTAGATGATCTAAGTTTGATTTAAAGTAAATAAGCTTTATTAGCACTATGCAGATTAATTCTAATGATTATTAATAACACCAAGAAGGATCAGGTCAGCATATAACCTCCAAAACAGTGAATGAATTTATATTCTAGTTTCCAGGCTTCTCTGCAATTTTTGTCAGCATTGTTTTCCATGCAAACCTGGAAAAACTGATAAAAATTGTCTTGCAGCTTAAGTTCCAGGTTTTAATAAGAGAATTCTTTTTAGACAGGTTGTTGCTGATAACATAGGCAAACTTATTGGTTCTTTTTGGTTAACTGAACACATATTTACTGGGCACTGAAATGTGTATGAAAACCCTTGAGATCATTCCCACCATAAGTTGCATATGAGACAGGAAACATGCAATATTTGACCGTAAGCAACTTATTTTTTTTATTTCTCTTACCCCATGATGTATTCAAATAATCATAAAATTCTGTTGATTTAACCTCTGTCACATTTTGCTGCCATTTCTCTCCACCTGCACATCACTTTCTAAAATCAGACCTTTTCCTCTCAGCCTCTTTGGGCCTCTTGTCCTTCAGGGTTTACCTTCCTTTCATAACTGGTTTGGTGTTTATAATAAAAAGATATTACCCAGATGTCTTCACACTGCACTCAGGCCGATTTTCCTAAAAGGCAGTTTTTATTGTGTCACTTCCCTTTTTAAAAACCTCAGGGACTTCTCATTGTGACCAAGTATAAACTTGGTTACTTCTCCTTAAGGATCTGGACAATCTCAATTGTTCTATCACAGTATCTGTCAGGCTGCAGGCCTGGCCTCACGTGGGCTTGTGGGCAAGTTAGATAGGCTGCACTCAAGGTCATGTTGCTGAAATCACAGGGAGGAGGGATTTGACAAAGACAATTTAGAAACCAAAGAAAACTTGAATAGTGATTGATAGCATATATATTCTGATCTTATGTGATCAGGATATTTTAAAAATAATCCTTACTTGTGATTGGGAGGTGGAAGCAGGAAGCAGGAATGAATAACCTCATCCCTTTTGAGGGAGAAGATTGGCAGGAGCCAGTGAGAGACACAAAAGAGAGTGGGTTCAAGGAAACATGCTAGGCTCTGACACCTGGGCTTATATGCCAGGAAACCTGAGTTGGAAGGAAAATCTGCTTAGTGGACATGCAAGTTGGTTGGAGCTCATCCATTTGCATGAAGTATAGAGCACAGAATTATTCCAGAACACAAGGGCTATTGGACTGAAGCATGTATTTTTCCTACTTTGGTCGGAATTAGGACATCAGACCCTTTAGGATCAAGGTCTTCTGGGAGAACATGAGAAAGCTGGGAGTGACTTGTAAGATAGGATGTAATTAAATTCTCAAATAGGGCGATTAATATGTCTTACAAAAATCAGTAAGGGCAGATTGTTTAGACTCCCCTACAGTGGTGATGGTTTCATTGAGAAAGCTGGATATGAATGAAGGAGTCTCGAAAAAAGGATCGGGTTTTAACAATATGATATAAAATAATAGATATTACAGCTTAAACATATTAAATGGTTATTAGGTGCAAGGCACTGTTGAATCATGATCTTTCTTCATCTTCACAATGGCACCTATCTTACCAGTGTCCTCACTGGTAAGTGAGAACCAAACATGTCAATTGACTTGTCAAAGATCAGGAACCTCCTCAGTAGAGATTCACACTAACATGAGAGCGATAACTATAACAGGCTTTGTTTAATGTAGCAATTGTTCTTTTTCATGAATCAGACAAAATCCCACTGGTGGAGAAGAGAATGAAGGGAACATAAACACCAGTTTCTAACCTCTTTCTATTTACATGGAATGACTGAGTGCCATGCTAAGGACTGAAAAGCAGCCTGGTCAGATGCCCATCCTAAAAATTCCTACGAGGAAGTCCAGAGTGGTTATTAAACAGCTGCATCTTAACTCACTAGGAAATGGCTTGTGGAAAATGACTTCTTCGAGCTATTTGAAGACCAAGAAGGAAGAAAAAAATCTGTCATCCGAAATTGAATACCATTTTCTTCTTTCGGACTTTAACTGGCTTTCTGCCACCAATGTTAGTATGATTGACTGACACATTATGTGATAATTAACCTGATTAAAATCTTCAGTATATCATGTGAGTTCATCACAAGAACCATTTGGGTTCTTGTGAGGATTTATTTCTAACCCCAGCACAGACATTTCTATTCTTTCCAAAATTTAGCAGTCTTTTTGGTACTCTATGATATTACTGGATTCTCAAAAAATTACACTCATCTGCATGGTAAAAATGGACATATCCTAGGGTAGAAGAGAATGTTTGAGCAAAATCTGAAAATAGAGGTAAGTATTGAAAAGTTCATTGTAGGTTGACTATTCTCTTCTCATTCCCACATCTTCCCCTTCTGGGAAGATCATGCTGGGAATAATTTCTAACAGTTGCAATTAGATACTTGGAAATACACAACTTATCTAAATGCATTAAATAGAGTTCTTAGAGACTCAGCATTATTGCTAAGACAACCCATAATTTTTGTGCTCCCAGGAGTTTGGTACATAAAAGTAAGTTTTCACTGCAGCTCAATTTCCACAAGAAGGAATCTAGTAAGTGGTGTGTGCTAAAAATAAAATTTAAGATGATTCAAAATACTGAGAGTCACAGAACAATGGAGGCTTACTGATTTAGGAAGAGATTTATGATTTCCTTGATTAATAAATCTCTCTGCAAACGGAAATAGATTCATAATATATTTCTGGCAAAACTCAATGCATGATTATTGGGAAGATCCAGATTAAGAAAAACAAAACAAAACAAACACCACCACCACCACCACCACCAAAAACCAATGATAAAAATAATACAGTTACAGATGCCACCACTGATAAGATTTGGGTGCATGTGTGGACTGGTTGGGCCATTTTGCTCTCTGCCTTTCCCCTTTCTGTTTGCCTGGAACACAGGCCGGAGATCATGAGGTATAGTTAACATCTGTCTATATCCTGAGGTCATAAGGATGAAAACAAAAGCCAACAGAGTAATGATGGTGGAGTGGAAAAAGAAACAACTTGGTTCTTGGTGACATTGTTGAGACATTGTCGGTCCTGAAATGCCTATTCCCAGAGTTCTTGGACAACCATGTAACCCCCCACCCCCAACTTTATTTAAGCAACTGTTAGTTGGGATTTCTGCTACTTGCACATGAAATCATTCCTAAATGATAACAAATCTTATGTTAATGTTTTTGAAAAGATTAGTTGTTTCCAAACAATTTATTGAGTGATCCATATTTCCCTTTCTCTAATTTTATTTTATTTATTTACTTATTTATTTTTATTTTTTAAATTGATTTTATTTATTTATTTGAGAGAGAGAGTACAAGAGCAGGAGGAGGGGCAGAAGGAGAGGGAAAATCACACTCCCCACTGAGCAGAGAGCTTTGCACTGGGGTGGGGTGGGGCGGGCTTAGATCCCAGGACTCTGGGATCATGATCTGAGCCAAAGGCAGACACTTAACTGAGCCACCCAGGTGCCCCACCCTTCCCTAATTTTAAATACATTTTTATCAGGTTCCAGTTCCTACATGCACACATCTCTCTTTCAGACAGATCATTCTTTCCTCTTCATCTATGTGTTTAGTCCTATGACACTACCACACTGTTTTAACTGTCCTTCCCTCCTCCCTCTCCTCCTCTTTGTTTTGGTATGTTCTTGAATTTTTATTTGTTTTATTGCCAAATTACGGATTTTATTTTATACAGCCTTTCAAGAGTTATGACTGTACAGTTTGTTTTATAACTACAATTACTACAGTTGTTTGCTTTTCATTCTATGTTAGATATTTCCCATTTGTCCTTCCCTATGACTTACACATTTACATGTTTTGTTTTGTTTTTGGAATATTTTTCCTGGGAGAGGGATTGGTGATATTATTTCTTAAAGTAGCTTTTTTGTCTTGTTTTAAAGGAAGGGTATATGGATGATATTGGGCCCCAAATTGATCTAGATTCATTTTTGATGTGACCCTGGTTTGTGCCTGACTTCTAAGATACTACTTTTAGCACACATTCTTCAGTGTCCCCCATTCCCTTGAGAAGGACTTGGCAACTTTATTTTATTCTAAAATCCAGCACTTAATTTTATGTTTCTAAAATGGCCTATTCTCCCAGGAACTGAGATGAAAAGTTTTGGACTTCTAATTTTCCTTTCTTCATACATTTAATCCTTTAGAAGCCCAAAAATTTATCACTGTAATATTTCTCATAGATAAATTCTTTTTCCACTGCCATGGCCCGATTTCTCACTTTCTTTGTTAGTCTTCTGTATCATATTCTTAGTTTTTTAAGCTACACATCTCTTGATTCTATTGGATTAATACCAGACTGTTGGGTTAATTTTCCTAAGACGAGTTGTGTCCCCAAACTTTGAGCCAGATATTTGCCTTCTGCCCCCTCCAGATCCATTCCCTCCTCTGCCTTGCTCTATACCCTGGGAGGCAGACCTGTTTGGACAGCATCAATGGGCTTCCTTGCCTCCAGCTTCCATTTGGGTTTAGCCAGTAGGGGGCACTAGCAGCAGATTGGAGAGAGAAGACCAGAAGTTAGGCTATTTATTTCCCTGGCTTTCTCCTAGCTCACCCACAGGTTGCCTACCCACCTCCACAGACAGTCTTGCTTCATGTCAGGAGGCATTTTCTTATAGTTATGGCTTCTTTCTGCAGGTTCCAGTAATATTTCCTTCCACTTCCCCCTCTGGGACTACTGGTGTGACGTTGCTGCTGTGGCAGGATGTTATCCTGTGTTAATGTCTGTTACACAGCCCACACACCCTTTCTAAGTATTCTCTTCATCTAACCCCACTCACTGATACCATGGGAATGTGCTGTTTGCTTGAGATCCTGATGGATAAAAACCTTAAAGCTTTACCTGCTGCAATAAGTACAGACTCCCAGACCCAACCAAGCTGAACATCATACTTTCAGACTACTCTTGTAATTTATTTCTACATTGACTATTTGTTTCAGTACAAGTGGGTTAGTCATAGTTCCTTGAATAGACCTGAAAAAGTACATTGTATTTTCTTTCCTTAGGATATCCTATTTCTCTAATGTCATATGCCAATGTCTTGTTACCTCTTTTCATAATTTATTTCAAATGTTACCTTTTCTATGATACCTTTGCTGAGATCCCTGGTTAACCATTGTATATTCCCTTTTCTACCATGATGTTTGTATTTTCTCTTGTCTTATAACTATTAATGTACTTGTCCTTCTTATTTGAAGTTCTTCAGGGGCAGGAGGCTGACTGTTATATCCTTGGAGTTTTTTCTACACAGTTCGTGTCCTATTAAGAATGTAGTGGGTCTGGCTAAATTGCGCTGCCTAAATTAAAAAATTCAGATTATTTTAAGGTAGGGCTAATGGTTCAAATCAGATGGACTGTTTTAAATTTAGGTATTACAGTAACAGGAAAACAAAACTTTGCTTGACATGAAAGTAGATAATAAAGTTGAGTATCTTCTTCATCACTTATTTATTTCTAAATATTTATTTATTTATTTTGGAGAAAGAGCGTGCATGTGATGGGGGAGGGGCAGAGAAGAAGGGAGAGAGTCTTAAGAGTGCCCACCAGGCATGGAGCCTGGCACAGGGCTTGATCCCATGACCCTGAGAACATGACCTGAGCAGAAGCCAAGAGCTGGATGCTCAACCAACTGCACCATCCAGGAGCCCCTTTTTCATTGTTTACTTAAAAAAAATTATTGAATGTCTACTTTGTATCAGACATTTTCCTAAGCACTATAATATGCCTCTATTGATGTCCAACAACATGATATTAATAATTTAAAAAAATTAATAGAATACTAGAACAAATTGGAATATATGTTCACTTACTCAAATGGTAATTCTATAATTAGAACAGTTTTTTGGGGGGTTATTTTTCATAAAAGCCTGACTTAATTCCAACAGTTACCAGGAAGTTGACAAAAATATAATAATTTTCTTACTATATATAGTGTGACACAATTGCACTGTAGCTGAAGATTTTCCAATGTTCCCAGAAATATATCACAATTTATAAGAGGACTATCTAGATTTAGTTTTGTTTTTGAGAATTAACAGAGACAGAGGAGACAGCTGCTAGATAAAAAGATGCCACAGGGAATATACATAAAGCATTCTAATTTATTATCATTCTTACATTATAAATTGTGGATTCTTTTGTTTATCTACTTGATAAACAAAAACTGATTCTTGGGAGACTGAGGATCTTTTCCAGTGGATAAGAGGGGGGAAATATGATAAATTGAGGCTATCTCTTTAGAGAATTTCTATTCTGTTATGCCACCCTCCAAAAGTATTTCTTTTTGTTTTTTTTTAAGATTTTGTTTATTTATTTGACAGACAGAGATCACAAGTAGGCAGAGAGGCAGGCAGAGAGAGAGGAAGGGAAGCAGGCTCCCCGCTGAGCAGAGAGCCCAATTCCAGGCTTGATCCCAGGACTCTGGGATCATGACCCAAGCGGAAGGCAGAGGCTTTAACCCACTGAGTCACCCAGGTGCCCCCAAAAGTATTTCTTTTTCGGTGTTTTCATGCTGTGATATTGCTTTTTTTTTTTTTTTGACAGACTGGTATTGTGCTCTTCAAGAAAAGGGTAGACTAAACAATTGTTGTGAGGTAAGGGTCTTTATTTGGTCACAAAAATTTCAAAATTATGAAATGAACATTAATTGAACATTTATAAAAGCACACAATTATATCTTTCCAGTTCTATGTCCAGGAACTTTGTGACAAGAGTGGGGAATATAGATGACTAGAATAAGACAGAGATTCAAGCAAAGCATAAATGTGCCATTTTGAGTTTGCAAACTTTTTCTGAACTCTTGGGTCCAAATCGCTGTTTTAGGCTTGATCTGAGTCCTTCTGAATGCCGGACATATTTCAGTGCCACTTTTTAACTGATTAATATAAAAATTAATGATCCACTTTAGGGAAAGTTAATTTTATCATCTACTGTAAGTAATTATCTCTAATTTCATAAGTTAGTTTTTTTTTCTGATTACATAAAATGGCAATGACAAAAATTGACGGGGATACAAAGTAGTTAATATTCCCTAAGATTCTTAATGTTTCCACCAGCACTCTGCAAATTTGGACAACATACATTACTGTGCGCTTGAAGAAAACTAGATCCCGAAGATGAGTTTGAATCTTCCACTCCCAAAACCCAAATGAAACAACAACAAAACAGAAAACCAATTGGAGAAGCTTCTTTAAACATTTTTCCTTTGAAAATAATGATAGAAGTTTAGTATTTGTTTTCTTTTATTTCTTTTATCTCCCAGAGGGATGTTGCTGAGATGTCTGTGTTGCTGTGATTCAGCTGAGTCTTTGGGAGTGAGGTAAATGGTTAACTCTGGTGGAAAAAGAAATAGTTTATGCTAGTCTCAAACACTGGGTGCCACAAACATTTGGCTCAAAACCTTGCAACTTCCTTTTCCTTTTAGTTAAGTAACAGTACAAATGTCTGCTTGTTTCTGCTGGAATCCTTTCATGAATGTTCTTCTGTGTTTGTCTTATAAGCTTTGTGTTTGCTTAACTTGAAGAAATAATTCCCAAGTAAGGTTTAATATGATTTTTTTGATAAATAAAACAAAGCAGTAGTTTTGTTACTTCTTCAACAAAATTTGACAATCTGATTTTTCACATTGTTTGAATATCAAATTCCTATTATAAGATCTGACTTAGTTGTAGAAGAAGAGGATGCTTTCATTTTTATTAAACAGTGATAATTTTCTTCTTTAGGACATGGTAAATTTTTTTTAAGTGTCTGTAAACTTAAAAATTTTAATTCCAGGTAGTTAACATACAGTGTAATATTAGTTTCAGGTGTACAATATAGTGATTGAACACTTCGTACAGCACTCAGTGCTCATCACAGCAAGTGCCCTCCTTCATCTGCACCACTTATTTCACCCATCTCCCCCTCACCCTAGGACATGGTAAGTTAAAATTGATTTTTTCCCCCACAACTTTTTTTAACTTTTTTTTTAACTCCAGAAAAAAAGTACTTACACTAAATTTATGATATAGCACTCTGCATAGAGTGTTGAAATGCTGTTATATATTAAGAATCTAATGTTTTAAGTATCAAATTAGAGTAA
This sequence comes from Meles meles, assembly GCF_922984935.1. NCBI lineage: Eukaryota > Metazoa > Chordata > Mammalia > Carnivora > Mustelidae > Meles > Meles meles. The sequence goes on along the minus strand of NC_060066.1, from coordinate 158,352,030 downwards.
TTTGATTTCTTGGGGGTACTTGCATGTGAAATATCTCATTGCCTCTCTTGGTGGTGGGAAGGTTCTGGAAGCCGACCCACAATATGGTATAATTTGGCAATGAACCCAAATACCATGTGAGGAAATTGACAAGACTGGAAGACAGAACAAAAAACAAAGTGCAATAGTTTTTGGCTTTTGCATGAGAATTAGTCTTTAATATAATTAACACTGGACCCCATCACTGACTAAATTCCAGTAGTTTTCCAACAAGGGTGTTTTCTGGCTATCAGATTTCTATCTTCAATTCCAATTTTATGTCATGGATTATCTAGTTCCTCATATCTCTTTCCTCAGAAAGCTAGTCACCATTTCAAATGTGTTTAAATTCTTATGAAGTTCAAATAATGAGCCCGAATACTGGAAGCTCTATTGCTTCTAAAGAAAAAGACAGAATGAATTTAATTACAAGAGCAAAACATTGCCTTTACTACTCCCTAGAGGTCCCAGATTAAAAAGGAAAGTTCTTACAAATTCCAATTCATTTAAACTGCCTCATAGATTTGTCTTAGTGGCTTGTTTTAATGTCCTGGAACATATTTAGAAACCAAAATAAAATAAGTTAGAGGGAGAAGAAAAAAAGGAAGATTTCTAGAGCTTCTCCAAGGAACAATGGAGAAATATTTTACTGCTGAATCAATTTTAAAGCATTTTGAAATCTTCATAATAGCTTGATGATAAGTGTTGGATCACTCACAGTGACTTCCATTTGCAATAAATCTTACAAGATAAAGTGAGACGACTGTAAAATGTATTTTAAAGCCTGTTATGCAGGATAGAAGTGTGTCCATTTAGTGATACACAAGGTGCAAAAGCCAACTTGAGAAAATATTGTGAATTCAGTTAAAATACTAATTTTGTTCCAGGTAGTGTGATCTGTGCTTCAGGGTACACAAGCTAATTTCTCTTGTCCTCAAAGACCTCACAGTGAACTGGCGATAATGGAAGTGGGGCCTGGGTGGGGGTTGTGGGGGAAGTGAGCAGATGTCTGTTCATCAAAAGACAAGGTAAGGTAAGGACTCAACAATTAAAATAAATCCAGTGTGAGATAAGCAATGTCCATCAGTTGCTTTATTCATTTATTTATAAAACTGAGTACTTATGTACTATTAGACAGAGGGGGTATTACTTTATCAACCCTCCTCTGAAAGTTCTAGTGGAGAAGAAAAAAACGAGACTACATCCTGGTTGCAAAGTGTGATGAGGTAGAGATGAGGTACTCTAGAGGTACAGGTTTGTACAAGTGTGAAGGGAAGGACTAGGAGTAACAGGAAATGAGGCTGGAATTCTTGGCAGGAGTCGTCAGAACATGGACTGTCTTGTGGGCAGACAGAGGAAACTGGACTGTAGGTTCTGTGGTGGAATGATATTGTAACGTGTGACCACATATGTCCCCCTCTGCACCAAAACCACTCCCTTTTTTAAAAAAAATAGCATATAATGTATTATTAGCTCCAGAGGTACAGGTCTGTGAATCGCCAGGTTTACACTTCACAGCATTCACCATAGCACACACCCTCCCTAATGTCCATAACTCCCCCATCCTCCCACGCCCTCCCCCCATCCCCCCAACCCCCACCCCTAGCCAAACCCTCAGTTTGTTTTGTGAGATTAAGAGTCACTTATGCAAACCATTCCTTTTTATGCCGTGATCCCTCCCTCTGTGCTCCTAGATGGGGGGGGGGGGCGCCTTTGAGAATTCCTTTTCCCCCTGAAAATGGGACATGGGTAGACATGAACACATGCATATGATGATTATTGCTTTTCAGTGAGAAAAAGCACCTCTCATGGGTATAAAATATAATTTGGGAGACTACTCAGCTGGATTAATGTGGCAAAGAGGTTTAAAAATCTCTCCCTGGCACCTGAGCAGCGTTACTAGGGACCATGGCCAAAGAGTGAGCACAGCGGCTGTGCCACGGGGTCAAAGGAATTGTGAGGGCTCAAGCCAGGCAACAGGTGATGCTCCTTTAAATTCTTTAGAAGCTGCTATAAGTGGGTGATAATAAAGGAAACCTAATGTACCTGGGCATCCAGAATCTTTGTTTTGGTATCTTTTCAAGAATGACTTAAGCCGTCTTTTGCATTCCTTCAAGCTACACTAAAACTTTACCTAAGCAGTTAAGAAGTCCCAATGCACTGAAACACCTTCAGGTGAAATGTGCTTATTTGGAAACTGACATCTATGAAGAAATTACACTTGGAAATAAAGTATGCAGCATTAAACCCAATCTTTCCTTGGCAAGGGAAAACATTTTCTGTGGTAATGTTGAACTTCCAGAAGCCGAGGTAGAATGGCACAGTGAAAATGATGCAGAGAGTAAATTGGCTGGAGTCCTCGCTATGGTCTGAGTGTTTATGTCCTTTCAACATTTATATGTTGCAATCTTAACCCCTAAGTTGATGGTATAAGGAGCTGGGCCCTTTGATTAGGTCATGATGGGAGACCTCAAAATGGGACTAATGCTCTTATAAGAGAAACTCTGGAGAGCTAGCTCACTCATTCACCATGTGAGAACATAGTGAGCAGTCTGCAGTTTGCAGTCCGGAAAAAGGCTCTCAGCAGAACCTACGTGTGTTGGCACCGTGATCTTGGACTTCGAGGCTTCCAGAACTATAAGAAATAAATGTTTGTTGCATATAATCTGCCCAGTCTATGGTATCTTGTTATAGCAACTCAAAGAGATTAAAACAGTCAGGAAAAATAAATGAGTTAGACCAGAAAAGGCAGCAACAGTTGGAAACCCAGATCCCAACTGAATTTCAAAGTGCTGGTTTTCCTGCTCTAGAAATATTCTCCAATCTCTAGATAGGTAAGTGAATTAGTACAGAAATATGATGAACCAATGTTGAACAAACCTGCAGGATATTAAAGTGAAATTTTCAGATCCTGATGATCTATATCTTTTGTCTTAGATTTCCAGTTGAACCCAATGACTACTTTACCAATAAAGTTCTGACAAAACCTTACAAGTTAAAATCAGACCCAGATAAGGCAGAAGTTTTTGGTTTGAAGGCTTTGAAATAGTTGCCTGTGATGGGTGTAACATTAATTGTAAAAAACAAAAATTAATACACCTAAAACAATCAAGAAAAAACAGAAACGTGGTGTCTAGGCACTGTTAGAACAATTAATGAACAAGTTTGGGGTGATTTATTACTTTTTTTAAAATTAACTTCTTCAGCCTGCTGATGGCATCTGGAGATGAAGAGTCACTGGAGGAAGGTTCAGAATTCACATTAGCGTTGGAATAAGGATTTCATTTCTGGGAAATATGGTTCTACATACTGTGTATCACTTTACTGGAGAAGCCATAGACATGCTGATAATTTTGAGGAAGGTAAGAAAGGAGAAGCATAGGTAATAGAAAGTGAAAGGAGGAAAAAGTTAGATAATGCTGAAGTTGACCCCAATTGTAATTTTTTATCTGTGTATCTTTCATACATTTCTAGAAAAAAAGCTACCCAACCCACTGAATGAATGCAGCAGTAAGAAGCAATAACTCTGTTGTGAGGCTTGAACATGCAATGGGTATGCCAGGACACCAGGCTTAGTAGGCAGGGGACTCGGTCACTGATGCAGCAAACTCTTATTGGTGGTACTTACAAATAACTTCTTTTCAAGTGAATGCTTTTCACTTTAACTTCTTTCTTTCTTTTAAAATTTTATTTGTCCCTCACATGTTATCAGAAATAAGAATAAAGCTCTTACAGCATGGGTACCCAGCATCTTGGCCATCTGCACTAAGGGAGGACCTAATAGAAGCCATATTGAGGTTGGGCATGGTGGGGAGGAGCGGTGGTTTGGGAGGTGGTAGTGTTGGGATGGTCACTAGACAGATTGGGAAGATAATATGGTAGTGGGCTTCAGAGGCTCTTAGAACCTTTTGTCACAGTCCAGCAAAAGAATTTAGTCTTTGTTTCTTTAGAAAAATTTCACACATTTTGCTTCCAGGAACTAAAATTGGCTTGATATAAAAGCAGCTTCAAATGTGTATTTACACTAACCATCTCAGAAAAGCCAAGTTGAATAAATTCATGTTTTCCTTACATTTTTACATTGCACATTTTTAATTTTTCAAAGAATGGGTGGGTGGGGGAGAGTGGGCACACTGGCTTTTGTGTGTTATTTAAATCTTGTTTATAGGTACTTTCACTTAGGCTATTGCTAATCTCCAAGATTTCTGAAGCTACGTTTGTGACTCAAGGTCTGGTAACTTAGTCCAAAAGGAAATAATATCTATTAATCATTGCTAGTGGCCTGTGCAGAAAATCTGAATCTTCTTGTCAATAGCTATTAAAGGAGAAGAATTGTTTTCATTTTGCAGTTAAAAATTAAATGGGATCCAACCAAAAGAGACATGTTTTATTAGTTTTTCTGATTTCTCGTGTTGAGAAGCCTAGAGTAGAAAGTATAAATTTCCAATTTTGTACCATAAATTTAAGTTCTTGTTTTATCATGAATACTTCCATTTCTCAACTCCACTATTTTATTTTGTTTTAAAAGCCCCTCACCTGGGTGGCTCAGTGGGTTAATCCGCTGCCTTCGGCTCAGGTCATGATCTCAAGGTCCTGGGATCGAGTCCCGCATCGGGCTCTCTGCTCAGCAGCGAGCCTGCTTCCCTCTCTCTCTCTCTCTCTCTGCCTGCCTCTCTGTCTACTTGTGATCTCTCTCTGTCAAATAAATAAATAAAATCTTAAAAAAAAAAAGGCCTGGATTTTGTACAGCCTGTTTCTCAATTGATGTGCAGGATGTTGAAAGTCTGAAAGTGTCTTTAGGCAGGGCACTAGCAAAACATCAAATCATCACCAGGCAGATAGAGAATGCTCCAGCTTTCCTTATTATAAACATTTATAACATAATGCGGGTTTTCAATGTGTGTGGAATATTTAGAATATTCTATTAAAGTTTTGAACACAAATGCAGCGCAAACAAACAAAAATAAATTCAGGCAAAACAGGAACGATGAACCTTCTGTGGGCTAGAAAAGGGAGAAGAGTTGAGGAGGTTAAGGTGGAGTTGGATGAGTGTGAAGGTCTCTGAGAAGGAGCCTTGTGTCCTCAATCAAGAAGGGGGGAATGGACCCCCCCAACCCCGCATAGTATCAGCATCTGTTTTCTCTCTCATTTCTGTCTGGAACCACACAAGAAGGCCACTTCACGGTATTCTGGGGACCCCATACCACCATGTCAGGAGGGTCATAAAAAAAAGTGTTGACGGCAGACGGTTTGATGGAACCCTGGTGGCACTGGGGTGGTGCTAATTTTTCCCCATATCTTTAAGGCGAATGCAGCTGTTAAGTGAGAGAGAATGAAAGAGAGAGAGAGAGAAAGCGAGAGAGAGAGAGATTGATTGAGGCTAGGTAGACCTAAGCAAGTCTCAAAATTCCTGTTGAAGGACCCTACAGAGGAAAGAGGTGTGGACCATAAGACCAAAGACCAGGTGGGAAATTGGTTGCCTCAGTGAATGCCAATGTGGATGGAGGACCCATCTGAGCATTGAGTGGGATTGAAGTCTCACTAGATGGCAGCAGAGTGTAGGACCCAGGATACGTAGGGGCGCATAGTCTACCTTCAATCTTCCGCGGCCCACCTCTGCTGCTGCTTCTGCCGCTGCTCCTTCTTCTTGTTCTACTTCTCATTCCTCTTCTTCCCGTTCTTCTCCTTCTCCTCCTTCTCCTTCTTCCCCTTCTCCTCCTTCTTTTCACTTTCTTCTTTTATTAGAAAACAAACCCAGGCCACATCACAGGGCAAAAATACAGAACGCTTCACGAATTTGCATGTCATCCCTGCGCAGGAGCCATGCTAATCTCTGTATGGTTCCAATTTAGTATGTATGGGGGCCGAAGAGAGCACTCCCACCCCTGCTTCTTATCATGACCCTTCTTTGGGAACTCATGTGCCATTTTTTTGAGAAAAGCAGAAAATGACAACTGCTAAATTGAGTTTAACCTGGAATGATTAAATTTACTCTTAAAAGTAGTAGAATTTTGTTTTCTGCTTTCAAATAGGATACACAGTACCACAAACTCCCAGAGCACCATAAGGCCTAATCTCTTGATAAATTCCTTTTTCTGTATCACGTATGGCCATTCTTTTTCTCTGACTGAACCCTATTATAGAAGCTGATGTTGGATGTGGTTCCAGAAGAACAGAACCTTAAGGATTGATATCCTGAATTAGCTTCGGATTTCCTGGAATTGGTTCTTGGATATGACTAGATTTAAAGGCAATAATAATGCTGTTTCCATTGGTAAAAAGAGCACTTGCTTTTCATGGCATGCAGTGGCAAAATAGTTACTTAAATTGTCATCAGTAGACACGTACTCTAATCCCTAGGCAAGGCAAACGTTCCTTTCAGGGCAGTCAGTCATACAGCTTCAGATCCTGACCCAGGCTTGGGGTGGTTAACCTAAAACTCTGAGTTTTGAATTTTCTTCCCCCTAGTTCTTCAGGTCACTTACAAGGAAACAAATCCCTCTGTTATAGTCCTTATAGTAGGAGGAGCAACCCCCCTGGGTTGTCCAGGATGGAGGGGAGTCCTAGAATTCCCAAACTAAGAAAGTCTCAGGCAAACCAGGAAGAGTTTATATTCACGAAAGTGTTCTACAACAGCATTTACTTGATTGCAGAGCCTAGTGCCCATAAGGACTTGGAAGATGCAGGAATGATGATTTCTACCACAGCTCCATTCAGTTCACCTTTTCCGTCTATTTAGAAGAGAGGCAGATCTTGGAGGATAAAAGTGGATTGTTGTAAACTTAATCTGGTCGTGAATCCAGCAGCTGCTTTTCCAGATGAGATTCTGTTGCTGGGGAAAATCAACACACCTTCTGGCATTTGGTAATTATTGACCTATTGAATGCTTTTTTCCCCTCTATACTAATGAATAAAATGATTAATAGAAAACAATTTTTTTTGACTCAGTCCCTTCATTATCCTACCTCAACTACCTGTATCAATTCTCAAGCATTTTACCATTATTAGGGTGTATTAGTCAAGGTTCTTCACAGAAACAGAACCAATAGGGTTTGTACAATACAAGAGGTTTATTTTGAGGAATTAGCTCACATGATTATGGAGGCTAAGTCCCAAGATCTGCCACTTGCCAGCTGGAGACCTGGGAGGGCTGGTGGTATAATTCCAGTCCAAGTCTGAAGACCTGAGAACCAGGGGAGCACATGGTGTAAATTCCATTCCAAGGCCCGAAGAAGATTGATGTCTCGGCTCAGCAGGCTGGCAGGCAGGAAACAAGAAGGAACAATCTCCTTCCTTTGCTTTTTTATTCTATTTTGTTCTTTTTGAAGGCTGTCAGTGGATTGGATGAAGCCCACACACATTGGGGAAGGCAGTCGACTTTACTGATTCCACCAGATCAAATGTTGACCTATCCAGAATCATGCTCAGAGACACACCTCCAAATAAGGCTTAATCTGGGCATTCCTTGGCCCAGCCAAGCTGACATATAAATTTAACCATCACTCAGGGATTAGAAAATTATTTCTTTAAAGGGCCAGATAGTAAATATTTGAGGCTTTGTGGGCCACATATGGTCTGTATTCCTCTTCCTTTTTCCATGCAACTATTTAAAAAATGTGAAACCATTCTTTGTTCCCAGGCTTTATAAGAACAGATTATAAAGCTATATTTGGCCCATAGATAATAGTTTGTTACCTCTTCTAACTTACAGATAAGTGACCTAGTTCATATAACCACAAATTTCCAGATAACTGAAATCTCAGAAAGGTTTAATAAATTGCCTAAGGTTACACAGAGAATAAATGTATTATCTTGAGTTTTAAAAAGTTCTTATAAAATTCAAAACTTATTTAAAAGATTTTATTCATTTTTTTATTTTAGAGAGAAACAGCAGAAAGAGAGAGAGAGCATATATGTGTGTGGAGGGGTGGGGCAGAGGGATAGAGAGAGGGAGAGAAGCAGATTCCATACTGAGCGTGGATCCTGACATGGGGATTGATCTTAGGTCCCTAACATCATGACCTGAGCTGAAACCAAGAGGCTGACTGACTCTTGTCAGTCAGTCAGACTGACTGAGCCACCCAGTTGCCACAAGATTCAAAGACTTTTAATCTTTTCATTGCACTGATCTCTTCTCAGATTTGATCTTTCATGCTCTTCTATTATTACCAAAGAGGAGTGATCCTAAGTAATAACAGAACTTGTTGACAAATTATTGTTAGAAAGACTATCTAACCATTGATCTCACTAAAACAGAAATCAATGTGTTTGACCAACATTTTTCACTATTATCCTAATTAATTGAACAAATATTTGTTGAAGAATTACCATATGAAAGCACTCTGCTAGGATCTGGAGTCACAGGGACAAAGTTTCTTGCCCCTCCACTTTTTTCTTCAAAGATTCTTCCCTTGATTAAATTCTTATCGGGTTGTTTTGAGATCTTTTTCAAGTAGGCCTTGACTTTTTAATTTGTGTTGATCTCTGCATTGTCCAGTATTCGCAAGAACACTCTGAATCAGTTTAACCAGAATCCCCTATTCTTGATATCAGATTACCATCAATACCTGATTGGGTCTCTCATCCCCCATCATCCCACAGGTAATGTCTGATCACCATGATCCGCATTCAGCAAGAATCCTATTAGGTCAGTTTAACCAAAATCGCCCTTATGTCTGATTTTCCATTTTATTGACTCCCTTTTACCCCTCATCCCATTCCTTTGCTATAAATCCCTATTTTTCTTGTTGTACTTAGAGTTGAGTCCAGTCACTCTTCCCCACTACAAAACCCCATTGCTGTGGTTCCTAGCACTATCATGATAGTTCTTTCTTTCTTTTTTTTTTTTTAAAGATTTTATTTATTTATCTGACAGATAGAGATCACAAGTAGGCAGAGAGGCAGACGGGTGGGTGGGGGGGGAAGCAGGCTCCCCACTGAGCTGAGAGCCCAACTCAGGGCTCAATCCCAGGACCTCAAGACCATGACCGGAGCCAAAGGCAAAGGCCCAACCCACTGAGCCACCCAGGCACCCTGATAGTTTTTTTTAATAACTTCTGCCTTGCTGTTCTTTAAATACGTTTTCTGTTCTTATAGGGATTACTATCCAGCAAACAAACTTCAAACAAACAGTTGAACAATAAAAGGAATGGCAGTCATGATATTGCTCCAAAGAAGAAGTCAGATTGCTGTCAAGTTACTAGTAAATTACTTATATCCAATAGGTCAACACTTAGTCAGGGGTGCAGTACGTGGAAGTGACAAGGGAGCTTGGTTAAGGGAGCAAGAGTTTGGCTGTGGGCTTTGTGTAAGGTTACCTTACTGCTATCTATTCTGTCCAGAAGTTCTCAGCTGTGTTTTTTTTTTTTTTAAGATTTTATTTATTTATTTGACAGAGAGAGACACAACAAGAGGGAATACAAGCAGAGGGAGTGGGAAAGGGAGAAGGAGACTTCCTGCCAAGCAGGGAGCCAGATGTGGAGCTTGATCCCTGGACCCTGGGATCATGACCTGAGCCAAAGGCAGACGCTTAATTGACTGAGCCACCCAGGCGCCCTACATCTGTCTTTAAAGAGCCATGCCTTTAAATTATCTGCAATGATTCCATCTGTTTTATTATCAGAGAGGTTACTAATGGGAACCGTCTCTGTATAGACTGATTTCATCTATTTGATATGCTAATAAATTCTGGGGAAGGAATAGTATTTTATTGAATTACTTACATTTACATAGCTGGAATTGCTGTCATTTTCTCCTCTATGAAAACCTTAATTCCTTTGTTCAAATTGCTCAAAATAGATTGTCACTGAGTGCTGTAATAGGTAACCAAATGAGTTTTGCAGTCATAGAATATCCTGGTACTCTTATTTAACACAATCATTTTAAAGTTTAAACCAGATGGGCTCACTATTTTCTCTCTTTAAAGTGCCTCATAGTTAAGGAAAAATTAGTATTAATCTAGAATTAGAATATTTTATTCCTTCTCAACTCAACACTTGTACTCTCCCTCTTTTATTAGAATTAACTCTGATTTCATGGTTTTTATAGATTTTCAATCTCATGAATTCATTATTCATTCATTTTATTTTCATTTCATTCATTTATATTCATTTTATTTTCAAGAACAAGCTATGTATTTTAGATTACATTAGTAGGAAATTTACATTGCTAGTCATTGTTAAAAGGAAATGGAAAATATTAGTTTAGTTTAGTTTAGTAGGCATTTGTTAAGCATCTATATGCTTGTTGTTGAGAGGGGAAACAAGATACAAAATAACTTCGCTTACTTCACTCAAACTGACACGAGTAATCAATTGTTAAATTAATGGTGCAAAATTTAAGTGCTATTTTGGATATTTCAGCTTTTCTCTTGTCTACCAGGAGAAAATAAAAAGATTAGAGTTTGGTTCATTCACACAAGAGGTTGGTGAGCCCTTTCCATATATGACAGAATAGAATTGCAAACAACACAGAGATTGTCTCTGCCTGCAAGTGCTGGGAGAAACTTTGCAAAGTGCTTTTTTTTTTTTTTTTTTAAGATTTTATTTATATATTTGAGAAAGAGTGAGAGAGACCACTAGAGGGGAGAAGGTCAGAGGGAGAAGCAGACTCCCCGCAGAACAGGGAGCCCAACACGGGACGTGACTCTGGGACTCCGAGATCATGACTTGAGCCAAAGACAGTGGCTTAACCAACTGAGCCACCCAGGCCCCCTTAGCAAAGGGTTTTAGAGGGAACAGAGTCTTCTACTAAAAGGCAATTTCTGAGATTTCAAAAAGTGCTGACTAATATGGTACTCTTTTCCTCTAGGCTCAAAAGAACCCTAAAGGGAGGCCTGTGAACACAGGAATGTTCTGCCTTGTCTGCATTACTCAGTAACAGAAATATGGTTGATTGATTTCTAGGTCTCAGTAGACATTTGACTCCACATTTATCCAATGCTTCCATTCAGAGTCTCATCCTTCGCTTGAAAGCAAAGCAGACTTGGTTTGTTAACTCCATGTATAAATGAGATTGTTAAAGCACAGTAAACTTAAGCTGTTCTTCAGGGCACACATTTTTTCTTCTTAAGTTAAAAAGAAATGCTGGTGTAACTGGAGAAAACTTATATTAAATCAATAGTTAAACTAATGCTATAATATTTAGAATCTTCAAGGAAAATAATTCAAACTGGTAAAACTGGTGAAATCTGCTTGCATGTGATAGCTTTCTTGAATATTATATATAAAAAATACATTAAAAGTAAATGCATTCTTAGAGAATCTTTCTATGTATCAGGTATTACAGTTCTCATTCTGTGCTAGGTAATTTGCTAAATGCTTTATATATATTGCCTAAACATTAATTTAAGCATTACAGCAACCCTCAAGTTAGGGATTATCATTAGTGAGATTTTGAAGATAAGAAAATTGACACTTTTTAAAATTTAAATTCAATTAATTAATATTATTAGCTTCAGAGTTAGAGTTCAGTGATTCATCAGTCTTATACAATATCCAGTGCTCATTACATCACATGCCTACCTTAATGTCCATCACCCAGTTACTCCATCCCCCACCCCTCCCCTCCAGCAACCCTTAGTTTGTTTCCTATGATTGAGAGTCTCTTACGATTTGTTTCCTTCTCTGATTTTGTCTTATTTTATTTTTCCCTCCCTTCCCTTATGCTCCTGCTTTGTTTCTTAAATTTCACACACAAGTGAAATGATATGAAAATTGTCTTTCTCTGATTGATTTATTTCCCTTAGCATAATATCTTCTAGTTCCATTCATATCATTGCAAATGGCAAGATTTCACCTTTTTTGATGGCTGAGTAATATTCCATTATGTGTGTGTGTGTCTTTAAATGGACATATGGGCTCTTTCCATAGTTTGGGTATTGTGGACATTGCTGCTGTAAACATTGGGGTATAGGTGCCCCATTAGATCACTACAGTTGTATCTTTGGAGTAAATACCTATTAGTGCAATTGCTGTGTCATATAAGAAAATTGATACTTGAAGAAGTAAAATAATCCATTACATTTCATAGAACTATGAAGTGCCAAGTCCTACCTTTTAAACCAGATCTGCCTGATTCCAAAGTCTTTTTTTTTAACCATCCTGTTATATTGTTTGTTTTTATTTATCCAATTTGTAGTTCTCTTTTCTTTCTTCCAAACGTTTTTGCTCCTATTTCATATACAGCCTTGAAGACTTTTGTAGATCAAATTTAAGACTTAGTACTTAATCTGCAAAACATTTATTGATTAGCATTTATTCATGCTGACCACTTTAGCTGGCCCTGTTTTCATCAAAGTGCATTGATTACTACCATTACTTGAAAAGTGATTAAAATCAGTCTGAAGTGTATACAAAGAGACCTTGCAAAATTTTACTAAAGCATCTATTTTTTTAAAGATTTTATTTATTTATTTGACAGACAGAGATCACAAGTAGGCAGAGAGGCAGGCAGAGAGAGAGGAGGAAGCAGGCTCCCTGCTGAGCAGAGAGCCCCATGTGGGGCTTGATCCCAGGACGCAGAGATCATGACCTGAGCCGAAGGCAGAGGCTTAACCCACTGAGCCACCCAGGCACCCCTAATATAGCATCTATTACACCTTTATGACATCAGGACATATCATGTGTGATTGCCGGTTTTTTTTTCCTTTAAATCTGGTCTTCCAGTTTTACTTCCTCTCTGCCCCATATCTAAACATCTAATCCTACTGTGCTTCTTTCCAAATACAAGGCTTTTGGAAACTTTCTGGGGTTTTCCCTGGAGCAAAAGTATCCAACTGACGGTCCATAATCCAAATATGATTTATAGAACCGGTATATCTACTGGTTCTGTACATTGTTTTTATGTTTTTTTAAACAACATTTAAGACTCAGGAAATTTGATAGAAAGTCTCTGGGTCCTACACATAATCTGGCAACACTGGATCTGAACTCTTGTATGGTAATACATGCTTAGGTCTTGTGATAGGCCCTCATTTACATAGAGTGGGTTCTCTCATATTTGCGGGACACAAGCACTCACAATTGGCTTTCCAAGTCTAGGCCAAATGCCAGTTGCCATTTGTCATTGTGCCTGAACTGTTAGTTTTCTCACAGTACAGAACTATTTCTCTGTACTATGTCTTAGAAGTGGGAAAACGAAAAATAGACCTAAAGGTCAATGTACTTCAAGAAAAATGGAAGAAAGCACATTTTTCTCTAGATGTGAAGAATATGAAGCAATTTTTAACATGTAATCAAAATACATGTCTTATACCAGTTTTTTTCACTGATTTGTGTTACCACTCTGGTGACAGAGTTTATGACTTTGGCTTTAGAGTAGTCACAGACACTGAAGAATTACCAAGAAGAAATGAGGACTGGAGTTAACAAAATTCTCTTTTGTTCAATCTAATTCCTTTGGAGTTGCCCACATTTCTTTGAAATTTTTAACATAAAAGTCATGAATTTAATCAAATCACTGAACAAATTCATTTGTGAAGAATTTTGTGTAAGATTAGGCCCTTCCATTGTTACTTTATCTTCAAAAAGTTTATATAATTTTTCTTTAAAATTTAATAAAATGAATTTTACCTGTATTATATTAGTATTCCATTATTAATCAGTTACCTAATCAATATCTCTTCCTCCCTTCTTTAACTAACAGAAGTTGTAGTCTTTTGAAGCATCAATGGACCTGAAAAATATTCATCTTCAAGACTTCTTTGCAGCTCAGAGTAGCTATATAATCCAGGCATGAGAGATATGTGAAATTCAACTGGACAGGGCTTCTGAGAAAGCCTTTTTTTGGTTAATATTAGTACAACCTCAGTTGACAAACTCCCTTTTTTGCTACTTTACCCTAAATTTCCTTCTCCTTCCTGCCTAAAATACATATGCAGTTCCTGAAGTTGAAACAGCCTTTTTGTGACGCCAAGGGCAAAAGCCAAATGCTCACATTGAGTAGAAAAAAGTTAGATTGAACTTGACTCCTTTGTGCTTTTATGAAATTACCATGGCAGACTTGCACTATTTAGTTTGATACTTCCAGTTACTGAGAAAAATATTCTTCTATGTGGTTAACTTTATGTAATTACATTTCTGATATATGCATTCAAATACAACTTCAAATACAACTTATAACTAAGACAACATCTAAAACCTGGAGGCAACCTACTATAAATAACAGATCCTAAGATACAGTGGGGATGGAACTGTAGGGAAAAAATTTCTGAAAGAGACAACCTAAGTCTAGATCTGACTTATCTGCAAACTGGTGTGGCAAACTCATCCCGCAAACTCATCTCTGTTTGCCTGGGACTATTTCAGTCTTAAAATAGAAAGTTCTATATCTTAGGAACCCTCTTAGTCTGAGTCAAGCCAGATGGTTGGCCACCTACTGAAAGCAAAGGAAGAAGGAAATACATCTTTATTTTTTAGTTTTATTTTTTTTAAAGATTTATTTATTTATTTTGAGGGGGGTGAGGAGCAAAGGTAGAGAATCTTTCATGATTCCCCACTGAACAAGGAACCTGACATGGGGCTTGATCCCACAACCCAAAAGATCATGAGCTGAGCTGAAACCTAGAGTCGAATGCTAAACCAACTAAGCTACTCAGTCACCCTAGAAGTATATCTTTAATAGGGGAGACACTTATCTTAGCCTGCAATCTGTATGACTGATAGGATAAAAATGCCAACAACTTCTGTGTTTGTCACCAAAGCCAATGCAAGCATCATCAGAGACCACAGTTCTCTTCTAAGTTCAGCTCTCTCCTGAGACATCCTATGGAACTGTCTACACAAGGTCTTTGAATAGGATTGTTTCATAAGGAATTGAAGAGAAACGATGCTTATTTTTTGAGGGAATTCTGTTGCCAAAGATATACAAACTTAACAAAAAATACACTATGATTGCTCAAACCCTAAAGTTATGTAATGCACCAAACATACATAAAATATGAGGGGGCTATGAAATCATGTAGCTTCAGGAAAGACATTCTCTATAATGCCTACCTTACTTACAGAACTGTAGTAATAGAGTTACTAGATGTAATAGAGTAATAGAGTAATAGAGTAATAGATGAAGACAATCACCTCCCAGGAAAAGAACTAAGATATGCGGATGGCCATGGATGGGGGAAAATCTAGAACTGTACTATTAAGTGACTAGTCATTAGCTACCCTGAGATTATTATAAATGTAAAGCACACACTAGGATCCAAAGACTTAGTACGTAAAAAAGAATATAAAATATCTAACTAATTTTTTTTCATGTTGATTATAAGTTGAAGTAAGATTTTGGATATATTGGGTGAAATGAAACTAATTATCCCTGCTTTTCTGAGTGATGTCAGAAAGATGGTGAATTGGTAGTCCCAGAGTATCTTTAGGAGAAGTCCAGAAACTAATTAAGGAGTTGCAGCACCTCAGACAAACATAAAACTGGAAATAGCTGCACTGAAATGGGTAAGAAGAGTGATTTCATTTTATCTATGTCAGTCCCAACCCCTGCAAACTGGCAGCTCGGGGCCAAAAGAGGTCGGCTCAGCCTGTGACTTCAAAAGTTGTGTGTTGAGGGGAAAGAGAGTGGAGCATGCACCTGGCCTCCCTCTCTTTTGCTATGCTCTCCATAGGACCGGTTTCTGTCTTGCCTCTCACCGAGTGCTGAAAGGATTGTCATTGTCTGAATGCCTTGAACAACTAGGAAAAAGGAAAAAGGGAGAAAGCTCCCTGAAGCCAACATAGATCTACAAGATTGGGAAAAGGCTCAAACTGGGCCCTTTCCCCCAGCAGAGAGGGAAGGAAGCAGAGTAAGTCTTTAACATTTCCAGTGTTTTAGTGCACTCCCTGCAGGCCAATTTCCGTTTGTGGTTCACAGTAAATGCCCAAGGAACCAGCACAGTCAGACACCAGAGGGAGCAAGAGGTTATGGGTTCCAGAAAAAAAGGAAAAAAAAAAAAAAAAAAAAAAAAAAAAAAAAAAAGAAAGGAAAGAAAAGAAAAAAGACTGAATGCTAAATGCCTGAGCTAGTTTGATGAAGGTCTTTCCCAGTCAAAGCCAGTCCATAAAGTCTGATAGAAGTGATGGTTTCTTGAAAAGTGCAGACATCAACCTACAGCTACTGGAACATAAAGAATTAGGAAACATGACCCACCCAAAGGAATAAAATAAATCTCTAGTAATTGACCCTAATGAAATGGAGATATATGAATTGTCTGATAAAGAATTCAAAATAATCATCTTAAAGAAGCTGTCTTAGTTCCTTTGGACTGTTATAATAAAATACCTCAGACTGGGTAGCTTATCACTGAAGTTTGTTTCTTACAGTTTTGGAGACTGGAGGTCCAGGATCAGGGTGCCATCATGTTTGGGGGAAGGTTCTCCTCTGGGTTGCAGATTTCTCCTTGTATCCTCATGGGAAAGGGGCTAGGGAGCTCTGTGTGTCTCTTCTATAGGAACGCTAATCCCGTTCATGAAAGCTACACTCCTCAAGATCTAATCACTTCCCAAAGGCCCCACCGCTAATAGTTAATACTGTTACCTTTGGAAGTCAGGATTTCAACATAGAAAAGAATTTGGGATAGGGGTGGGACACAAACACTCCTCAAACAACAGAGAGTGGCTGCTGGATTAAAAAAAAACACAAAATCTAATTATATGCTATCTATAAGGGACTCACTTTAGATTTAAGGACACATATAGGTTAAAAGTGAAAAGTTGGAAAAGGATATGCCATGCAAATGTAACCAAAGGAAAGCAGTTGTTATACTTTACATTAGACAAAATAGTCTTTTAGTTAAAAACTGTCACAAAAAGTCACTATATAATGATAAAATGGTCAATTTATCAGGAAGATACCACAATTATAAACATATATGGACTCAAAACCAGATTATCTAAATTTATAAAACAAACAATGACAGATCTGTAGGGAGAAAAATAACATTCAGTAATAGGAGACTTCGCTTTCCTATTTTCAATTGTGGGTAGAACACTGAAAGAGAAAGTCAATAAGCGGACAGTGGACTTTCACAACACTCTAGTCCAAATGAACCTAACAGACATTTACAAAACTTTGCAACAATAACAGAATACACATTCTTTTCAAGCACACACAGAGTATACTTCAGAATAAATCACAAGTTAGGTCACAAAACAAATTTAGGAAGATTGAAATAATACCAAGCATCCTTTCTGATTACAATAGAATGAAACTAGAAATTAATAAAGAAGGGAAACTGGAAAATTCACAAATATGGGGGAATTAAACAACACAATCTTGACAATACATTTGAACAAAAAAGAAAATGAAAGGAAAGCTAAGTATTACAAAGTATCCCAAGATAACTGAAAATGGGGGCACCTGGGTGGCTGAATGGGTTAAGCCTCTGCCTTCAGCTGAGGCCATGATCCCAACGTCCTAGGATTGAGCCCTATGCTTGGCGGGAAGCCTGCTTCTCCCTCTCCCACTCCCCCTGCTTGTATTCCCTCTCTTGCTGTGTCTCTTTCTGTCAAATAAATAAATAAAATCTTAAAAAAAAAAAAAGATAACTGCAAATGAAAATACAACATACCAGAACTTTTGGGATGTAGCAAAAACAGTACTAAGATGGACATTTAGAGTGGTAAATGCCTAAATTAATAAGAAGAAAGATTTCAAATAACAATATAAATTTATACCTCAAGGAACTAGAAAAAGAAGAAAAAATTAAGCCCAGAGTTATCAGCAGGAAGAAAATAATGAATATTAGAGTAGAAATAAATGAAATAGAGAGTAGAAATCTAGAATAAAATTGATGAAATTAAGGAGTGGGCTTTTGGAAAAGGTAAAAAAATTGCTAAACCCTTAGCTATACTAATTAAGAAAAAAAGAGAGAAGACTTAGAGTCAGAAATGAAAAAGGAGACATTACAATTGATTTTAAAAAGGATCATAAGAGTCGATTATGCACAATTACATACCTACAAATTGGATAACCTAGAAGAAATGAATAAACTTCTAGAAAGATACAACCTACAAGATTGAATTGTGAAGAAATAAAAACCCTGAGCAGACTAATAACAAATAAGGAGATTGAATCAGTAATCAAAAACATGCTAAAAAGAAAACCCCAGAACAAGATTTATACCAAATACTTAAAGAAATAGCACCAATTCTTCTTAAGTTCTCTTAAAATGTTGAAGAAGAAAGTACAGTTTCAAACTGGTTTCATGAGCCCAGTATTACCCTAATACCAAACCTAGATAAAGACACTACAGGAGAAGAAAATTTCAGGTCAATATCCCCAGTGAATATAGATGCAAAATTCTCAACAAAATACGAGAACCAAACTCAATAGCACATTAAGATGACCATACATGATGATCAAGTGGTATTTGTCCCTGTGCTGAAAGGATATTTCAAAATGGGAAAATAAATTAATTTCATATACCTTATTAACAGAATGAAAGATAAAAGTCTCACGGTCATCTCAATTGATGCAGAAAAATCATTTGACCAAATTCAACACCCTTCATGAGAAAAACTCTCTAATGTCTAGTTATAGAAGGAATTTACCTCAATGTTATAAAAATCAAATGTGGAAAGCCCACAGCTAACTGTGGAGGCCGAGAAAAACAAGGCTGTACCCATCTCGAGTCTAGCCCTGACGTAAGTGCAGCCATCTTGATGTTCCAGATTATCACAAAATATTTCTTGGGTTCTGACCTACTCAGGTTAGCACTTTAAACAGTCCCTCTCTCCTTTAATGATTGATTTAAACCCCTGGACTCAGCTGCCCCTGTCTTTTATAACTTCCCTCTACATTCCCCAACTGATCAATGATGATCCGAGTAGGTAGGGACAACTCTATGCCCCTACTCAGCAGGAAGAAGTTACAGAAGATGAGACCTTCCACCTTCAACAACCTTAAAGATTTAAGGGTCAAAATTGTTCGGGGGAAATGTGGAGGCTGAGAAAATTAAGGCCATCCCACCTTAGGTTTAGCCCTAGCATAAGTACAGCCATCTTAGCTCTGGTAGCCATCTCAGACCCTGTGCCCAAGGGCTAAACTTTCCCCCACCCTGCTTTAGTAACCCCCACCCTGTTTTGGTTTCAGAGACCCCCACCCTGCTTTGGTTCCAGGAATCCCCACCCTGCTTTAGTAACAGGAACCCATAAATACCCCTGCCTTAATTAAGCTCGGGGTCCAAGTCCCTACACCGCTGCATCGGGTATACTTGGACCCAAGCTTAAGCTTGTCAAATAAACCCTCGTGTGATTGCATCGGTGCTTGGCTCCTTGGTGGTCTCTCAGATGCGAAAACTCGGGCATAACACTAACATCATGCTCAATAGGAAAGAACTGAATGCTTTTCGTCTAAAATCAGAAAGAAGACAAGAATGCTCTCTTTCACCAGTCTATTCAATATAGTATGGAAGTCCAAACCAGAGCAACTTGGCAAGAAAAAGATACAAAAGTCATCCTAATCAGAAAGGAAAAAGTAAAATTTTCTTTGTTTGCAGATAACATAATCTTATATGTAGAAAACACTAAAGACTACACAATAAAAATTGTTAAATTCAGTACAGTTGTAGGCTACAAAATCAACACATAAAATTTTTCATTTCTATACAACAACAATAAACTATCAAAAAAGGAAATTAAGAAAATACTCCTTTACATAACTTCAAAAAGAACAAAAGAACAGAATACTTAGAAATAAACTTAACCATAGAAGTGGAAGACTTGTACACTGAAAACTATAAAACATTGCTAAGTGAAATTAAAGACACAAATAAATGGAAAGGAATCTTGTGTTCACAAACTGCAAGACTTGATATTTTTGAAAAGTCCGTACTACCCAAAGTGATCCACAGATTCAATGTGATCCCTATCAAAATACCAATGGCATTTTTAACAGAAATAGAAAAAGAAATCCTAAAATTCATATGGCATCACAAGTGACCTCAAAGAACCTAAGTAATTTTAAGAAGATCAAAGCTGGAAGCATCACACTTCCTCATTTCAAAATATATTACCAGCTATAGTTCCTAAAACAGTATGGTACTGGCAAAATATAGACATTTAAACCACCAAAACATTTTAGAGAGCTCAGAAAAAAATCCGTGCGTGTATGGTCAACCAACCTTTGACAAGGGAGTCAAGGATATACAATGGGAAAAGAATAGTATCTTCAACAAACGCTGTTGAGAAAATTGGATATCCACATATAAAATGACATTGGATTCTTACCTTACATCATACATAAAAGTCAACTCAGAATGAATTAAAGATTGAAATGTAAGACCAGAAACTATTAAGCACTCAGAAGAACACTTATGAGACAAGCTTCTTGACATTGTCTTGGCAAGAATTTCTTGGACATGACATCAAAAGCACAAGTAACAAAAACAAAAAGTGGAACTGCATCAAATTACAATACTTCTGCACAGCAAAAGAATCAACAAATGACAACAAGACCTATGGATTGGGAGAAAATGTTTGCAAACCATATATCTTATGATAATGGATTATTATCAAATATATACAAGGAACTCCTGCAACTCAATAGCCGAAAAACAAAACAAAACAAAACAAAAAATCCCACAAATAACCTGATTTAAAAATGGGCAAAGGAATTGAATAAACATTTTTCCAAAGAAGACATCCAGATGGCCAATATGGTACATGAAAAGATGCTCAGCATCACTAATCATTAGGGAAATTCAAAACAAAACCACAATGAAATATCTCTTCACACCAATTACAAGGGCTTTGATATTAAAGAAAAGATAAGTATTAACAAGGATTTGAATATGAAGAATTTGAATATGAAGAAATTGGAACACTTGTACACTGTTGGTAGGAGTGCAAACAGGTGTAGCCACCATGAAAACTGTATGGTGGTTCCTCTAAAAATAAAATGACTATATAATTCAACCATCCATCTTCTGGGTGTTCAGAAGAATTGACCCACCTATGTTGTATATATATAAAAAACTCACTTTAAATATTAAGATGCAGAAAGATTAAAGATTAACGGCAAAAGGGTCAAAAGCAAACTAAAAATATTAAAAGTAAAGATTAAAGGTAAAAACATGCTATGCTAATATGAATCAAAATTGTTGTCTGGGGGGAAAAAGTGTTGTCTGGGAGGAGAGCGTCAATCATGTGGCGATAGAGGTGAAGCCACTTGCTAAAGTGGGTAGACCAGCGGTCAGCAAGGAGTCTGGATCTTGCATGGCTTCCTTAAGCATTGTACCAGCCCTGGACTTTGTGCCTCTTCTGGTAGGTGATAAAAATAAACGCCTACTTGGGCAAATCATGATAATTGTAACACATGACTGCAAATAATCTAACTGATACTGAAGGAAACTAACATTCATAGATGATTCTCTTTAAGGAGCATCATTTATTTTATTTAATCCTTAGAACAGCATTTCAGAGATAAAGAAACTGAGACACAGGATGTAGGTAACTAGATTAGGGTTACACAGGTTACGCTAGTTTATAGAGCTGGTTTATAGACATGCTTAGATATGAAACCCGATTTTTTTTAATTTATTTATTTGACAGACAGAGATGACAAGTAGGCAGAGAGGCAGGCAGGGAGAGAGGGGGAAGCAGGCTCCCCACCGAGCTTGGAGCCCAATGTGGGGCTCGATCCCAGGACACTGGGATCATGACCCGAGCTGAAGGCAGAGGCTTTAACCCACTGAGCCACCCAGGCACCCCTGAAACCTGATCTTTAAAGTCCTATCATATCATCATCCTTACCATCTCCATCATTATAGTGTTAGCATCATTTGTTTGTATCATTAACATGTTTGTACTAGGAGTGTTAGAATAATTCTTTATATAATTTACATAATTACATAATTTTCACTGACAAATACTTGTTCATATTTATAATTTATGTATAATATATTTACATATTTATATCTATATATTTATATTATATTTATATCTATATATTTATATTATATAAAATATATTCACATATAATGTAAGATATATAAAATATATATATTATATATTATATTTTTTATTTTATATTTTTAAAATGTGTTAGAGAACAAATAAGCCCTTTTACCTGAAAGCTGAAGTCAGAATAAGGTTAGGTGTATTGATTTGACCTTCATGCATCGTTTTTTTGTGTGTGAGGTATTTCTACCCCCGCCCCGAGAAAAAGAAATCTCTGGCTTTTTAAAAACTTTTATTATTTCTTTGCTCTGTAAAACTGGTTACCAAGATATGATGCTAAGCACAAGAAATGTACAACTGGGAAAGAATTGGAGAGAGATTAGATTAGAAGGGAGGGATGTGCCTACTCAAGGAGAAACCATATCTTGAAGGCTAATAAAGAAGAAAGATACTGCAGGCTGTATTTATGTACACTTTGTCAGGGATGGATGAAGCCAAATTATTTTGTACTATCATGATATCTTGTACAAGTTTTTGGAAGGTATTAAACTCAGAATTATGTTGTGGCTTTTTTTTTTCTTTTCTTTTTGCTAGTCACCTTTGTCTTAAACTTTTAAAGTCATGTCTGATTTGAGGGAAATATCATCCAACTGTTTCTGGTTTATTTCCACTTTGCTCATCAACTTAACTATTTTTATTTGCAACATAATCTCTGAAATACAGGGCCTCAGGAACAGCTAAATTCAGTTTTGTTTTATCTCTCATAATGAAAAACATTGCAAATCAGAGTCCAAAAGCCCTAAACACAAGGTTGTAATTGGTGTCTACAGGTATCTCTTCAAGTTAGCTTCTACACAAAATTAGTATAAACTGAGGCCATTCTTCTGGTAAATTCTTCTTTTTGGAAGAGTGCAATATTTTCTCAGTAGAATCGAGGAATTTAATTTTTATTAAACTCTGGAAGATTTTTCAGAGTTACTTCAATTATTGAGTCCTAACAAGGGGCTGGGCTCTTTTGGGAATAAGAAAATTATATTAGTCCCTTCCCGACCCTCAAGTAACATCATGATCCATTGGATCGGTCAGACATAAATGACAGATTGGAGGACGCAAAAGATGTTATTGGTCTGGCAATGAAAGCTATAGACATTTTTGGGGTTTATCAGTGGGAAGACATCAGTTAGGGCTACAAGAGGTGTGTGTGTAGGGGGCTAGTAGATAATTTAAAAATTTATATATGAATGAAAATAAGGCCAGAGTTGGGGGGGCAACAAGTGTAGAGAGCATTTCATAGGCCATCACAGCGTCAGTATGATACAAGATGCCACAGATATTAGGGAAGAGGTTTATATACTAGGCAGGTTAGTGGAAGATTTGTGTTGGGGAAGTAAAATTTTATTCTCTCTCTATTTATGTCTCTCAAATATAACCTATAACCTTTACCTGGAATTGGTGACTGCTTTATAACAAGTTCTCTTTTAAATCATATAATTTTTTTCTCTTGTTTTGGTTACCTTGAGTTCCTTTTGGACATAGATAAATATGTAACCTCTTTAGCATGTCTTGGTTTAGTAGAAACTTTAAAAATAATTTTACCTTTGATTTACCTAAACAAACATTTACTATAAACTCGCCCCCCCAAATAATTTAACCTTTGGAATTGCTGCTTGATTGTTATAAAACTGATTAATTTTTTTTCTAGAAGAAAAAGCTTTATGGAAGCCTGCAAATGTATCTAGTTTTCCAATTTCATTTAACATTTCTGCTTGCAAAATATATTGGGATGAAGGTGGACCCCTTAAGGTATTTTTTGAAAGAATACAGAGAGATTCAGAAAATACAGGATCTTAAAGTTCTCTGAGCTCTGAATAATACAGTGTAGATATTAATTTTACATGTGGAATTGAGGATTTTGTAAATAAAATTTCTTTTATCTACTCATACAGAGGAATATTTATCAAGTTGAAATTGCCAATTCCTTGTGTCTGCAAAGCAGTTATAGTCAGAGGAGGGCAGAGTAAGGTGGAATAGTTTCCATTATTTATATGACTCCCAGTTGTTTAGCTAGAGGTAGTCTCTAAAAATCCCCTTGCTGTAGAAATAATGGCAGGTGGACAGCATCATGATTTCAACCTCACTGCAGTTCTGGGAATCCATCAATAATGAGAGCTGGAAAATTCAGGAGACTCTGTCAAGGAACATAAAAGAAAACATGGTTTCCCCTTTTTTTCCTCCCTAGATGATGATTCACAGCAAATGCATCCTTAAAATTGATTGTTTTAGGAATGCAGGCCTTCCAAGTGCAGATTTCAGGCCATGATGTATAAGAACAAATAAAATAGGAGAAGAATAAATGAAACAAGATGGGATTGGGAGGGAGACAAACCATAAATAACTCTTAATCTCACAAAACAAACTGGGGGTTGCTGGGGGGAGGTGGGATTGGGAGAGGGGGAGGGGGTTATGGACATTGGGGAGGGTATGTGCTATCGTGAGTGCTGTGAAGTGTGTAAACCTGGTGATTCACAGACCTGTACCCCTGGGGATAAAAATACATTATATGTTTATTTAAAAAAAATTTGGAAGGGGAGATGAACCATGAGAGACTATGGACTCTGAAAAACAACCTGAGGGTTTTGAAGGGTCAGGGGTGGGAGGTTGGGGGAACAGGTGGTGGGTAATAGGGAGGGCACGTTTTGCATGGAGCACTGGGTGTTGTGCAAAAAAAAAAAAAAAAGCACTCCTCGTTTTTCAATATTTTGATTTTGAACCCCTGTGCTGTCTGCTGGTGAAGATTAAATCATAGTTTAATCATTTCAGGGGTACCCACTCTCCTATGCATTTTTCCTATATTGTATCTTATAGGGGGTCAAGAGATTTTTTCATCCTTGGTTATTGTCATGTATGCACAGGACCTTAGCTGGGACGTACAGAATTTTTTCTCACTTTCAGTAATCTAGTGGCAAGGTGATGTCACTAGAACATGTGTGTTCATTGAGACATGTGTGTCTGAATCTCATGGTCTCTGAGCCCCACTTGGTGTATAAAGAACCTTTAGCTCTGCTCCCGGACCCCAGTGTTGAGGGGGGAATGTCTCCAACTAGACAAATCTCACAGGTATTCTGTCTGCTACTCTCCTACTATGCTGCAGAAGAAGGACACAGCTGTCAAGTCTTCTCTGTTTTATGTGAAAACAGAGAACACAGACTACCTGTCCTCTCAGATTCCAGGGTTTCTTTCCCTCCCACTCCTCAGGCTTTAAGGACTCTTTCTTAGGGGACCAACAGCATATAGCCTTCTTGCTTTCACTGTCTTCTCTTCTTCCTCCTCATTCCCCACATTCTTCACTGTTAAAGGGAGTCTTAGGGCACCTTGGTGGTCCAGTCAGTCAAGCTTCTTGGTTTCAGCTCAGTTCATGATCTTAGGGTGATGAAACCGAGCCCTCCCCCGCACCATGCCTCGGATAGCACAGAGTCTGCTTAAGAGTCTCTCCCTCTCCCCCTGTCCCTCCAACTCATGCTTTCTCTAGCTCTCAAAAAAATACATCTTTTTTAAAAAAAGGGAGTCTTTATGTAGTCTTTTCCTTTATTCTTTCTAATTTATCATTTAAAGCATACATTTAGTTTATTAAAAGATTTCTTAATTAACATTTTTTTACTGAAGTACAAGTAACATACAGTGTTAAATTAGTTTTAGGTGGATGACATAATGATTTAACAATTCTATACACTACTCAGTGCTCATCAAGATAAGTGTACTTTTTTTTAAAGATTTTATTTATCTGACAGACAAAGATCACAAGCAGGCAGAAAGAGGGGAGGGAGAGAAGCAGGCTCCCTGCCGAGCAGAGAGCCCAACGCGGGGCTCGATCCCAGGACCCTGAGACCATGACCTGAGCTGAAGGCAGAGGCTTTAACCCACTGAGCCACCAAGGCACCCCAAGATAAGTGTACTTTTAATCACTCTTATCAATTTCATTCCTCTCCCCAAGCTACCACCTCTCTGGCAAACATCTGCATTTAAGAGTCTGTTTTTTGTTTGTTTGCCTCTTTTTTTATTTGTTCATCTGTTCTGTTTCTTAAATTCCACATATGCATGAAATCATATAGTATTTGCCTTTCTCTGACTTACTGAACTTTGTATTATACCCCCTAGCTGCATCCATGTTGTGGCAAATGGCAAGATTTCATTGTTCTTTATGGTTGAATAATATTCCATTGTATACACATACCACCATTGTACATTTAATTTTTAAAATTTTTTTATTTTTTAAAAATTATCTATTTATTTTAGAGAGAGAAAGAGAGAGCACAAGCTGGAGGGGCAGAGGGAGGAGAGACAATCTCAAGCAGATTCTGTGCTGAGGGCAGAGCTGGAGGCAGGGCTCCGTCTCACTACCTTGAGATCACTGTCTGAGCTAAAACCAAGAGTTGGAAGCTTAACTGACTTTGCCACCCAGGCGCCCCCATTTTACATTTTTAAAGGTTCAGATTTTGGAGCCTCAGAAACTCAAAGCCTTGAAAATTAAATGTTTGGCGTTTTGAAAATTAAATATTTTGGGTTTTGAAATTCAAAAGCCATGTCTCTGCCTTTCTGCTGATTCATCATGCTTCCTCAGACAATTTCATTTTAGTTGTTTTGTCTTAGCAAGGAAGAATCACAGGGTAATAGAAGTAATATATCAAAACATACAGAGTCACACTTGTGTTATTAGCAATACTTAAGGAAATATTTATTCTTGAACACCTATCTAATATTTAAGATTCATCAAGAGTGAGGTTTTACCCTACTTACAACTAACAAGTAAGCCTGACACAGTCTTGTGATCGATGTTGGAAGACGGGAGACCCCTGAGTCAGAGACCAAGGTCAATTTATTACTCACAGAAATAGCAGTAGCCAGAGCATCAATCAACAATTTTGTGCCATTCCTGGAGACACTGCCAAGAGTGACAGATGACACCTGTATGCACAGTGTATTATATAACAGGAGAAGAATCTTTAGCTTTGAGAATCTGAATATTTCATAAAAGGCAGTAAGCATACCTGTCCTTTGCTTCAGAGAGAGGCACTATCTCTATCTTCCAAACCTATCCTTTGCTCTGAAGAGAGACACTGTCTGTAAGCTGTTTGCCATGCAAATATCTTTGCAAAGATCATATGTAACAAAGGGCAATCTTAAAAATGATGCTGGAGTGAACTTTACATTTTTTGAAGTTTTATTTATTTAAGTAATCTCCATACCCAGTGTGGGGATCAAACTCACAACCCCAAGATCAAGAGTCCCATTGTCGGAGCGCCTGGGTGGCTCAGTGGGTTAAGCCTCTGCCTTCAGCTCGGGTCCTGATCTCAGGGTCCTGGGATTGAGGCCCACATCTGGCTTTCTGCTGTGCAGGGAGCCTGCTTTCCCCTCTCTCTCTGCCTGCCTCTCTTCCTACTTGTGACCTCCGTCTGTCAAATAAAAAAGAAAAAGAGTCAGCCAGGTGTGTCATAGGAGTGAACTTTAAATGATGACTTTTAAATGTCTAATTTTGAATTAGTCAAGAGAATGAATGCAGGGAGATGATAGGTCTAGGCTGATATGGATACGTTTTCTTTTTCTTTTCTTGTTTTGTTTCTTCCTTCTCCCTCTTCCTAGCATGGGTCTCTCCCCTTAGACTTTGCCAAATGGGAATCATGCCACCAAGGTTCTCAGTGCCCCACCCCCATGAGTCCAGTTTCACTTATATTTCGTTGCCGGAAGGAAGTGACATGATCACGACTGCCTTTGAGGGCATGGGAAGCACAAATTAACCAAATACTCAGAAAGAGTAAAGCCAGATATTTAGGAAATAGAATAAATGATTTCAGTGATGATTTATGTACTGAAGGGTTTCACAGTTTTATATGGGAAGTAGGGCCCATAGAAATACCTGTCATAGAATTTGTCACACGTTCTAATAAGCAATGTATCAATTTGTTGATCAATGAAGTGGAATTTGTTATTGCTTCCTGTGGGTGATAGGGTAAAACTCTGATAATGACAAGGTGATATTTGAATTTTGCCTTCAGGAATATACAGGCGCATTCCAGGTAGAAAAATTGCATGAGATAGAGATAGAGGGGAAAGTCGTCCTGAGGAGAGAAGAGAAGATGTCATGAAAAATCATATTCAAGTCTCAGGAGCTTGGCTATGGCATATTGTACGAGATACGGTTGGTGTTGTAGCATAGAGATGAATAAAAGAGCTCTAATTCCTGCCCTGTATCTTGTTGAGCATATATTTCAGAAGCATGTATTTCAGCATATATTCAAATATGTATGTAGAGAATTAACAATTTAGTAATAAGTTGGATGAGTACTTTGAAAAGAAGCATTATATTGAAGGACTGAATTATGGGAATGTCATCTAGGCAGAAAGGTCATGGAGTAAAGTTTGTAAGCCAAGCATGTGGAGGGGCAGGGGTGGGCCTGGGGAAATACTCCAGACGGAAGCAGCATGAGTGGAAGTCAAGGTTGGAAGGAATGATGCACCTGACGGAGCTGAAAGAAGTGGGTCTGGCGTTCAAAGAGGGGCACCCGGTGGAATTGGAGAACAGCACAGGTAGGTAATGAGGGCCCTGTAGACACAGTTTAGTACTCTGTTTTGTCCTAAGATAATAGGAAGTCATCAGCATGTTTTATGTAAGAGAGTAACATAGGAATTTTGTAAAGCTCACTCCATCTACAGGGTAAAAAAAGGATTAAGGGTGTGATACTGCGATTTATAATAAGAAATATATATTTGGTATCTGTCCCATTTCTGGCATAGAGCTCCTAAAACCCTTGGAATTTTCCTAGCAAAGAGAACAATGAAAGTGTCTTTTATTGTGTTAATAAGTTGACTTTTCTATAACTCAAAGGATGGGTCTGTTGCCAGGAGAACCAACCAGGTGATTAAAGGGTTGGAATTTTCAGTCCCTCTCCCTCCCAACCCACCCCTGGAGAATGAAGAGAGGCTGGAGGTTGAATCAATTGCCAGTGATCGACAACTTGATCAATCGTGCCTAAGTCATGAACTCTCCGTAAAAACACAAAAGGATGAGGGCCAGAGAACTTCTAGTTTGTGAACGTGTGGAGATTCAGGAAGAGTACCCAGAAAGAGCATGGAAGCTCAGTGCCCCCTTTCCCATAGTTTGCTGTATGTGTCTCTTCCTTCTGGTTGTTTCTAAGTTATATCCTTTCATAATAAGCTGGTAATATAGTAAGTAAAATGTTTCTGAGTTCTGTGAGCCACTCTAGAAAATTAATCAAACCTAGGGTGGGAGTTGGCGGAACCTCCCATTTATTGCCAGTTGGTCAGAAGCACAGGTAACAGCCTGGTCTTGGAATTGGCCTCAGGAGTGGGTGAGGAGAGCAGTCCTATGGGACTGAGTCCTTCACCTGTGTGATCTGGTGCTATCTCCAGTTAGAGGGTGCCAGAATTGAGTTGAATTGTAGGACATGCAGCTGGTGTCAGAGACTTGGTCGGTAGTGTGGAAAAAAACATACTGTAATTGGTGTCAGAATCAGAGAGTGGGTGCCTGGATGATTCAGTCAGTTAAGTGTCTGCCTTCAGCTCAGGTCATGATCTCAGGGTCCTGGGATCCAGTTGCCCACTCGGTGGGGAGTCTGCTTTTCCCTCTACCTGCTGTTCCTCGTGCTTGTGCTCTCTCTCTGTCAAATAAATAAATAAAAATCTTTTAAAAAAA
Source organism: Meles meles (assembly GCF_922984935.1). Classification (NCBI taxonomy): domain Eukaryota; kingdom Metazoa; phylum Chordata; class Mammalia; order Carnivora; family Mustelidae; genus Meles; species Meles meles. The sequence goes on along the minus strand of NC_060066.1, from coordinate 158,322,420 downwards.
TAGAATTGGAGAGGTTCAAGAACTGATTTAAGAAGACAAGTTACAAGTTAGTTGTCCAGTTGAAAGTTAAAGATCACTAGGATGAAAGTTAGACTTTGGTGAAGGGATGTACCACCCAAGTAGTATCCTAGAGTACCATTCACCAAGGGTACTAAACTATGAATATGCATGCTTCAACATGAAGAAAATTTTGTTTGACAAACCCCCCTCAAGAAGAGTATTCATTGGTTTGAAGAAATATTCCCTTAGCTACTTGGGATAGTAATGAACTACCCCCACCCGCCTTCTGACAAGAAAAATGTCCCAATATTAATTTATAGTAGCCATATCAAATGGGCGAGCTCTTTTGTTTTTGCTGGGTAGGGATAGAAATGAATTGCATAAGAAAAGGAGTGCTATTGTCTTCCACTTTCCCTATAAGACTTTGCCTTCTGAACAAATATTTCACAAATATTTATAGAATTTTAAAAAAATATTTTATTTATTTATTTGATACAGAGAGAGAGAGAGAGAGACAGTGAGAGAGGGAACACAGGCAAGGGGACTGGGAGAGGGAAAAGCAGGTTTCCTGCCAAGCAGGGAACCTGAAGCGGGGCTTGATCCCAGGACTCTGGAGTCATGACCTGAACCAGTCAGATGCTTAACAACTGAGCCAGCCAGTGCCCCACAGAATATTTTTTGGGTGGCACCAAGTTATTAATTATTCTGGGATGCATAAATATCTTGATCTTGCCCCGGATAGAATGATGACCATGGAGAGAAAGGGAAGTGAACATATTTGGCACATATATCCAGAACAATGGACTTGGTGACAAAATAAGAGGAAGCCAAGCACAGGGAGACGTAAATGTCTAGGATGATTGCTGGATTTCTGTATGAAAATGTGAGGCATACTGCTCTTAAAAGATAAACTGAAGCATGGTAATCATGTGAAAAAGTTTATCTGAACAAATGCCTATTCGAATCAGGCAGCACCCAACGTAAGTGGTTAAACATGTTCCACAGACAGGAGCTAGGGGTAAGACTTTTATAGAGAAGACACAGAAGGAAAGCGAGGAAATTATCTGGTTGGTTATAGCTTAAATGGCTGCTTTATTTGGAAAGCCTCATTGGCTATTTGAGATCGATTGTCCTTAAGTTCTGAATTCTTCACCTTGAGACATTTACAGGCTAAGGTCTGGGTTTGCTTATGTGGAATGCCAAGGCAGTAAAACCATCTGTCTAAAAAAAAAAAAAAGAACCATCTCAGGCTAAGGGTCTCCTGGTCCAATAAATTTAACCCTGCAAGGTAGGACAAGGGTTTGCTTGTTTTTTTGCCTTTTGTTTTTAAATAACTAGATAGATAATACACCCAACAATCTTTAACTTCTGGAGGTCTTGATAGGATGCCAACTAAAAAATCCTTTTTTTCAAATCCACCATAATGATCTAAAAAGACATATGACAGAGATCCTAATCGCATATAGTAATTTCTTATCAATCATGTGTTCTACTTGCTTTCACTGTTGAATGTCAATATAACTTTTAAGGAAAACATTGGTATTGGACTTATATTTGCCCTATAATAGTTTAATGGGTAATTATCAAACAAATTATGCCATTTGTCCTTTATAATCAACCTGTGAGGTAGTTAGGGCAGATATTGTTCAATTTTTCAGATGAGAAAAATGAGATCAATGTATGCTAAGTAACTTGTCACAGTTCACACAAAGTTCACACAGATAATTAGTGGTAGATCCAGAACTAAAATCCAGACAAGATGATTCCTGGCTCAAAGCTCTTTGCCATTATACCATCCAGTAGAATACAGGGTGGGGTGGTATCCGTCATGATGAGAAAAGAAACTTGTAGGATGAGAAAAGTCTGAGGACCGCTGCATTTTTGTTTGTTTGTTTCATTATGGAGAAAAACATTTGTTTTGAATTGATAAGAAAAAGAAGGCTGAGATACATAATGCCAAGAGTCCTCCAGGGAGAATACTATGCTACATACCATACTTGTTATAAGAGACTGGTACTAATTGTAGTTTTTTGCTTGTTGAGACTTATTATTCTACTTACAACCCTGAGATCAAGACCTGAGCTGAGATCAAGAGTCAGATGCTTAACCAAATAAGCCACCTAGGCACCCCTCTTCCTTAGTACTTCTGATATTAATTTGATTTTTAAAAATATTTCTTTATTTATTTTAGAGAGAGGGAAGGGGCAAAAAGAGGGAGGGAGAGAAATCCTTAAGCAGACTCCCCACTGAGTGTGGAGCCCTACGTGGGGTATGATTCCACAACCCCAAGGTCATGACCTGAGGAAACCAAGAGATGGATGTTCAACCGACTGAGTTACCCAGGGACCCTGACATTGATTTGACTTTTTTTTTTCTCTATGAATCATCTTCATTTGACCTAGGGACATAATTAAAGGTCCTCATTTTGCCTTAATCTGTATAATCCCTTTCCCATTTCATTGATTATTCTTTTGGATTATCTGGAATTTATATATCTGATTTGAATTTTACCTGTAACCTGTTGATTATGAAGGGCAAATGGCATAATTCTTCTGATGGAATTATTCTTTAAGAAATAGGTGAGCAGGAATGCTGTGTTCATGACTGCACTACCACTACACAGTACATAAGAGGCACTAAATAAGTACTTGATTGAATAAATGAATGAAAGTTGTAAATAGGCTTTGTAAATTCTAATTTTGTCTGCTGAACACTGAATCTTAAGTCTTGGCATTTGATTTTAGGCATCATACTTTTGTCATTTGAACCCGATTCCCACTTGCCATTGCAGTTCCAAATAATATTTTGACCTAAACCACTTCTGTTGTGTCAGTCCTCTAAAAGCAGTAACACAAACCATAGGATATCACCAGTCTCTTACAATCTGCTGGTAATGGTAATAAGTAAGACCAGACAAAGTCACAGAGCCCAGTTTGTTAGAAATGATTTTTAAGCTCTTAAAAACAGGCCTTTAGAGGTTGCTAAAGCAAGGCAGGTTGTTTAAAGCTTAACCATGATCACGTCACTGTTTTCTTTGTTGTTTCATCCAGGGTGCTAGAATATTGGCAGTTCTATTATATTAACCTTGTGGTTAGGTTATCCAAACAATTTACACCAAGTGCAATTTGGGAAGTGTTAGACATAGTTTCTTTCGAGAGAGGAGACAAACTTAGGAATCACTCACTGGGCTCTTGCTGAGTTTTGGGTAATGTTTTGTTGCTGTTGTTGAATATACAGTGTTGGACAAGGCTTTGGCTAACCTGCCACCTCTCTTTTCCTATTGCAGGAAGATGTGTTTATAGATAAAACAGAAGCAATTCCCTGATCATATCAGCTTATGTTTCCGTGTATCTGCGCTCTTTCCTGCTAGAGTTTGTATGGAGGAGCTAGAATGTGCTGAGAGGGGTGCCAACTCATTTTCTTGGCTTGTTTCATTTCGCAGGCACAGATCCTATTGCACAGTGGCTTGTCATGTCTGTGTTTAAAGGTCTCCTGGAAGAGAATTCATTTGTTCACTCATTCATTCATATTTGTTGAGTACTTATTGTATGCCAGATATTCTTCTGGATTCTTCAGATACAATAGTGAACAGACCACGATTCCTATCCTCAGGGAACTTACATTCTAGTAGGATTGATAATAAATAAATAAATACATAAATGATAAATTTAAAATAAATAAATAAAATACACAGTATGTTCTTAGAACACGATAAATGCTATGGAGAAAAATCAAGCAGGAGAGGGAAACTGTGTGTGCGTGGGGCAGTGGGATTCAATTTTTAGGTAATGTGCCCAGGGAGGGACTCAGTGAAAAGGTGACATTTGAGTAAAGAGCTGAATTTGTGGGCTCTCTGCTCAGCAGGGAGCCTGCTTCCCTCTCTCTCTCTCTGTGCCTGCCTCTCTATCTACTTGTGATCTCTCTCTGTCAAATAAATTTAAAAAATCTTAAAAAAAAAAAAAGAGCTGAATTTGTTAAGGGAGTGAATCATTGTGTTAACTTTCTAATAATTGGTTTAAATGAGGTGGTTATTAGTTTGGAAAAATCAGTTGTATTTTAGCCAATTTGAAATATATGTGCAACATTTTTATAAAATGACAAAAACTTATGAGTAAATTTGTCAGATGCAGCTAAAAGCCTTATTGCTATGTGGAGATTAAAACTGCAAAAGAAAAAAAACTGCAGAAGTGGCTTCTGAGAAATATTTTTAGAATCAGTATCTCATTAAGAGGAATATATCTCCCTGGAAACACATGTGAGGGAAAGCTGGGATACCCTCAAGCTCATCTAGACATAGTAACTTCCCTAAGGTTTTTCACTAGAAACATAATTCTAGGGACTCACTGGTTTTAAGAGAAGTTATTTTATGGATCATGCTGATATTAATTTTTTTAACCCCCAGACCAGAATTTCATCCACATATTTTATGCAAAGGGCACACATAATCCTTTTATATCTCAAAGTTTTTAGCTTCTTAATTTACTTTTATATGAATAAAAGATATTTTTCAATTTATAGATATAAGACTTTGCTTGCAGAACTTCTTGACCTTACACAAATGATTTAAGAGAAATGAGTTGTCAGTAGTCACCTTTCAAATGATTGCTGTCTGCATATACTTTTTTTTGGCACATGTTTTTATAAAGAATGTGAAATTTCAGATTTTTCCTGTTAACCTTAGATAACCTTAGCCATAGAGATAACCTGGGTCAGACTTCTCCTGCATATATCAAAGCATTTACATCTAGTTCTTTGTTTGTTTGTTTGTTTTTAAGATTTTATTCACTTACTGAGAGAGAGAGTGAGAAAGAGAGCATGAGTGGTTGGGGGAGAAGCAGACGGAGTGGGAGAAGCAGACTCCCCACTGAGCAGGGAGCTGGATTTAGGGCTCAGTCCTGGGACTCCAGGATCATGACCTGAGCCGAAGGCAGACACTTAACCGACTGAGCAACCCAGGTGCTCCATCTAGTTATTTTCTTGATGTCACAATGCTATGATTATTTTCACATCCTAAAATGCATCTGGTTCCCTTATAAAACCTGGGAACAGTGAAACCTATGAATTCCTTGTCACCTTCTGAGAATTCCTGCTTATGGCTACCCCGGGAAATGAATTATCCCCTGACTCTGTCTATTAGTCAGCATAGGATAAATTGGGCTATGGCAGCAAGCATAAATCCCAGTCTCAGTGCATCAAAGAGTTTTGTATCATTTATACAAAATCTGTTGGGATATCTGGTAGATAACTGTCTTCCAAATGGCAACATAGTGGTATAACTTGTTTCAAACTTCTCAACAAAAGGCTTGTCACACTGAAGAGGAAAACAGACTAGAAAATCCTGCATGGGATTTTCACCACTACAGTCTAGAAGTGACACGTCACTTGATAGCCCATTTATTAAACCTATGGTCGACTGCAAGGAGATGGAGAGGTATGTTCTTATAACAGTCAGCAAAGAGAAAAATACCAGATACTGGAAACAGTAGTAATGTCTATCATACCTTGAATCTTTCTTCAGGATATTTCAATAATCTAGTGTCCGATGTTGTAGTAAGAGTAATAAATATTTTAACCACTATTATTACTTTTTCAGAACAGCCCTGTAAAGCATTATTGTATCTCATCCAATAGGGGATATCCCCACTATAATCCATAGAGGCAAAGAGGAAAGAGGCTCCTGGGGTATTAAGCAGCTCACCAGTCAGAGCCGGGCTAACCCAGTCGGTAGAGTATGAGACTCTTAAGCAGCTTACCAGAAGAGGAACTCAGAAATCAGACGGAAAAGTGAAGCAACATTTACTGAGCATCTGGTATACGCCAGTGTCTATGCAGGAATATTACAAATACCATCTGATGGGATATTTGTAATTGACATGTGAAGTTTTGTTATACTTATTTTGTATGTTAGGAAATGAAAGCTCAGATATTTAAGTAACTTCATTAGATCATACAATCAGTAAAGATATATCTGGAATTTGACTTGAGTGTTGACCCTAGAGTTCAGGTATTCATGTATGAATTAATTCATCAATTTATTCAATAATATTTATTGAACACATTCTGTGAAGCAGGTACTATGCAATGAACTAAATGTATAGCAATAAATAACAGATAAATTCTTATTTTTGTGGAGATCACCCTCTGGTGGAGGGAACTAGACAATAAACAAGTAAAGAAACCGATGAGTAAGATAATCAGAGATTGCTACAATCGTTATGAATATGAAATCCAGGGGCACCTGGGTGGGTCGGTTGGTTACGTGTCTGACTTTGGCTCAGGTAATGACCTTGAGCTCTGGAATTGAGCCCAGTGTGGGGCTCTGTGCCCATCCCAGAGTCTGCTTATCCGTCTTCCCCTCCCCCAGCTCGTGCTCTCTCTGGCTCCCTCGCTTTCAGATAAATAAATCAATCTCTAAAATATATATATATATATATATATATATACATATATATATATACATATATATATACATATATATATATACACACACATATATATATACATATATATATATATACATATATATATATATATAATCCAAGGTAATGGGGTGGAGAATAACCAGTGAATGAGAGTCACTTCATTAGGGGTGTTCAGGAAAGTCTTAATAGGTGATATCTGACGCAAAACTGGAGAATAAAAAAGAACCAGCCTCCCTAAAGGCCCCAGGGAAGATCATAAAAGCAAAAGGAACAGTGGGCACCCAGGTCCTGCTATGGGAAAGACATCGGCGAGTGTGCAGAACTTAAAAAGGCCTGACTGGCTGGAGCAGCACAGCGACTGAGGCAGAGAAGGAGGAGATTGAGAAGACAGACAAGTAGGTAGTGCCACGTTGTTAGAGGAGGTCACAGAGAGGACTTGACCAGTAGTTGACCCTCGAGCTGGATTGCAGGCAATAGGAGGCTCCTTCTGGTCTCCCTTGTCCTTGGAATGTACCTTCTGCTACCCATCCCACAGTGGGAGCTATTTTCTTTCTTTCTTTCTTTCTTTTTTTTTTTTAAGATTTATTTTTTTGACAGATAGAGATTACAAGTAGGCAGAGAGGCAGGCAGAGAGAGAGAGGAGGAAGCAGGCTCCCAGCCAAGCAGAGAGCCCGATGCGGGGCTCGATCCCAGGACCCTGGGATCATGACCCGAGCCGAAGGCAGAGGCTTTAACCCGCTGAGCCACCCAGGCGCCCCGGAGCTATTTTCAAGGACACAACCTCGAGCCAGTAAGGTGTTTTGAGATCAGGACTGTATAGGTGACTGAACCCAGTTAAGGATTATCCATAAACTTTTAAGATTCTGGTGCAGGAGTGCGGAACCCAATCCTCCTGTGGAACTGAAGAGGAGCCTCCTAAATTCGCATCCCGGTGAAACCCTCCTGCTATCGCTCCGGAGTCTGCGTCTTCTGCGGTCTCTCCTTGCCCTCCACACATGCAGGGGTCGGTCTCAGACTCCATCCAGGAAGTCCCTGGCTTGCAAACCGACTCTAATCAGGTATGGTCTTGGATATCAGATACTCGAATCTTTTACGTCTTAAAATCTTAAATCTTAAAAAAAAAGATATTTTATGCAAGGATGAGGCATGATGATATAGGAGGGTAATCTTGTTATACACAGAAGGGGAAGAGGCCAGAATCAGGGAGAACTCTTAGGAGGGCATTGTAATAGCTGGGCTGAGGTGCCAAATAAACAATAGCAGAGTGGAAAGGAAAAGAGATAGGAGGGCTTCTGTTAGAGGAGAACATTCCTGGGACAGAGGAAAGGAGGAGGGAGAAGTCAGTTGCAGTTTCCAAATTTTGGATTTAAAGGATTAAAAAATCTATCAAACTGGAAATCTTGAGGTGGGGGAGATCAAGGGAAGAAGAGAATGATATTATTAAGAAATGTGGCATGTATTGCATGGAGCACTGGGTGTGTGCATAAACAATGAATCTTGGAACACTGAAAAAATGAAATTAAATAAAAAAATAAAAAATAATTTCCCTTTCTGTATTTTCATTGTTAGTGTATAAGAAAGCCACTGATTTCTGTACATTGACTTTGTATCCTGCCACGTTACAGAATTGCTGTATGAGTTCTAGTAGTTTGGGGATGGAGTCTTTGGAGTTTTCCATATAAAGAATCATGTCATCTGCGAAGAGAGAGAGTTTGACTTCTTCATTGCCAATTTGGATACCTTTTATTTCTCTTTGTTTTCTGATTGCCGTTGCTAGGACTTCTAATACTATGTTGAACAAGAGTGGTGAGAGTGGGCATCCTTGTCGTGTTCCTAATCTCAACGGGAAGGCTGCAAGCTTTTTCCCATTGAGGATGATATTTGCTGTGGGTCTTTCATAGATAGATTTTATGAAGTTCAGGAATGTTCCCTCTATCCCTATACTTTGAAGCATTTTCATCAGGAACGGATGCTGGATTTTGTCAAATGCTTTTTCTGCATCAATTGAGAGGACCATGTGGTTCTTCTCTCTTCTCTTATTGATTTGTTCTATCACATTGATTGATTTGCGAATGTTGAACCAACCTTGCAACCCAGGGATGAATCCCACCTGGTCATGGTGGATAATCTTTTGAATGTGCTGCTGGATCCTGTTTGCTAGGATCTTGTTGAGAATCTTTGCATCCATATTCATCAGTGATATTGGTCTGAAATTCTCCTTTTTGGTAGGGTCTTTGCCTGGTTTGGGGATCAGGGTAATGCTGGCTTCATAAAAAGAGTCTGGAAGTTTTCCTTCTGCTTCAATTTTTTGAAACAGCTTCAGGAGAATTGGTGTTATTTCTTCTTTGAAAGTTTGGTAGAATTCCCCAGGGAATCCGTCAGGTTAATGCCATTCCAATCAAAATTCCACTGGTATTTTTCAAAGAGCTGGAGCAAATAATCCCAAAATTTGTATGGAATCAGAAGAGACCCCGAATTGCTAAGGAAATGTTGAAAAACAAAAACAAAACTGGCGGCATCACATTACCCGATTTCAAGCTTTACTACAAAGCTGTGATCACCAAGACAGCGTGGTACTGGCATAAAAACAGACACATAGACCAGTGGAACAGAGTGGAGAGCCCAGATATGGACCCTCAACTCTATGGTGAAATAATCTTCGACAAAACAGGAAAAAATATACAATGGAAAAAAGACAGTCTCTTCAATAAATGGTGCTGGGAAAACTGGACAGCGATATGTAGAAGAATGAAACTCGACCATTCTCTTACACCATAGACAAAGATAAACTCGAAATGGATAAAAGACCTCAATGTGAGACAGGAATCCATCAGAATCCTAGAGGAGAACGTAGGCAGTAACCTCTTCGATATCAGCCACAGCAACTTCTTTCAAGATATGTCTCCAAAGGCCAAGGAAACAAAAGCGAAAATGAACTTTTGGGACTTCATCAAGATCAAAAGCTTCTGCACAGCAAAGGAAACAGTCAACAAAACAAAAAGGCAACCCACGGAATGGGAGAAGATATTTGCAAATGACACTACAGACAAAGGTTGATATCCAGGATCTATAAAGATCTTCTCAAACTCAACACACACAAAACAGATAATCATATCAAAAAATGGGCAGAAGATATGAACAGACACTTCTCCAACGAAGACATACAAATGGCTATCAGACACATGAAAAAATGTTCATCATCACTAGTCATCAGGGCGATTCAAATTAAAACCACATTGAGATACCACTTCACACCAGTCAGAATGGCCAAAATTAGCAAGACAGGAAACAACGTGTGTTGGAGAGGATGTGGAGAAAGGGGAACCCTCTTCCACTGTTGGTGGGAATGCAAGTTAGTGCAGCCACTTTGAAGAAGAGTGTGGAGATTTCTCAAGAAATTAAGAATAGAGCTTCCTTATGACCCTGCAATTGCACTGCTGGGTATTTACCCCAAAGATACAGATGTAGTGAAAAGAAGGGCCATCTGTATCCCAATGTTTATTGCAGCAATGGCCATGGTCGCCAAACTGTGGAAAGAACCAAGATGCCCTTCAATGGATGAATGGATAAGGAAGATGTGGTCCATATACACAATGGAGTATTATGCCTTCATCAGAAAGGATGAATACCCAACTTTTGTAGCAACATGGACGGGACTGGAAGAGATTATGCTGAGCGAAATAAGTCAAGCAGAGACAGTCAAGTATCATATGGTCTCACTTATTTGTGGAGCATAACAAAGAACACGGAGGACATGGGGAGATGGAGAGGAGAGGGAGTTGAGGGAAACTGGAAGGGGAGATGAACCATGAGAGACTATGGACTCTGAAAAACAACCAGAGGGTTTTGAAGGGGTGGGGGGGGGGGTGGGAGGTTGAGGAACCAGGTGGTGGGTAATAGGGAGGGCACGTACTGCATGGAGCACTGGGTGTGATGCCAAAACAATGAACACTGTTATGCTGAAAATAAACAAATAAAAAAAAATAAATTTAATTTTGTCTTAAAAAAAGAAATGTGGCACATAAAAAGTCATAGTAAAATATCAATGCCGAATATAATGGTGACTTTCTCTTTTTCTTTAAAAATTTTACATTATTTATTATTTTTAGAATTATTATTATTAACTTGTCTATTTAAAAAATTCCAGTATAATACTAACATACAGTATTATATTAGTTTCGTGTGTACAATATGATGAACAACTGTGCACATTACTCAGTGCTCATCAAGATTAGTGTGCTCTTAATCCCCTTCACATGTTTCACGCATCATCCTGCCCCCCCACCTACCCTCTGGGAATCATGAGTTTGTTCTCTATGGTTAAGAGTCTGTTTTTCTGTCTCTTTTTTTCTTTGTTCCATTTTCTTTGCTTCCTAAATTCCACATATGAGGGAAATCATATGGTATTTATCTTTCTCTAACTGACTTATTTTGCTTAGCATTATACATTCTAGGTCCATCCATGTTGTTGCAAATGGCAAGATTTCATTCTTTCTTATGGCTGAGTAACATTCCTCGTGTATTTGTACCACATCTTATTTATCCTTTCATCTGTTGGTGGACACTTAGGTTGTTTCCAAATTTTGGCTGTTGTGAATAAAGTTTCAATAAACTTATGAATGCATATATATTTTTAATATCCTGTTTTCCGTTCCTTTGGATATATACTTAAAAAGGGAATTGCTGGATTATATGGTAGCTTTATTTTTAATTTTTGAAGAACTTTCATGCTGTTTGCTATAGTAGCTACAACAATTTGCATTCCCACCAACAGGATACAGTGTTTCCTTTTCTCCATATGTTCTCCAGCACCTGTTATCTCTTGGCTTTTTGATGATAGCCATTGTAACAAGTGTGAAATTCTATCTCACTGTGGTTTGGATTTGCATTTCCCCGATGATTAGTAAGGCTGAAAATCTTTTCATGTATTTATAGGCCACTTGGATATCTTTCTTGGAAAAATGTCCATTTAGTACTTCTGCCCATTTTTAAATTAAATTTTTTTTGTTATTGAGTTGTTTGACTTTCTTATATATTTTAACTGCTTTCCTGATACATGCTTTGCAAATATTTTCTCCCATTTTATTATGCTACCTTTTCATATTGTTGACTATGTCTTTTGCTGTGCAGAAGATTTCACTTTGATGTGGTCTCACTTGTGGATTTTTACTTTTTTTGTTTGTTTTTTTTTCTTTTTATCTTAATTGCTGTATAGTTAACATACAGTGTTATATTAGTTTTAGGTGTACAATTTAGTGATTGGACAATTCCACAAATCATCCAGCCCTCATTACAAAAACCTCACTTCTTAATCTCCATCACCTATTTCCCCCACCTCCCCACCTGCATCCCCTCTGGTAACCATCCTTTGTTCTCTGTAGTTAGAGTGTGTTTCTTTATTTTTATTTTTTTTTTAATTTATTTATTTTAGAGAGAGAAAATATACGAGCAGGAGGGAGGGGCAGAGGGAAAGAAAATCTCAAGCAGATTTCCCACTGAGTGTGGAGTCCAATGCAGGTATCAATTCCAGGACCCCAAGATCATGATCTGAGCTGAAATCAAGAGCCAATTGATTGACATACCCTGGTGCCCCAAGAGTCTGTTTCTTGGTTTGTCTGCTCTTTTTTCCCCCTTTGCTCCTTTGTTTTATTTGTTTTAAGATTTTATTGACTTGTATGACAGAGAGAGAGAGGGAGAGAGGGCACAAGCAGGAGGAGAGTTAGAAAAGGGAGAGGGAGAAGCAGACTCCCCAAGGAACAGGGAGCCTGACACAGGGTTTGTTCCCAGGACCCTGAGATCATGACCTGAGCCAAAGGCAGACAATTAACCGACTGAGCCACCCAGGGGCCTCTTGTTTTGTTTTAAAATTCCATATAAGAGTGAAATCATATATTTGTCTTCCTCTGACTGACTTGTTTTGCTTATCATTATATTCTCTAGATTTTTGCTTTTGTTGCTTGTGCTTTTGGTGTCATGTCTAAAAAAATCAATGCCAAGGAGCTTCTATCCTGTGTTTTTTTCTGGAAGTTTTATGATGTCAAGTCTTATGTTTAAGTCTTTAATCCATTTCAAGTAATAAACATTTATAGAGCACATTATTTGTTAAATTACATGCTGGGTTCTGTGGGGACAAATATGAGTAAGATTCATCAAGAGGTTTATAGTCTGATGGACAAGATAATCACTCTACATGGTAAGTGATAAGATGCACAAACCAATACTAGAGAGGTTCAGTGTTGAGTGAAGGTTTCTGCAGGAGATGTGCCGGAAAGGAAATTGAGGGATGAGTAAGAGTGAGCCAATCGAGGAGAGATGGGAAAGAAAACTGCATTAACCAGGCATGAAAGTGTAAGACAGATGGTATTCAACCTCCAACATCTTATTTTCCCCCCAAACCTTGCTTATTTCTTCCTTCTCAAAACCTCTTGCTTCAGTCTGGAAGACAGTATAATAGAAATGATGATCTGTTTCATTTTCCTATGATCCCAGGAGCATTAAGCGTATATACGATTTCTAAGGTCAATGCTTTTCTAGCGTGAAGTACACGAAACCTGCTAAAGTTAAGAAGTTCAGTGACTTCACCCCATGCTTCTCTGATTGCTTGATTTCTGATTAGAGAGTCTTATTATATAACCTCAATCCTGGAAAGCATCAGGATTACTGCAGAGCTCTGGGCCCTCAGATCATCTCAGTGGCATTTAAAAAAACAAAGCTCCTTTTCCTGGAATCTTAAGATGTAAAAACATTGCATAGTGTTTATGTATATTTTCTAGTAGCAAAAATGACTGCAGTTCTTTCTTGAATTACATGGAAATGTCTTTCCTTAAAAGTAATTGCAGATATTATCTCAGTCACATTTCTAGGAACACTACAGTTTTTCTTTGGAAACATGCAGCAGTTCTGGGAACGATGTCAAAGGTAGGAAGCTGATTATGTGGCAGTCCAGAAAGTTGGTCTCTTTTGTCATGTGTCTTTGATAAGCACTAAAGATACAAAAATTCTTTTGAGGCTTTGTCAGGTCTTCCTGGAAGACAAGATGCTAGTGTAATCCTTGCAGAGAGGCCCTATTTTCGTCCTTTTGGGTTACTATAGCAGAATTCTGTGTGTGTGTGTGTATGTGTGTGTGTGTGTGTGTGTATTTTCAGTAGCTTCTTAACCCATCCTTTTGCTTTTGCCTTTGTCTCCCATAGTCCATTCTATAGGTAGCCAGAATTATCCTATTGAAACAGAAGTTAGGGGTACCTGGGTAGCTCAGTCAGTTAAGTGTCTGCCTTTGGTTCGGGTCATGGTCCCGGGGTCCTGGAATTGAGTCCCACATTGGGCTCCCTGCTTAGTGAGGAGTCTGCTTCTCCCTCTGCCTTTGCTTTTCCCCTCTTCACCACCCCCATCCCCTGCTCGTGTGCTTGTGCTCTCTCTCTCTCAAATAAATAAATAAAATCTTGGGGGGGAAAAAAAAACAACAACCTGAAACGCAGAAGTCAGATCACGTCCCTGCTTGATTTAAACCCTTTATCACTCAGAGTAGAAGTAAAACTCACAAAGCTCTAAGGCATTGCACAATCTGGCTCCTGTTACTCTCTAACTTCATCTAATCAACCTTGGCTTGAGTCAGTTTTTTCCAGCCACACTGGCTTCCTCTTTGTTTCCCGTAGATGCCCAGCAGGCTTCTCCCTCAGGGTCTTTCACTCACTATTCCATCTTCTTGAAATGCTCTTTCCACCTAAATAGATAAGACTCCCTCTTTCTTTCTAGTCTTTGCTGAAATGTCATCTTCTCCATGAGAACTTTCCTGTCCATCTTATTTTTTTTCCATTTTATTTATTTTTTCAGCGTAACAGTATTCATTCTTTTTGCACAACACCCAGTGCTCCATGCAAAACGTGCCCTCCCCATTACCCACCACCTGTTCCCCCAACCTCCCAGCCCTGACCCTTCAAAACCCTCAGGTTGTTTTTCAGAGTCCATAGTCTCTTATGGTTCGCCTCCCCTTCCAAATTTTTTTTTTAATAAACATATAATCCCCAGGGGTACAGGTCTGTGAATCGCCAGGTTTACACACTTCACAGCACTCACGATAGCACTTACCCTCCCCAATGTCCATAGCCCCCTCCCCCTCTCCCAATCCCACCTCCCCCCAGCAACCCCCAGTTTGTTTTGTGAGATTAAGAGTCATTTATGGTTTGTCTCCCTCCCAATCCCATCTTGTTTCATTTATTCTTCTCCTATCCCCCTACCCACCCCATGTTGCTTCTCCATGTCCTCATATCAGGGAGATCATATGATAGTTGTCTTTCTCCGATTGACTTATTTCACTAAGCATGATACGCTCTAGTTCCATCCACGTCGTCGCAAATGGCATGATTTCATTTCTTTTGATGGCTGCATAGTATTCCATTGTGTATATATACCACATCTTCTTTATCCATTCATCTGTTGATGGACATCTAGGTTCTTTCCATAGTTTGGCTATTGTAGACATTGCTGCTATAAACATTCGGGTACACGTGCCCCTTCGGATCACTGTGTTTGTATCTTTAGGGTAAATACCCAGTAGTGCAATTGCTGGGTCATAGGGTAGTTCTATTTTCAACATTTTGAGGAACCTCCATGCTGTTTTCCAGAGTGGTTGCACCAGCTTGCATTCCCACCAGCAGTGGAGGAGGGTTCCCGTTTCTCCGCATCCTCTCCAGCATCTGTCATTTCCTGACTTGTTAATTTTAGCCATTCTGACTGGTGTGAGGTGATATCTCATTGTCGTTTTGATTTGTATTTCCCTGATGCCGAGTGACGTGGAGCACTTTTTCATGTGTCTGTTGGCCATCTGGATATCTTCTTTGCAGAAATGTCTGTTCATGTCCTCTGCCCATTTCTTGATTGGATTGTTTGTTCTTTGGGTGTTGAGTTTGCTAAGTTCCTTATAGATTTTGGATACTAGCCCTTTATCTGATATGTCGTTTGCAAATATCTTCTCCCATTCTGTCAGTTGTCTTTTGGTTTTGTTAACTGTTTCCTTTGCTGTGCAAAAGCTTTTGATCTTGATGAAATCCCAATAGTTCATTTTTGCCCTTGCTTCCCTTGCCTTTGCCATTGTTCCTAGGAAGATGTTGCTACAGCTGAGGTCGAAGAGGTTGCTGCCTGCATTCTCCTCAAGGATTTTGATGGATTCCTTTCTCACATTGAGGTCCTTCATCCATTTGGAGTCTATTTTCGTGTGTGGTGTAAGGAAGTGGTCCAATTTCCTTTTTCTGCATGTGGCTGTCCAATTTTCCCAGCACCATTTATTGAAGAGGCTGTCTTTTTTCCATTGGACATTCTTTCCTGCTTTGTCGAAGATTAGTTGACCATAGAGTTGAGGGTTGATTTCTGGGCTCTCTATTCTGTTCCATTGATCTATGTGTCTGTTTTTGTGCCAGTACCATGCTGTCTTGATGATGACAGCTTTGTAATAGAGCTTGAAGTCCGGAATTGTGATGCCACCAACTTTGGCTTTCTTTTTCAATATTCCTTTGGCTATTCGAGGTCTTTTCTGGTTCCATATAAATTTTAGGATTATTTGTTCCATTTCTTTGAAAAAAATGGATGGTATTTTGATAGGGATTGCATTAAATGTGTAGATTGCTTTAGGTAGCATAGACATTTTCACAATATTTATTCTTCCAATCCAGGAGCATGGAACATTTTTCCATTTCTTTGTGTCTTCCTCAATTTCTTTCATGAGTACTTTATAATTTTCTATGTATAGATTCTTAGTCTCTTTGGTTAGGTTTATTCCTAGGTATCTTATAGTTTTGGGTACAATTGTAAATGGGATTGACTCCTTAATTTCTCTTTCTTCTGTCTTGTTGTTGGTGTACAGAAATGCAACTGATTTCTGTGCATTGATTTTATATCCTGACACTTTACTGAATTCCTGTACAAGTTCTAGCAGTTTTGGAGTGGAGTCTTTTGGGTTTTCCACATAATCTTATTTATTTTTTTAATGATTTCATTTATTTAATTGACACCCAGAGTGAGCACAGGCAAGGGGAACAGCAGAGGGAGAGGGAGGAGGAGGCTCCCTGCTGAACAGGGAGCCCTAGGTAGGGATCTATCTCAGGACCCTGGGATCATGACCTGAGCAGGAGGCGGATGCTAACTGACTGAGCCACCCAGGTGGCACCCAGGCTAAGATGACCCTCCTGGTCATCTTAAAGTTACAGCTTGGGGGTTGTAGGCAGAAGGGAGAAGCAGACCACCCACTGAGCTCGGAACTCATGTGGGATTTGATCTGAGGACATGACCTGAACCCAAGGCAAATAACTAACTGAGCCATCCAGGCGCCCCTGACTCCTGTTTTAATAGGATCACTCCCACTGCTGTTCCCCCTGCATGTTCCCTCTCACTCTCTCTGTCAAATAATGTCTTCAGGGGCGCCTGGGTGGCTCAGTGGGTTGAGCCGCTGCCTTCGGCTCGGGTCATGATCTCAGGGTCCTGGGATCGAGTCCCGCGTCGGGCTCTCTGCTCAGCAGTGAGCCTGCTTCCCTCTCTCTCTCTCTCTCTCTCTCTGCCTGCCTGTCTACTTGTGATCTCTCTCTGTCAAATAAATAAAATAAACAATCTTTAAAAAAAAATAATGTCTTCAAAAAATAAAAAAAAATAATAAAGTTGTAGCCTTCCTCTCTCCCCAAGCCCTACCTACTGCCTATCCCTTGTTTTATCATCTAACACACTATATATTTACTTGTATTTATTTTGTTTATTGTCTTCCTCTTCCCTAATATCTATCTCTCCAACTTAATAGAATATAAACTCTACGAAAGCAAGGATTTTAATATTTATTCATTAAGGTATTCTTCTTTGCCCAGAACATACACATGGCACAGAGTAGAACCTCAAGAAATAGTGGGTCAATGAATGACAACATCAATATATGTGTGTGGTCTTTAATAATATTTTTAGATGTTCATAAGCAAAGCTTCTATCTGAGACTTTTATATTCTGTGTCTTCTTCAAAGCCTAGGGCAGAGCAGAGGACAGGGGGAAAGGAACAGAACTGAGGTGAGTTAGTGTTTAGCTGAGTGGTTTAAATTGGACCAACTCAGTAATGGGACAAAGATTAGAAAAGGAACCAAATAGAGGAAGAGAAGGGGTTGGGAGTGGGTGTGTGCCAGGAGAGAAGAGATTTCCAGCACTTCTGGTGTGGCATGAGGCAGCAGGAAGGGCAGGGGCTGGGATGTGAGAAATTCCTGTACTCATGTTCTGGCTCTACTATTCAATATCTGTGTGACTTTGGGCAAGCTCCTTGACTTTTAGAAGCTCCTACCTGTGAAACAATACTAATGCTACTCTGTAAGGTTGTAGTGAGGATTATATAAGCCAAACTAAATAGAAAGAGTGGCATAAAGTAGGTTTCAATGAGTGTTCTCATCTTTCATTGAAAACTCTCCCTCCTGGCTCCCACCTTCTCTGATTACATTAATATCTATTCATTCCTTGTTGCTTCCCTTAAACTCTACCTGCAATTTTAACTCCTTAACTCTCTGTAGTTACCCAGATTGGTTGTACCCTGACTCACAAGGTAAAATTGATTTCAAGAGTGGCCTCAGAATTTACACCCCTAAAGTGAGATTCTGAGGTTGTGCAGTCACCAAGTAAACTTCTTGTTAGGGGAAGTGTGAGAGGAAAAAAATTAAAGTGCCTGAATGTCTAATTCTGAAATGAGTGTAGAATCAGGTCTCAGTAGCAGCTTTACAGAGTTCCTCATCTTCTGTAGTCACAGGACAGCTATGACTCAGGAACGTCTGAGAGCTAGAAGCTGTAGCCAAGAGGTCTGTGAAACTTTCACAGTGAGCACGTTTGTGCCTCACTTACACGCCACCAGAGGGCGTCCCCTGTGGCACAGGCCCCAGTAATCGGGTTGGCAAGATGGCTCTCCATCTGCCATTTTCTCACAGTGTGTGTATTACACCTACACACAGTTGTGAGTAGCTCCACAGGAGCTCACAAACGTGGGCTTTTCCTCACCAAAGCTGATCCCGGGTGTGTATCATTCTCCAGGGGACCTGACAGTCATCTGGTGATGAAGTGATCACATCAAACTTCCTTCAGCCCTGCAGAGGCGGTGCTGCACTCCCATCAGAGTAGACACATACTCTAAGTCCATTTTGTCTCCCTGCCCACAGTGCTTCCATCTGCACCAGCAGTCAGACTTACTGAGAGTGCTGTATCTAGCACCACGCTGTTCCCACAAAACATTTTTTTACCATTGGGGCATATTTTATGTCAAGGAAAGGGTAACATTGAGATCATGGCCACAGGGTTCATTGATTTTACCTCACTCCAGTGAGCCAGAAGCAATCACATACCAGCTCTGAGGTGGCACTCTGGAAGCTTGGGTACTGTCATAAAGATTGTGGTGCATGCCTTAAGTCATCAGCCCACATACGTTAGCCTCACCCTTAGGCAGAATGAGGCTCTGGGATGCAAAAAGAGTTATGCCCTTCTTTTCTTTTTTATTTTTATTTATTTATTTTTTTGTTACTACTATTACTATTATTATTATTACCAGCAAAACTGGATTTTTTGGGAAATAGCAGAGTATTGCAATCAAGGACAAGCAAGCTATGGCACAACCATAGGCAAGTCTCCCAAACAAAGGAGAGGAATGCTCTTTTGTAGGGGAGCTGGGAAAGATGTTATAAATAAAAAGTCCATTGGAGTCAACTAGGAGTTAGAAGTATAGTGGTTTCTCACTAGCTGAGTTGTGACTTTCTATCACTGGCTGGGCTGTTGCTGCATGAGAAAGAATGCCTTTCTTCTTCCTGCTGGGATAATAAAGAGGTGTCTATGTTCAAAGTGCTTCTCTTCCTGTGGGGTCTGTAGTTGATGAGTGGAAGGGCATGAGTGTGTCACCTGCTGGCCTCCCAACTCTATTCTAAATGAGATTTGCTTTTATTAATTTCCCACAATTTCAACTGTTCTGGAGGCTAGAAGTCCAAGGTTACCAATGTGCCAGCGTAGTCAGGTTCTGATGAGTTACCTCTTTTTGGTTTACAAATGACCACCTGCTTGCCATGTCCTCACATGGTAGAAGGGAACACTTTAGAAAAATTTTTTTAATTTAATTTTATTTTTTCAGTGTTCCAAGATTCATTGTTTATGCACCACACCCAATGCTCCATGCAATACATGCCCTCCTTAATATCCACCACCAGGCTCACCTAACCTGCTACCTGCCTCCTCTCCAAAACCGTCAGTTTGTTTCGCAGAGTCCACAGTCTTTCATGGTTCATCTGCCCCTCCAATTTCCCCTAATTCACTTTTCCTTTCCTTCTCCTAATGTCCTCCATGTCATTCCTTAGGCTCCACAAGTAAGTGAAACCATAGGATAATTGACTCTCTGCTTGACTTATTTCACTCAGCATGATCTCCTCCAGTCCCATCCATGTTGATGCAAATGTTGGGTATTCATCCTTTCTGATGGAGGTGTAATATTCCATTGTATATATGCACCACATCTTCTTTATCCATTCATCAATTGAAGGGCATCTTGGCTCTTTCCGCAGTTTGGTGATTATGGCCATTGTTGCCATGAACACTGGGGTGCATATGACACTTCTTTTCACTCCATCTGTATTTTGGGGGGTAAATACCCAGTAGTGCAATTGCTGGGCCATAGGGTAGCTCTATTTTTAATTTCTTAAGGATTCTACACACTGTTTTCCAAAATGGTTGCACCAACTTGCATTTGGAGGGAACACTTCTTACTTTTATGACAAACACCATAATAAAGTTGTTTTTGCCTCCTACACATGTGTCCTTGGGCTTGGGCTTTGGAAGTCCGAATGCTCAAGAGGGCAATACTTCCATCAGGGAGATTAGTTATAGTTCTGCAGAACTGACAGTTCATACTACACTCTGGCTACTCTGGGCTTCTCATACCACTGAAGCAACAGGCAGAGAAAGGGTCATTGTATTTGCCAGAGTGACTGAGCCCAAATGCCAAAGAAAAAATTCTCCATGATCAAGTTAAGGAGGACTATGCCTGGGACCTAGGGAATTTTTAGGACATCCTTTAGTACTCTCATGTCTAATAGTCCTGGTCAAACGAAACTGTGGCAGCTCAGTAACTGAACCAATAAGGACTCGGATCCTATAGAAATGAAGAAAGTAAGGTAAACAACTTGGTTGTGGAAAAAGGAAGTTGTGATTATCCATGGAGGCTTTGTAAGTATTTACAAAGGTAGTGACCATAACACTTAAATTTCATGTTAATTAATTGTTGCTGCTTCCTCTTGCTGCCCTGCATGTAGAGAGCTGGTCATACCTAATGTTTTATAAATTAGGCGGGAGTATGGTCTCACTCTGCAATGAAGTAATAGCTAATAATTTGTCATCTATATTGGGGACACAGATTTTTTTTTTTTCACCAGATAAATGATAAGAATGGATGTTGAGGAGCAAGATGGATAGATTGTGATGACTACCTTTTGCTGCTCCTCCAGATCCACTCCACTCCACTCCCTTCCTGCTCAGGTGCTCCAGGAAGCTGACTTTTATAGACAACATTTACTGGGTTCTTTTGCCCTCTCTGCCTTCTACTTGGATTCAGCCCATGGGAGATACTGGTGAGCTCTAGGGAAAAGGGAGGAGAGTGATGTCAGTGTGTTTACTGCTCAGCTCTCTGCCTACCGAATTACACTGGGTTGACTGCTTTCCTCTGAGCTGTCTGGTTCTGGTAACTGCCATGAAGTTTGCCCCCATGCTGTTGAGAACACTGAGCACTTCTTTGCCACCTTCTCTAAAGTCTGCCCACCCATTTGTAAATACTTCTTTCATTAAACCTTGCCAGATCTCCAAGGCTTCAATTATTATTTTCATTTAACAGATTAAGAAAATATGACTAGGAAAGCCTAAGTAATTTGTCCAAGTTCTCAAAAACAGTGATCTGTGAAAATAAGTAATTGGGAACTAAGTTTTGTCACCAGGTGACAGCAGTTTGATGCTAACTACATGGTGTCAAGTCCTGATGACTGTAGCACGTATTGTCAACCAGGAGTAAAGATTGAAAAGGTAATTTATTGGCATGCAAAATCTCACATTTTGGATAATGATGAGAGTGGGGAAACTTGAAATATATCTGAAAAGGGGAAAAAAGGGCCAGATTTGAATATATCAAGTCAGATGTTCTGTTTCTAATATGGTTTACAGAACACAGCCTTATTCGCCTGTTCTAAAAAGGTCCCTGCTAGTTTTATAATGCATGATCTTTACCTTTTTCCTGGTCTGAGGTTTCTAATCTTTGGTTAAGCAAATGAGATAGAGTCCACAGGTTGGATGGTTGATGGATTGATGCTACTGATGGTGTAGACGGATATGTTTGACTGAAGACTTTTATTGTGGTTGCACTATATTTAAAGGTGGAAAATAATGCCACCTATAATAAATGTGAGAAGACAGGTGAGTGGGGGCCTGGAATGATGGCCATGTGAGGGAGTTGAGTCCAGTCTGGAAGCCAGAGGAGATAGGGAACAAGGAACACCAGCTCTGTCACCCTCTAGGCTTGGCTTTGGGACCTTTCTGGAAAGATCATCAGGAATTAATAGGGAATGAAAACACCATGGGTATAAGACAGAAACAAGTGGATTTGAGTTTAGGAAGACTTAGAAGTGAAAATAGCAAGGAAATCTAAGAGAGCACGCTAAATCAGTATCAGTCTGTGCTTCCTGTTGGAGGAAGGGGAAGCTGGAATGGAACTTGCAGAGATAGAGTTAGTACAAGACTATAATAGTGAATAGTTGATGTGTGGAAATATGCTTTGAGAAAAATGCACACATGCTGGATCATAGCACACAAGGGAGTTAAAAATACATCCGAATACATTTGCATCTAATTGGGTTAATGTGGCACTTTTGTGGATTGTGTCATTAGAGAGTGTGTCAGAAGAACGTGGGTGTCACTTTGAGCTCCCCACTGTGGGACAGAACACAATGGGGACAGAAGGCTGCAGAGGTGGACTTCCACATGGTAGGGCAGAGGAGAAAACCACAGGTCAGGTAACAAAGAAAGCCAAGTGTTACTTTCATTGTTCCATTTACTTAAAGTGTCAAAACAATTGAGCACAATTAAGAGCAAGCTTAACTCTTCTCAGTAATAAGAGAGATGTGAAAGGAGAAAAAGTGCCATCTGAAATGTGTGGTGAACCTTAAATGGGAACCAGGCTTAGAAAAAATAGGGAGATGGAGATACAGATACATGCATTAATAGTATGTTATTATTATTGCATGTTAAGGACCCAGACAGGGAAGGAAGTATGAACATATATACATTATATATATTTACTTATAAGTTTACAAATATAATTTTTTCCATTTATATTTGATTTATATTTGCTTGAATATGGAGGTCAACTGAGGACATGTCCAGCTAGTATGATAAATTATATAGCATGTACTCTATAGAAAGTGAGAACATGGGGACTATGAACTTGGAATGTAAGAAAATTGAAGAAATAGGCAAGAAGAGGAGTCCAAGTGAGGCAGAAGGGTTAGCAAAGGTGTGGTTCCAGGATAAGAATTAGGATCCTGGATTGGAACCAGGTATGTCAAAGACAGCAAAGAATAAAATCTAGAAAAGGAAGGTGAGAACAATACCTCAGGGGTTTGCATATAAAAGAAGGTCCACAAAACAAAATACTTAGATTATGACTATTGTGTCTAGAACAGTGGTTGAGGGGCGCCTGGGTGGCTCAGTGGGTTAAAGCCTCTGCCTTCGGCTCAGGTCATGATCCCAGGGTCCTGGGATCGAGCCCCACATCGGGCTCTCTGCTCCTCGGAGATCCTGCTTCCTCCTCTCTCTGCCTCCCTGCCTACCTGTGATCTGTCTCTCTCTCTGTCAAATAAATAAGTAAAAATTAAAAAAAAAATAGAACAGTGGTTGACTGCACCTTAGTTTTAAGCACCTTTGTTGGGTGACGAGATCAGATTTAGAAATGTTTGCTGCTCCTCAGTGATGTGGTTTTGTAGATGATTATGGCTGGTGGTCAAAAGAGGCAGAAAAACTAAGGCAGTGAGTCCTCTGTGAAGCCTGCAGAGTTTTAAGCACTCCTATCTACTTTTTTATTTTTATTTTTTATTATGTTATGTTAGTCATCATACAGTACATCATTAGTTTTTGAGGTAGTGTTCCATGATTCATTGTTTGCATATAGCACCCAGTGCTCCATGCAATCCGTGCCCTCCTTAATACCCATCATTGGGCTAATCCATCCCCCCAACCCCTTAAAACCCTCAGTTTGTTCTCAGAGTCCATAGTCCTTTATGGTTCGTCTCCCCCTCTGATTCCCCCCCTTCATTTTTCCCTTCTCCTAATGTCCTCCATGCTCTTCCTTATGTTCCACAAATAAGTGGAACCATACAATAATTGAATTTCTCTGCTTGACTTATCTCACTTAGCATAATCTCCTCCATGTTGATGCAAAAGTTGGGTATTCATCCTTTCTGTAGGCTGCGTAATATTCCATTATGTATATGGACCACATCTTCTTTATCCATTTGTCTGTTGAAGGGCATCTTGGCTCTTTCCACAGTTTGGAGATTGTGGACATTGCTGCTGTGAACACTGGGATACATATGGCACTTCTTTTAACTCCATCTGTATCTTTGGGGATAAATACCCAGTAGTGCAATTGCTGGGTCATAGGGTAGGGCATTTGCTGTATCTTTGGTCATTCCCACCAACAGTGCAGGAGGGTTCCTGTTTCTCTATAGCTTCTCCAAAATTTGCTGTTTTTTGCCTTGTCGATTTTGGCCATTCTAACTGATGTGAGGTGGTATCTCAATGTGGTTTTGATTTAAATTTTCCCAAAGGCTAATGATGATGAACATTTTTTCATATAGGCACTTCTATTTTAAGGTCATAATTTTTGTTGTCTTAGGTAATTTTTATAATAGGCATAAACTCTTTAGTTTACTAGGAAGCATATGAATTTTAAAATCTACCCATTCTTTGAGTAAGAAATTTGACTCTAAGAATTTGTATATATGAAATGTTCATTCATTTAGCTAATATTTATCAAGGGCTTTTTATGCGTTGAGCACTGTGGAATATATCAATAAAGAAAGCTAAGCTCCCGGTCCTCATGGAGCATTCATTGGCTAGGGGGAAGACAGACAATAAGCAATGGACAAAATAAAAAACAAATTATTTAGTGACAAATACTAAAGGAGAAGTAGAACAGGGTAAGTGTAGCTTATGGGGAGCAGTTTACCAAAGTAATAGTTTTTAGTGAAAGCTCATTGAGCTGTTTCCATTTGATGAAAGGTTTAAAAGAGGTAAAAGAGTGAGTTCTGTGGAAATCTGGTGAGAGAGAGACTATCCCAGGAAAAAAGCAAAAGTCAAATGCAAAACTCTCAGACAGGAGCACCCTGGCGTGTTTCAGAAACAGCGTGGATGCTGGGGTGCTGCAGTTGAGTGATGCAGGTGTAGGGGTGGAGGGAATGAAGAGACAAAGGCCACAATTAAGAGATGGAGATGCAAGAAACACAGGGGAAACCATTTGAAAAGTTCAGGGACCTCAATTCTATTGGAAGGAAGGACATAAGATTAAAGAAGACAACGTGGAAATAAAAACTATAGATTCTTCTAAAAGTATGCAGTCAATTTTTATTTCTGAAATGTGAGATTGGTTGATATATCTATAGCTATAAAATATAATGTAGATAAAAATAGAAATATAGATGTAGATTGATCAGTCAACCAGTCTCACATTTAAAGTGTATGCACACCCACACGCAGATACAGAGAGTGGTACTATATTCTAAAAGAGCTTATTATCTCTGAGAAGTATGGATTTGATACCGTGATTGATGTGATTAGAAAGGCAGAGGAAGGAAGTTAAAGGCATGTTTTTACCTTATCTCTAAAAACTGGAATTCATTCTTTAAAGCTGTACCTGCTCTGAAATACTAAAATATTTGGAAATTTAAGCACATTTTAATTTAAGACCTCATAAATGCAGCATATGTAATAAAATAGCCAAGTGATCAGCTTTGACAACCAAAGTGTAAATTAGAATCAAAATCATGATTTCTCAGCAGAAGGCACTATAACTATATTACTGATATATGAAAAATTCCCAAAGGACTTTTGAAAGTTTGATGTGGTCAAAAGTGTAGACTAGGGGGCGCCTGGGTGGCTCAGTGGGTTAAAGCCTCTGCCTTCAGCTCAGGTCATGGTCTCAGGGTCCTGGGTTCGGGCCCCACATCGGGCTCTCTGCTTGGGGGGATCCTTCTTCCCCTTCTCTCTCTGACTGCCTCTCTGCCTACCTGTGATCTCTTGCTGTCAGAATAAATAAATAAATAAATTTTAAAAAGTGTAGACTGTGAATCGAATAGCATTTAAATTTAAATCTGATTTTTTAACTGTTTGCCATTAGGCAAAGTTACTTTATTTGGCTGAGCCTCAACGGCCTCATCTA
The DNA here is from genome assembly GCF_922984935.1 of Meles meles. Classification (NCBI taxonomy): domain Eukaryota; kingdom Metazoa; phylum Chordata; class Mammalia; order Carnivora; family Mustelidae; genus Meles; species Meles meles. The sequence goes on along the minus strand of NC_060066.1, from coordinate 158,296,542 downwards.
TAAGATGGTGACAATATTTATTTTTTATGATTGTTATGAGTATTATGTAATTTACTGCACATAGTGGACACTCAACAAATAATAGTTTATTAAAATTATTTTCTGTCTACTCATTTGCCTTTCTAACCTCTATGAGGTCTCTGCACACTGAATTCGGTAAGTTTTCCCCTTTATTACTTGCACTGCTTCTACTGACCTCTCAAATTCTTTTTCATACAGATGAAATGACTTTGTAATCATAGAAAAGAAATAGCTCTAAGTAGAAGTTGAATGTATGATTATTTATTGTCAACAGCAAAAGCTTAGCACTAATTCTAGTCAAACCAACATTTAAGATGTATGTTCGAATGTTTAAATAGACAAATACAAATAATTTCACTAAAAAAAAAATCAACTCATTAGCCAGCAATTAACTCATTATGTCAACTTGCACAAGATGTGTTTCTCCTGCAGTCATCATATAGTCCTAGTCTCAAACTGAAATAAGCATAAAAGGCACATGGATAATAGGAGTCCAAAAAGCATGCCTAGGCCACAATAAGTTTCCTTTGCAGTTTAGATGTCTGAACATGTAGTCTCAGAATTTGTTAATTCATATATTGAAATTCAGAAGGCTGGGAGACATTTGTTCAAAAGATTCAAAAGATTTAAAAAAGGCACTTTGTGTACTTTTTTCTTTTCCCCAAACACTAACCAGTTCTCACTGATCTTGGTCTATTGAACAGCATGTAGTTGCTCATATATTAATCTCTAGGTATTTTATGGAGTAAAAAGTGTTAGAAAATATCATCTTTTTTTTTTTAAAGATTTTATTTATTTATTTGACAGACAGAGATCACAAGCAGGCAGAGAGGCAGGCAGAGAGAGAGGAGAGAGTAGGCTCCCCACTGAGCAGAGAGCCTGATGCGGGGCTCGATCCCAGGACTCAGGCAGAGGCTTTAATCCACTGAGCCACCCAGGTGCCCCTATCATCTTTTTTCTGTAAGTTTTTTTTTAATACCATGGATTTTAGCTCATGGTACTTCAGGAGTTTTCAAAAAATTCTTTTTTTTTTTTTTCCCTTCCATATCTTTTTTTTTTTTTTTGATTTTTTTTTTAATTTTTATTTGTTTATTTACAGCATAACAGTGTTCATTGTTTTGGCATCACACCCAGTGCTCCATGCAGTACGTGCCCTCCCTATTACCCACCACCTGGTTCCTCAACCTCCCACCCCCCCCACCCCCCTGCCGCCCCTTCATAACCCTCTGGTTGTTTTTCAGAGTCCATAGTCTCTCATGGTTCATCTCCCCTTCCAGTTTCCCTCAACTCCCTCTCCTCTCCATCTCCCCATGTCCTCCATGTTATTTGTTATGCTCCACAAATAAGGGAGACCATATGATACTTGACTCTCTCTGCTTGACTTATTTCGCTCAGCATAATTTCTTCCAGACCCGTCCATGTTGCTACAAAAGTTGGGTATTCATCCTTTCTGATGGAGGCATAATACTCCATTGTGTATATGGACCACATCTTCCTTATCCATTCATCCGTTGAAGGGCATCTTGGTTCTTTCCACAGTTTGGCGACCGTAGCCATTGCTGCAATAAACATTGGGGTACAAATGGCCCTTCTTTTCACTACATCTGTATCTTTGGGGTAAATACCCAGCAGTGCAATTGCAGGGTCATAGGGAAGCTCTATTTTTAATTTCTTCAGGAATCTCCACACTGTTCTCCAAAGTGGCTGCACTAACTTGCATTCCCACCAACAGTGTAAGAGGGTTCCCCTTTCTCCGCATCCTCTCCAACACACGTTGTTTCCTGTCTTGCTAATTTTGGCCATTCTAACTGGTGTTAGGTGGTATCTCAATGTTGTTTTAATTTGAATCTCCCTGATGGCTAGTGATAATGAACATTTTTTCATGTGTCTGATAGCCATTTGTATGTCTTCATTGGAGAAGTGTCTGTTCATATCTTCTGCCCATTTTTTGATATGATTATCTGTTTTGTGTGTGTTGAGTTTGAGAAGTTCTTTATAGATCCTGGATATCAACCTTTTGTCTGTACTGTCATTTGCAAATATCTTCTCCCATTCCGTGGGTTGCCTCTTTGTTTTGTTGACTGTTTCCTTTGCTGTGCAGAAGCTTTTGATCTTGATGAAGTCCCAAAAGTTCATTTTTGCTTTTGTTTCCTTGGCCTTTGGAGACATATCTTGAAAGAAGTTGCTGTGGCTGATATCGAAGAGGTTACTGCCAATGTTCTCCTCTAGGATTCTGATAGATTCCTGTCTCACGTTGAGGTCTTTTATCCATTTCGAGTTTATCTTTGTGTACGGTGTAAGAGAATGGTCGAGTTTCATTCTTCTACATATCGCTGTCCAGTTTTCCCAGCACCATTTATTGAAGAGACTGTCTTTTTTCCATTGGATATTTTTTCCTGTTTTGTCGAAGATTATTTGACCATAGAGTTGAGGGTCCATATCTGGGCTCTCCACTCTGTTCCACTGGTCTATGTGTCTGTTTTTATGCCAGTACCACGCTGTCTTGGTGATCACAGCTTTGTAGTAAAGCTTGAAATCGGGTAACGTGATGCCGCCAGTTTTGTTTTTGTTTTTCAACATTTCCTTAGCAATTCGGGGTCTCTTCTGGCTCCATACAAATTTTAGGATTATTTGCTCCAGCTCTTTGAAAAATATCGGTGGAATTTTGATCGGAATGGCATTAAAAGTATAGATTGCTCTAGGCAGTATAGACATTTTAACAATGTTTATTCTTCCAATCCAAGAGCATGGAACAGTCTTCCATCTTTTTGTGTCTTCTTCAATTTCTTTCATGAGTGTTCTGTAGTTCCTCGAGTACAGGTCCTTTACTTCTTTGGTTAGGTTTATGCCCAGGTATCTTATGGTTCTTGGTGCTATAGTAAATGGAATCGATTCTCTAATTTCCCTTTCTGTATTTTCATTGTTGGTGTATAAGAAAGCCACTGATTTCTGTACATTGACTTTGTATCCTGCCACGTTACTGAATTGCTGTATGAGTTCTAGTAGTTTGGGGGTGGAGTCTTTGGGGCCACACTAATCCAAAAGAAAAGAGAGAAAGCCCAAATTAATAAAATGATGAATGAAAAGGGAGAGATCACAACTAACACCAAGGAAATAGAAACAATCCTCAGAAATTATTACCAACAGTTATATGCCAATAAGCTAAGCAACCTAGATGAAATGGATGCATTCCTGGAAAGCTACAAACTCCCAAAATTGAACCAGGAAGAAATTGACAACCTGAATAGACCGATATCTAGTAATGAGATTGAAGCAGTGATCAAAAACCTCCCAAAAAACAAGAGCCCAGGACCTGACGGATTCCCTGGGGAATTCTACCAAACTTTCAAAGAAGAAATAACACCAATTCTCCTGAAGCTGTTCCAAAAAATTGAAGCAGAAGGAAAACTTCCAGACTCTTTTTATGAAGCCAGCATTACCCTGATCCCCAAACCAGGCAAAGACCCTACCAAAAAGGAGAATTTCAGACCAATATCACTGATGAATATGGATGCAAAGATTCTCAACAAGACCCTAGCAAACAGGATCCAGCAGCACATTCAAAAGATTATCCACCATGACCAGGTGGGATTCATCCCTGGGTTGCAAGGTTGGTTCAACATTCGCAAATCAATCAGTGTGATAGAACACATCAATAAGAGAAGAGAGAAGAACCACATGGTCCTCTCAATTGATGCAGAAAAAGCATTTGACAAAATCCAGCATCCGTTCCTGATGAAAACGCTTCAAAGTATAGGGATAGAGGGAACATTCCTGAACTTTATAAAATCTATCTATGAAAGACCCACAGCAAATATCATCTTCAATGGGAAAAAGCTTGCAACCTTCCCGTTGAGATCAGGAACACGACAAGGATGCCCACTCTCACCACTCTTGTTCAACATAGTATTAGAAGTTCTAGCAACGGCAATCAGACAACAAAGAGAAATAAAAGGTATCCAAATTGGCAAGGAAGAAGTCAAACTCTCTCTCTTCGCAGATGACATGATTCTTTATATGGAAAACCTCAAAAAATTCTTCACCACATATTCCCTGAATGTAAATAATAATGTAGTTAGTAAGAAATTGAAATATGCATTCATTCAACAAACATTTATGCCTCTATTCATTCAAGAAATAGTTAAGGAAAACTTACTATGTGCTGGCCATGATTCTAAATGCTGAATTTCACCATTAAATAAAACAGCACTTCTGTATTACATGCTTTATAATAGATTATTGCAGAATTTGGGAGGTTTTATAGCTATACGAGGATGTAAAGCATATAGCAAAATCCACTGATTTTATGAACAAAGAGGGTTATGTCAGAGAGATAAGTAACGTCCCATACAGGGTCACCCAATTAATGTTAGAATACTACCTAGAAGTTGTTTGATGATTTCTACTACAGCATCTTACCACCAGTCCTTGCTATGAATGTAGAATACTAAAGATCTTTATATATAGATCTTGGGATCTTCTGCCTTTCCTAGGGCATAACACAAGGGTTACACTTCAGATGTTTACATTTAGGGAAGTGTTGTAATTTTTTGTTATTTTTGTTATAGTTGTTACCCTTCTGTCCTAAAATATGTTCACACATCCCATGATAAAAGACACCTTTGTTGATGATATACATGATGCAGCGTGAATTGAGTCCTACTGGTTGTCTGCCGTCTAATATTGTTAGCATTGAACTTAGTTTACTCCAGGTATTTAGTTGGCTGTCCCTCATGAAGTGGATTATTTTTTTAGAGTCAGTAATTTACACTGCCATTAGAATGCCCAGCTAGTGGGGTCCCTGGGTGGGCTCAGTTAGTTAAGCGTTTGCATTTTGCTCACCTCATGATCTTTGGGATGGAGCCCTACCTCAGGCTCCTGGGTCGGTGGGGAGTCTGCTTCTCCCTCTCCCTCTGCTCCTACCTACCCGCTCGTACTCTCTCACTCATTCTCTCAAATAAATAAATAAAATCTTAAAAAAAAAAAACCAAAAAGAATGCCCGGATTGTGAGATTGGCCTTCAACCTTCTGGATGAAGCATTTGAAAGTTACAGTGGTCAAGGAGTTGTCTTTCATTCAGGTGTCCTGGAATACCTTCCTGGAAGGTGAATTTGAAAGAGAACTCTGGGTGACTTAATTTTTAATAATCTAACACATTAGCAATCATCTCTGGTTCCTTCTTTCTGTCCTTCAAGAAACTCTGAGAAATAGATTTGGCAGAAGGAAGAAGCAGACTGATTGATATAGTGCTTCCTCACTATGTGGTAGGAAGCAAACAAAAGCCAAGAGAACTATTATTTCACCACTTAATATAATTTCACTGGTAAGTATGAGATGCAGAAAACTGGTGTTTATGTCCCTGAAGGCAGTGGATGATTTAAATTTACTGTCTACTTATGCTCACTTTTAGTCATATTTTATCAGGAAACAGTTGAGACATGCATCAACCTTTATTAATATACAATGAAAGAAGTAGCACTTCCTTTCTAAAACTCCATTACAGCAACATTATTGCAACATTACTAAATGTTACACAATAAAAGCTGTCTATGGGAATACATTGTCACTGGGAATTGATTGAGGCATCAAAATAATCTTTTGCAAAAGATTAATGAATGCTATAGACTAATTCCAAGGAAAGCACGTTTTGTCCAGCAGCAGTTCCCAGATTCTCATTTTGCTTGTTGCCCTTGACCACCCTTCCGTGTGCCTGAACATAGTCTGCGAGTGAAAGTCATCTTACAGGAAGAATTTTTCTAATCATGGCCAAAGTAGGCATCTTTTCACCATGGTCTTCCCTGGACCTTAGTAGTTTTCTCTCTGGGAACTGACACAGGCATCTCTTTCTGTGACTTTCTTATTAGAAGAAAGTGAAGGAGCTTCCAAGCCAAAAGGTGACTATTTAGACCTTGACCTTTAATGATGCAAAAAAGCATATCAAAGTTGTTTGATATTAATTCTTAAAAAAATACTCTTTTTTGCTACATAACCTACTTTGGGAAAATAATAGCAACCATAAAATAAAAAGTGACTAGCTTGTAAATCTCTGAAGACAGTTTTCCCTTGCGGGCCTCTCCCTCTGGGGCAAAATTTTGGAGCATTATGTTCATGCTAGCACTCTAGAGACATCATGTTTATTTTCTCATTGCAGAAAAGAAATTGGGGAAAAATTTATTCATAAAGGATTTGCCTGTCAGAGGCAAACTTAGAATGGGAAAGTCAGCATCGTAAGTGACCTAATGTATATTCTCAAGGTTTCTTTTATATGAATTTGTGGTCTAGTAGTTTTTGTTTGTCACCTTTTTTTTTTTTTTTAAATTTAAAGAGAGGGTATATGTGTGATTTAGGGGCAGGTGGTGGGACAGAGGGAGAGGGAGAGAATCTCAACCAGACTCCTTGCCCAATGTAGAGCATGACATGGGGTTTGTTCTCATGACCCTAAAATCATGTTTTGAGCCAAAATCAGTTAGACACTTAACTGACTGAGCCACCCAGGCCCCCTTTGTCACCTACTTTGGAGTGAGAGAGTCTGGATGTGGGATTCTAAGTAGAATTAGTCCTCTATAAATATATAGCTACTTCCTTAATAAAGATAATTAATGAATTAGGCATAAATTCTCACATCTCTGCTATGTGCCAGACACTGTTCCAGGTTCTGGAAAGTAGATCTGTGAACAAGATAAAGCCCTGGTGGGACACCTGGGTGGCTCAGTGGGTTAAGCCACTGCCTTCGGCTCAGGTCATGATCTCAGTGTCCTGGGATTGAGCCCCACATTGGGTTCTCCACTCAGCGGGGAGCCTGCATTCCCCTCTCTCTCTGCCTGCCTCTCTACTTGTGATCTCTCTCTCTTGCTCAGTGGGTTGAGCCGCTGCCTTCGGCTCGGGTCATGATCTCGGGGTTCTGGGATCGAGTCCTGTGTCGAGCTCTCTGCTCAGCGGCGAGCCTGCTTCCCCCTCTCTCTCTCTGCCTGCCACTCTGTCTACTTGTGATCTCTCTCTGTCAAATAAATAAATAAAATCTTTAAAAAAAAAAAGATAAAGCCCTGTTGGCAGGTACATAAAATCTAGGGCCAAGGCACACATATGCAAGAGCAATTATGAAACAATGTTAGTGCTATGAAATGTAAAAGCAAAGGAATTCCTGAAGGCGCAAGGGAAGGAATATATCCCCAGTTTGGGGGTGGCAGTAGTGTGAGTGAGGGAAGTCTTCTCGGAGCAAGGAATGCAAAACAAATATATAACAGATTCATATCTATTACCTAATAGGCGGAAGGTCTTCTGTGAAATTAAATTTGAATAGATGACAGTATTTGCTTTCCAGTTTGAAGTGGCTCTCACTATCTACTGAAAATGATTTGCTACAAAGTCTTTCAAGAAATAAATAATAATAGTTTTAATCCAATACTCCATTACTTTGAGTCTGTCATGAGAAAATAATATAAAATATGGACTGTTCTATAGTCTTGAATATCTTCACGATATGCTCATTATAATGAAGAAATGTGGGAAACAAAGTAAATATTTATCAACAAAATAATATTCATTAAATTTTGCTACATCCTTGTTATTATTAGAAATATGGTTATGAAATCTTCATGAGAAAGTGGCTTTTCTTGCATGTCATATAAGGTAGAAATGAGGGAAAGAGAATACAGAAAGACAAGAAAGAAAAAAACAGGAAGGCCCAGGAAAAAATAAAAGTATTTAGTCCAGAATTAGTCTAGGATTTTTCTGAACATTGAAGATTTTTGTTCATCTTAAATAGTGCTTTTCAAAACTGATTTTTGGAAGTGGAAATATTTTTGATGAAAAATCTACTGTGGACTTCCAATACCCAAGACATAAAATATGTTAAGACAGTATTTTATTAGTAATTTATTTGAGGCAGAAGACATGAACAGACACTTCTCCAAAGAAGACATACAAATGGCTAGCAGACACTTGAAAAAATGCTCATCTTCATTAGCAATCAGGGAGATTCAAGTCAAAACCACATTGAGATACCACCTTACACCAGTTAGAATGGCCAAAATTAGCAAGACAGGAAACAACGTGTGTTGGAGAGGATGTGGAGAAAGGGGAACACTCTTACACTGTTGGTGAGAATGCAAGTTGGTGCAGCCACTTTGGGGAACAGTGTGGAGATTCCTTAAGAAATTAAAAATAGAGCTTCCCTATGACCCTGCAATTGCATTACTGGGTATTTACCCCAAAGACACAGATGTAGTGAAAAGAAAGCCCACCTGTACCCCAATGTTCATAGCAGCAATGGCCATAGTCGCCAAACTGTGGAAAGAACCAAGATGCCTTCAACAGATGAATGGATAAAGAAGACATGATCCATATATACAATGGAATATTACATAGCCATCAGGAAGGATGAATACCCAACTTTTGTATCAGCACCGATGGGACTGGAGGAGATTATGCTGAGTGAAATAAGTCAGGCAGAGAAAGTCAATTATTGTATGGTTTCACTTACTTGTGGAGCTTAAGGAATAAGATGGAGGATATTAGGAGAAGGAAAAGAAAAGAGAATTGGGGTAAATTAGAGGGAGAGATGAACCATGAGAGACTCTGGACTCAGAAACAAACTGAAGGTTTTAGAAGGTAGGGGTTGGGGGGAATGGGTTAGCCTGGTGGTGGGTATTAAGGAGGGCACATATTGCATGGGGCACTGGGTGTGGGTGCATAAACAATGAATCCTGGAACACTGAAAAAATATAAGAATGTAAAAATATATATATTTGAGAAATTCAAATTCTTAGCACTTACTTAAAATAAGCTAGTTAATGAGAACAATGAGACAATTTTGATGAACTCAACAACCTGAAATTAGGTTTTATGGATGACAGTTATATCTTCTGTTTACTTCTTTAGTTTGTTTTGGCTGTTGGATATGAAGAAACTTTTAATGAGTGATACTACGCTCTTATAGAGCTCAATAGAAGCAAACATACAAAATTCATAAAAAGAATAGATCAAAGTGTGCATTAAATATGCGCACAGAACTGGCAGGAGGTCCTGAATTCTGACCACTAAATAAAGGCCAGTTTTCTCAGCAGCCCTTGTTAAGTTGATATTCTCTCTCTCTCTTTTTAACCATTTTATTATTTATTTATTGTCTAATGTGTTAGAAACTTGGTGCAGAACATATATGAATAAGCATGTTGGAATTGATTCCAATCTTTAACATAGCTTAAAAATGCATGATTATGCTATGTATATAAATTAAATCTAAGCAAATATTTACATACCAAAGACAAAAATTATATACATGGGGCTTGATTTGAACTGTCATTTTCGTGGGTGTATAGTGCGTTTTTGCTTTGCCAGGGAATGATATTTATTATAAATAAGAAGTTGATAATTCTTGTGCAATTTTGGGGAAAAACTTTAGAGAAGGTATTCCAAAAAAAAAAAAAAATTATAGGGGCATCTGGCTGGCTCAGTTGGTTAAGCATCTGATGCTTGATCTCAGCTCCAGTCTCACTCTTGTGGTTTGAGTTCAAGCCCTGTGTTGGGCTCCATGCTGGGCATGGAGCCTATTTTAAAGAAACTGTTATTATTTATTTATTTATTTATTTTAAAGATTTTATTTATTTATTTGACAGACAGAGAGCACAAGTAGGCAGAGAAGCAGGCGGGGGCGCGGGGGAAGCAGGCTCCCACTGAGCAGAAAGCCCAATGCGGCGGCCTAACCCACTGAGCCACCCCGGCACCCAAGAAATTGTAGTACTTTAAACCATTGTACTTGCTCCCTGGATTCTGTCCCCAAAACACATAATAAATGTCAAAGTAATAAATGCTAAAGGGTTCAGAGAGAACAAGCAAAGTGAGCTTGAGGAGCAAGGAGTCTTCTTTTTTTTTTTTTTTTTTTTTCCATTTTATTTATTTTTTCAGCGTAACAGTATTCATTCTTTTTGCACAACACCCAGTGCTCCATGCAAAACGTGCCCTCCCCATTACCCACCACCTGTTCCCCCAACCTCCCACCCCTGACCCTTCAAAACCCTCAGGTTGTTTTTCAGAGTCCATAGTCTCTTATGGTTCGCCTCCCCTCCCCAATGTCCATAGCCCGCTCCCCCTCTCCCAATCCCACCTCCCCCCAGCAACCCCCAGTTTGTTTTGTGAGATTAAGAGTCATTTATGGTTTGTCTAAGCGGTTCTTCAGTTTCGTCTGAATGCTAAGCTGTGCATGTGCAGGATGACTGAGGTCTTATAAAGAACAGCTAACAGTTTTTTTCTTCTTTCTTTTATTTCTTGAGCTGAGCAAGATATTCTGGATAGCACATGGTGCTGAGAAACATTGGTTTCCTGATTAGTTAATTATTCTTAATTATGATTAAGGATGTATGGAAATACATGAACATAACGAGAAATGGAAGAAATGCAAAAGAACCAAATGGTACTTGTAGAACTGAGAATACCGTACCCCAAATTAAAGACTCATTGGATGAGCTTAACAGCAGTTCAGACATTACAGGAGAAGAGATAAATGATTTTAAAAACATACCAACACAAGCTCTCCAAGAGGAAGGATGAGAAAAAGACTGAAATACTGTAAAAAAAGTTTGATAACCTATGAGCCACATTTCTTGTCACATAATCCCTGTACTCAGAAGGAGCCCTTGCTTGGTTTAATGTTCCACTGGTGCCTTTTGAAATTCTTAGCAATTTTTGGATAAGGCCTCCCTCATTTTAATTTTGTACTGAGTCCTGCAAATTATCTAGCTGGTTCTGCCTAGATAATACTAGACAATATACCATTTATGTAGTTGAAATCCGAGAACTGGTGGGCAGTGGGAGTGAGGGGTGGAAAAATGTTTGAAGACATAATAGTTGTAATTATTTCCAAATTCCTGTTGGTCCAAGAAGCTCCATGAAACTAAATCACAAAAAACATGAAGAAAGCCACACCAAGATGATCATAATCAAATTATGTAACATCAGGGACAAAGAGAAAAACTTAAAAGCAGCCACAGCATATTTTATTTTTTCCAGCTTTGTTGTTATATAATTGATATACAACATTGTGTGAGTTTAAGGTGTACTTGTGTTGATTTGATACACTTACATATTGCAAAATGATTATCACCATAGCATTAGCTAACACCTCTATCATGTCACATAATTATCCTTTTTGTGTGTGTGTAACACTGCTATTACATCACATAAATATATTGTGTGTGTGTGTGTGTGTGTGTGTTGAGAACATTTATGATCTATTCTCTCAGCAACTTTCAGGTATGTAATACATTGCTATTAACTATAATCACCGATGTTTGTACACTTTGACCAATGTTTCCCCATTCTTCCCACCTTAGAGTCCCTGGTAACAAATGTCCTACTCTCAGTTTAACAAATTCATCTTTTAGATTCTACATATAAGTAATACACAGTATTTGTATTTCTGTTTGACTTATTTCACTTAGCATGTTGTTACAAACGTTAGAATTTCCTTTCTTATGTCTGAATAATATTCCATTTGGTGTGTATTTCGCATCTTTATCTGTTCACCTGTTGATGCACACTAAGATTGTTTCTCTATATTGGCTATTGTGAATAATGCTGCAATAAACAAGGCTGCATAGAAAACAGATGCCTGTTTTCATTTCCTTTGGAAATACACCCAGAAGTGGGATTGCTGGATCATATGTAGTCTTATTTTTAATTTGTTTGAGGCACTTAAATTCTGTTTTCCACAGTGGCTGTACGAACTTCAATTCCCACGAACAGTGCATAAAGTTTCCCTTTTCTCCATATTCGAGTCAACACTTGTTATCTCTTGTCTTTTTGAGGATTGCCATTCTAACAGTGGGAGGTAATATACCATTGTGGCCTTGATTTGCATTTCTCTGATGATTAGAGATAATAAGCACCTTTTCATGTGCCTGCTGTCCACTTTTTTTTGAATTTTATTTTTTGAATTTCTTTTTTGAATTTATTATTTTTCTAATTATGTTCAGTTATCCAACATATAGTACATCATTAATTTTTAGTGTAGTGTTCAACAATTTATTAGTTGTGTATAACACCCAGTGCTCATCACAATACATGACCCCCTTAATACCCATCACTGGCTGCCCCATCTCCCACCTCCTCCCTTCTCATTTTATTTCCTGGAGTCCAGAGTGTTGTCCACTTTTATGTCTTCTTTGGAAAAAAAGTATTTCAGTTCCTCTGCTAATTTTTTTAAATATTTTATTTATTTGAAAGAGAGAAATCACAACTAGGCAGAGAGGCAGGCAGAGAGAGAGGAGGAAGCAGGCTCCCTGCAGAGCAGAGAGCCGGACGTGGGGCTCGATCCCAGGACTCTGGGATCATGACCGGAGCTGAAGGCAGAGGCTTTAACCCACTGAGCCCCTCCTCTGCTAATTTTTTAATCAGAATTTTTGCTATTGAATTGTATCATTTTTAAATTTTTAATTATTTTATTTTATTGCTTTAGAAGATTTGATTTATGGGGCACCTGGATGGCTCAGTTGTTAAGCATCTGCCTTTGGCTCAGGTCATGATCCCAGGGTCCTGGGACCGAGTCCCACATTGGGCTCCCTTCTCTATGGGAAGCCTTCTTCTCCTTCTCCTACTCCCCCTGCTTGTGTTCCTGTTCTCGCTGTCCCTCTCTCTGTCAAATAAATAAAGTCTTTTAAAAAATTTTTAAAAATAAAAAATATTTTATTTATTTGTCAGAGAGAGAGAGAGCGCACAAACAAGAGGAGCAGCAGGCAGAGGAGGAAGCAGGGTCCCCGTTGAGCAAGGAGCCCGATGCGGGACACAATCCCAGTTCCCTGGGATCATGACCTGAGTCAAAGGCAGACACTTAACTGACTGAGCCATCCAGGCCTCCCAAGTTGTATACTTTTTTACTTACATTAGACATATCACTGGAGACAAGGAAAATAAAAGCAAAAATGAAGTATTGGGACTTCATCAAGATAAAAATTTCTGCACAGCAAAGGAAACAATCAACAAAACTAAAAGGCAGACTACAGAATGGAAGCATATACTTTCAAATGGCATATCTGATAAAGGATTATTATCCAAAACCTATAAAGAACTTATCAAACTTAACACCCAGGAAACAAATAATCCATTTAAAAAATGGGGAGAAGACATGAATAGCCACTTTTCTAAAGAAGACATCCACGTGGCTAACAAACGCATGAAAAGTTGCTCAATGTCACTCATCATCAAGGAAATACAAATCAAAACCATGATTAGATATCACCTCACACCTTTGAGAATGGCTAAAATTAACAACACCAGAAACAAGTGTTGATGAGAATGTGGAGAAAGGGGATCCTTCTTGCACTGTTGGTGGGAATGCAAACAGGGGCAGACACTTTGGAGAACAGTTTGATGGTTCTTCAAAAAATTAAAAATAGAACTACCCTTGATCCAGTAGTTACACTACTAGGTATTTATGCAAAGGATACAAAAATACAGATTAAAAGGGGTACATGCACCCCAATGTTTACAGCAGCATTTTTAACTATAGCCAAACTATGGAGAGCATGTAAATGCCCATTGACTGAATGACAATAAAGAAGATGTGGTATACGTATATATACACAAAGGAATATTACTCGGCCATCAAAAAGAATGAAATAACATGGGTGGAACTAGAGTCTATTATGCTAAATGAAATAAGTCATCCAGAGAAAGACAAATACCATACAATTTCACTCATATGTGGAATTTAAGAAAGAAGACAGATGAGCATATGGGAAAGGGAAAGAGAAAAAAAGAAAAGAAGAAAGCAACCATAAGTGACTTACTTACAGAATAAATTGAGGGTTGATGGAAGGAGATGGGCTAGATGGGGGGGGTGGGTATTAAGGAGAGTACTTGTTATGATGAACACCGGGTGTTGGATATAAGTGATGAATCACTGAATTCTACTCCAGAAACCAATATTGCAACATATGTTAACAAAATTTAAATTTAAAACATAATAAATAAAAAATTTTAGAAGGGTAAAAAATATATATTTTGCATATTGACATTTTATCAGATATAATTTGTGGCCTAATATTTGATCTATCCTAGAGAATCTCCATGTGCACTTGAGAATGATGTGTATTCTGCTGCTGTGGGATGGAATGTTCTGTATATGTCCATTAAGTCCAGTTGGTCTAATGGGTCCTTTAAGTCCAGTGTTTCCTTATTTTCTGTCTTGATGTTCTGGCTATAGTTGAAAGTGGGGTATTGAAGTTCCCTGCTCTTATTGTATTGCGGCCTGTCTCTCCCTTCAGATCTCATAATATTTGTTTATATATTTAGGTGCACCTATATTGGATGCATAAATATTTACAAATGTTATATCCTCTTGATGAAGAAATCCCTTTATTATTTTAGAATGACCTCTGTCTCTTTTTACAGTCTTTGGGGGAAGTCTTTTTGTTTCATATAAGTAGAGCTACCCTGTTTTCTTCTGGTTTCTATTTGTATAGACTATCTTTATCCATCTTTTCACTTTCAGTCTCTTTGTGTCCTTAAATTGAAGTGAGCTCTTTTAGCAGCTAATAATTTTTCTTTTTTCTTTTCCAGTGCATTCAGCCACTCTATGTCTTTTGATTGGAGATTTTAGTGCATTTACACATAAAGTAATTATTGATAGGCATAGGGTTGCTGTTACTATTTTGTTAATTGATTTCTTTTGCTCATTTATCCTTCTTTAGTGTCTCTTTTTAAGATTTGATGATTTTCTGTAGTGGTATGATTTGATTCTTCTCTCTTTATTTTTTAATGTATCAAATATAGGTTTTTGCTTTGTGGTGATTATGAAGCTTACATAAAATATCTTATATTTATAACAGTCTATTTTAAGTTGATAACAGCTTCACTTCAAATGCATACAGAAACTACACATTTTTATTATATCTCCTCCTCCTCCGCTTTTTTTTTTACAATACCCCTCTCACATTATGTTGTTTTTTCTGCCCAATCTTGACAGAGAGTTCCCATGTAGGGGTTGAAAGTGAACACAGATTATGCCTAGATTAAGGAAAAGCAATTTGGGGAGGGGAGAGTGCAGAGCAAGGGGCAAGGGAGGGAGAGAAATAAGGTTATATTTCCACTCCTATTGTATTATTTTCCTAATCTATTCAACTCTAAAATTACTTTTTTAAAGCTCACTCTGTACATGTCACTCTTCCTTCACCTATTATAGTGGTGTTCCATTGCTTACAAATGTAATACAAATTCCATAGCCCATGTTATATGTCAGTAGTATCTCAATAAAAAATTCCATAGTCTTGTGGATATAGACAAACTGAGGCAAAAGATCCCAGAATAGCCAATACAACATTGAAGAACAGTCAGAGGAATGACACTACCTGACTTCAAGACCTACTATAAAGCCATAACAATCAAGACAGTGTAGTATTGGTGAAGGAATAAACAGATACATCAATGGAATAGATTAGAGAGCCAGTAATAGACTCACATAAATATCAACTGATCTTTCATAAATGGGCAAAGGAGATACAAGGGAGCAAAGATAGTCTTTTCAACAAGTGATGCCAGAGCAATTGGGCAATACACATGCAGAAAAAGGGGGTGGGGGTCTAGTCAAAGACCTCTCCACCACAAAAATTTACTCAAAATGGATTGCAGAACTGTAAAACTCCTAGGAGATAACATAGGAGAAGAGCTACATGGCCCTGGGCATGACAATGATTTTTTTAGGTATAATACCAAAGGCACAACCTATGAAAGAAATAATTGATAAAGTAGACTTCATTATAATTAAAAACTGTCTGTTGAAGATAATGTGAAGAGAATGAGAAGACAAGCCCATGGATTGGGAGAAAATATTCACAAAATACATATCTGAAAAAGGACTATTATCCGCATACACAAAGAACTCTTAAAACTCAAAATAAGGGGGCGCCTGGGTGGCTCAGTGGGTTAAAGCCTCTGCCTTCAGCTCAGGTCATGATCCCAGGGTCCTGGGATCGAGTCCCGCATCGGGCTCTCTGCTTGGCAGGGAGCCTGCTTCCTCCTCCTCTCTCTCTGCCTGCCTCTCTCCCTACTTGTGATCTCTATCTGTCAAATAAATAAAAAAAATCTTAAAAAGAAAACTCAAAATAAGAAAATAAACCATTAAGAAATGGGACGAAGACCTTAATAGAAACCTCACCAAAGAAGATATACAGATGAAAAGATATTCAAGGTCATATGTCATTAGGGAATTGCAAATTAAAACAATAGTGGGATACCACTACCTGCCTATTGGAATGACCAAAATGTAGAACACTGACAAGACCGAATGCTGTGGAGGATGTGGAGCAATAGGAACCCTCATTAATTGCTGGTGGGAATGCAAAATGGTAAAACCACTTTGGAAGATAGTTTGTCACTTTCTTGTAAAACTAAGTATACTTTCACTTGCCACCCAGGAATCATATTCCTTGATATTTATCCAAAAGAGTGAAACTAACATCCACACAAAAACTTACACATGGATGTTCATAGCAGTGTTATACAATTGCCCAAACTTGGAAGAAACTAAGATGTCCTTCAGTAGATTAGTGGATAAATAGAACATGATACATGCGTTGGACTTACAGTCCCTTGGGTGAGAAGACTTTCCCAAGGGAGACAATGAGTCAACAAAGATAAAACAAACAAACAAAAACAAACAAAAAAAAACCCCTGTTGCACTATGAATTTGGTAGGACCCAACGATGTCAATGCATCAAAAGTATTAGTGTTTCTGCTGCTGTTGGATTGAGGAGCATTAACCCTAAATGATCTCAGTTAATACAAGTTTAGGAAGCTTCTGGAGTTTACCCTGTGGGAATGGCAAAAAGGAGCTACAGAAATAGCTCAGATTTGGATTCTTTTTAGATGACTTCATAATAGCAGGTGGTAGATGTTTTTTAAAATACTTTTTTAAGGATTACTTTAAAAACTGGTTGGAATCAT
The DNA here is from genome assembly GCF_922984935.1 of Meles meles. Lineage (NCBI taxonomy): Eukaryota > Metazoa > Chordata > Mammalia > Carnivora > Mustelidae > Meles > Meles meles. The sequence continues at coordinate 158,279,586 of NC_060066.1, read as the reverse complement.
CTAGGAAGCTTTTAAAATTCCCAGGCCCAGGTCCAACTCCATATCAGTTAAGTCTGATTCTCTAGGGCTGGGACAAGAACACTATATATATATATATATATATATATATATATATATATATATATATATAAAGATTTTATTTATTTATTTGACAGAGAGACAGCTAGAGATGGAACACAATCAGGGGCAGTGGGAGAGGGAGAAGTAGGCTTCTTGCTGAACAGGGAGCCTGATGTGGGACTTCATCCCAGGACCCTGGGATCATGACTGGAGCCAAAGGCAGATGCTTAATGACTGAGCCACCTGGGGACCCCCAGAACATTATATTACAACAAAAACAACAACAACCACCACAACCACAACAACAACAAAACAAACTTCCCAGGCCATTTCAATATTCAACCACATTAGAAAATAATTGCTTAAATATAATACTCTGAATAGTTACCTTATAGAAATCACAAACACACCCCTACTTTTAAATAAAAAAAGGAATTGTTATGCAATTGTGTGTGTTTTTTTTAAGATTTTATTTATTTATTTGACAGACAGAGATCACAAGTAGGCAGAGAGAGAGGCTGAGAGAGAGGAGGAAGCAGGCCCCCTGCTGAGCAGAGAGCCTGATGTGGGGCTCAATCCCAGGACCCTGAAATCATGACCTGAGCCGAGGGCAGAGGCTTTAACCCACTGAGCCACCCAGGTGCCCCTGCAATTGTGTTTTTATCCCACAGTAAAATTTATTGTAACTGTATAACAAACATACTCAAAAAGTGCTACATCTCAAACAACTTAGAAGAAGGTGGGATAGTTAAATTTGTATGTCAGCTTAACTGGGCCATGGGGTTCCTGCAAATTTGAGAGTTTCTGCAGGGTGTTTCTGGATGAAATGAACATTTCAATTGGTAGACTTTAACATTAGATTACATTTTAATCAATAGAGTAAGGCAGATTAGCCTTCTTAATGTGGGTGGGCCTCATCCTATCAGTCAAAAGGGTGAATAATACCAAAAGGCTGATCCTCCCCACCATGAGTAAAATTCTCTAGACAATTACCTCCTGAGTTTATCTGCAACATTGGCTCTTCCTGCCTGATGGCCTTTCAACTGGAACTTCTCTCTGTGGGTCTCACATACCATTAGAATGCCCCGCAGATTTTGGACTTCCCGGCCTTTTGAATTGTGTGAACCAATTCCTTATAATAAGTCTCCTTTCTCTCTGTCAGCATGTGAGTGTGTATTTTATATATTACAGAGTGTGTGTATATACAATTTACATTATATTTGTTATTTGGAGAACTTGATTAATACAGATCTTATTTCTGTAAAACTGTTACTTGTCTCAGGAAAGCAGTTCCAGTTAACAGTAGGATTTTGATATTAAGAGGCATGTGAAGAGTTTACAGTTGTTTCATGAAATTTGAAGATAGAAGAAAGTAATATTTTTAGTGTAATGCATTAATTTACAGAATGTGTGATTTGAAGTAAGTATGTATAATGATGTACTGTATGGTGACTAACGTAATATAAAAAAAAGTAAATGACTGCATCAGAAAATAAAATAAGTATGTAACTAATTGAATTAAATATATACATATTTGCCTTTAAAAATTTACATTCTTATTAGTACATATATATACTCAATCAGTCTTTTACCCTTATTGTTATTATGTTTGTATTCTCATTTGGTTATTGAAAGAGCATCTTATATTCTGGATTGTCTTATGTTCAGGCATATGTGGCAGTTAATTTTATTGAACCTCAGTTTTCTTACATGTAATAGGTGATAAAATAGTACCTACCCCTTAGGGCTATTTGTGTGAATGAAATAAGGTAATTAACATAAAGTGTTTAGTATAGTGCCTGCCACATAGTTATTATTTGGTAATTATAAATGTGTTTTCATTTTTCCTTAAAAGCATATTGTAAGGACAGAGTTGAATAAAGAACTGGTAGAGTTAAACTACTTTTTCTCTTTTTTTCTAAGGCATGGAAAATTGTTGGCATTCAGATAATTGAAGTTAGGTTTTATATTTTGAGGTCATTTGTCCAGATAATTTCTGCATGGACACATTCTTCATCATATATTATTTTTGGGAAAATGTAATTATTCTGCCATTCTTCCCCATGGCTAGAAAAAGCAGCTGAGGCAAATGAACTTATTGTTCTGTGAAGAAGAGACTTTTAATTCTTAGTGTAAGCCTGAAGGAGGGGGTTTACATTTTATCAATTTGGGGGCAATACTTTAAATATTGTGTAATTTTTTATTTGATTTCAGGAACAAGAAAGCTCTCTCTATTAGCAGGATAAAGCCTTACTCCTCTTACAGACTCTACTTCTCACACACAAAAACCTCATTTCTGCATCTAATTTTTGACAACAAAATTATAACTGCATTTTTATTATTAATGATTATATTCAGTTATATAATATATAATTATATTAACTATATTAATTATATGATCATACTAACAATTATATTTATGTTTACAACTTATTCTGAACCCAGCTTCATTCTTAAAACTTCCATCAAGATGATTTTCAAAGTCATGGAGGTACGCCTGGGTAGCACAGTTGATTATGTTTCTGACTTTTGGTTTTTGGCCTAGGTGATTTCAGGGATTGTGGGTTTGAGCACCACATCAGGCTCCACGCTCAGTGCGGGAGTCTGCCTGAGATTCTCTCTCTCTCCCATCCTGCTTGTGCTCTCTTTCTCTCTAAAATGAATAAATAAATCTTAAAAAAAAAATAAAGTCATGGAAAAACTTTTGTACAAAAACTACTTGTTACATTTTGTAGAGTAGCAATGTATCTTATTGTTCACTCATTCACTCACTGGTTTTCAGTGTCAACAATGTGAAAGAATGTTGCATGTGTCCCAAAAAGGCATACTCATGGTCCCTTTCTCAAAGAACAGGAGGATCATTTGAAATCTCCCAGCTGAAGTAGACTGCCTCTACCACACAGTCATCCTCTATCACATGATTCCATATTTTCCCTCACAACATACCTGAAAATATTTAAGTTCCTTGAATGCAGGCAATCTTTTCCCTTAGAACAAGTGCTTGACACTAGAAGGGACTCAGTAGATATGTTTATTGACAGATTATCTTATTATTATCTAGTAGCTATTTTATGGTCCCCTTTTACAGTTGAAGAAATAGGCACAAAGTGTTCAAGTCATTTTCTCAAAGTCACATGGTTGGTAGAATGTTAGAGCTGGGATTTGATTCCTGATATGCGAAGGTACACGAATAGTCCCGAGCACAAAAGATTAGGAGTGACGACAATTTCTTTTTGGTTGCACTGTAGGTAATGAATAGGAAATAATGCTTTAGACAGGAGTTGATTCACATTCTAGAAGTTCTAAAACATAAAGTTGAAAAGTTTGAACTTGATTCAGAAAGCAGAAGAAGGAGATTTTTTAGAGAATATATTGTTTTTAATTGCTTTGTCTTTGCACATACTAATCTCATTGTCCCCTTCTCTCCACTTCTTCATCTTCTTTAGTGAGTATTGAAATTAACATTTCATATTCCTGGTTATACAATACTGGCCTGGACATATTTTCTTGTCCTTATATTAAATAATACTGAGAACAAGCAAAAACAACTTAGCTGCTCACTCTAGGAAATACATGTTCCTAGAAGATCAGCCTACAAACTAGTTAAAATAATTTACCTGCTGAGACAAACAGATTCATCATCTAGACTGGCCTCAAAACCAGTCCACAGTTATATCATAAACTCTGCTCATTCCCATCTAGCTCTGTGACTTCCTAGATCCACATTAAAGGCGCTGAGCCTGGATCTCAAGATCCTCTATCATCCCCTGCCTTCACCCTTCTGAGATACTACTAAGCCTTTGACAAAGTGGCATTATCCTTTATTGCAGTATGTCTGGTAAGTTAAGCTCTGATCTTCAGATTTTTCTGATGGACTTCTAGGGAGTTGACAGTTGACAATTCATTTCTATTTTTTATAATACTCAGCTGAAGCCTTATTTCCCTTGGTAGACCTGAGATGTCCCCTTTATTTCCATGCCCAGGCACAGTTAATGCTCCCTGCCTATACCTACTGACATACTTCCTCTATTCTATCAGAGTGCAGTCCTGCTATTAGATGGGGAGTTCCTAAAGGCAGTGGCTGTGAACTTTCATCACTGTATATCCTTAGCACTACCTTGAGCATAGATTGGGTGCTCAATGATGTTGAATTATTGACTATGGTATTGAATGAGTGAATGAATATATAACCAAGTGCAGGTAGGCATAAGGAGATCAGAAGGCAGTTGCCATGGTTTATCGATGGGGTAATGAGCACTGGTGAATAGAATTGACCTGCTTCCTCCAAATCAGGAGAGTCAAGCACCATTGGAAAAATTTCAGGAACCTGTTGAAGAGAAATATAGCCTTATATTTCTATTAGTGATGTTTAAGCCTGGCCACATAGGAAAAAGCAAGGATATTTTTTAAAATCCAATCCCTTCTTCCTGGTTGCTAGCCTCATACTACCACTCTGATTTAATTTGGTTTGTTGTGGGGAAGGACATTAGAGTATTTTAAATGTGCTCCTGAAACCTCTAACAAGCAAAGCTGAGAATCCTTGATCTAAATGCTCAAGGTTGCTATTTCCTTGACACACTTCTAAGCCCAGCGATTCTTCTGGAGCTGTTGTCAGTAGGAGAATGCATGAGATCATCCTGCCAAGGAGGCTTCGTGCAATTTTGTGTGAAAGATATGGGATGGTCATGGGTTAGGTAGTATAAAAAGTATATTCAATATGATCTTTTCTTTAATTTGGAAAAAGAAGAAAATTCTATTTTTGTGTAATTCAAAGTATGAAATGTAAATGTTGGTAAGAAAACAAAATAATGTAATTCTCAATAGAGGCATGCTCCTTTGAGAATTTTCTAAAACCGGTTTTTGTTTGTTTCTTTGTTTCTGAGGTTTTTTGGGTTTTGTTTTGTTTTGGTGGGAGAGACTTGAAATGTGAATGTTTATCAAAAGGGAACATGGGTTTAAAGATTGTGAAACTCTGCGTTTGCCGCTAGAGTTACAAGTGTGTACGTGCTCCTCTGTGCTCCCTTAGCAGCCTCTACACCTTTATCCACACTTTTCACTATGCGTGGTGTGGAACTTGGTGTTTTGCTTTCTCTTCTCCCCATTAATTTGTAAGCACTTGAGGCAGGGCAGGATTAAACTCTCTATTCCCATGTTGAGTGCCTAGTGACTCTTAATAGGGGTTGATTGATTAGTACGAGTGAGGGCAAAGAAAGAAAGAATTATCCATCATTTGGCTAGATTTAACTGCAGCATGATGCAAGTGAGGTCATGGATGTGAGTTCCTGCTGGCTTGGGGCCAGGTGGTTACTCAAAGATACTGTCCCATGACCTTGTAACTGCCCCTTAAACCTAGGCAGCTGCTTAGCATATGTTGGTGCTTCAGAGAAAAATCTCGCCACTATTAACAACTCAAAGGACAAGTCTTAGAAATGGTGGCTACTAGCACCATTGTGAATCAAGATCAATTCCATTTATTTCCTCCTCTACAAATTAAGGCACATTACTTCTTATAATCCCTGTATCTATATTATGATCATATAACATGCTTTCTAGTAAAATTGTCTAGCATTTGTGGGAAAGTGCAACAAGTTCTTCTCCTTGCTCCTCGATGCCCCATTGTCTCTTTAAAATATGCTCCATACTTCTACTACTTCCCACAGTTATTATCCTGATGTAGAAGGCAGGGAGAGTTTAAAGGTCTTTCTCACTGGGACCCTGAAGTACTCATTTGCAGAGTTTATGGGAAAGAAGATCCTCTGTTTTCAGTCCCTTCTGATGCATGTATTTCCATTCCCTGACCTTTCCAAATGACCTTTTAGAAGCACTGGTTGTTCAGAATGGAAAATAATATGGACAACTCTAACTTTATATCATGTTCTGGTTCAAAATTGACTTCGTGGTCATCCCTTAGAAGGCTCTTCTTATGCCAGGTTCATCCAGCTTAGGAAATTCTTGGCTGCCACAATTCTTTGCAAAGCATTGCTTACAAAGATCTGCATTCTATCTTGGCTCCTCCGGTATGTGTTAATGATATTTTAGGTGCATGATTTAAAAATCTTTTGAAGTGTTTTCTTATCTGTGATTGCCTTTTATTCTGGAAATGACTTTATGAGTCAGTTAAAGGAGTAACTGAGACTTAGGTTATTAATTTATTAAGTTACTGAGTTGTATGTGGTCAGCTTTCTAAATAGAGCAGGACCTGGTGGTAGAACACAAATTTTGAGGGATCTAGCTCTGAGTCTTCTTTATTACATGGTTGCACTGCCTTATCAAATAGGGGTCCATCAGTGTTTATCTTCTGCCTTTTTAAGGCTTATGGTCCCAAGAACAGCCTTATGTCAGAAGTATATGGGGTACTACTCACTGAGTTAAGTGAGGAGGGTGAGGACCCAGAGTGTTTCCCACTGAAAGGCTACAATATGCGAAGACTGGGAAGCAAAGAAGAGCTTGTAGGTGATTAAGGAGCTAAAATAGGTTCACTAGGGCTGAAGTGAAGAATTGGAAGTTGGAAGTAGCACACTTGAGCCAGAATAGTGAAAGGGGATAGGGAATCTTTAAGGCATGTTAAGATGTATGTCTGATGTGTCTTTAGAAAGTTATTGCTTGTTGAATGATCTAGTCTTCAGTTCTCTTATTTTAACTTTGAGAAAAGTAAGAATCCAAGAGTTTAGGTCACTTACTAAAGACCACAAATTAAATTCATAGCAGAGTTGGGACTAGAATTTAGGTCAGATTTCTGATCAAATACTGATTTCCTTATGCTATTGGACCGTATTTCGTGGTTCTCAATATTGCCTATGATTTCCAGGGTATTAGGATAATTTGGGAGTTTAAAAAACTATAGAGGACTAAACTCACCCTACAGGGACTTGATTAAGTTGGTTGGGAATGGGGCAGAGCATGCATTTATTTTAAAAGCTCTCTAGGAGATTTTTAATGTGTGGCTAGGTAGAGAGCCACTTAACTAAATTATAGGCCTTTTTTTTTCCTATAAAGCTAATATACCTAATGCATTTTCTCCTGTATTTTTTTAAAACAGAATAAGAATGCCTGCTACAAGTCTTACAGATTACAGTTTTCTTGAGTGCACTCTGCCTTAGTGCAGTCTTGCACGTGAAAGAGATTTGATCTCTAGGAGTTGAGGAGGTTAGAAGCAGTCCTCAATCATAGGTAATGGTGATAATGTGCAATTTTAAATAATTCTCCAAGTAATTCTCCTAAATCCTTCTCAGTGGTGTCATCTCAAGTTGGTAATCCCTGTTCTAATGCACAGAAGGGAGGAAAATTTATTTCTGACATGGTGGCCAAATTAATGTTTCTCTAAATCTGCTCATCAGTCATTACTTCCATTATGTGTATGAGGTCAAAGGGACATATGTTTATGGAGACCTTTTATCTTCCCATAAAATCACCCAATCATGACTGTAGACTGAATCTCTCATCTTGGGCAGTCATCTTGGGTATGTGTCCCACCACAAGAAGCCAAGGTGACAGGATACAGGTAGTGTGCATGTCATCTGTTTCACCTCCACTATCACAGTTCTGTACCAAACTAGAATGCAATGCCACTGTCTTATTCAATGTAACACCCCAGGTAGGATGGATGACTTCTGTCTGTCATTTTTGGAACAAATAAAGGTGATGCCTAGAAAACAAGGATAGAGTTGTTATTTATCTATAAATGTAGATGTGAATACAAGAGCTGTTGATCCCAAGCATAGGCTTATATTTGGAAGTGTTTATGCCCTTTCCATCACATTATGCACCTGCCTTCCTCATTCCTTGCTTGTCTTCTTCCCATCTTCTCTCCCTCCCTCTTCCCTTTCTTCCCTTCTTTTTATCTCTTTTCTTTCTTTTTTATTTAACTTTAAAAAGTCATATTTGTATTGCTTGTGTATCCCACCCTTTTGGTCATGCTTCCCATTTGGTTTCCAGAACTTTTAATCTTGAATGTACAATCTTCCTTTCCTTCTGCTGTGTAATTGTCCAGAGATTATTCTTGTGGATGCTTCAAAGGTCTTGTTACTTACACAAGAACTTGAAATAGTATGTATGGCCTTACTTCATTCCTGGTTTCAGATCGCCTTGAGTATATTCTTTACTTGCATGTCTTAATTTCATCTTCAAATTCATTAGTCATTACTGTAATCACTTCACTTTTCTTGCAGGAATTACTACCTTAGGAATCCATAGTCTTGAGTTGGAATAGGAAAGGAGTCATTTTTGAGAAAGAGGATGCAAGAGTAAGATTTTGATTCCCAAGGCAAGCTTAACAAAAACCTGTGAGAAAACATAGATGACAATCACTTATATCAAGAAAATGATATGTTTTGAAACATGCTGCCTTTGGAATTTGCTCACCCTATGTAGTAGATGGTAGATTCTCCCTTCTGGTATTCTTGGTCAACAAATATTTTTTCCAAAGCTTTTAAATGTCTGGCTTCAGCTCAGAATACTCTCATCGATGCCTTCATTTATGGTCCTTTAGTTTGCCAGAGTAATTTGAAAAAAGACAAGAATCAATATATTTTGCAAGACCCACATAGGATAAAGGCAATGTGATGTTTTAACCTTATTTTTAAAAATATTTTTTCAGGGTGCCCGAGTGACCAACTCTTGATTTGGGCTCAGGTCATGATCTCAGGGTTCTAGAATCAAGCCCTGTGTCAGGCTCTGTGTGCACTGCGGAGTCTGCTTACAGATTCTCTCTCTCCCTCTGCCCCTCTCCTTGCATGTTCTCTCTCTCTCTCTCTCTCTCTCTCTCACAAAGAAATAAATCTTTAGAGAAAATAATTTTTCAAATTTAAAATAAACCTTTACCATCTAGTACAGCATTATAAGGTGTTTTCCCATCTTCAGCTTTCTTCAAACATAATACAGTTGTTATCTATATTTGTTGACAGTGGTTTAGAAAATATTTTAGAGGGGAGGGTAAACCATATTGCCTCTACAAACTTCACTCCGTCCTAAGGAGTTTCTTTAGGCTTGTAGGAGCTTATAGTATTTTACCCAATTAACATTTGTGGCTCCCAGGGAGTTGAAAATTTTTTTGAAAAAGTCAAAGCTATAAAAATGGTGTTTGAAAATACTTACATAAATAAGATACCATCTGCATGATTTCATTTGGAGATAATTTCAAAAGTCTAAATTTGAGGCTTCTTATACTTGTGAAGTTCAAAGTACTCACCCTCTTATAGCTCTTCCCCCATAATAGATTCTTCCCTAAAGCACTGAGGAGCAAGGTTTTACTCTCCACATTGACACCTGGATCTCTCACCCATGTCTACATGCACACTACCATGAACTATATTCTATATGTCACCCGAGAGGTGAAAAACATTCTGAGACAATAGATGTGGAGGTGGTTATACATGATGGGTAGGCAAGTGTAAACTATATAGGAACAACATTTTTAATGCTTGGACAGCTGTCATTCCAGATGTCCAGTGTTTAAGTGGGAACCCAATAATTTATGAGCCAGACTGGAACTGTCTAAATTCTTCGACATAACTATGAATAGTGTTTTGTGTCTTTTACACTTGGATTTTTCTAAGCACTCCAAAATTCATTAGACACATTATTATTTGGTTTTTAGGTATAAAGGAGAAAAGAAGAAGTTGAAATATCTGAGAAAGGTGTAACTTAGGACCTTGTAAAAATCTGTCATGGCTCTCTTCTCCTTGCTGAGTCTGAAGTAATTTTCAGGGAGAGAGAACAAGTAAAGATTTTTTTTCCTGTTTTCTTTCCACAACTCCCAAAGCATTAAATTACATTTACACAACATCTGCACTACTTCTGAGCCCTCTGGTGGTAGGCTTTCTATATCAAATGCCTGAGAAATCTTGGAATCCCCAAGATAAAAAGCAGATGTGGATTTGTCTGCAACCCATTACCAAGCCTTGGGGGCTTGACAGAACAATGCTTCAAAGAAGGAGAGGTATTCTGTGCTCTTTCACAATTCCTCAGCATTTGAAATGCATAGCCATTATAGTATCTGTGGCAAAGAATGTTTTTATTCTTTGTATTTTATTCTTTGTATTTTATCCTTGTATTTACTTTACCCTTCTTCCTTTTGGTGATTAATTCTTCATCAAATTGGCAGTGTACTGGACATTACATTGCTCAAGGTTTCCTTTGCCTCTGTGTGGTCATGTGGCCGTGTTATGTCCAGGGGGATGTGTGTGTAAAACTTCCATACCATATTCTTAAAGAAAGCTTCTTTCTCTCTACTTTTCTTTCCCTGTTTCCATGGGCTAGGCATGGTGGTAAGCTAGCCATGGCCACACAGATGAGAGAAGCTTACAAGAACCTATAAGAACAATATGTAGAATGAACAATAAGAATAAATGAATATGAGTCATGTGTGGCTGTGAAGGCAGAAGTCCTATCTTAGGCAAATAGGAAGATGATGATGATCTTGGATCAGCTACAAATGTTTGGATTGCTATGAGATAGACGCTTTTTTTTTTAAGATTTTATTTATCTATTTGACAGATTGAGATCAAAAGTAGGGAGAGAGGCAGGCATAGAGAGAGAGAGAGAGAGAGAGAGAGGAGGAAGCAGTCTCCCTGCCAAGCAGAGAGCCCGATGCGGGGCTTGATCCCAGGATGCTGGGATCGTGACCTGAGCGAAAGGCAGAGGCTTAACCCACTGAGCCACCCAGGTGCCCCTAGAGACTCTTGTTTTATCCATTGCATTTTTGATTCTCTCTATTGTTAGATAAGCAAAGAGAAACACCACTGAAATTTCTGTACCTCGCTGGAGAGTCCAGAGAACAGCTTCTTTCTATGCACCTTTCTTATTCTCTAATAGAAACATTAAAACGACAAGAAAGGAAAATTTTGGACATGGAATTTTTTAGTATTTTATGTTTCCTTACCTTCCTTTATTTTGTTGCAATATGCATAGATATATTCCTTTTGGGAAAATATTTTTGGAGTGAGAAACTGAATATACAAACAGGCACATCCAGGCCATATATAAAAGTAGAACTCTGAGCCACAACCTGTAGCAAACCACCTGGGTTATTCCCCCTTATCTATAATAAACATCCCAGAAAGCCAGCCTGTTGTGTCAGACTTGTGGGAAATCAGACTTGCTATTTCTAGTTATCATTCAGAAAGCCAAATAATGAATGCTGTAACAATCATCTCCCATTGGCCAGGACTTGATTAATGACTGACAGCTTCTCTAATTCTTATCTCTTTTTCCAAGTTAGGACCAACCAGAGAAAGGCAAACATGCTCCCTCATCAATTACATAGGACACCCCAATTCTAGTTAGCCCTCTACAGCTTCCTCATGCCAACAGAACTACAATCAGGACATATCTGACGCTTTCCCATTAAAATTTTTTTTTTTATTTGAGAGAGAGAGAGAAAGAACATGATGGGGGAGGTGAGCAGAGAGAGGAACAAGTGGATTCTACACTGAGAGTGGAGGCTGACATGGACCTTGGAACTGTAACCCACAGCCCTGAGATTGTGACCTGCATGGAAATCAGGAGTTGGGTGCTTACCTGACTGAGCTCCCTGGGTGCCTCCCCTTTTTTTCCACTATAAAACTTTCCAACTCCTTTGCCTGCCTTTAAGCCTCTACCAGAATGCAAGCGGTGGTGGCTGACTTCCTTATACAGCAAACTGTAAATAAATAGCTGTTGCTGTTCTCATTTCATTGCTCTTTGTTTAGTTTCCCCAAAGCCTTACTCAGTCATTCTGTTGAAACATTTTGTATCCAGACTTATAAAAGCTCCAGAAGAGGAATTTTTCAAGGGTCTTCTTACTGTTCTTGAAATGTTTCGGGAATATCGGGATTCTTCTGAATCTTGATCCAATCACAATTCAAGCTTCTAGAATTTGAATCCACAGAGATGAGAATGAACTGTCTGTATTCACAATGGGGGCCTTTGGATTTCCTGTTCATGTCCCCATTGCTACTGACCAGGGCAACTTTTACTAAAAAAATGACTTTAGGTACAACAAATTTATGTTTCTAGACTCATAAGCTATGTGTACATAGCTTTAAGTGAAAAGCTAGCATAAGTCCTATTAATTTGATCAAATTATAGACAGACAACAAGATAATTTAAGCCAAAATCGAAATAGACTTTGGCAGTTTGATTTGGATTTGACTTTTTAATTTATTCAACTCTCTAGTACTAGATTTCCATTTTGCTTTGTGCTGACTAGCCAGAGATTGAAGATTTTTACTAGATTTGATAGTAGAGTGGTGAAATGAACTACTATTTAACTATAATTTATTGTGTTTCTCTTCCTTGATGGAATTATAATACTATTATAAATACCACATCACCACCACAACCATAACTTATCACCTACTGATTGATATATAAAATCCAAGGATAGAAACTAAGATGGAAATACAGTGAGGGTAGATGCTTTGATTTTCGTTAGATTGGGATAGATATAATATTAATTTGTAAGCTAAGATATGTCCTCTTGATCCCATTAAGTAATTTTTCCCCTAGATTTTAATGGAAAATTACACATTACTTCTAAAGTAATTCAAACTAGTGTTATAGACAGTGCTCATTTCCTACAAAATGAAGAACGTATTTGAGTGAGAGGTCTGGAATCTTTAGTGTAGGAAAAATGGCTCAAATTGATTTGGTTCATTATCGAGACAAATTAAATAAAAATGATGTAGAAGTAGAGGAACACACAGCGTTCTTTGCAGAGGAGAGACCCATCAGTGGGCACGACTGTGGAGAGAAAATATCATTTGTGTATCTTGTATATAAGGGAAATGGTGATTATAATCTAGGTTGAGAGTATGTAAGATGCTTTTTATTTCATTCCCTCTCAGGAAATGTCACAGGGCATTCTAGAGAAAATTTTTAGAATGAAGACAAATGTCTAAACATAATTTAGTGAAATGTGCCAAGTTATGGTCATGGCTGAACCTTGTTATTTTATTCATGTTACTGTTGACTTGCTGAATGCCCTTCAGTGCACTGTATAAAATGTCATTTCAGGCTGGCTGTATGGCCTCTATTTTAGACATTCAGGTCCTGGCCACCTACCTCTCTGGACATGGCTCTTCTCTTTTCCCCTCCCCTCACATGTGGTCAGTGTTTATGGAAATTATCATTTTGTTTTGATTTATTTACATTAGAGTTGTTTTATTTACCGCTGAATGCAAAGACTGAAGTGACTGAGTAGCTTAAACCCCCTGACCTCTTTTCTCTAAAGGTCAAGTTAGCCATGATAAAGTTTAAGGGTCTCTGTAGATTCTCCATCCCACTGCAGCTGGCAACATAGTCTCTCAGTTTCCCTGGAAGAAGTTGGGGAAAAACATAATAAAGAATTTTCTGAGAAAATAAGGTTAGGAGTAGAAAAAAGGATAGTATCTGAAAAACAAAAAGGTATTTACAAATATTTTTGCATTCACCTTATATACAATGCCTATCACACATTACCTCTCACCCTTAACAAAGCTGCTTCTATATGCACCCTCCTCCCGCTCACCATCGCTTGCACAAAGAATATTTTCCCTATACAGGACCTGACTTTTTCTACTTCATATACTGCAGCAAATGAAATTTTTTCTACTTAATGATTAACTGGAGTTAATATATATCCTTTTTTAAAATTTGGATAACTCTAGGAGTATTAAGAGAAGGTATCAGTTGTTTTACCCTCCTATGAATTACATGATATCATATGCTCACAAAGGTTTGCTTTGTGCCAACTACAATAATGTCTGTTTTATATATGAACTTGTTTAATCCTTGTGCCAAGTGAATGAGATTGATGCAATTTTCACCCTTTTACAGATACTGAAACTGAGGCCCAGAGATGTTTGGGACCTTGTGCAAGTTTAGGTGGGTAATAAGTTGTAGAGTTTTGATTTCAGTTCAGAAGACACATTCTTAATCACCATACTACATAGCCTCTCAATCAGGTGTTTCCCTCCACCATACTACATAGCCTCTCAATCAGGTGTTTCCCTCCAACAACCAATAGGCCAAACTTAGGTTCTAAAAAAGAGAAGGGAGGATTTAGGTAGTTTTGGATGATAGACTCTCCAGTGGGAGGCTGTGTGGGATTTAAAGTTTGAATCAGGTATCTAGTCAAGGTCTTAGAAGCTGCAGATGGCAACCATGAGGTCCCAAGAGAAGGGGTGCCAAATGAAGGGGAAAAAAAAGTAGAGAGGAAGTAGACAAAAAAAAATTCTTATTAAAAAAATTGTCTATCCACGTCGTCGCAAATGGCAAGATTTCATTTCTTTTGATGGCTGCATAGTATTCCATTGTGTATATATACCACATATTCTTTATCCATTCATCTGTTGATGGACATCTAGGTTCTTTCCATAGTTTGGCTATTGTAGACATTGCTGCTATAAACATTCGGGTACACGTGCCCCTTCGGATCACTACGTTTGTATCTTTAGGGTAAATACCCATTAGTGCAATTGCTGGGTCATAGGGTAGTTCTATTTTCAACATTTTGAGGAACCTCCATGCTGTTTTCCAGAGTGGTTGCACCAGCTTGCATTCCCACCAACAGTGGAGGAGGGTTCCCCTTTCTCCACATCCTCTCCAGCATCTGTCATTTCCTGACTTGTTAATTTTAGCCATTCTGACTGGTGTGAGGTGATATCTCATTGTGGTTTTGATTTGTATTTCCCTGATGCCGAGTGACGTGGAGCACTTTTTCATGTGTCTGTTGGCCATCTGGATGTCTTCTTTGCAGAAATGTCTGTTCATGTCCTCTGCCCATTTCTTGATTGGATTGTTTGTTCTTTGGGTGTTGAGTTTGCTAAGTTCCTTATAGATTTTGGATACTAGCCCTTTATCTGATATGTCGTTTGCAAATATCTTCTCCCATTCTGTCAGTTGTCTTTTGGTTTTGTTAACTGTTTCCTTTGCTGTGCAAAAGCTTTTGATCTTGATGAAATCCCAATAGAGCGTATCATGCTTAGTGAAGTAAGTCAATCGGAGAAAGACAACTATCATATGATCTCCCTGATATGAGGACATGGAGAAGCAACATGGGGGGGTAGGGGGATAGGAGAAGAATAAATGAAACAAGATGGGATTGGGAGGGAGACAAACCATAAATGACTCTTAATCTCACAAAACAAACTGGGGGTTGCTGGGGGGAGGTGGGATTGGGAGAGGGGGAGCGGGCTATGGACATTGGGGAGGGGAGGTGAACCATAAGAGACTATGGACTCTGAAAAACAACCTGAGGGTTTTGAAGGGTCAGGGGTGGGAGGTTGGGGGAACAGGTGGTGGGTGATGGGGAGGGCACGTTTTGCATGGAGCACTGGGTGTTGTGCAAAAAGAATGAATACTGTTACGCTGAAAAAATTAATAAAAAGGGAAAAAAAATTGTCTAGGGGTGCGTGGGTGGCTCAACTCATGATCCTGGGGTCCTGGGATCGAGTCCTGCATGAGGCTTCTTGCTCAGGGAGGCTCAGGGAGCCTGCTTCTCCCTCTGCCTGCTCCTCACCCTGCTTGTGTGCTTTTTCTGTATCTCCCTCTGACAAATACATAATAAATGTACAAAAATAAAATCTTTAAAAAATAAAAATAAAAAAGTTGTCTAGATCTTGTACTTATGAAGTAGAGAAAAGCTCTTTCTCTTGCAGCAACTCTTATCTCTTTACCATCTCTTCCTTTTTTGCTCTTCCTGCACCTCACATTTCCTTTTTCTTAGGACCCAGAAGGATGTTCGGTAGCTTGTGTCTCTCTCCAGGCTACTTCCAGCCCAAGCACAAAAAGTCTCCATGTCATCCAGCCTAGCTCAGTAAACTAAAAACTTCAGCTTGCATCAACAGTTCTTGCCAGCCATTTTTGTCCATGTATAAAATTATCTAAGGAGCCTCGTGGGAGAGGAGGTAGCTTGTTGAGGACAAGATTTAGAGGTTCTTGGGTCCTCTGGCCAAATCCCATTATATACCAATTGAGAAGCTTTGTATTCAGATATATCTGGGTCTAACTTTGGGTTTTGCATTTATTGTGTGACCTTGGACTTGACTTCTCTAAACATTAAGTTGATAAAGAAAATCCTTATTTAAAAAAGTTGTCCAGACCCTATAGAGAAAAATACCATTTATCCTGAACTCCTCTTATTTTTTTTCCATTCTCTTCCTTCTTTCACTTTTCTGTACCTCATATATCCTTGTTTTTTAGGATCCAGATCCAAGAGCATGTGTTTTAGTCTGTATCTTCATCTGTAAAATAACCAATGGAATCCTTGTGATTAGATGATGCAGTAGGAACACCCAGAATCTATTAAGTATTCAACAAATGGCAGCTTCTATTGTGATTTTATATATATTATATATATGATGTTATATATATATACACGTACATATATGTGCATATACACACACAATCAAAATAAAATGAAACAACGTATGAATAGAATCCATAAATATAAGATTGTTTTACTTAAAATGACCACGTTTTATAAATATTTGTTGTAGTTGTTATTGTAGTTTTGGCTTGAAAATTAGTTTCATATATAAACTATTTAAAAATTTTTTTAAAAACCATCTTCTGTAATTTTGGAAAGAAGAAAGACAGACCCTGGGGGTAGGGGGCAGGTGAGTGTGAGGGGAAGAAAGGGACTCTGTTGCAGGAAACCTCGGACCACCAGGACCAACAGGTGCTCAGATTAAAAAAGCTAACTATTCAAAAAGGAAAGGCAAAATATGTGCCTATTCCATAGAGGAGTGGTCGTAGCCCCACATTTCTTATTGCTGAGGTTTTCACAGCTGTCTTTTGGACCCTTTATGAATGATGGTTGAGATTTCAAGATTCAACAAACCATTGCCTTATTCCATTCGTTGTATTTATGTATGAAGTATGACATGGGAAGACTTTCTTGAACCAAACTCTTATTCTTTTTTTTGGCATTCTTAACTTGTCAAATTTCTTCCTTAAAATAACCACCTTTCCAGGTGTAAAATAAATAAATATCTTCAATTATTTGGTACTGAAGTAGACTACATAATCTTTCTGAAGACATTCAAATGTCTTCAGAAGAATTAAAAAAAAAAGGCAAAAGGTGAAAATACTCTGTGGACTCAGGGAAAGCAAGCTTGTGTTGTTTAAGATTTTCAGAACTGCAGGGGTGCCTGGGTGGCTCAGTGGATTAAAGCCTCTGCCTTTGGCTTAGGTCATGATCTCAGGGTCCTGGGATCGAGCCCCACATTGGGTTCTCCGCTCAACAGGGAGCCTGCTTCTGCCTCTCTGTCTGCCTCTCTGCCTACTTTGATCTCTCTCTCTGTCAAATAAGTAAATAAAATCTTAAATTTTTTTTTTTTTCAGAATTGCCATGACAGCTGACCTTTGAAAATGTCCTTTTCTTCTATTGATTGGATACGGTCATTTGTGCTCCTTACAGGTGGCAAATGGTTCTTGGAAGACTGGTTTCCCATCTGGCCTAACTCCAGGTCAGTGGAGGCAACCATTACACCTGAATATTCCTCAGTTCTGGTCCCTGCCTTGCTAACCTTAATTTGTTGCTGTGCAGTTGATGGCTTCCTGTCATCTACTGAAGGTCTGAGAGCACTTCACCAGTTAATCACATGGTTGATAAGTTCTAATGGTTTTATGTTACAGCCAGATGCCAGGTAGGATATTTCAACTTCCCCTAGCAGCCAGGTGTTAAATGGCCTTATTTAAGATTATTATGGGTGGATGGAGGCAAATATTGCATAGATTTTGTGTGTCATAAGAAAAGGTAATAATGGTGCTAACTAAGAATTCTCTTAGAAGGGCTTTTTGGCAATTATTTTAGGGAGATAGATGATATGCATTAAAGTTATTATCAACGCTGTGGGTCTTTGTAGTTTGTTTTCTTTCTCTCTCTCTCTCTCTCTCTTTTTTTGGCTGATAGTAGGACATAATAGGAGTGTAGCCTTTGGAGAGTGGATTTTTAAGTTCCCAGCAACTCAGTGTTTACAAGCTGCTACCATTAAAGAAGGCAATTCAAAGAAGGCAATTCATTAAAGAAGGCAATTCACTGCCCTTGGTGCTATACAGAGGGTAAAATCATAGCTACTCTAGGAAAAAGTAATAATGACACTCAGAGTTTGTCAACCTTAGAACAGGAGCAGCCCCATTCTTATCTCCCTATCTTAAAAAAGGTTTTGATAAAAATTTATTGCTTTGCATCGATCATCAAGAAAATGAGCAAATATATTTACATAAGGCCATATCTTAAAGGCATGGGATGCTGGATCTAATGTTTGTGGTAATTTAACATTAGCATCTTGGGAGTTCAAGACACTGGTGTAGTTCATTGTGCTGGATAAAAACAACTCTCTGGTAAAACAATTTTGTGTTCCAGTAAGACAACGTTCTACTAAATCTACTAACTCTTCTACTTTTGCTAAATCTTCTCCATTCCTTAGCATGTCACATCACCATCAAAGTAACAGTTGGTAGAGGCTTAGAGAAGAAGGAAAAATTTCATTGAATTCTTCAAGGATTCAGATGATGATTGAAAAGAAGATAGAGAAAGTAAGAATTAAGAGGTTGAGATTTAATCAGTAGGAATTTTAAGTCATAGTGGTGTTTAAAACTCTCATCTCTATCCTTGCTTTTAGTTTACTTAGAAAATTGAATTTTTGTAATCTGTATAAAGAAAAACCAGCTTTTGGACTCTCTCTAATGAATGACTGTATTTATTCCAATTTTAAGGTTGCTATTATTAGCATGTTAAGAGACTTTTTAAAAGATTTTTTTATTTGAGACAGAGAGAGTGTGAGTGATGCATGCAGCAGGGTGGGGCAGAGGGAGAGGGAGAGACAGCCTTAAGCAGACTCTGTGCTGAGTGTGAAGTCCAATGTGGGGCTTGATCTCATGACCCTGACATCATGACCTGTGCTGAAACCAGGAGTTGTATACTTTAACCAGCTGTAACATCCAGGTTCTCTGAGGTTTTTTTTTTTTTTAATTGAAATATAGTTGACATACAATATTATATTAGTTTCAGATGTATAACATAGTGGTTCTACATTTACATACATCATGAAGTGATCACTACCATAAGTGTAATTACATATATCACTATACAAAGTTATTACAATATTATTGGCTATATTCGCTATGCTGTACTTTACATCCCTGTGATTTACTTATTTTATAATTGGAAGTTTATATCTCTTTTTTTTTTAATTTATTTATTTTTTCAGCGTAACAGTATTCATTCTTTTTGCACGACACCCAGTGCTCCATGCAAAACGTGCCCTCCCCATCACCCACCACCTGTTCCCCCAACCTCCCACCCCTGACCCTTCAAAACCCTCAGGTTGTTTTTCAGAGTCCATAGTCTCTTATGGTTCGCCTCCCCTCCCCAATGTCCATAGCCCGCTCCCCCTCTCCCAATCCCACCTCCCCCCAGCAACCCCCAGTTTGTTTTGTGAGATTAAGAGTCATTTATGGTTTGTCTCCCTCCCAATCCCATCTTGTTTCATTTATTCTTCTCCTATCCCCCTACCCCCCCATGTTGCTTCTCCATGTCCTCATATCAGGGAGATCATATGATAGTTGTCTTTCTCCGATTGACTTATTTCACTAAGCATGATACGCTCTAGTTCCATCCACGTCGTCGCAAATGGCAAGATTTCATTTCTTTTGATGGCTGCATAGTATTCCATTGTGTATATATACCACATCTTCTTGATCCATTCATCTGTTGATGGACATCTAGGTTCTTTCCATAGTCTGGCTATTGTAGACATTGCTGCTATAAACATTCGGGTACACGTGCCCCTTCGGATCACTATGTTTGTATCTTTAGGGTAAATACCCAGTAGTGCAATTGCTGGGTCATAGGGTAGTTCTATTTTCAACATTTTGAGGAACCTCCATGCTGTTTTCCAGAGTGGTTGCACCAGCTTGCATTCCCACCAACAGTGGAGGAGGGTTCCCCTTTCTCCACATCCTCTCCAGCATCTGTCATTTCCTGACTTGTTAATTTTAGCCATTCTGACTGGTGTGAGGTGATGAAGTTTATATCTCTTAATCCCCTTCACCTATTTTGTTCTTTCCCCTACTGTCCTCTCTTCTGGCAACAATATGTCAAGAAACTTGGACAGAAATGTTAGTAAAGACTTGTAAGACTTGTATAGATGGGGAAATTTTGATCATATTTCCCCCATCTTCTCCAAAGTGTAGAATAATTAAACGGACTTTGAGACAATGAATTTAAGAAGAAGCTATTTTCCATGCTAGAAGTATAGATGTGAAAACTTTTGTGTCATCCTTAAAGAAAAAGTGGCAAACCAAGCATTTCATTGCATCTTTCTTTGTACCATTTCTGTCCATCACAATTCCTCTACTAGGTCTTTACCTTGACAAGCTGTTCCTTAGATCCCAGTTTTCTTGTAATATAAATGAAGGTATTTGACTAACAACATTTAATATGTCTTTAAGCCCTTTTAAGTTCCTCCCATAGATCATATGTTTCTCCATTTCTATCTCTTAGGGCATTTTGTCAATTTTTTAGGGAAAATGAAATAGATCCATAAATAAAATGTTACTTTATAAATAAAAAACAGCAAATAAATACCATTTATGGCAAATTTAGAAAACTAAAGGATGGGGATATAAATTAAATTTATGGAGAGATGTATAACTGACCAGATTCTAGCAAATTTTAAGATGTGTTTCTTCTTCTGATGTGTGGCATTCAACCATAGACTCTTCTTTTTTAAATTTTTTTATTTTTTAAGATTTTATTTATTTATTTGACAGACAGAGATCACAAGTAGGCAGAGAGGCAGGCAGAGAGAGAGGAGGAAGCAGGCTCCCTGCTGAGCAGAGAGCCCGATGTGGGCCTCGATCCCAGGACTCTGGGATCATGACCTGAGCCGAAGGCAGAGGCTTTAACCCACAGAACTACCCAGGCGCCCCAACCATAGACTCTTCTAAGCAGACAAAACATAACTGAGTTCAAACAAAGGGCATTTCATTCCCCAGAAACACCATGAAGAAAGTCAAGCTAGAAGCAGAACAGTAATCACTTGAGAAAATTTTGTGAGAGTGTTATATCTTGAATATTCGAGTTGTTGGCTAAAAATGGAAATCCAAACAGAAATTGACTTTTGGAAAATAATCATGGAAGACAGATTCTACGCTTACATGAGGGTCAAATCTAAGAATGCCTTGACAAATCAAGAATAGCTATAGAAACATATAGATTAGAGAAAGTAGACACATATGATGATTATGACTCAGTTCTAGAGGACAAACACTGAATGTGTGGTATTAGCAATCATTTCTGCTCATGATTTTTAGAAAGAAGACAAATGAAAAAGTATAATCTGTTTCTTTAGGAAGTCATACCTTACTATTGTGTTTAGATCAAAGGTTCTTAAACTGTGGTTCATGGATGGTCTCACTAAGCTATCTATCAGTAGCTTAGGAGAAATCCACACGAATCTCCTGAAATTATACACAAATGCACATGCCTTTTTTTTTTTAATGGAGAAAAGATTAGTAGTCTCAATAGATTCGTAAAGAGATTTAGCACTCCAAAATGATTATTTGCAAAGTTTGTTCAAATCTTTAGATTGTAAGGGATGTCCTTTGATTTTAATGTCCCACAAATAGTGAGTGGAAGAAATGTCAGAATATTTTAAACCACAAACTTAAGGAAATTAAGGAAATATGAAGACAGCAACAGGAAGACCAGATTGGCAAAAAGTACTCAAAGACACCATTCAAGAAAATGGTGCAGAAGAACAAACAGAACAATAAAATCCTTCCTTGGATTTTATTAGTGAGCAGGAGCTCTGGAATTTAGGATAGACCTTTTGAGGAGCTATCATCTCCTCATTTCAGTTTTGTCCATTTCCTTATCTATGAAATGGGGCACTAATGTGTCATCAGTTCAACTTCACTAGAATGAGAAAATCCATGTAAGCAGATTTTTTCAGATCACTGAAGCACACTTCTTTTAGCCCCAATGATATCTGTTTTAGCCACTTGTGATAAAATGCTTTTTAAATATTTTATCTTCAAAAGCCAACTACATTAAGTCATAATAATGATAACAATAACAAATATTTATTGTATTTTCACTGTCCTCAGGTAACTTTCTAAACATTTTATGTATATTATTATCACGTCATGTGACAATAACCCCTTAAGATAGGTCCTATTATTATCCCCATTTCAAATATGAAAAAATTGAGACACAGTCATAAAATAACATTGTGATTAATAATAAGTTTGTACAATTGGGGAAGATTAGAGCTGGGTTAAAACCCAGAGCCTTGCTCCAGAGCTGTGCTCTAAACCACAATGTCAAAATGAATGTCAACAAACCCGTCTGTGATCCCTTGAGGCTTTCATCATCTCAGTACTTTTGAGAAGTATAGCATTAATTATAGCAGAAGTAAATAGCTCAAATGAATACATTGTTTGAATTCTTTTTCTCTGTAGTACTTCTGCATTCTCCTCTGCATTCTGTGTCTGACTCCATCTGTAATATCTTGTTACTGTCACTTTGCCTGATGATAGTTGTGCCATCCTCACTTAGGTCACAGGTCTTCAGATAGAGAGGAAGAATACTAAGCAGCCTACATCTGAAGAACCATGCATAAGTAACCTCATTTTCCTGGATTGAATTTAGATGATAAGATCCTAGATCTTGAGCCTGATGCCATAATATATGAAAGTTTTGAAGGATTTTGGAGAAAGTGAGCATATTTTGCAGGTGGGGTGATTCAGCAATAGACACCTGGAACTTAGACAACAATTTTTGGGATGCTATACTATAAAAATACAAGCAGCAATATAAAAGAAAGAATGCAGAAGTAGAGCTGAAAATCAAATTATGCATGACATGGTGTATCAGCATATTGATGGGATATCAGTTCTGATTAGTGAGTGTCTTGGCAATGCTGGTCATTAAATATTTTTAGTATAACTCATATATAAGTATGTTTATGGGACTACAGTTTGCACTGGTGACTTTTTTTCCCTCCACATGCTGCTACACCACCCCGTCTACCACCCCAGAGACAAACCCAGGAAACTATAAAAGAAAGTCAATATCTATCAATAGGGAATGGTTGAAAACATTTGTTTCATTCCTACCATGAAATATGAGATCACTATTTAGAAGAGTGAATTATAGCTGTATTTGCTGTCCTTGAGGGACACCCATGATCTATATTTAAGTAGCAAAACAAGTTATATATATAATATGGACCACATTTATCTTGAGAAAGAACGAAGGTGGGGCTGTCATAATCTTAGATTTCAAGATATACTACAAAGCTATAGTAATCAAAATCATATGGTACTGGCACAAAAATAGACACATAGATCAATGAAAGAGGATACAGAGCCCAGAAATAAACCTGTGCTTACATGGTTAATTAACCTATGTATACAATGGGGAAATATACAACAGGGCACGAATATACAACGGGGAAAAGAGAGTCTCGTCAATAAATGGTACTGGGAAAACTGGACAGCTAAATGTAAAAAGTGAAACTGGACTACTTTCTAACACCATACATAACAAGAAATTCAAAAGGACCAAAGACCTAAATGTGAGGCTTGAAACCGTAAAAGTTCCAGAAGAAAACATCGGCAATGATCTCTTGGACATGAGCCTTAGCAACATATTTATGGACATACTTCCTCAGGCAAAGGAAACAAAAGCAAAAATAAACTATTGGGACTACGCCAAAATAAAAAGGTTTTACACAGCAAAGGAAGCCATCAAAAAACCCCCAAATCCAAAAATAAAAAACGAAAGACAAAGCAAGACAATTCTACTGAATGGGAGATGATATCTGCAAATTAAATGTCCAATAAGATGTTAATATTAAAAATATATAAAAAATTCATAAAATTGAACATAAAAAAACACAAACAATCCAATTTAAAAGTGGGCATAGGACCTGAGGATATATTTTTCCAAAGCAGATATACAGGTGGACAACAGACACATGCAATGATGCTCAGTATCACTAATAATTAGCGAAATGCAAATTGAAACCACAATGAGGTTATCACTTCATGCCAGTCAGAATGGTTAGTGTCAAAAGGATGAAATAATAAGTTTTGACAAGGATGTGGAAAAAAGGGAACCCTCATGTTGGTAGAAATGTAATTTGGTGCAACCACTGTGGTAAAGAGTGTAGAGATTTCTCAAAAGATTAAAATTAGAAATAACATACGATCCAGTAATCCTATTGCCAAGTATCTACCCAAAGAAAACAAAAATATTAATTGGAAAAGATACATGAACCCTTATGTTTATTGCAACATTATTTGTAAGAGCCAATATATGAAAGCGACCTAAGTGTCCATCAATAGATGAATGGGTAAAGAAGATGTGTGTGTGTGTGTGTGTGTGTGTGTGTGTATAATTCAGCTAAAAAAAAAGAGTGAGTTCTTGCCATCTGCAACAATGTGGCTGGACCTAGAGGATATTAAGTGAAATCGGTAAGACAGAGCAAAACAAATACCATATAATTTCACTTATATGTGGAATCTAAAAAACAAAACAAATTAACAAACAAACAAAAAAACAGAAACAGACTCATAAATACAGAAAACAAACTGGTGGTTGCCACAGGGGAGGGGCGGATGGGTAAAGTAGATGAAGAAGATTAGGAGATACACATTTCTAATCATAAAATAAGTAAGTCATAGAGATGAAAAGTACACCATAGGTTATATTGTCAATAATGTTGTAATAACAGTATAGTGAGAGATAGCCGCTACACCTATTGTGAGCCTTGAGTAATGTATAGGGTTGTCGAATCACTATGTTGTACACCTGAAACTAAGATAATGTTGTATGCCAACTTTACTTTATAATAAAAAATATGGACCATGTTTCATAAAAAGTGAAAAAGTCGTTTGTATTTGGTGGTTTTGAGTATGGGGGAGGTTGGAAAGATATATACTACACTACTAACATATAACTAATCCCAGGAGGTGGAACTAGAAGGATCAAAGAAAGATTATTATCTTCATATCTTCATATACTGTTGAATTGTTTTATGTGTTTCAGGAAGCATGTTTACCTTTTGTAACAAAAAAATCCAATACAGCGGATTTTGAAGGTAAAAAGTGGTAAGTTTAAGTGGATTGTGGCTAGTGGGAATTACGGAGAACAAAGAAGAAGCAGGCTCTGCCGCAGAGGACCTCATGGGGGAGGCCTCCTTGATGTCTGCTGTGGAGTGAGAGGGGTGGAGATGGAGAAGCAGGAAGGAATAAAAATGTAAAAAGAATGCTAGATGAAAAACAGAAAGGATATGTGTTTGTTCATGTACTTTTTCTGGTGCCAAAATATTTTTTATGAATTTGTGGTTTTTTAAGGACAATATGCCAGGTGGGTATATTTTGGGAAAATTGCTAAAAATGTATTCTCCTTGGTATTATGGAAAACACTATTATTTTCTGCCTGCAAAATCACATGTGAATTGAGACTTAGTTACATCTGACTTTGTTGTACAAATGGAATCAGACGGCTTTACTTGGGATGACTCATTAGTCCTTCCTCCTTCTTTGTTAATATTCTCCAAATTTAATAGCAGTGTTGTGCAATCTATTGTGTGGGTAATATCAGACAGATTTAACAGAGGACGCTTAACGATGTTTTCTGGATATGAAGACAACTATATTTTGCCGTTTGGGTGCCAAAAGGATTTTCTAATTATCTTAGGTGGCATTATGATTCATTACAGCTCTGTACAAGGACAGGGAAATGAATCAGTCCCCCAAAGCCTGTCTAAATTGCCTTTACAATCCAATGTGGACCGGTGATAGTTGAAGGGGACAACTTCAAATGAAATGTCCGGTCTCTCCTTCAAGATACAGCAAATTTCACCTTTACCTTTATCTCCCATAAGTCTTTTCCCAAGTCCCAACTTGGAACTCCTTCAGTACTTACTAACTGTTCCATTCCTTTTATATTCATAGCCTTCTGTCCTAGATTGTTGTGTATCTCTCCAGACACAAGGAAACTTTCTCTAGAGAATCAGTAAACTCCTTGTAGGCAGGGACAATTATTATTTTATTTTTATAATTACAAAGATTGTTGGAAGTTGATGTGTTTTATTTAGATTTTAAGTTATTTAGGGAAATTTTTTTAATTTGAGTTTTTGTGTCTTTTTACATGTTTCCTCATAGCCAGCAGAAGCACTCAAAGTAAGTTTTGAAAGTTGAAAAAACTATTTAAAAAAGAACACACATGACCTAGTGCGAATATTTTAAGCTTTTAAAATTTTATTTGTTTGAGTATCTTTGTATCTCTAGTACTTTCGAAACTTCAGTTTTGTGCTGGGAGCTGTATGTACATTATCTTAGATATGGCTTTACCTAAGTCTATGTTGCTCAAATTGGGGTACCAGAATTCCGTGAGAGAACTTGAATTTGTGCTGAGGGAACCTAAAAACCTCAGAATAAATATGGGTTAAGTACATGTTAAAAAAAATCTACACAAAAAACAAAATTAACTAGCAACAGAAATAATCCCTGATTCACATAAAAACTTGAACAGAAATGTTTATAGCAGATTTAGTCATAATCACCAAAAATTGCAAACCCAACCTGTCAGTGAATAAGCAAACTGTGGTATGTCCACACAACAGTTCACTACTCCACTGTAAAAGTAACAGACTATTGATTCATGCAACAATATGGAAGAATCGCACATGCCTTATGTTAAATAAAATAAGCAGCATCAAAGACTTCATGGAGTTATGCTCAAAGATAGGACTTTCTGGAAAACACAAATTAAAAGAATAGAGAACAGGTCAATGTTTCCAGGAGTTGGCATAGGGAGAGGACTGACTACAAAGGGGCAGGTTTGGGAGTAATGGACCTGTCCTATACCTTGATTGTGACATGGTGACATGACTAATTACATTTGTTTATACTCATAGAACATATACCCAGGAAAGTACATTTTACTGTATATTAAATTAAAAAAATTTAATCCCAAGAAGCTAACACTGGCAAGATGTTATAAAATTTGTATTTTCACTATAGTAATTTGTTACACTTTTCAGAAGTAATTTAACTGTATATTTCCAACACCATTAATATTGCTCATAGCTTTTCATCCAATAATCTCATACTAAAAATTTTATCCTAAAAAAATTCAAAAATATGGGAAACATATATGCTTAAGGATGTTAGTTGTCTTTTTAACAGATGAAAATGCTGCCTTATAACTTTTTTTTCATTGCTATGTTTGCTGGAAAAATTATATATTTTTCACATGCTTATTGACCAGCTTTGTGGGAGAGAATGAGATTAATCTCCTCTAGTGATTAAAAGAGGTAGCAGAATTTCTGTACTTCTCTACTCAGTAACCACAGAAAGTCATCTATTTCTGTGAAATAATTAGAAATAGTTAAAATTTCTACTGTTGCTTCTGTAGATAAATAAAGCATTTTAATAAAAAAAATACTATGGTTGCAAGCCAGACTCTTTATGGGGATTTTGGTTTGAGAGTCTTTCAGTATAGAACAAACTTAGAAGTTTATCCTAAAATTTTTGTTTCTTTCATTTAACGTGGATCTCTATTCAAGTTTTAGAATATGATTAATTAAAGCAGAATAATAGCGAATATGAGAAATGAAATTTGTTAATTGTTAAATTATAAAATTATTAAATAAAAATTAAAATAAATTTAATTATTAAATTAAATATGAGAAATTAGTTTTGTGTATTCTTTTTCCTTGAGAGCTTATAATTTTGAACTCTGCCCTCTATCTGCTCTGTACGGGCAATGTTCCTTACACAGTGATTTAGGTGTGAGCAAAGCAGACAACAGTTCCTTCTCTCATGGAACTCATATTCTAATTTATTCCAAAGTTGGAATAGATAGTTCAGTTCCTCCTCAGGTTTTTTACCCTTTTGTTAAATACATAAGTCTTCTGTAAAGTTAATGATTTGGAAAAAACAGGGAAACATGGAAATGTGACTCCTATTCCATTTTTTTTTTCCCCCTTTTATTAATTTTTTCAGCGTAACAGTATTCATTCTTTTTGCACAACACTCCTATTCCATTTTTTAAGAATGCAGTTTCCTACATTTTCCTCTACCCTTTTTCTACATTTCAATTGCTGTCCCACTTCCAGAGATGATTTTTTTTTTCTGTTCTTTGCTTTTCCTCTGATGTTCTCAATAGGTGAACTTGCTTTGGGTTTCATGAGAAATATAGGAGTAAGACAAAGAACATTTCCTTATTCTACCACTAAATTCACCAACACGCGTGCATCTGAGCTCATATCCACTGTCTCCCTTCCGTGTGTTCTGGAGAACTTAGTGTGCCTATTTTAGGTCAATCTATCCCCTCGAACACTACATCTAATCCTGTCTGCCTATTCATGGAGTTTGCTTCTATAATTACCCACACTCATTCCTAACTTATCAGTTTCTACCATCAGCATAAAAACATGGTACAACATCTCTAATGTTAAAAAACCATCCCAAGATGCTATGTCTTCTTCCAGCCACCATCCCATGTTTTTTCCTTTTATAGAAAACTTCCTGAAGAAGTTGTTTTTAGATGCTATCTTGTGTTCCTTGCCTCTTAGTCTCTAGTGAAATCATCACAATCAAGTTTCCATCCTTATCATTCCATTCAACTCTTACCAAGTTTACCAAAGACCTCCATACTGCTGAAGTCAGTGTCAGTATTCAATCCTCATTTCAAGAGCCTCTGATAGAGCTTTTTACTCTCACCTCTGGAAACACGTTCTTTACTTGGCTCTGGAATCACCTCTGGAAACACATTCTTTACTGTGCTCTGGAGATATTCTACACGAATTCCCTCATGGACCACTATCCTTTCCAGTAGTATCTTCCTTTTCTCTTCTTTCAAATGCTGGAGAATCCAGAACTCTGTCTTCCATTCTCTTCTTTTCTCTATCTATATTCACACCCTCGGTGATCTTGTCCAGCACCTCAATAAATACAGGCTGATTATCCCAAATTAATTCTTCATTATTAATTAATGAATTAATTAATTTTTTATTAATTAATTATTAAATAATGAATTAATTAATTCTTCAGCCCCTGAACCATAGGCTACCCTTAATATCTGACTGGATGTCTCCCTAGCATCTCCAATTTAAGGTGTCTAAAAAAGTAAACGCCTGATTTCTCACTTTCTGCCAGTCCTGCTCCTACTCCCATAGTGTCCTCATTATAGCAAATAGCTCCTCATTCACTGGGTTGCTCAAAAATCTTGGAATCATCTTTCATTCCTCTCTTTTTCTGATGTTCCAGACTTAATTAGGAAATACTGTCCCAACACTAATTATGTCAGACACTGTATAACTAAAATTCAGGAACGTAATGCTGAAGGATTTTAATCCAGGCAAATTATATTAAATTAATTATAAACATCAGGGATGATTTATTTACAGATGGGGATAATCAGTAGCAACGTGAATATTAGTTAAATGACATGATGTAGAAGAGAGAAGACTAGATTGGAAGTTTGCAGATACAGGTTGTGGCCTCTGATTGTCAACTCAGTTACTTGAGTGGTTGTATCAAATGACCATGCTGGGCTCCGTTTCTTCATCTGTAATTTAATTTAATTCTTCATCTGTGTTTGACTCATAATTTCTCAGATTCTTTAAAGCTAAAATCTCCTTTGCTGTATATTGAAAATATACATTTCTTAGATGATAAAACATCTGCTAAAGTAACATTATGTATTTTGTATGGTTGGAAAACTATGTGGGCAGGTCTGGGGCAAGTATAAACTTAAATATTATTGTGGATATCTATGCTTTAAAGTTCATTTTTCCTGCAAAATGAGATATTTGTTTATTCATTCAACCCAAATTTATTGAAATAATTTCCAGGTGTGACTATTTTTTCTTTGGAGATACTAAATGATTATAATAAGATTATGCCCTTCAAGAAACTCATGGCCTGGTCTTGGGAGAAATACATGACAAATGCAAGGCCAGTATGAATTGTTATGATAAAAATAAATATCAGGTAGCATGAAGGCAGAAAAGATGAAGAGATAAATGTGCTCCTTCTAGTAGAGATTGAAGTGGATTGAAGTGAAGATAAGGATAGTTAGAAAATATCTAACAGAAATAGACATCTTGAAAGCTGATATAGATATGACATTGTAGAAAGAGTGGACACAGTGTCTATGTGTGAATTTGTATAATTGTTTTTTTCATGGTCAAAGTCCATGTGTGAATTTGTATAATCAGTCTATGTCCATGTGTGAATTTGTATAACTGCTTTTTTCATGATCGATATCCATGTGTGAATTTGTATAATTGCTTTTTCATGATCGATATCCATGTGTGAATTTGTATAATTGCTTTTTTCATGATCAATGTCCATGTGTGAATTTGTATAACTGCTTTTTTCTTCCAGTGCCACTTTTCTAATCCACACAGTGGAGCTAATACTTGCCTCCAAGCATTTTGGGCAGTGTTGAATGAAAATGTCTGACACACTGAGTTCACTATAATTTCCTGAATCTCAACTACACTTTTAAGAAATACACTAATCAATTTTTCATTAGTGTATTTCATAGTCATCATTGGCGATGACTAATAATTTTTAAAGACTTTAAAGACTTTAAAGACTTTTAAAGACTTTGGTTATTGGCGGATCAGGGCCAACACATATCAGACATTACAACCATCTTTGGGAAATAGAGAAAAGTAAGAATAAAGTCACATCATTGTGTTAATGTAAGATTACTTATTATTCTTTTTTGGGAAGCCTTGTCTTTTATTCTGAGATTAAGCCTTGCCTAGTTCTTTGGCTGTAAAATATACTTTCTTTTATGAAAGATTGATTAAGGAGATGGTTGATTGATTGATTGATTGGTTTTAAAAATAATGTCTATACTTTATAAAATACAAAGTTAGCAGTTAAATGCCTGTCATATAAATATTTTGAAAATTTAACATTTTTTGAAATTTTACTAAATTGAAAAATTATGGTAACCACTGAGTAAGAATATTTTCCATATGATAAATGGGGTTCTACATAAGTAAAAATGAATTCTCATTTTAAAGATACATTCAAGGGGTTCCTGAATGGCAGAATCAGTTGAGTGTTCCACTCTTGGTTTTGGCCCAGGTCGTGATCTCTGGCTTGGGGGATCAAGCCCTGGACTGGACTCTGTGCTCAGCATGGAGTCTGCTTGAATTCTCTCTCCCTCTCACTCTACTCTCTGCCTCTCCCCAATCCCTATCTCTTTCTCAAATAAATCTTTAAAAAAATGGATATATTTAAGATATATTCAATATCCTCAGACATTAATAAAGCCATACATTTGCAAGGGATATCATTAATGATTTAAAATAAAAATTCAAAATAGTTGTAATATAGTTCTAATCATTGTATTCATTTACTCTCGCACTCAACAGCTATTGAACACATACTCTGGCTGGCATGACTGTAGGTGTTTAATTCAGCTCTGAACAGGAAAGACTAGATCTCTGTCCTTATGGAACTGATACCTCAGTGAAGAAGGTAGACAATAAACAAGCAAATCATATTTAATATATTATTATTAATTCATCAAGTCACTTGCAGGAGAGTAGTTGGTCAGTGCAGGACTTAGCTCTTACAATTCTAATATTCTCTGGACAAATTGTTCACAGGGTTTCAGAAATTGCTCAACTTGCTAATGAAGCTATATAGGAAAGGCTAGTTTCATAAGAGTAAGACTGCTTCAGTTTCAGTCTCTCTGGGACATTTATTAGGTAAAGTCTGAAGTTCACTTTTCTCCATCTATAAAATGGATATGAGAGAAATTTGAAAGAACTTTGAGCACTTGATTAGTGCTCAAAAATCTTAGATGCTATTACCATTATCATGAAATATTAGTCTATATTTATGCTCAAGAACAAAGAGAGTAGGGTGTCTTAGCATAACATAATAATAACATGAAATAATAATAACATGAAAATGTTATTTTCATAATAACATTATGAAATAATAACATGAAAATTCTGGTTCCTTGTCTTAGACTACTTACTGGTTGCTGATTCATAAGAGACTTTTGTTGCAGCAAAGTTCAAGATACCTGTTTGGACTTTATGGTTACGCATTGACCAAACTAACTCCAGTGAAGTTTACTTTAGTTATTTGATAAGTTTATAAAAAGCATAGCTGTTTCCTGGGCAGCTTATTTACCTCTCAGCAGTGTGCCTTATAACTGCATGAAGTCACTGCCACTCTGTCACTCTGATTACTTGGTAGACTCTGGACAAGGAGCCATAATATTTATGAAGGTGCAGTTTGCATCAATGACTAAGACGATCTTAAAAAAAATAAGAAGACGGCTAGGACATCCTATGTGTTTTCTTTTTCCATTTTGTGACCCTCACTTCCCATTTAAATGTAGCAGCAAAACATTGATTGTGTATTTGATAAACATTTAGAATGTTTACTGTGGGTCAGGCTCTCACTGAAAATTCTGAGCTTTATCTGACAAATAGGGTACATCTGATAACTTTACAACCTGGAACCCTTAAGTAACATGTTTTATTTGACAGGTAATTCTTTATTAGAAAGCCTTTTTTTTTTTCTTTTTTCTTTTTTTTTTTTTTTTAAGACAAAGAGATAGAGAGCAGGGGAGCCTGAGAGGGGGAGGGAGGGGCAGAGGGGGAGGGAAAGAATCCTAATCAGGCTTCACGCTCAGCACAGAGCTTGACATGACCCTGAAACCATGATTGGAGCCAAAAATCAAGAGCCGATGCTTAACTGACTGAACCACTCAGGTGCCCGTCTTCATTAGAAAGTCTTAAAAAAAAATCATAAAAATTAGAGAAGCAGTATGAAGCCGTTGTCATGGAAAAAGTTGGAGATTTGGAGTCAGATAGATCTACATCCAAATCCCAATTCTTTTATTTATTAGCTATGTAAATGACCTCTTGTTACTTCACTTTCTTCATTGGTAAAATGACAAGGATAGTATCTAGTTCGTGTAAGGTAGGTGTAACTACTACCGCTCAATAGAGATCAATAAATGTTCATTTTCTTTCTGTTCTTGGCACTACAAGGGAGACTCTTAAGTGTAGGTATGGGTGTGCTTGATTTTTATTCATTCATTGGTTCATTCACCAAACAAACAATTTTTGAGTGATCCCAGTGAGGTAGAAAATAGGGACATTTGAATGACCACATTGCAAAGAGGCCCACTCTGCTCAAACAGTGTGACTCCCATGAGGGCTCACCAGTTCCTCAGAAGTTGGGGGAATCAATGCCATCCAGTACAGCCAAATAGGAGCCAAGCATTGTTGTCCACCAAACACTGGGAAAGTTGGAAGAGCTGACATTTTTATTGTGGGAAGACTGCTTGAACGAAAATGCTTATTGATTACTAAGGGAATACATTAAAGTGATCTTCTGAGTTTGACTTTTCAACATTTAAAAAGATAGGTGAAACACTGTGGAAAGGTAATGAATCAAATTTTGGGGTGATAGGTGAAGTAGTGAACTGAACCTGCAGCCCGAGTGATGGGTGAGATATGATTTCTGGATATGGATAACAAAAGTGTGTTTGTGTGTGTCAGTGTGTGTGTGTTTGTTCTTCTTAGAAGGACATAGATTCCCCAGACATTGCAGGGGATTTAGGTATACTTTTTGCCTTTGCTGTTGATTAGAGCGTAGGGCAAACCTTGGAAAGAGGAACTACCAAGCATGAGGAAGTTTTTAAAATGAACTCTGGTTTCACTTGTGGGAAGTGGGCTATGTCCTGTCTTCTATTTCCCCAGTATCCTGAAGAAAAATTCCTTGACCTGATTAATAATTATGGTTCAGACCATGACAATTATGGTTCACAACATTAAAAATAAACAGTCTATTTTTACTCCTGTTATTCTAAGGATAATGCTTGATGCTGGGGATACAAAAATTAAAAGAGCACCATCTCTCTTAATTGTGCTGCATAGAGGTTGAGGGAGGGGTATAGACACATTAATAAATACAACACAGTGTTACAGATTTTACGATCGGTATCCCTATATGTTATAGTGTAGAGATAAACATGGAAATGGTCACATTTTTCCTGTCAGTCAAGGTTAAGTCAGAAAAATAAAAGTTACTCTGTGTCTTCCAGTTTTGAGACATTAAGTGAAAGAATTAGAGGCTTTATATCTTTGGAAAAAATGGGGAATCATAATTTGTAAAAATAGCTACAAATATTCTTAGCCTAGGTGACCGAAGTATATAGGTTTTTAGAGTTTATTGGGAAGCCATTATAATATTCCACAATTTCTGGGAAGCTCCTAGTTAAGTACCTTACCCACAGCTGTGAAGTAGGTGACCCTTAAGAGCATTACAAATATTCATTATCTTAAATAGTTACTATGGGTTAAGAATCTTGGAATGGCTTAGGTGAGTGGTTTTAGCTCAGGGTTTGTCATTAGGTTGCTGTGCAGAGGTTTGCAAGGACTGCAGGTATCCGACGGCTTGACCGGGGCTCAAGGATTTGCTTCCAAGATAGCTCACTCATATGGCTGCTGGCAGGAAGCCTTAGTTCTTTGCTGTGTGAGCCTCTCTTTAGATTGCTTCAATGTCCTCAAAATATGGCTGCTGGCTTCTTCTCAGGAACAAGTAATAAGAGGGAGAGAGAAATACAATATATTTTATAGCCTAGTCTCAGAAGTCTAACCTACCACTTCCATCACATTCTATTCATTTGAATCACTCAGCACTGCTCACACTTAAGAGGAGGGGAAGTAGTCTTTTGAAGAGAGAAGTATCAAGTAATTTTTGGGCACATCTTAGATTTTATTTACTTATTTGAGAGAGAGAGTGAGAGCATGAGGAGGATGCAGAGGGAGAAGCAGACTTCCTGATGAGCAGGGAGCCTGACATGGAGCTCAAGATCATGACCCAAGCCAAAGGGAGACGTTTAACTGACTGAGCCACCCAGGCACCCCATGGACACATTTTAATTTTATTTTTTATAAACATATAATGTATTAGTAGCCCCAGGGGTACAGGTCTATGAATCGCCAGGTTTATACACTTCACAGCAGTCACCATATCACATACCCTCCCCAATCTATGGACACATTTTAAAACCAACACCACTAAAGTATGCAGTGAAAAATGCTGTCGGCTTATTGCCCATATCCTTCTTGGACTGCCATCACATATTTCTTCATCTCCTTTCCCTTAGTAATCATACTCCAATATGCCAATCTACAATACCATATTTTCTGTCTCTTTGAGGTTTAACTTAGCCTTGTGATAAGGTTCTGGGAAGCTGCTGACTCAACATCAGATGAACTCTTTTCATAAGTCTGTTCTTTCCACCTTCCTGCTCTTTGGAATGTGAACATGAGGTGGGCTCTCCAGGAGACCCTCTGGACCATGAGCAATCTTGCAAATGAAATATATAAAGCACAAAGTGGAAAGGATGAGGATTGTGGAGTCACCAAAAAAGCCACAGACTGACTACCTCTTCTGTCTTACTTAAACCAGTATCAGTTTGGGTTATTTATTAGTCAAACTAATTCTGATACCTGTATGCTTGGGTATACTGCAAGTGATTGATCTTGTCTATTGTTTATTCTCTGTCTTGGGAAATTGTCCTACTCCACAGGAACTCACCGGCAGAGCTTAAATGGAAAGTCTTCGATCCCAGGCTAGGTCTGTTTCTCCCCCGTCACACAGATGCCATAGAGAGAGAGCGAAGTCCTTTTCTAGTTACATCTTGGAAAATCCAGAAGCTACTGAAATTTTCTTTCTGTTCTTTAGATATGAGGGGTTTTGTATCATAACAAACTTGAGAAAATCTCACAAATTCTTCATTAATTTTGGTTTTAAGTGAGATGAATATCTCTCAGCAAGAGAGATATTGCTTCTCATTTTCATTCTGTCTGCTGAGCTCAGCATTTTATCCTACACGCTATACATACCTTACAGTGATTATTTCTAATGCTTGTGGCCATTTGGAACAGTAGCACAATTACTATCTCCAGTTACAAAGGAAGAAATCAAGCCCTGGAACCTTGCTCGGGGTCACAGAGTTCAGAAGTGGCTAAACATGGATCCAAATCAGGCTCAGAATGACCCTAGAGCCAGTGTTCTTTCCACTTCGCCTGCTCTTAAACTTCACTGAGATCTTGCTGGACACAGTTACAGTAGAAAGTATAAATATGGATTGAAAATTACAATGTAATTGCCAAATTGGCTGACTTCAGCAAACACGGTCTTGGGAATCCATCTGTCTACAACATTTTTTTCTTAATAGAATTTGTTCAAACCAGATCAGCACATCCTTGCTAGTGGGGGTCATTGGTCAGGATATGGGAATCACTTCATGAAAAATAGTGTTTATTAAAGTAGAATTTTTCCAGAAGGTTGTGTTTTAAGTGAAAACACTCAGTGGTAAATGGTTAGAACTTGCCCACCTCTCTCCTCACCTTCTCCTCAGGTCCTATCAGATGGTCAGCAGCAACAATGGAAACCACAGACATGCCAGGTACGCTGAAGGCTGTGAGGGGCAGAAAGGAGGAGGATGGAAGGCAAAGAAAGGTGGTAGGAACATTCAAATATATTTCCACCTAGCACAATACATTTTTTCATTATGTAATTTGAATTGATATTTTATTTAACTTTCACATGCCCTAATGGCTAGGTTTTATTAATCATATTTTATAAATGGAGAAGCTGATGGTCAGAGAGTTTAAGATCAACAAAATCATAACTGCAGAGAATGATCAAGTTAATGTTTGAATTCAGAGTTGTCTGATTCCAAAACTCGTGCCCCTTGTAGTATATCATGTTACCTCTTCAAAGGCAATAATAATAATTATCATGTGTTTTTGTCTTGCTTTATATTTTACATATATTCTCTCATTTACTTTCATAATAATTTTGTAACACAGTTGCAATGGTTAATTTTATGTCAACTTGGCTAGGCCACAGTGCCCAGGTGTTTGGTTAAATATTATTCTAGATGTTTCCATGGAGGTATTTTTTAGACAAGATTGACGTTTAAATCAGTAGACATTGAGTAAAACAGATAATGTGGGTGGGCCTCATCCAATCAATTAAAGGCTTTTTAATAGGAAAATAATGACCTCTGCAGGGGAAGGGGCATTTCTGCTAACGGAGAGTCTTGACTTGAACTACAACTCTTCTCCAAGTCTCCAGTCTGCCAGCCTACCCTGCTGATTTGGGACTTGTCAAGTCTCCCCAATTGTGTGAGCCAATTCCTTAAAGTAAATCTTTCTCTCTTTCTATATACATACATCCTGCTGGTTCTGTTTCTCTAAAGAACTCTAATACAGTAGTCCTTGTTCCCTCTTTGGAGGATGTATAAAGCGCTTCAGAGAGGTTTAATAGTTTGCCTCTTAAACTGGTGAACTCTCCAAGATCACACAAGTGATAACTGGAGGACCTGATACTCAAAGTCAGTTCGTTTGTCTCAAGTCTATTTCTTTTTCTATTTTTTTGAGATTATTATTTAAAAATTAATAAACAGTGAAACACAGTTAGTTTCTATGGCCACTCTAACAAATCACAACAAACTTTTGTGGCTTAAAAAATGCCAGTTCATTCTCTTGCAGTTCTAGAGGCCTCAAGTCTGAGATCCATTTCACTAAACTGAAGTCAGCGTGTGGGTTAGGGCTTGATGAAGCCTCCAGGAAGAGAATTTATTCCCTTGTCCTTTTCAGCTTCTAGTGGCTGCCTGTATTCCTTGGTTTGTGACCTCTTTCTCCGTCTTCAAAGCGTATTACTCCAGGCTCTGCTTCCCTTATCACCTCGCCTTTCCCTTGTCTGTGGTCAAGTCTCCTTTTGCCTCCATTTTAGAACAACCATGATTATATCTGGCTCACCTGGATAA
Organism: Meles meles; assembly: GCF_922984935.1. NCBI lineage: Eukaryota > Metazoa > Chordata > Mammalia > Carnivora > Mustelidae > Meles > Meles meles. The sequence continues at coordinate 158,241,698 of NC_060066.1, read as the reverse complement.
TCCAGGATAATCTCCCCCATCTCAAGATCTTCTTTTTAATCTTATCTGCAAAGACTCTTGAGCTGTATAAAGTAACATCCACATGTTCTGGGGATTAGGAGTTCGGTATCTTGGGGACCATTATTCAGGCTGCAACACTCAGATCTCTTTCTATCTCTTTCCCACTCCTTCCTTCTCTCTCTCTGTAATATATGTTAGTTTTAGTTTGATTTTACAAATGTGTTTACTTTTCCTTACTTTCTCATTTACCTTCTAATTCTATTATGAAATAGATTCAGATAAGAGCTTGAACAGGAGTGGTTAGAAATACCGGAACAAAAGATCTAGAAGATTGTTGAATTAGAATAAACACATTATATCTGTCCTCACAGAGTTACGGGTTTAGAATCCATAGACATCCTCAGAGCCCTTACGCTGAGCCTTCTCCTCCTCCAGGGAAGTTTATCAAATCTACTCATTAACTGCAAAGGTGACTGACCAATGAGTAGCACATTTTTATTTGCTTCCCTCCTCTGGACAAAATGTATGACAAAATGACAAAAATGTAGGAGTCAGGTGGGAAAGGAAGTAGAGGTAACTTGAATCCTTAGGCTTTTAATCAGCTCCCGGATGGCTGAGCGCTGACTGGAAATCTGATGCATCTATGGAGGAAAGCTTGCTTTGCTCCTGTGGGTTCTTATTTTCTTCTTCCTGCAGAAACCCCCAAGGCCTCGTTTACTCAGATCTCATACCCACCCAGCAAATTCTCTGGTGTCAGCGCATATTCTCTTGGCTTCAGCAGCCTCCTGGGACTCTGGGGGGTCGTGTCTCAGCCAGACAGAACCGTGCAGTGACAAGAGAGCTTGAGCTCTGTGGTTAGAAAGACTCACCCAATCCACCACTTAGTATGTGGTGTCCGTGGCCTTAATGTGCTGAGCTCTAACTCTCCATCAGTGTGATGTGGATGATATTATCTTTTGCACAGAGAGTTTGGGAGGATTGAATACAAGCAAAGCTATCGTTATGGCCTATCCTCCTTGTATCCACTCGCGGCCTTTGTTCTATTACTGCACCTGCTAGAGTGACAGGCAGAATAAAAAGCACGAGATGTTCCATATTTAGAAGCAGACCTGTTAGTGCTGCTCTTCTTTGCAGAGAAAATGCTGGCAGGGCTAAAGGCGAGTGAGAGGGCTTTGACCAAATGGTTGTGATGATATGATTTCCTCAACAGCCATTGCCTCTTCTCAGCTAATAGAATCCCCGTTTTGTCCTGACATTGGGCAGCCCTGGGCAGCCTGCAGAGGATGGTGCCTGATGAGTCTAGGCCAATCATGATTATTAGCCTTTTTTTTTTTTTTTTTGGTCAGTGATTAAGTCACGGGTGGTCGTGTGATTTGTTTCTGGTAGATAAGATATCAGGGAACTGAGGGAACTTCTCTGAGGAAATTCAGGGAAAGATTTCCTTCAGTTACCTCCAATTTGTTTCTTTGGTGAAGGAGTGTGGGAGTCCCATCCTAGGGTTATGGGGGAGGCTAAACACATGACACCTGACCCTGGACAGATGAGATCGACAGCAGGTTATTCGTTACATATACTCACAGCCCAGGGGAGGAGGACACTGTGCCATGCAGGGCCACGTGGGGATTGCACTTGGCAAAACAGAGCAACCAAGGGCCATGGATGACAAGCTTTATAGTTTTAAGACAAGTGTGGTGCTCCCTGGTTCTTGGGAGAAGATGTGATTGGATTGTTTGACCAGTTTGGTTGGCTGTCAGGCGACTAAAACTTGTTACTTAAGGATAACCAGGAATTGTGCTGGTCACCTTGATAAAGAGGATTATTTAGCTATAGGACCTTATCCATGGGAACAGTGTGGAGAGGGAAATTTTAGGCCATAGGAGGCCCTCCTAGTTTCTCCAGATGTTAAGATAGCACATAATATTTGGCCTTAATTTTGGGCCATGCACACTACTGACTTGAGAGAGGTGGGAATGGGCAGTGGAGAGAGAGAAGAGAGAGAACCGTTCTTTCTTCCCTTTGGGTATTGTCAAATGTAAACTTGATGGTTGCACTTAGAAGCATAAGATCAATTGTGCAACTGTGAAAAGAAACACTGTAGATATTCCATGGACTGGGGAAGAAAAAAGAGAGAGCAAGGCTCGGTCCCTGATGGATTCTTTGATATTGCTCAACTTTCCCTGAAATCTTCTACTACCAAAATTCTTTTATATGACGATAAACTTCTACTGTTGAACGTCTCCAGTCTGTTATTCTGACCCTTGTGGTTGAAGTATCCTGACAGGGAAGGCTAGATGGTACTTTCTGCCAGGGACATGTTTCCTGTGATTTTATGTATGTCTTTTTGTTTGCTTGCTTGTTTCAAGTTTTTATTTAAATTCCAGTTAGTTAACAAATAGTGTCATATTCATTTCAGGAGTAGAATTTAGTGATTCATCATTTACATGTAACACCCAGTGCTCATCACAAGTGCCCTCCTTAATATGTATGTCTTTTTATAAATACCTTACAGAATGTCTTTTCTGTGACTAATGTGGTGATTGTCTTGTATTGTATTATACTGTAAGGGTTCATCTTAGGCCAAAATGAAGGAGTAGAAAAATGAGAGCGAAAGCTCTAATGGAAAGCTGTTGAGTCCTTCAGCCTGCTGCCCACCTCAAAAAGAAAATCTGACTTCTATTTGACTCTTTTTAAAAAAATTTTATTTATTTATTTTTAATTTCTTTTTGGTAAACCAGGATTCATTGTTTATGCACCACACCCAGTGCTCCATGCAATACGTGCCTTCCACAATACCCACTACCAGGCTCACCCATCCTCCCCTCCCCTCCCCTCCAAAACCCTCAGTTTGTTTCTCAGAGTCCACAGTCTCTCATGGTTCCTCTTCCCCTCCATTTCCCCCCAAATCACTTCTCCTTTCCATCTCCCCATGTCCTCTGTGTTATTTCTTATGCTCCACAAATAAATGAAACCATATGATAATTGACTCTCTCTGCTTGACTTATTTGACTCTTAAGAGTTCTCACAAAATTTAAGTCATTGATAATTCCTTTGTTAATCCCCAAAAAATAAATTTACCCTCAGGCCATTGAGTACCTCAGGCTGCCTTATATGTGACTTGTAAGAAGATGGGGCTGCCATGTATCTCACTTTTCACCTATTTTGCTGTCCATGAAAAATATATAGTTATCATAAGTTATCTGCCTTAGGAATATGACAAAATAAAACAAAATTCAAATAAGGATAATGTTCTAGAATAATGGAGAATATACTTTCAGATTCCTCTCTTCTTTGCATATATCTATTTAATAAAATTAAACAATATAAAATAGAATGGTGCTGCATTTTTCTTTCATAGAAAAATAGAACAAATTGATTATTACCAAGATTACTACCATGATATTGCCAAACGACTTTATTTGCTTAAGCCTTGACTTAAATTTTTTCTGAACCTGAATTTATTTTATTTATTTATTTATTTTTAAAGATTTTATTTATTTATTCGACAGAGAGAGACCAAGCATGAGTAGGGGGAGGGGCAGAAGGAAAGGAGAAGCAGGCTTCCTGCTGAGCAGGGAGCCTGATGTGAGGCTTGATCCCAGAACCCTGGGATCTGAGCCAAAGGCAGATGCTTAACTGACTGAGCTACCCAGGTTCCCCTGTTTCTGAGACTTTAAATGTTCTTTTGAACATTTTGAAAATAATCTATATTAAACTTATGTAATAAAATATTTTAAAATCCTTCTAGTAAATTTTCAATAAAAGCATAAAAAAACTCAACAACATCAGTTTCAGGAATAGAATATAATTTTCAAAATACTCATATACATTATCTTTTCTACTAAACCAATGGAAGTTATTGGATTTGGGGACTGAAAAAAGTCTCATCAATATGCACTTAATAGACAAAAGTTTATGCTCTGAAAATAATAAAAATATTTAATCAATTCAATTTAACCTATTGAAGAATTATAATAGGCCAAGAAAGAGTAGCTTTTCCTAATTTTGTTGACTCTTCACCTTCTCAAAGTTGTGTGAAAACTAGACATGGAGGGGTTTCTGAAGGTCACTTGCCACATTAGACTTCTGTGCAAGCCAGAGGCCATCCCTTCTCTGGACATACCTTGTGAACATGTCTGAAGGGTGCTCTTGGCCCTTACTTGCTCTCTTTCACTTGGTCTCTAGGTGGCAGGGCCAGTGAATGAAGAGCCTTGTATGCCACTCTAAGTAGCTCTCACTCAGTTCTGTAGTAACTGGGAAATTCTTCCAAGATTTAAGCCAGAAGGTTTGGCTATGATTTCCTTAGCTTTACAGCAGGACCACCTAGGTGAAGGATACCTGAGAGGAGAATTAGACTGGAGCTACTGAGGAGGTGGTTAGCATGGTCAGGAGAAACAGAATGAAGACCTGAGCTTACACAGAAGCACTGCGGATGCTGCCATATCCAGGGAGGTAAAACCAAAAGATCCCAAGAATATATGGGGGCAAGAGGGAAGTGGAATGGTGAGGGGGATGAGGCAAGCTTGTTGGAATTAGATCTACTGTAAAACTGAATTGACTCTAAGGTCTGAGGTGACCAGGAGCATAGCCATAGGGCTGTAGCACCAATTTTAGCCTCCAAAGAGATGATACAGTCTAAGGACTTTTTGTTTTGTTTCCTTTTCTTCTTTTCCTTGCTTTCTCTCCCCCTCCCCTTTCCCTTCCCTCCCCTCCCAGCCCTTCTCTTTTCTTTCTTTCTTTCTTTCATTCTTTCTTTCTTTCATTCTTTCTTTCTTTCTTTCTTTCTTTCTTCCTTGCTTCCTCTCTTTCCCTCCCTCCCTTCCTTCCTCCCTTCCTTCCCTCCTTCCTTTTAACTTTTAGTTTTTAGCTCTGTTTCAGATAATTGAGGTGCCAAGATAAATGATCTCCTGATTACATATTTCAGTGATACATGTACAGTGAATAAAAAGTAAATCATGTTGTCTTCTATTGTAACTCTCAAAGGTCAGGACCAGTTTGAACTTTCTAAGCTCATTTTAGGCACTTCACAAACCATAAATCTTACAATATTTTCCCCATAAAAGACTCTAGAAAGAGAAATATAGAGCATAATTTGAGTAGAAATATCAGTTATAATCTGAAAAATTAAAATAATGTATATAATTTATTTAATTTCCCAATAATTACTTATTAATATATTACTTATTTATGAATATATTCTATGTGCAAAGCATAGCATGAATAAAAAATTACTACTTATATTGGTTATCTGAAGTTAAAGATATTGTTATCTGAGATAGGGAGAGCTATATTGAAGGGAGGATCAATTGTTTTATTAATAAATCAGAAAATATACACAATCCAAATGATGGTTTCTGAAATGAAAGTGACTAAATTCTTAAAACTATTAATTTCTTTAAGTCAGAAATTTCAGTCATATTTGCAACATAGTGAAGTGTTTTTGCTTTCCTAATGAGATTTTTGTAAAACTTTTGGAAATGTATAAAATGTAAATTTATTTAAACTGAAAATTATGCCAGATGACATTTAGAGATGAATGGAGGAAAAAGGATGCTGCTGGGATATCAAATGATTATACTTATTAACTGAGATATATTTTGCAAGAGATATGACATGGGGTAAATGGAATGTGTACCCAGAGAACTGGGCTCAATATTCCTGCTTTGCCATTTCTTAGTTGTATCACCTTCATGAAGTTATTTCCTTTTTCTAAGCCTCAGTTTCTCGCCTTGTTAAATAGGCTTAATTCATATTTTCTTTGCAAGATCATTGCTAGCATTAGAAAGAGTAAAAGAAATCACCCAGAATGACACGAATACTCGCTCAAGCAGCTCTTGTTAGTTTGCAATTCCCATTTTAAGACCTAGAGCAAGAATTAGAAAAATCACTTTGGTAATCCACTATAATTTTTTTTTTACATGAATCATGGGAGTATACAAGTTTTCTTAAGGATTTCCGAGAGGTTCCAATGAGCAAAATGCTTTATCAGTCCACTCTAAAGAATTCAAATAGGAGAATATTAGAATGTTACACTTGTTACTTGATCACAATTGTTAGTTAGTAATGCTTGTATAGCTTCAGATACCCACCAACCATGTAGTATAAAAATCTGACCAGCATAATCAGTATTAAATTATTTTACTTGTAAAAGAAAGAAATGGCAGTGATTTTAAATTGTACTTTATGCATATTTTCGTGGAACTGGAAAAAAATTATTGATTTATGAGAGAGAGAAAGAGTGCACACACAGAAGGGGCAGAAGAAGATGGAGAGAAAGAATCCTCAAGCAGGTTCCTGCTGAACCTAGAGCCCACCACTGGGCTTGATCTCAAGACCCTGAGATGATGATCCTGAGATCATGACCCAGCTGAAATTAAGAGTCGGGCTCTTAACTCACTGTGCCACCAGGGCACCCTCTTTTCATGGAATTTTATTTACAAAAGGAAATTTGCCATATGTACAGGTAATGGAACTAAAGAGACTGTATCATTTGAATCAGGGATAAGGAAGGGAATATTTGGGGCATTGTTGCAAATACAAACATTGAACTGCATTTCCTAAAGGGAATAAAATTCTCTTGCCTAAGAGATTGCTTTTTGTGTGGAAATATCTGTTGATTGGTCCATGAGCTTCTACCTGTGCTTTATGTTCCTGATGGAAACATTTTTTCAAAAGAATTAGATTTCCCCAACATCTACTTAAATTTATTCTATCTTCTCATGCTGGCTCAAATCTGGTTACTTACATAGTACTTTGTGGCTAGCAGAGTCATGCATATGGAAATATATGTAAGGTTGGTTATGAACTTTTCACCTTTACACCAATCCTGCCCCCAAAGCCTTATCTACTTTAGGGCTTTAAATTAACGTTAAGGCTCTGCAAATACTATGTGACTGTAAATTAGGCAAAATAAAATCCTTTTTGTAAAAATGGAAACCAATACATTGTAGAAAGGAAAGAAGTAGAAATGAAGAAATTCAGGTGATATTTTTTGAGATACAGTTGAAATAGACTGTAAGGCTACATACATACTGACAATAAATTAGCCACTGCTCAGTAATCCAATATGATTGGATAGAGTTACTCTATCATGAGAAGAGAGAATATTTCTTCTTTTTATTACACTCAGCATTTTCTGTATGAAATGTTACTTTATGATCTAGCAAATAGTTATCAAAAATTGTCAGAAAATCCTCAACACTTCAGAAGAAAACAGGCACTATTTCCGGGAAGTTCAGAAGAAAACAAAAACTTGGCCCCAGTAGACGTCCTTATATGAATAAACTAAGAAAATGTTGAACAAGGAAAAATACCTGCAATGATAATATTAATGCAGTCACATTTTTTAAGATGTACACTATTAGGTGATGATAGGCTAGAGAGCTGCTGCTCTTGCAAGTATATTTTTTAAAGATTTATTTATTTTATTTTAGAGCGGGAGAGTGCGTGTGAATGGGGGGTGGGCAGAAAAAGGGAGATAAGCAGACTCCCTACTGACCTGGGAGTTGGACACAGGGCTCCACCCCAGGACCCCGAGATCATGACCTGAATCAAAATCAAGAGCTGACACCTAACCCGCTGAGCCACCCAGGCTTCCCTCTCCTGCAATTATTAAGTAACCAGGTTTCAGGAAGGAAAGAAATTAATATCTATTGCTTGCTTACTTTGTATCAGTCACTAGCCTGGGCAGTTTGTGTGTGCGTGTGTGTGTGTGTGTGTGTGTGAGAGAGAGAGAGAGAGAGACAAGAGACAGAGAGATTCTTCATAATAGTCCCATGAGATGGGCAATGTTATCTCCCATCTCCTCAGATGAAATAATTTGACGAAGGTATCATAGATAGCCATGAAAAAAGATTATAGGCATTTCTAATTCCAATGTTTGTGACCCTTTCTTGCTCTGGTGTTTTCATGTAGGATTTATATGTAGGAGAATTAAGTACCTAGATTGAGAATAATTAAGATAATTTAAATCATAGGTGATTTGCATTAATAAGACAATTACCCTGTGTGCAAGGCCTCTATGGAAGGACAGAAAAACACAAAAAAAGAAAAGCTAACCAAACTTATCGTCAGCTGTATATTATTATTATTACACATTATCCAATGGACTGAAACAGACAAAAATTTTACTCACTTAACTAGGGAACCAGCATTATTGATTACTTAATATCTAGGCCTACCCTGTATATCTCTATGTTGGATTTGAGCCTTTGGGGCAGGTTTAAGTGATCAGATGAAGAATCTACTCTTTTCCTGTTATTACTGTTGATGTACAAATTAGTGCAAGGAAGGAGCAGAATGGCTTGAACTCCATCAAAGGAGCTCAGACATAATCTCTTTGTCACCATTATTAAAATAACAGACAAGAGAAACTTTGTTATGTATATGGATGATTTCTAAAATATTATCAGAAATATTGTGTACTACAGCCCACCTTCCTATGCTTCAGTATTATTCTCTATACCATGGAAATAGCAATAAGTGTTCCCTGGGTTGTTGTAAAAAATTAGTACAGGGGCACCTGGGTGGCTCAGTGGTTTAAAGCCTCTCCCTTGGGCTCAGGTCATGATCCCGGGGTCCTGGGATTGAGCCCCACATCAGGCTCTCTGCTCAGCGGGGAGCCTGCTTCCCCCTCTCTCTCTGCCTGCCTCTCTGCCTACTTGTGATCTCCGTCTGTCAAATAAATAAGTGAAGTCTTTGGAAAAAAAAAATTAGTACATGTGGGGCACTTTGAACAGTGCCAGCCACACAGAAACTACTCAATAAATGTTAGCTTCTCCTTTTATTATTTTGTCATTATTATTATTATTGTTGTTATGGTCAGAGAGTAGAAGGTGCATACAAGCTGTAGAGGGTGGTCATGGAAGGCATCCAAAGGAATGGTATTCAACTGGGGACAGAAGTAAAAAGGGCATGGAAATTACTATCATTAGAAAAAATTAGCATGTGAAAAGGCACAAAGATGAGAGATGCTACTACATTCAGTGTTTTCCTCCAGGAAAGGGAAGAAAATCTTGAGTAAGAAGGGAGCCACAGGATTAAATGCCCCCGAGAGTTTGAGGACCATGAGGACAGAGAAAGACCTTTGAATTTATTGATCCGGAAGCCACAGTGTTATGGGCTGAGCTGCATCTTCTCAAATTTCATATGTTGAAGGCCTAATTCTCAGTACCTCAGAACGTGACTGTATTTGGAGATAAGGCCTTGAGAGAAATGATTAAGTTAGAATGAGTCCATTAGGATGGGCACTAATCCAAAATGACTGGTGTGCTTATCGGAAGAGGAGATTGAGACTCACAAAAAGAGACACCAGGGATGTGAGCACACAGAATAAAGACTATAGACCATGTGAGGACACAGTGATGAAATAGCTATCTGCAAGCCAAAAAGAAACCTCAGAAGAAATCACCCCTTGCTGACACATTGATCTTGGAAGTCTAGCCTCTAGAATTGTGAGAAAATGAGTTTCTGTTGTTGAAGCCACAAATCTGTGGTATTTTGTGATGGTAACCCTAGTAAAAGAATACATGCTGTGACGTTCGGAGAGAGTAGATAAGCCAGACTGCACTAGTTAATGATGAACGGATAGCAAGGAATTACAAGCTATAGGAAAAGTAATGGATTTTTAAAGATTGGTAAGATAACGTGATTTTTCCTCAGAGGATTTGGTTACTGTGGGTATAACTTCTCCTATGTGACTTTCAGAGTTAGACCTTGCTTTCTTCAAAATTTATTTTTATAATAAAATAATTTTAAAACGCTATATGGATAAATTACTTTGATCTGTATTTGAGTGTAATAGCTGAATCTATCTTGTGACCACTGGGCAAGCCATGGCATTTACATTTATTTATTATTTATTTATTCATTCATTCATTCTTAATTTTTTGTTTTTAAATTTTACTTTATTTAAATTTAATTAATTAACATATAGAGTATCATTAGTTTCAGAGGTAGAGTTCAGTTATTCATCAGTTGCATATAACACCCAGTGCTCATTCCATCACGTGCCCCCCTTAATGCCTATCACCCAGTTACCCCATCTCTCCACCCCCCCTTCCAGCAACTCTCATTTTGTTTCCTAAAGTTAAGAGTCTCTTACACCTTTTTTTTTTTTTTAAGATTCTATTTATTTATTTATTTGACAAAGATAGAAACAACGAGAGAGGGAACACAAGTAGGGGGAGTGGGAGAGGGAGAAGCAGGCCTCGCTCTGAGCAGGGAGTCTGATGTGGGGCTCGATGCAGGGCTCAATGTGGGGCTCGATTCCAGGATCCTGGGATCATGACACAAGCCGGAGGCTGATGCTTAATGACTAAGTCACCCAGGTGCCCCCAAAGTCTCTTATGCTTTGCCTCCTTCTCTGATTTCACCTCATCATACTCAACTGTTGTTAAGCATGTACTGGGTATTAGGCATGTGTTAGCTATATTTCACAGATTGGTTTATTTACCCATCCCAATGACTCCAGGAGGCTATTTGTTATGGGTATCACCATTTTATGGATTGAAAAACCGAGCATAAAAAGACCAAGTTCCTTGCCCAAGTTCACAGAGCCAGAAGTGAGAGACAAACTTGGATTCAGTTCTTCCTGACGCCAGAGCTCATGGTCTTCACTGGTAAACTATGTACAACTTTAAAATTGAATAGTGGTCTGTGGAAATAGGATGGGTCTGCACTGGTCCATGCCTCACCATAATATTCATTTGTTTAATGACAGTGTAGATTTAAAGTAGATTTTTGGTTGAGAAAGCAATATGGCTTATTGTGCTTGAGTGTTCTTGGATCCATATCCTTCTTCTCTCCTGCCAGGATTCTCGGGAAAAAGTCCCAATGAATCTAATAATGTGCCCTAGAGGAGAACGAGGAGAGAGAGGTAAGGGAGCCCTATAGAAATGCAACATAGTCATTCAGAATTCTGAATTAATTATTCTTCCCAGTATACAAGCAAACCCACTCTTTTCTATATAATAAATGAGAGCTCTTCATTGATGTGATGGTGAATTCCAACATCCCTGCCCTTCAGGAATTTATAGTAAAGTGGAGTTAACAAGGCAACAGCTGTGGCAGGGATATATGCTCAAGGTCGTAGATCACATAACATAGGCACCAGGAGGATTGCCTGGGTGCTGAGGGATGCCAGAAATGTGGGGAAGCAAAATTAATAAAAAATATATAGGGGCGTCTGGGTGGCTCAGTGGGTTAAAGCCTCTGCTTTCGGCTCAGGTCATGGTCTCAGGGTCCTGGGATCAAGCCCCCGCATCGGGCTCTCTGCTCGTCAGGGAGGCTGCTTCTTCCCTCTCTCTCTGTCTGCCTCTCTGCCTACTTGTGATCTCCGTCTGTCAAATAAATAAATAAAATATTAAAAAATATATAATAAAATAATGAAGTAAATCATGTAGGGCCTGGGGGGCCCTCCAAAATTTAGAAGACTCATATTCCCCTTGAAGCAGAGAGTGACAGAGACCTTGTTTTCTTCCTTCCTATTCTTGAGTACTGAGAATAAATGACACAAATCCTTTGTTCATATTGGAATGAATTTAATCTCTTTTGTTCCTGTAGTTAATGGAATCAGAATCCTAGGCTGAAGAAAAAATTTAAGGTTATCTATCCACTTTTTTTTTTTTTTTAAATTCAGGACATCAGAGTTCTCCCAATTAGATGTAAAAGCATTGGGGAGGGAGCTTCCTTTACCATCTCTGGTTCCAGAGCCTATTGTTTTTCACTATTATCCTACAATACGTATTTCCTGCTCTGGATTGTGTTTCTTATTAAGTTTTGGTCTAGGGTGTTTGTAATAAACAACAATATTTATCTTTCAAATAAAACAAGAAGCCAACCCTGGGGATAAAAATACATTATATGTTTATTAAAAAAAAAAAATTTGGAAGGGGAGGCGAACCATAAGAGACTATGGACTCTGAAAAACAACCTGAGGGTTTTGAAGGGGAGGGGGTGGGAGGTTGGGGGAACAGGTGGTGGGTAATGGGGAGGGCACGTTTTGCATGGAGCACTGGGTGTTGTGCAAAAAGAATGAATACTGTTACGCTGAAAAAATAAAATGGGAAAAAAAAAGTTAAAAACAAACAAACAAACAAAAAAACAAGAAGCCAAGTAACAAAATCACCCTGTTCTGGGTACACTATGAAAACAACAGAAAACCAGGGGGGTTGTGTCCCTGAGCTGGTGGTAGGGCTCTGAGGAGCGGTGAATGCAGCCACTGAGATTCTGAAGAGCCTCTTGTTCTTGTCGAGAGGGATAGGACACACGGTTCATAACACACTAATCAAATCCTTGTGCTTTTACTCAGAGATGGTTGTGAATCACTCAGGAAACATCTAGAATATAGTACAGGCTTTAAAATAAATGACAAAGTTTGAAAGAGATTAAAGAAAGCAGAATTTGATAGCATAAATAACAAGTAAAAACAATACTGAAAGGGAGATTTCATACTAGAAAACATAGCAAAATAACGCTATGGCAATGATGGGTGTGTCTGAAATGATTTTCTGATGACAGAACCAAAGAAAAGAGTGCAAATTAGAAGTGCACCAAAGCTAGGTAATCAAACATTTTTAACTAATGCATTTGAAAACCAACTGATTCTAGAAATTGCAGCTTCCAGTCTTGTATTTATGATTTTCTCCCTTTTTCCCTCTTCATTTCAAATCTCAACACTTTGCCAAGAACGGAGCTACAAATAACTGATGTCTTTTGTGAAATTTCCCAGTTCCCTTGTGATTGTGTAGAACTTCCATAGATTTTTCTCTAGTGGATGTAGCAAAAATGGCTGAGTTTAGTCGAAAGACATTGGGGGGAAAAAGGTACACTCTACTTCATGCTTCAGGCTAAGAGAAGAAGATAAAAGGACAGGTCATTCAAAGCAAACCCAATGCTTTACTTCCTGCTTTCAGTGTGGGTCAAAAAAGGTACAGTCTCGGGGCCCCTGGGTGGCTCAGTGGGTTAAGCCTCTGCCTTCGGCTCCGGTCATGATCTCAGGGTCCTGGGATCGAGCCCCTCATCAGGCTCTCTGCTCAGTGGGGAGCCTGCTTCTCTCTCTCTCTCTCTGCCTGCCTCTCTGCCTACTAGTGCTCTCTGTCTGTCAAATAAATAAATAAAATCTTAAAAAAAAAAAAAGGTACAGTCTCCCAGACTTGGGTTGGGTGGAGAAAAAGCGAGCCAGTAGAGGTAATTTGAATGGAAGGAAAAGGGAATGTTTGAGGACTGTGGAAGTCAGCAGTGCACCCAGGAAACTAAACTACTTGTCCATCTTAGAAAAAATAGGGGGTAAATTAAGCTGTTTTGAGATCTGAGAGCCAAAACCAGGGCAACCGCCTTGCAGACATATCTCAATCCTTCTCTTTCTTTTCCCTTTCTCTCCCCCCATCCTGTCTCTCTCTGTCTCTATCTCTCTTTCTCTCTGTCTCTCTTTCTATATCCATTTCCCTTTCTTTTTTTTTGAGATATTCATGAAATTTAATGAGCAAATGGAGAATTTGCTTATGTAAAGAAACAATATTTCTCAATGCTTAGTGTTTCTAGAAAAATGGAAACATTTTGGCAGATTCAGATGGTATTAAATTAAAAATCCTGTTTGTTCTATTTTGTAGGATATTAAAAAAGAATGTTTTCAAGTGTATCAGAAATAGACAGCTAGCAGTTATGCAATTATGTAATCAGATCTGAAGTGTATGTTCATTAATCCATTCAACAGATATTTCTTGAATACCTAGTATGTGACAATTAAATGTTTCCCCCAAACTCAGGCTTTTCACAGAAGGGCCTTGATGTTTATATGAACTAATTGCATTTGATGGTGTACTGTGGCATCTTTTGAAAGCATAAATGTGTTTGATGTTTAGCCCGTGATGAACAATTGCTTGAGCTATTAGGCTATTCTATAAAATTGAAATGACATGTTGGTCATATTTTGAGGGATTTTTTTTCATAACACATTTATTTTTCAGATTAAATTTTCTAGCAGACCCCCTATTTCCTCAGAGTTAATCATACACATACATCTTGCTGACAATTGCAGGATATTAAATTTAAGAAAACAAGTTTTCAGGAAATTATCAGACTTACTGAATGAATTATTGTCCTTATATTTTGAACATTTTCTTGATGCTTTTCTTCTCTTTTTATAATTTTCTGTATCTGCCATTTGAATGCTGGAGAGAGTGTCCTCTAGACTAAAGAATGAAGGAATTGGATTGATCCTAAAGACTTAAAAGAGAAAGAACAAAATCTGTTGTTGAAAGGCAAATGAACCAGGAATCAGGCAGCCAGGGTTCTAATCTCAAATCTGGGACCAAAAATATAGACCATTTGCATTAAGACATCTGTCCTTTCTATACACCTTCTCTATTAGTTGTTAATGTTTATTGAACCCTTATTATGTCCCCGGTAACTGTTTTATGGTAGAATGTTTCATGCGCTATCTCCTTTTATTCTTACAACAATCTCTATTGGTACTGTGATTATCCCCACTTTATAGGTGAAAAAATCAAAGCACAGAGAAATTAAGTAACTTGCCCAAGCGCACACAGTTAGAAAACAGCAGAGCTGGTATTCAAATCTCAACAGTTTGTTTATCACTACACTGTACTATTCCCTACAACACCTTTAATCAAATAACTCTAATGAAAAACCAATGGTATCATGAGTTACAAAATTCTGAAATTTTCCTTTTTTTTAAAGAGTGCTTAAAATTTTAAATACAGCACTTAGACAACTACATAGAAGAATATAAAGTTAAAATTAAGCTATTTTATTCCTTAATACCGTTATCCTACAAATTTGATTGTTAACAGTTTGCTGTATATCCTTCCAGAGATTTTTCTATGCTCATAAAACAGGTTTTATTATTTTTTTAAAATATTTTATTTATTTGACAGAGAGAAATAACAACTAGGCAGAGAGGCAGGCAGAGAGAGGAGGAAGCAGGCTCCCCGCGGAGCAGAGACCCCAATGTGGGGCTCGATCCCAGTACCCTGGAATCATGACCTGAGCCGAAGGCAGAGGCTTTAACCCACTGAGCCACCCAGGCACCCCATAAAACAGGTTTTAAAGCAAAAGCCTTTCTTCTAAAAGTTCAGAACTTTCAAATAGAAACAGTTTCATTTCACTGCATTCTGAACTTTTGAGAAAAGTGTTCTAAACTTATGAGATGTCATCTGTCATGTATAATTTATATTAAGTTTATATTTTGTTTTTGAAGAGGCATCCTTGTTTTGGCTATCTCTGTCAAACACTTGGGATCTGAAATTAAAATCTTTTTCATGAAAGAAATTAATGAGACACTTTAAAATAACAGGACTCTCATGGAAATGGATCTGACCTTGAAAACCAAAGCTGGAATTCTGATCAGAGTTTTCATATTGTTTTAATCAGAAGTAAAACTTTCTATACAGCATGATATTTTATTTCATAATATAGTAATTTAATTTTCATAATTTAAACTGGAAGCCTCAAATTATATGATTTGCCATTTCCCAATATGGTATATCAATATTTAAAAGATAATGTATGATGATTCTGAAATCTGCAAGTTCTTCTGGATCAGAAAAGTATGAGCCTATTAGATATAATGGTTAAGAGTTTAGTTTTTGAAGTCATATAATTCTAAATCCAAATACCACTTTTATTTACTGTGCTACCTTAGACAAATCATATTACACCCTCTCCCCACCCCACCTTAGTTTCTGCAAATATAAAGTGGAAGCAGTGGAGCATGGTATAAATTATACCTACCTCATCGGGTTTGAAGAACAAATGAAATTATTTATGTAAGGTACCTAAGCATGGTGATTGGCCCATTAGAAGTGTCCCCATAATTTATTATAGACCAAAAAATACTCAGCTCCCTTCTGTTTATGTAGAGCCTTAAACTTTCTAAATTATTTCTGTCATATCACCTCAATTTATTTTGAGACAAATGAGAAGATATGACAGATATTGATAAAACCATTTTATAGAAGATGAAAAAGGGGATTGTCAGTAAGCCCGAGATTGTTCATTCTATGTTCATCCATTCAACATTCAGCCACAAAATATTCATTGAGTGTCCTCTATGGGCCAAACACTGAACAAGGCACTTCAAGATATAAAAGATTGATAGAATCAAAATAAGAATTGTCCATCAGTTATTTTTGCCACCCCAACTCCTCTTTCTGTTCAATTTAGAATTTCTTCCTGGATACTTGATCCTTCCATCATTTGCAACCTTGGTGGTGCAAAGGATATGGCATAACCTAAGGCAATCAGTTTCAGTAGTCTGGGTTTTAGAAACTTATGGGGAAGGATATGAGGATACAAACAATTGTAGCTTGTTTAGCCAGGATAACACTGTCCATAAGTTCATGTAAAAATATGCTCAGACTGCTCTAACTTATGCTCTATTATCTGATGCTATAATGTAGTTAACATTCTGTGTGTGTGTGTGTGTGTGTGTGTGTGTGTGTGTGTGTGTGGAGAGAGAGAGAGAGAAAGGGATACTGATATATATATATATATATATATACACACACACACATATATATATATATATATATATATTCTAACCAAAGTCAGCTTATATTGCTTTCAACAAAAGAAACTTAACTTAGAAACTCTGAAAGTGTGACATCACTCACTCCCATAGTCTACGAATTTGTTTCTAGGACATTGTTATAATATAATGCAGTATGAAGTTGTATTCATTGTTTCTGGCAGAGTTAGCTTGCTTTACAGATATGTCTTGCCATTCATACTTATCAAATACTTCGTATATAATTACCGTTTGTTGATATTTTCTGTGCACGCAAGATCTTCTTTACTTTATCACTGCTCCTTTGTTCCCGTATATGTATATAAAGAGTCAAGTTTAATCTTGCACTGAGTCAAACCCATAGTGTGCTAAGAAGCCTTCAAGAGGAGTGTCCTAGAACCTAGATTCTTGGTCTTTTTTTTTTCTTTCAGAACCTCCCCAATCTTGGGATTGGTTTTCCAGCTCATATCCTTCTCAGTCTCTAGTACGCTGGCTTGTTAAATGCCAGCGATGGAGTACTCATATTTCTCTTCCACTGAGTATCTCTCCTGAAAAGCCTCATACTGTAGTCTTTATGATTACTTTATCTTAGCTTTATTTTGTACCCAAGAAGAGAGAAAGCACTAATGTATTAATGTTCCTTTTACAGCTGAAGCAAAGCAAGATAATGGCAAGATTATTTAAAGCTAATCTATTCCTCTAATTCCTCATTCCTTATTTCTGCTCCATTTCTCTTTTCCATTCTGTAATAATCTAGGTCCTACCTCATGTCTTTATCTTATGTATTAGTCATTTTTTTTTCTGTATAACAAACAACTTCAAAATTTCAGTGACTTTGCCCTAACAAAAAATTTTATTTTCACTCATGGATCTGTTGATGAGCTGGGTTTGGCCTCAGCCTGCGTGTTGGGTCCAAATCTGCTCCAAGCATCTCCTTGCTTCTTAGAGGGGGTATGTTGCTTTCGTGGTGAGTGGCAGAGATGTAAACTGAGCGAAATCCTGAAAGCAACCTAAAAACTGCTTGTATCATATCTGTTATGGTATATTGACCACAGTAGTTCACATAACCAACACAAGTGTCAACGTGGGTGGGGAACATACCCCATTTTCTGGTGAGAGATACTGTAAAGTCATGTACAATTTACAGCAAGGTGGGAGGGAAGAATTGGAAATAATCATCTAGTCTACCACATCACCCCACCTTCTCCTACAGCACTGCCCTTAAGTCCATCCTATTTATCTCATGCCTTCAGAATCTAAGGTGAGCTAAGCACAGAAGAAAAGCAGAATCCTAGATAATATAAGCCAGTTTAAACTTAATCTTTGGCTTTGTGAATAAAATACATGTTAGTTTTTCTTTTAAACCAAGAGTGGGGAAAGGGAAGAATGGGTGACAGTATTTTATGGTGTTCTGGCAAAAGCATTTAGACCATATTTCATAGGAATTCTATTCACTCTTACAAGCTGACTTGAGTCTATTTTAAAAATATAAACATAATTTTTATTGACTACTCACTATATGGCTAGTAGAGTTTATGCTCTTTATGAGCATTTTCTTTTAAAATTCTTTTGAAACTCCTATGAGGTTTATAGAAACTGAAATTTGGAAAGGCAAGATTAATCGTTCTGAAGCCATGGCAACAAGTAGTCCACAGAACTGGTTTTAAACCTGTCACTTAATCAACATCTGTCCCAGGGACTGCGTTTTTATAACCTAACCAATCAGGGCCAGACCTTTGCTTCTGAAAGTCAGCCAATCAGGACTCACTCCAGTAAACAAGTTTCTGAGTTTTAACCAATCAAAAATAGTCCTTACATCTAGGAAGCAGGTTTCTGCAGATGCTTCGTAAAGTCTCTATCAATTGCATGCTTCCCCAGATTTTATGGAAAACCAGCAGAGCCTGTGCCTTACCAGTATCACCCTTTCTCTCTGTGGCAGGCAACACCCGTCTTTTTATTTCAGATAACATGCATTGGTCCGATGGTCCTTAGACAGTAATTAACCCAGCATACACAGCTGGAAAATGGTAGAATCAAACAACAAATCCCGTCAGATTTCAGAGCCTAAATTCTTTTTTTTTTAAGATTTTATTTATTTACTTGACAGAGATCAGAAGCAGGCAGAGAGGCAGGCAGAAAGAGAGGAGGAAGCAGGCTCCCTGCTGAGCAGAGAGCCCGATGTGGGGCTCGATTCCAGGACCCTGGGATCATGACCTGAGCTGAAGGCAGAGGCTTTAACCCATTGAGCCACCCAGGTGCCCCTCAGAGCCTAAATTCTTACCCAGCATACTGATCTCTCCTCATTCCACAAGAGTTACTGTCCAAGTACTCTTCCCTGGAAAACTTGTGAGACCAGTTGAGTCTTAAACAATTTCACATTTCCTGTGGTGATTAATTTATCCATTATTCTTTTATTAACTTAAAAGTTGTTCGATGGAGTATTTAATAGGTTCTAGGCACCATGATAGTGGTGAAATGAACAGCTTTCAGTTGGCAAGGGCGTAACTGCAGCATGAAATGTACCACCGTTCATACAGGGTAGGCAGGACCCTAGAGGTGAGAGGGCCTCTTTAGCATAGAGAGAGTCTCTCTTGAGCATTGTGGGCATTCAGAAATAAACTGCCAACCGACTGTTATTTGTGTATTAGTTCTTTGGAGCTATTATTTTATAGCAGAGAAGAATAGTCCTCAGATTGCTAAAACCCTTCATAAGTCAAACGTTGAATCAGGAGTTGTACTAACCCAAATAATGAGTTATTTGGAAGGAGGTCACACCATAAATATGCAGTTTATCAGGTAGTAATATATTTGAAGCTGTCATTTTCTGTTTCTGTTGCTCTAAAGGTTTTTATTATTCTTACCAAGTACACTTATAGTTGTCTAACATAGAATATTACACATTTCCGAAAACTGATGCAGAAGATTGAGAAAATACGGAAAAAAACTTTCATGATATTTAATAAAACAGGAACTGACTTAATAAGGAGGCAGAAATTCACAGTCACAGTGATTCTCAGTTTCCAATTATTCTGGGCCTTTTTTTTTATTTTTGGTGCAAAGCTATTTTTCTGGACTCCTCCCGCTCCTTTTCCTTGGTTACTCTACCAGTTTTGATACATAATGTAATCAAAAAATGAGTGTTGTAATTTATACAGAAGATGTCCAGACATAGAAATAATGTTTTCATTTAGGCCTGATTAATGAGCAGGAACCCCCTCCAATTTCAGGCTTTTTTTTTTTTTTTTTTTTTTTTTGCCTTTCCCAAAACACTTTGACCTCTGTTGATAAGTTTCCTGGCAGAATCAAGAACTTAGGGCCACTGATTGATGGTCATGTCTCAGGCAGACATGGATTCTCTTCTGTCTGTTAGTACTGCATCGGGTTAACGTAAGATGATATGTAACATGAGCTGAATTACACTGATCTGTGGCCAAGGTTAGTCAAAAAGACAGTACATGTTTTTCAAAAAGTTTAAAACATCATTGGAAAACTGAGACTTTTCTTTTTTATTTTTATTTATTTTTTTAAATTTTATTTTATTTTTTCAGTGTACCAAGATTCACTGTTTATGCATCACACCCAGTGCTGCATGCAATACATGCCCTCCTTAATATCTACCACCAGGCTCACCTAAATCCCCCCCCCACCCCGCCTCTAAAACCCTCAGTTTATTTCTCAGAGTTCACAGTCTCTCATGGTCCATCTCCCCCTCCAATTTCCCCCAATTCACTTTTCCTTTCCTTCTCCTAATGTCCTCCATGTTATTCCTTAGGCTCCACAACTAAGTGAAACCATATGATAATTGACTCTCTCTGCTTGACTTACTTCACTCAGCATAATCTCCAGTCCAGTCCATGTTGATACAAAAGTTGGGTATTCATCCTTTCCAATGGAGGCGTAATATTCTATCGTATATATGGACCAAATCTTCTTTATCCATTTGTCTGTTGAAAGGCATCTTGTCTCTTTACACAGTTTGGCGATTGTAGCCATTGCTGCTATGAACATTGGGGTACAGATGGGCCTTGTTTTCACTACATCTGTATCTTTTGGTAAATACCCAGTAGTACAATTTGCAGGGTCATAGGGTAGCTCTATTTTTAATTTCTTAAGGAATCTCCACACTGTTTTCCAAAGTGGCTGCCCCAACTTGCATTCCCACCAACAGTGTAAGAGGGTTCCCCTTTCTCCACATCCTCTCCAACACACGTTGTTTACTGTCTTGTTAATTTTGGCCATTCTAACTGGTGTAAGGTGGTATCTCAATGTGGTTTTGACCTGAATCTCCCTGATGGCTAGTGATGATGAACATTTTTTTCATGTGGCTGTTAGCCATTTGTATGTCTTCTTTGGAGAAGTGTCTCTTCATGTCTTCTGCTCTTTTTTTGATGTGATTATCTGTTTTTTGAATGTTGAGTTTGAGGAGTTTTCCAAAGGCAAAGGAAACCAAAGCAAAAAGGGACTTATGGGACTTAATCAAGATAAAAAGCTTCTGCACAGCAAAGGAACAGTCAACAAAACAAAGAGGCAACTCACGGAATGGGAGAAGATATTCACAAATGTCACTACAGACAAAGGGCTGATATCCAAGATCTATAAAAGTGAGACTTTTCTGACTGCAATTACTGCAGACAGTTTGCCGTTGATCCCTTTCCTCCTTAGGGAAGCTCTGTGATTTCATATGGCCTGGCCTCCCCTCTGCCCAAAACCAACACTATTGACTCCATAAAGAAACACTCACTCTCATGTTTTAAGTCTATATTTCCACCCTTTATCCAGAATGTGCCTATTCATAAACCCAGCACCAGAAGCTAACTGATCACTAGAATCAGATAAAATTATTCCTACAGTATTGAAAAAAATACACTAATTATAATTTATGGATAATTTCTTACGTGCTTTAAAACCTTCATGTTAGGGGTGCCTGGGTGGCTCAGTCAGCTAAGCATCTGATTCTTGGCTTTGGCTCAGTCATGATCTCAGTGTGATGAGATCCAGTCCTGCATCCCTCCCCAAGCTCAGCTCAGAGTCTGTTTAAGACTCTCTTTCCCTCTCCCCCTGACCCTCCCTATGGCTCATGTGCTCTCTCTCTCTTTCAAATAAATAAATAAATAAATCTTTATAAATAAATAAATAAATACCTTCATGTTACTTAATCCTCACAAAATCCCTGTAAAGTAAGTACTATCATTATCCCCATTTTAAAAAAAGGTTTTATTTATTTATTTTACAGAAAGAGAGACAGCAAGAGAGGGAACACAAGCAGGGGGAGTGGAAGGGGGGAAGCAGGCCTCTTGCTGAGCAGGAATCCCGAAGTGGAGCTCAATCCCAGGACCCTGGGATCATGACCTGAGCCAAAGGCAGATGCTTAATGACTGAGCCACCCAAGCGACCCTCATTATCCCCATTTTACAGGTTACAACGCTTAGTTTTAGAGAAATAAGTCAATTGCTCAAGTGCTCCCGGCTTTCAAGTGGCAGAGCTGGGCTTCCTATTCAGGTCTTCCTGATTCTGAAGTCCTAGTCTTTTTGCAGAGCTGCCTCACATGTATCAGAGAGTGATGAGGGGTTTAGAGGGACCTTTATAATTTCGTAGGAGATGGTGTTTGTCGAAATGCTGTTCACCTTAGAATTTTAAATATCAAGAGAAACTTGTAGAGAGGGATATTTTTGATTAAGTGGTAGCTTTCCTGATGTTTCTCAAATACTGCCACATGGAAAGGCCTCTCATGCATTAGAGTCAGGCTAGCCCTGCTCGGCACACTAGTAAGTGTGATGGTACCAGCCGGAAGAGGAGCTCACTGATGTGTGCAGCCTTTCACCTTGTGATAACTATTTATCTTCCTCTTCCTATCAGTAAATAAGGGAAACGTAGAATCATGATGTACAGAATGATGGAACATTAGTGTCAGAAGTCATCTTAGAGGTGACCGAATCTAACTGCTTCATTGTCTGGAGGAAGAAACTGTCCCAGGAATAAAGTGACTTATGTTCAACCAGCTATGCAGTAGGTGTCTTATGGGTCAGAATTCAAGTCCTTCCTCCCTTTCTCTTCTCTCTCCTTTCTCCTTCCCCCTCTCCCCTTCTCTTCCCTATCTTTCTCTGCCAGCATTTATTCTATGTCTGTTACGGGCCTGTCACTGGGGAGCTGGAATACAGCAGAGTAAACACGATAAAAAATCCTTGCCATCATGGAGTTTACATTAGTGGGAAGAAATGTATTAACAAACAAATAAATCAATAAAATTTATACTATGCCAGATGGCGATAAAAGCTATAGGAAAAAATACAGCAGGAAAAGGTGATAAAGAGTGATAAGAAAAGGGAGTGATGCTATTTCAACAAGGTCCTTCTTAGAAAAGGGGCCTTGAGGAGAATTCCAGATGGAGTGCCTGCAAATGGGGAGCATGGTTGGCCTTTACCTGTTTGAGGATAGCGAGGAGGCCAGTGCACTGAGAGTGGTGGACCGGGGAGTGAAATCACAGGGTGGGGGATCAAGAGAATTCAGATGACAGCCACCATCTGATCCACCAGTCAGCACCTTTATAACAACCTCATTGTCTCTTTTTTTAAGAGGCTCCTATATTAGTGGATCTAACTAGTCTCTCCTTTCTGGCCATGGCTAATATCATAGACCTTCCACCTAGAGATAGGCAACCCACTGGACCTGGAAGCGGTGTACCCAAACCCAAGTCCCGCCATAATTAGCTACATCATTCACCTTGTTTAAGCTTCTTTCCCTTTCTTTATAAAATGGAGATAATGTTAGCTATTTCCCAGAGTTTTCATGAAAACTGAAGGAGATAAGGTATGTGAAATCCATTTGTAAGTTGCATATTTTGAGTAATTTCAGTCAGTCAATAAATATTCTTTGGATCATGTCCAGGGTGAATGTAGGTTTGCCTCCTCTGGCACCTAAGGACCTGCTGCTGCTTCATCTCTGTCCGGCAGGGTATTCGGAGAGATGCATTACAACTGGAAGAAAATGAGAAAAAGAAAAGCTGTTTATCTTTATCTCTGTCTTTCTACTATGACCTTCAACTTCATGACTCACTTAACAGAAATAGAATGTAGGAGGTGGTTGTGATCAGTGTGGTCCTCCCTTAACCCTGTGATTAAATATAGTTTATTTTCTTCACTGTCAGCGATGGGGCAACTTACAAAATAAATAAATCATCTGAAAGTAATGTGGTTAGCTAGATTTCCAGACATAAGTGGGTTTTGAAATGGATCTTGTAGGATGAATTGGGCAAGCGTCAGGTAGCAACAGCATGGTAGAAAAGGTTGTGTGAGCAGAGTGCTAACGGGGGTGACATGGGTCCTGAGTGGTTAAAGGCCATGCGACAAGGTGAAAATAACTCAGGTGATGACAAAAGTAAAGAGTTTAAATTGGAAACTGAAAGCCACAGGAAGACAATGATGTGATGTGATGTGAAGTCTAGGGAAGTTTCTGGAAGCAGTGATTGCATATTCTGGCAATGTGTTGGCAAAGAGAAAAGGAAAGTGAAGCAATTAATTGGTACTTTGGTCAATATGAGTGACGTATGGATTTTCAGGCATACCACCGCTTTCTGTTATATTGTTGGAATGACCAGACAAGATCTCATACACTGACAAGTACAACCTGTGTTAACTTAGTGTTTCCAATACATCAGTTTCTTCCACAAGTTATTTTGTCACATCTGTATATTTCCTGTAATATTATGCCCTTAATATTTTTCTTTAAATGACTTTATATTTTGAAAAATGTACACACATTCATTTCTAAAGGGAATTTTATATAAATAGGAAGCCATTTGTCTTCTCATAAACAGAAGGTAAGAGTAAAAGTATTTAGGTATTTAAGATAAAGCTATTGATTACAGACCACATAAGTCATCTCCTATATCATGAATAATAAGCATACCATGGTTTGGAAAACCTTGCATTATCTTAATAGGTTGTTACATCAGTATTTTCCCTACTTTATTGACCAAGGAACAAAGATTAGGAGAAATGAAGTTGGTTCTTAAGGTCGCAAGTGTTTAAAGGCATGGCTGAGGTGAGTACCTGGGTTCTAGCCTGTGTTTATTATGGCCCAGGAGATGCAACTGGTAAATACTCAAAAGCAGGGACCTAAGCAGGTATGTAGGCATATAGCCTCATGGTGACCAGGGAGCAAAGCACTGTGGTGATATTGGGACCTGGCTAGATGGAAAGGCTCTCGACTTTTTAAATGCTATTAACGACCCTCAATGTGAACAACTCCTAGCACAGGTTGGTACTGGGATCTCATCCTCTCATCCACCTACCCACGGCCACTTAGACTCAATCCTAGCTTGAAACAAAATGAAGGAGGACTAGGAATAATTTTCAGTCTGGAAGTCTCTCAGAAGCCCTGAGGTTAGTCTTACACTTATTTAGACCTAGAGCTTCTTAGAAGCCTTGGGATGAGACCAGGGGCCAAACCTCTGAATGAGCATAGGTCAAGTGGTAGTACTCCAACTTTTTTGGTGCTTTGAGTATCCCATCTAGTGACATCAAATCTGTCAGCATGGTAGAACACTAGAGATATGGATGACTTCAGGCTAGGATGGGGGAAATGAGATTTTGGGTCGTTCCTGAGGGATTTCAAGTCCTAGCAACAATGCTAATAATCATATATCAGAGGAAAATTAAATGACAATTCCATAGTGTGAAACAACTTAATTTTAATTAAATGTGCAGTAGATATTAAATAAGTGCTTAATAGACAATACAGAAACATTTGAAGTCCTTTCCACAATGAGAGATTATACACAGGGTTGAACTGATTTTTTTATAAGTAATAATGACTCAAAATTGGTAATTTTATATCACACAATCTAATATTTTGGTGGCAAGTATGAATTGGGCATCGCTGACTTCTGTCATAATTCAATATTGATGGTGTTGTTAAACTTGACCAAGCCATGCAACTTCTCTAGATCTCTTTCTTCATCTCATTGATATTGATATTAGGATAAATTATTGGTTCCTACTTAGATATTTGTTTGATTAATTAAAATTGGAAAAAGAATGATTACTTAAAATTTTATTCAGTAAAAATATTTTAGAATATGAGACCCAGAGGAAAATAATTTTTTTTTGTAGATGAGTTTCTTATTTTGAAATACTTTAGATTCAAACATTGTAAGAAATAAAGACGATCTCTACATATCACCCAGTTTCCCACAGTAGTAGTATCCTATAGTAGGACAATACAGAACAACATTGCGAGAACAGTTGTACCAGAACGTGGATGTAGTTTTCTGTTTTTGAACTGTCTTAGTCTGGTTTGATATAAGGATAATACTAGATTCATCCAATGAATTTGGAAATATTTCCTCCTGTTTTATTTTCTGGAAGAGACTATATAAATTTAGCGTTAATTCTTTAAGCTTTCAGCAGAATTCTCCAGTGCAGCCCTCTGTGCCTGGGGATTTCCTTCTGCTCACTTTGAGTTTATTTCATCTTTGTTTTTTGTGTTCTTCAGGTAGAGGATAGATTGAGACTTTTTTCTAATATATTTATTTAAATGGTAAATTACCTCTCTCAGCACTGCTTTAGCTGTGTCTTACAAACTCTGATATGCTGTATTTTCATTTTCTTTCAGTTAAATGTATTCTTTGATTTTCTTTGAGGCTTCCTATTTGACCTGTGGATTATCTAAAAGGGCATTGTTTGGTTTACAATATTTGGTTATTCTCTTGTTATTTTCTGTCACTGATTTCTGACTTGATTCTCCTGTTATCAGAGAACACACTCTGTATGACTGCAATCTTTAAAATTTGGTTAAGGTTTTTTTTTTTTTAAGATTTTATTTATTTATTTGACAGAGAGAAATCACAAGAGAGGCAGGCAGAGAGAGAGGAAGGGAAGCAGGCTCTCCACCGAGCAGAGAGCCCGATGTGGGACTCGATCCCAGGACCCTGAGATCATGACCTGAGATGAAGGCAGCGGCTTAACCCAGAGCCACCCAGGCGCCCTGGTTAAGGTTTTTTTTATGGCCCAGATTATGGTCTGTCCTGGTATATGTTTTGTGGGTATTTGAAAAGAATGCATATTTTCCTGTTGTTGGGTGAGGTTTTCTATAAATGCTGAACAGATCCTTTGATTTATAGTGTTGTTGAGTTAGTGAAGATCTTTGCTGATTTTCTGTCTAGCTATTCTACCAATTGTTGAGGTATTGAACTGTACAAGTGTAGTTGTGGATTTATCTATATCTCCTTTAAATCCTTCAGTTTGTGCTTCATATATTTTGCAGCTTTGATGTTTGATGCATAGAATACACATTTCAGATTCTTAGCTCTTGATAGATCGAGTCTTTTATTATGTAATGTTCTTTGTCTCTGGTAATTTCCTTTGCTCCAAAATCTACTTTATCTGCTGTTATATAGCTGCTTTTCTCTCCCTTTGATTAATGCTCATGTGATATATTTTATCCATCCTTTTATTTTCAACCTGGCGAGAGGATTTGGGAAACAGCATATAGTTGAGTATTTTTAACACCATCCTGTCAGTCTTTTTTAATGTATTCAGATCATTTACATGTAATGTAATTGTGCCAGGGCTCAAGTCTGCCATTATAATTTTTGTTTTGTTTGTTCTCTCTGTTCTGTCTGAAAAACCCTATCTATGATGGGTTACTTGAACATTGTTCAGAATTCTATAGATTCTATAATTTATAGATTCTATAGATAAATCTATATGTCTTTGAGCATATTTTCTTGTAAACTTTTAAAATAGTTTCACTATGTATTACACAATATATATATAACTCAACATAGTCTACTGATGTCATCATTTTACCAAGTTGAGTCAAGTGCAGAAACCTTAACTCCCTTTATGTCCCTTTACTTTCTCCATTTATAATTATCTAACATATTTCCTTTTTTATATATGTATTTAAAACCACATCAGATAGTGTTATAACTTTTGCTCCAATTGTCAAATATAATTTAGAAAACTCAAGAGGAGAAAAAAAACTATATTTACCCATATTTTTGCTTACTGTGTTCTTTCTTCCCAATGTCCCAAAGTTCTTTTATTATTTCCTTTTTTTTTTTACAATTATTTTTAGGCATTCTTTTAGGGTATATCTGCTAGTGACAAATTCTTTGTTTTCCTTCATCAGAGAATGTTTTAATTTGTCCTCCATTCCTGAAGGGTATTTTCTGTAGGTATAGGATTCTGGGTTGACAGTTCCTTTCATTCTTTATCCTGATTTCTAATGAGAAATTTCTTGTCATTTCTATTACATATGTCCTACAGGGAAGGTATCTTTTTTTCTAGTTGCTTTCAAAACTTTTTTTGCTTATTGTTGAGAAATTTAATTATGGTGCTTCTTGGCTTGAATTTCTGTAGATTCACAATATTTGGGGTACAGTCAGCTTCTTGAATGTATAGGTTTATGTTCCTTTCCAAATGTGGCATGTTTACAGTATTATCTCTTCAAGCACTATTCAGCCCTGTCCTTTGTATCCCCTCTTTTCAAGACTCCAAAAATGTGAATGTTAGATGTTTTGTTTCTTTTAAGGTTTATCCAGCCGTCCTTTGGTCCTGGGAGTAACAGACACGCTGAACAACTAACAGATCCAGTGACCAACTGATTCATAGATGCATGGACCCATAACTGACTCATAACCAGTTTTTACATTTATGAATATAAGAAATGTTATATGCATACTGTGAGCACTCAATGATTGATAGAGAGATACATAAAGGCTATGTTTTCCTTATGGATGTCTTGTTTTTACATTTTCTAACAAAAAAGATAAAAAATTCTAGGGATTCCTACTATAAATTCGCCTCTATATTTACTTTCAAGTTCTAGTCACTATGGATTTAAGAGATTTAAGAAATGCAGTTTTGAGAAAATTGCCCTATTTACTTTCAGGCCGCCTTTTCTTTATTGGGGGAAGAAAACCTAGTGGTTCTTCACTAATTTCACAGATAAATTATTTATCCTGATTTTTAGCTTGACTTTGTTCTTTAGATACATCTGAACAGTAGGACAGTAAAAAGGAGAGCCCAATGATTTGGACCCTGATGTACGCTCTATTGTGTAAACTTCAAGCTTATCGAGTTATAGGTTTGTTTGCTGAGTTCCTGAGGCTATCCACAGACTCAGGGAATCACTTCATGAAGGAACTGCCTCGTCTCTATGGCACAGCCAACTACCACAGTTCTAGCTGGAAGTCATGTTCTGTACTCAATACTGCAGAAACAGTAATCTGGTAATTGTGCAATTAAGTAGCTGATCTATAATAACAATCAGTGTCTGTTAATGACTCAAAATACGATTGGCAGAGACAACATTTGCTGATTTGAATGAATGGAAGAAAGACATTTTATTCCTCAGCAGGCCACAGAAAATCAGTGCTTGATTAGGAAGCTGGCAGGTACAATCATTCTGCCAGTCATAATGGTTATTGAAATAATTTATGGGGTTCTCAATGAGTTTTCAAAGGCATCCTGGGAATAGCAATAGATGACATGTTTTAACTGAAGAAGCCAAGACCAAGGAATTACAATGCCTTACAAAACTTATTAGTATAAACAAAATACTTCTAGTAACTCCAATAAATGGCAAGTCACTCTTGGCAGCAAATGATCAATAATGTGTCATTGCCAGAAACAGTTATCCATGGTTCATACAAGTTAGCAAATCATCCCCAGCATTTTGACAAGTGGGGCCACGGCTATTGTTCACTAACAGTGACAGTGAATCATAAAATAATATAGCAGAAATGGAATAATAATAATAATTTTCTGTTTTCCTACAAACCAGTAGCCATCACATAATTTTGTTTGGAAAATATCCTTTACTTCTCTGACAAGTTTTTCTGGACAGATTATAGAAGCATGACTGTTATGTCAGAATGCACAAAATCTTACTCTAATCATTATTTTTCCATATTACTGGTAGAACATGGCTTTCCTTGTCACCTTATAGTCCAGGTTGAGAACAGATAGGTTCATTGTTTTTTTCTCCATGACACATCACTTACATACTACATTCTTGTCTACTGAGCCCTTTATCTTTCTATTCCTTTATGTATATATTTAGTAATTAATACATCTATTCATTGACCCATTCTTGTATCCATCCACCCATCTTTCACAGTACCTTTCTGACTAGAAGAAAAAAACAAAATAGGAAGGCTGGAGGAGGAAAGTAAAGGGAAGAAAAAATATATTTTTAAAAGCCATCAGAAAGGATGAATGTCCAACTTTTGCATCAACATGGATGGGACTGGAGGAGATTATGCTGAGTGAAATAAGTCAAGCAGAGAGAGTCAGTTATCATATGGTTTCACTTACTTGTGGAACAGAAGGAATAACATGGGGGACATTAGAAGGAAAGGAAAAGTGAAAGGAGGTGGGAATTAGAGGGGGAGACGAACCATGAGAGACTATGGACTCCAAGAAACAAACTGAGGGTTTTGGGAGGGTGGTGGGTGAGCCTGGTGGTGGGTATTACGGAGGGCAAATATTGCATGGAGCATTGGGTGTGGTGCATAAACAATGAATCTTGGAACACTACATCAAAAATTAATGATGTACTGTATGGTGACTAACATAACACAATAAAAATAAAATAAAATAAAAGTCATATAAAGCAGAAAGAAAAGGAAGAACAGGTGATGAACTGGAAGAAACACTGTACCTGGATTCACAATGCACTTTTTTTTTTAGCTCCATTAATTCCTGGCTATATGATGAGGGACAGATTTCTTGAATCTCACCACCTGTATTTTTCAAGGGTTGATATCATGTCTCTATTTACCTCAAAAGATCAATGCAACAAACAAGAACATAACAGCATTCTGTAATTACAGACTGCCAAACAAATTTCAGATAGTTTTTATAAGGAACTTGCATATAATATATATAGCTTAATAGGACTCAGTTACTGGAGGTTTTCATTTTGTAAGTATACATTCTCCTCTAAGAATTTCTTCTAGTATTTTTGTGGTTTCATTTAAAAAAAATAAATCGCTATTTTAACTGTAATTTATCCTTTGGAAAGTATGAAAAATGGACCAAACCCTTTCCCTCATATAGCAGGTATTCTAATACCATTTATTACTAATTTTACCTTCCCCATTGATTTGAAATGCTGCCTTTAGAATATACTAAATTTTCATATGAAATTAGATCTATTTTTTATTTTTAAATTGTTCTGGCCCTATCTACCCCTATGTGAATACCATGCTGTTTAATGATATGTTCTTATAATACGTTTTTTATGATTTTTTAAATCCATTTGATCAAAAGTTTTCTCTTGTCCATGCTTAAGTGAATTTTTTTTTAAATACTCTCAAAAGAGGAGTGTTGGCCAGTAGTTTTCCTAGCTTCAGAGTTGTAAAACTCCCTCTTACTATTGCAAAGTGGTTAAATATATGATTTAAACTTCTATGACCCATCTTTTCTGTTCTCCTCCCCTACTTCTATCTGGATCTTTTCTTTCATTTGGTCCTAGAGTCTTTATCTTGCTTGGTTTACATTCTATTCCCAGAAGATTCTCCGGGAGACGGGTCTTTGTCCTACAAGGAAATTTTAGTTGTTTCACATCAGTTTTTATAGCGTAGAAACTGACCCACACCATCTGACCTTTTGCTGTCCCTTGGCACCTACCCACAAATTGGAATCTACGAAACCAGTTCCCAGTTTTGGTATTTTTCTAAGAATGGCCTACTGAGTTTTCCGGAACAGACCCCTCAATGCGGGGTCCTTGGGTAATTCAGTTTCTGAGTCCTCCAGCTTTCCCAGCTGCTAGAAATTCCCCGCCTACTCTGCTTCCTTCCTCCCAGTTGCTGGTACAATGTAAGGTTTGTTAGGGTCAGCTTGGCCTCAGTTTCTCCATTTTGGGGCTCATGGAGATAACTTGTTTAGTTTTGTTGTAGATTTGGCAGCTTTATTTTTTAGTTGCTTTGTCTGTTTTGTAAGGGAATTTGGGAAGTCCAGAATTATGCTGTACTCCTACAATCTTCCTTTTAACTTCACTCCTCAGTTTCCTTATAATACTTTTTTTTTTTTTTTTTTCCTTATAATACTTTTAACAGTTTGCCTTTCTGCATATATTCACTCCATGTTTTATTTTCATGTAGGATATGAAGTAAGCATTTATTTTTTCCATTTCCATAATTTCCCCCCACATATATGCACCTTTTCTTCCTCTGAATTATGATAATATTTCTCTCAGGTTTTCATAAACCCTTGGCTCTGCTCTGAGACCCGTTTTCTATATTTCTACCCTTACACCAAAATTGCTATGTTCTCATTACCATAGGAATTCTCTTTCTTGGTCTTTGCTGTTACATTTCATCCTTACACCTTTTCCCTGCTCTTGTTGTTGTTGTTCAAAATGTACTTCTCTGTTCTTTTCCTCTGATCATATGAATTTTATGATCAGCTTGGTAATCTTGCTAAAAACATTGTTGGAATTTTAGAAAGACCTGACTTTTTGAAAACATATTAATTTTTCTCATCTATACATATAGTATATCACCATTTATTTACAGATTTTATGTACATTAAGCTGAGCTCTAATAACTTTCTGAACTCTCTTGCTAGTTTTCCTAGATTCTTTGTAGAGTCTCTTGAATACTCTTTGTAGGTAATGTCATCTTCAAAGAGTAATTGCTTACTTTGCTTTCCAAAGCTTATATTCCCTTTCCTTAGCTCATTATTCTGGCTAGGGCTTCCAATTCAGTGTTTGTAGTGGTGATGTAAATAGCATTCCTATCTTGCTACTGTTACTAAGGAGTGTACTTCCAATGTTTTACCATAAAACATGAAGCTTGTTCTGTATTTTTTGGAAGATATTTTTATAAGGTTAAAAAAAAAAGATACTTCTATTCCTAGCTTCCTAAGAGTTTTTATCATGAGTAAGTATTGAATTTTACTGAAGATCTTTCTTCATCATTTTAGCATTTTGTGTCACATGTTTTATTTTAATCTATTAATGTGGTGAGTATTATTAAGATTTTTTGCCCAGTATTAATCATTCTTGCATTACTGGGTTAAATCCATCTTGTTGATGATATATATTACTATTTATAGTCACGTAACATGAATTCAGAAATAATGTGTTTGGCAACTGGCTCTTCTCTTTCATAAAAGTTCTCAAACAAGGGTGGAGCAAAGTACTTATCTTCTTGGAAAAATGAGTGGTAAAGAAGGGAAGGTGAGGAAAGTGGAACATTAGCAAGCAGCACTTTTTGGGAAACAGGGAGGTAGAAAGTAGATCTCTACCTCCCAGGATTCTCCAAGCCTAATGTTACCATTAGGTAACATACTGATAACATACTGATGCTGTCCTAGAAGTCACAACTGACCACCACATGGTACCAAACCATTTCCAGGACCGGGACAGATCTGTACTAGGTAGATGGACCCATACAACTTCTAGCTGGCTACTCTGCAGGTGCAAACCAATCATTTCATTAGTTTTTTATTTTCTTTATTTATTTTTTCAGCATAACGGTATTCATTGTTTTTGCACAACACCCAGTGCTCCATGCAATACATGCCCTCCCTATTACCCATCACCTGTTCCCCCAACCTCCCACCCCTGACCCTTCAAAACCCTCAGGTTGTTTTTCAGAGTCCATAGTCTCTTATGGTTCGCCTCCCCTTCCAATTTTTTTTTTAATAAACATATAATGTATTTTTATCCCCAGGGGTACAGGTCTGTGAATCGCCAGGTTTACACACTTCACAGCACTCACGATAGCACATACCCTCCCCAATGTCCATAACCCCCTCCCCCTCTCCCAACCCCACCTCCCCCCAGCAACCCCCAGTTTGTTTTGTGAGATTAAGAGTCATTTATGGTTTGTCTCATTAGTTTTATAATAAAGAAATTCACCGACTTTTGAGACTTTTTTTTTTTCACTTCATCTACTATACATATAATTTGGTAGGAGAAATGCTCTCTGCCAGTGACCTGAAATTTAGATTGATTGAATCTAGTAACTTGGAGCCTTGAAGAAATGGGAACATTAGTTTAATATTAGTATATCTCCAAGCTGAAGCAAGAAAATTTAGGCATCAGTCTTGAAGGAGAGAATAGTGAGGTGCTAGGTCTTTCTCAAAAATCGTATTTAATACAGGAGTGAGTCTCAGGGAAAAACTGGATTGGGATAGTGCCTTTCTTTGCGAGGCTATTGTTTCAAGGATATTCAAAGGAGCTGCCAGTAAGATAGAGGCAAGTGAATAAAAATGTTGTATTTGCCTGGGTTCTATCTCCAGAGAAACAGAACCTATATATAGATATAGATATATATAGAGAGATATAATGTAGATATAGATATATAGTTAGATATATAGTTAGACATTGATACATAGATTAGTATAGATCTATAGATACAGATACATAGGTTTTTGAGAACCATGGAAGCTGATGGTGTAAATCCTAGTCCAAGGGTAGGAGAAGAATGATGTCTGAACTCCAGCAGGCTGGCAGGAAGAAAAAAGGATGAATTCCTCCTTTCTCTACTTTATGTAATGTTCAGGCCCTCAAAGGGTTGGATGATGCCCACGGACTTTAGCAAGGGCAATCTACTTTACTTAGTCCAGCAATTCAAATGCTAATCTCATCCAGAAACACTCTTATAGACACACCCAGAAATAATGTTTAATCTGGATACCCTGTGGTACAGTCAAACTGACACATAAAATGAACCATCACAGAGGTCTACAGGTAAGTGGCTAGAATTTTCAGTTTATACAAGCTGTCCTTGTTACAGAATATTGTTCAAAACTTTAAATTAGCATTTAATAATCATAACCTACTTTTCTAATTTAATCTCTTCATGCAACCTTTTTTCTGTGAAATTTTTTTTTTTTTTTTTTTTTTTTTTTTGCTCAATAAACCCCCCACTGAAGTTGTCTGATCTGTGAACAAATTCTTTTCCACCTTTCACATTGGTTTTATCTACATGAAGCATCCATGCCTTTTAAATTAGATTCCTATCTCTAGATTGAAGAAACTGGTTTGTTTTGTTTGTTTTTACAGAGGGAGATGGGGGATGGGCAAAGAGAGGGTCGGGGGAGAGAGAAAGAATCTTAAGCAGGCTCCATGCTGAGCAGGGAGCCCAAGCTGGGGCTCGACCTCAGGACCCTGAAATCACCACCTGAGCTGAAATCAAGAGTTGGATGGTTAACCTACTGAGCCACCCAGGTGCCCCCTGAAGACTTGCTTTGAAGCTTAACTAACTGAACCACCTCAGCACCACGAAGAAACTGTTTTTAAATCTTGCTCATTTTCCTTGCCAAGAGACGTTCAAAGACTGTTTCTTGGTGCCTGGTTAGTATATTAGGATTATTTTAGCTTCTCCTATCATTTGCAAATACCAGACTCATTTTCTTTTTACTTTACTAGGTATTTCTCCCTCTAAAGCAGTAAAATATTTTAAATTGTAGAAATACATGTTTTTATATAAAATAATTTCACCTGCCGAGTTTATGAAATAAAGATAATGACTTCTATTTCAACAATAACCAGGAGGTATGGATAAGAGGAGTAAAACCTCCTCAGTGAAAATGAAGACGAATCTTAAGTGACATCAATGGAATCAAATCTTCTAGTAGTATTACCTTAAGCAGGATTAATTAAAAATGTATTACTAGTTCATTAAGAGGTATATTCGTACAAGCACATTTTCCCTGTGAAGACTAAATATTGTTTTATTTTTTAATATATGTTTTAAAGGATTTTATGTATTTGTCAGAGAGAGAAAGCACAAGCAGGGAGAGTGGCAGGCAGAGGGAGAAGCAGGCTCCCTGCTGAGCAAGGAGCCCTATCCAGGACTCAATCCTAGGACCCAGGATCATGACCTGAGCTGAAGGCAGATGTTTTTTTGTTTTTGTTTTTTAAAGATTTTTATTTATTTATTTGACAGACAGAGATCACAAGTAGTCAGAGAGGCAGGCAGAGAGAGAGGTGGAAGCAGGCTTCCCTCTGAGCAGAGAACCGGGTGCGGGGCTCAATTCCAGGACCCTGGGATCATGACCTGAGCTGAAGGCAGAGGCTTTAACCCACTGAGCCACCCAGGTGCCCTTGAAGGCAGATGTTTAACCGACCGAGCCACCTAGACGTCCCTAAATTTTGTTTTAAATGAAACAAAGTTAACTGAATATGTAGTCTTTTTTTCTTTTCTTTTTTTTTTTTTAACTTTTTTTTTTTTTAAGATTTTATTTATTTATTTGACAGAGAGAGATCACAAGTAGGCAGAGAGGCAGGCAGAGAGAGAGAGAGGGAAGCAGGCTCCCTGCTGAGCAGAGAGCCCGATGCGGGACTCGATCCCAGGACCCTGAGATCATGACATGAGCCAAAGGCAGCGGCTTAACCCACTGAGCCACCCAGGCGCCCTGAATATGTAGTCTTACTAATTGTTTCAACTGAACTTGAGATCTAATATTCCCATGGGATTGTATTGTGTCTATTCCTAATCTGGCTAAGGATATCTGACTGCAGACAACAGAAAATCGCTCAAGGAAAATTAAACAAAAATGGAGGGGCATCAAATGCAATTCAGATTTATGCTTTGTACTTTTCTTAGTCAGTCTGATTAGCTGTCATTAATCTTCATTTCTTTGTGTAGATCCAAACTTTGGTCTGTTGTCATAGTCCTTTTTTCTAAAGAATTTTCTTTAATATTTCTTGCAGTTCAGATATACTTTTAATTCCTAGTTTCTATTTGTGGGCAAGTCTTTTTTTTTCCATCATTTTTTAGCATTTTCATGAGATAGAAGGTTGAGTTTTCTTTCAGTCCTTCAAAAATGTCATTCTATAGATTCACAGACCTGTACCCCTGGGGATAAAAATACATTATATGTTTATTAAAAAAAAAAAATTTGGAAGGGGAGGCGAACCATAAGAGACTATGGACTCTGAAAAACAACCTGAGGGTTTTGAAGGGTCAGGGGTGGGAGGTTGGGGGAACAGGTGGTGGGTAATGGGGAGGGCACGTTTTGCATGGAGCACTGGGTGTTGTGCAAAAAGAATGAATACTGTTACGCTGAAAAAATAAATAAAATGGAAGAAAAAAAAATGTCATTCTATTTTCTTTTGACATGTAAAGTTTCTGTTAAGATGTCTTGGTTTACTTTTGTGTCTTTGTTTTTTCTATATTATGTGGCCTTTTCACTGGATGATTTCAAGATTTTCTTTTTACCTTTTGTGCTCAGCATTTTCAGTATCATGTGTCGGATGTGTTAATTTAATTTAGCTATTAATTTTTAAATTAACAAATTAATTAATTTTAAAAAGCTTCTCTGCTTTTCTGAGCTTCCAAGGCCTGTGGTTTCATATTTTTTATCTTTTTGGAGAATTTTCAGCATTGTCATGTCTTCAAATATTTCTTCAACTCTTTTTCTCTGTCTTCTTTTGGGATTACAATTACATGTGTGTTAGACTCCTTGATGGTGTCCTAAAACTCTTGGATGTTCTCGTCTGCTTTTCTTTTCTTTTTTTTTTTTTTAAATATTTTATTTATTTGACAGACAGAAATCACAAGCAGGCAGAGAGGCAGGCAGAGAGAGAGGAGGAAGCAGGCTCCCTGCATGACCTGAGCCGAAGACAGAGGCTTTAACCCACTGAGCCACCCAGGCGCCCCTGCTTTTCTTTTCTAGCTCTTCCTGTGTGTGTTTTAGTTTGGGTGAAATCTAGGGAGCATCCTTATTGTGTCAAATGTACTGACAAGCCTTTGAAGGCATTCTTTATCTCTGCACCAGCGATTTTTAGTTCCTAGCATTTCTCTTTGGTTATTTACTATCCTTTACCTTCCCCATCTGTTCATCCTGAAAATCCCCACTAGTTCATGCATGCTGTCCAGGTTTTCCATTAGATAACATATTAATCACAATTATTTTAAATTTCCTCTCTAATAAATACATTATCTAGGTTGTCTCTGAATCTTATTCTGTTGATTGATTTGTCTTTGACAATGGGTCTTTTTGTTTTTTGTTTGTTTTTGCATTTTGGATATCTTATAATGTCTTACTGATTATTGGACATAGTGTGTAGAGGACTAGAGTCTAAGGTAACTAGTATTCATGACTAACACCCTTCTTTCTGCTAGGCCATTGGTGTGGGATGTTATTTCCATGTAGTAAGGATTTTAACTGGGTTTGGGTTTTATTATTGCTATGGCAAATTTTAGTGTGCCAGCAGTTTTACATTTCTTTCTTATTGTCTTGTTCTCGTCATGGTGTTGGTTGTTTAGACCTTTTTCTCAGTTCCCCTGTTTTACTTTAAGTTTTAGGTTTTCCCTGTTCTCTCTCCATGCTCTTATCCCATCTGCAGTGGTAGGCTGCAATTGATTGTTTTTGCTGCTTGTTAACATGGTGATGGAGTGTGGGGGAGTTCTTGTTAAACCTCTGTCTAAGGCATTTCCATTTCATGCTTGGAAGGTAAAGGTGTTGTTTCCAACACTCTGCAACCCAGTAGGGGTAAGAGACCAGGGAAATTAAGCATCTAGTTTATGTTCATTTGCTCATTTTCTCTGTTATGTTTTGGTATCTTGCTGTAATTTAGAGACCCTCTCCTTTTAAATTTCTTAAGAGAAACAAAATGAAACAAAAATCCCTCCAGGCTTCTGTGAGAGTGGAGATACGGTTATATAGCTGATCAGAGTAGAGAAAGAAATTGAATATAGCTTTCCGAGAAAATCTTCAAAAAGCCTTTCATTTTAGCTGTTTCCTCTCTACTTTGTTGTGCCAACAGTTCCTAAGATTTGGGGGACATTTTGAATTATAAATCAGGTTATTTTATAGCATTTTTCACTGTTACCTTAGGATTCAACATTTTTTTAAAAATTTATTTTCTACTTAAACAATTTTGCTAGTCTAGGCATATTTTCCATTTTTCCTGGTTTTATACCCTTGTACCTTTAAACTGAATCATATTACTATTATTTTAGTGGGATTTTTGGAAGGAGCCAAAGGAGATAGATGTGTTTATGCCAATGTCTTGTGGCTTGTAATCTTAAAGTGATTTATCCTTTTCACTTCTTATCCAGTTTCTCTATTATATGTATAAACAAACTTTGGGGAGAGCCCAAATAGCCCTATTGACATGGCCAGAAATAGATAAAATTGTCTAGGATATGTAGTTTACATTTCATCTCTGGGATACATGTGTTTGTCATGTCTTATTTCTTTATTAAGACTTTAATCACCTTGATGGGAAAGTTTATGTCTCACATGTTTTTACAATTCCTCTAATATCTAGTCTGTTTCCTTGAGTTATATTATTTTAAACTCTTTCACATATTTAATAAGACTAACATCCCAGTTTTAAAGTCCCATAACTTTTGTAGAGACATTGTGCTACATAGAGATTATTCTTTATTTTGCATTTATTTGGAGCTTCCCCCCCACCAAAAAAGCCATCTGTTTATGCAAATCAAAAGGATCTATTTTAAAGATTTTATTTATTTATTTGACAGAGAGAGATACAAGTAGGCAGAGAGGCAGGCAGAGAGAGTGAGAGGGAAGCAGGCTCCCTGCCAAGCAGAGAGCCTGATGCGGGACTCGATCCCAGGACCCTGAGATCATGACCTGAGCCGAAGGCAGCAGCCTAAACCACTGAGCCACCCAGGCGCCCCAGAAGGATCTATTTTAAATGGGCTTTTAAACCTGAACACAATATAAAATCTAAATTCCTTCTTTTTAATATTATTTTGGAGTAAGGTTAAGTGCTCTTGTTAATGCAAAAATGGCTCTTCTATTTTTTCATGAGGGATGTCACAGTATTTTAAGAAGTTGCTGAGTTTTCTAATTAAAAATTCTCAAAGTGAGGTTATGCCTGTGAAGTCCATATCACTTTTATTGTCCCATTTACATTTATTGGGCAGCTACTTAATTTAGGGATCTGTGTTAAATACTGGAGAAGGGGGAACTTCAAGGAGCAAAAAATCCTATCAGGACCCAACTGGTTGCTTAATACTATATACCTCTTGCCATGCATAAAAACACTAAAGGTAGAGGCTTAGTCCCATATTAAACTCTAGCCACACCCTGAAAATTAAACTGGAA
This sequence comes from Meles meles, assembly GCF_922984935.1. NCBI lineage: Eukaryota > Metazoa > Chordata > Mammalia > Carnivora > Mustelidae > Meles > Meles meles. Next base: position 158,202,125 of record NC_060066.1, on the reverse strand, counting down.
AGCTTTAAGGAGCTTCATTTTATTATTTTGGGACTCAACATTATAGTACTCTTGCTGCTAATTAAGTTTGTTCTGCTCCAGTTCTATTGCTGAGATTTTGACCTGAAGATCTAATTATGTGTCTAGGTCTTGGTCTTACCTGTTTTTCACCATTACTTTTTATTTTCCTAAGCTGTGAAAAACAGAACTTACCACTTAGAATAAGCCATCCTTGTGGCTTGCACCTGCTACTAGATTTTCTTGATATCAACTGCTTTCCTGAGTTTTAAGGATTCTGAGTTTTTGTTTCACATTTTTTCTTTCACTTTACTTTGACCATGTACCAGGATGTTCCTTCCCAATTTCTGAACACCCCCAACCTCCAAACCCCTCCATGCTAATCACTGTTATTTTCTGATAGCTTATTCTTGAATTCTCTGTTCTCCTGAGGTTCTGCAGCTGGATCTATCCCCCAGCTCAGGGACTGTGCTCATTCCATATGATGGTTTCTGTAATCATGCTTAGTCACTTTCTGAGTGAAAGCAATTATTACTCTTTAGGGATTTATAATTAGGTTGAGTAAAAAATATATGCATAAACAAATATGAATAACAAGATGAACTGGAATGTTATCAATGCCAGGTAGAGTGGTATACTTTACCATTCATGTGACAATGATAACTGTGTCAAAAGTATATTGAAAACTCTGATCTAAAGATCCAGTTCACTTCATTGTTAATTCACAGCTTTCTTAAAATTTGTGAAGTTTTCAGTCATCTTTTTTTTCTATTTTTTGGGAGTCTTTATGCACATCTTTACATTTATTATAGCAACAATTTTTTTTTCTTCCAGTATTTTGTGTGCCACTTTTCTCTCTTTTTATTCTGGAACTCCTATAATGGGTATGTTGGTCTGCTTGATGACGTCCAATAAGTCCCTCAGGTTCTGTTCACCCTTCTTTATTCTTTTTTCTTTCTGCCTCTAAGACCTGATAAGTTCAGTTGTCTATCTTCACGTTCTCTGAGTCTTTCCTCTACCTGCTCATATCTGCTTTTCAGCCTCTCCTAAACTTTTCATTTCAGTTATTGTACTTTTTAGCTATAGAATTTCTGTTTGGTTACTTTTTATATTTCCCTTTATAAAATTTTCATCTTGATCATGCATCACTTTCCTGCGTTCCTGATTTCCTTTAGCACTTTGTCCATATCTTCTTCTAGATCTTCAAGCATATTTAAGATAGTTATTTTAAAGTCTTTTCCTAGTAATTCTGATGTCTGGGTTTCCCAAGGTGTGATTTCTTTCAGTTTTGTGCCTTTGCATAGGTCATACTTTCTTGTTTCTTTTATGTCTTTGTGTTTTATTGTTCTTGTTGAAAACTGCACATTTGATATGTGCATATATCATCACATATGATATAGTCACTCTGGAAGTCAAATTCTTCCCATTCCCATGGCTTGCTTCTTTTTTTAGCTATTTTTTAAAGATTTTATTTCTTATCTTATTGGTAACTGAAGTCTCCATACCTTTAGTTAGTATTCTAACATTTTGACAGAGCTTTCCTTGAGTACTAGAAGCTAACAAAACAAAACAAACAACAAAAGAAAACAACTCTCCCAGTTTTTTCAGATTGGCTCTGTGCTGGGGCTTTTGAGGAGTCTTGGGGTCAGCCTGAAATGAAAGCTTTGCATCTCTTCTAAGGATGTAACTTGCCCTGGGAAAATGGCTGGCTTTCTAAATCTTCCATTATAAATAGCTCTTTTGAATATTCTAATTTCCTGAAGAATTTTCCCCAGCTTTTTCTCCTGTACCATAGTCTACCTATTATATTTGTGTACTATAACCTTTTGTAGTATGTGTCTGTACATTGATAGTTTGCCCTGAAGCATTTTCAAGCAATGCCTGCTGCTTTTGAGGCCTCAGTTCTGAGTTAGGCAAAACAAAATTGAGTGCTTTGTGATAGTCCTTCAGATAAACCTCAGAGAGTTTAGAAAAATCTACATGGTAATTTGCAATCCACACACAAAACTCTACACGGTAAGATCTGCTCTATTCCCTCCAGAACCAGGGACCAGGGCTACACAGGATTAATAGCAGGATAAAGAAAGTAGAGGGAAGTTATACACAATTGCAATATTCCATTCTATGTAAAGTTCTACATAGGAGTCATGGTGATGAGAAAAAATATCAAGACCAAAGGGATGTTCCCAACAGAATTAACAAATACCCACAACATGGACTGTGGAATTTAGGTATGAAATATTAAAGATGATAAAAAAAGGCAGATGACTCTCCTTTGAAGTGAAATGTTTATTTAACCCAAACATGCATGAAAACCTGATTCCAGAAACATTTGCTGTCATTGTTCTATTTATATTTAATGACTCGAAGAATAAAATAAGGCTTCTTACAGAAATGGCCTCTTTCTTCTAATAAATCCCTCTGAATCAGAGATTGTCAGATAGAGTCAAGGCATTACAGATGGAAATGTGAGCTGTATTGCTAAGACTCTGACTCATTTATTGGCAGCTTTTCAAAAGAAGAGATAGAAACAGAGGAGTATGAAGGTTTGCTCATGTTTTTTCCTTCTGTGCAACCTCGTTCCCTCACAGTCAGTTGTTGGTTACTCTCAGATTCATTCCAGAGAGGCAGCATTATGGTCAGATTTATCTTGTGTTTAGGAAAAAAGCCTTCTGTGGATTACTTAGTATTGAAAAAATGATATTTTGTATTGAGTTTTTGATCCACACAGGATGAGTTGGAAGAGCAGGAGACACATCCAAGAGTAATTTTTGATGGGATTGCTAAACTTTCCATCATGGCTATAGAGAAGATAAATACGGTGCTTCTCTAATTTAATAAAAGTGTAAGAGAGGTGAAATATCTGCTGAAGAAAGGCACAAGCATTTCCATTTAAGTCGGCTCCTCTAGAATGTTTGGATGGAAACTGTTATATGCTTCCATTCTGGACTCTGTCACAGTTGAGAGTGCTTATTTTTCCCTAAAATGAAGTGATTATTCTGTTCCCATAGAAATATGATGCTCTGAAAAAAAAAAAGATGATGCCCTTGTTTAATAAGAGCTTGGGGCACATGAATGGCCCAGTTGGCTAAGTGTCTAACTCTTGATTTCAGTTCAGGTCTTGATCTCAGGGTTGTGAGTTCAAGCCCCACGTTGGTATGTGGAGCCTGCTTAAAAAAAAAAAAAAAAAAAAAAAAAGGCTGATATAGAAGATGTCCATAGAATATTGACAGTGCCCTTGGTCCCTCCTTTAGTTACTTAGAGGCAAAGTATATTATATATTTTGGTGCATACCAAATGCCAGGCATTTTGATAGGTGCATTCACACTTAACTTTTCCTATTTTAATCTCATAACCTGTCTGCAAGTATTATCATTACTATTTTTACCAGTGAAGAAATGTTTCCCATATCATGTAGTAAGGATTGGGCCTGGGATTTGAATCCATACTTGTACTTTTGTAAAATTTTTTCTTTTAACAAGAAATGATAAAGCATGATGTTTGAGAGCAGGGTTTCTACAAACTACTGTGTAAGAAAGAGTTATCTTTACTTGAGGTAAAAAGAACCATGTCTTTCAGCAGAATATTGAGGCTCAGAATAAAGGCCAAAGTTATTTCTGTGAGCTTACATCCTATGGGAAGCAAAGGAGTTGGGAAATTTTCCTGGCTGACCCCACATTTCCATCCATGTCAGGAAATGGTACCTGATAAATGTGGGTTAGAGTTAAATACCAAAATACCAGTGGTGATAATACAGTTGGAATCCCATTAACAAACCAGATGGAGACGACCCTGATACTTCTGACTTTGTTAACAAAGACTTTGGCTTTATTTTGTTTTGGTTTTGACTCCTTAGGGGACCCCCCAAATTTTAACTCAGAAGGCACTTATTTGACAAGTTTACGTTTTATCTTTTTTTCCTTTCCTTTCTCTCTCTCCTCCTTTCCTTTTTGTAAAAAGTTTTGCTGGTTGCAAAGCTAAAACCAAGTGGATAAGACCACTGCTGACAGGGATGGTCCTAAGACAGGGACTGCTGGGGCCTATTGAAGTGGGGAACTTATGGAAAGTAGTATAATGATGTACTATATGCTGGCTAATTGAATTTAAATTAAACAAAATAAAAGAGAAGGAAGTAGTTAGCAATTTATTTAATCTTGTTTAACGCTATCTGCCAAAGTAAATTGTAGTCCTTGAAACTTTAATTTGTACCTATATATACACATAAATAGTTTACTCTTTTCAGTTAACTCTGCTAACTCTGCAGTTTGGGCTGCAATAAAATTGATTTTGAAGTAAATGAATCTTAAAAGTAAAACTTATATTATTAAATATTAAGTACTAGGATTTATTTAAGATGGCATGGAGAATGTTGCTAGAGGAAGAATCAAAAATGTTCAAGGGGACAGCAAGTGTAGGGGAAGACAGTGTTGAGGGTCAATTCTACAAAGTGAAATGTGGGTGAAAGTTGGAAGGTTGGAAGCTAGGGTATCAAGGATAAGACAATGTAAGACAAGTTGAAGATCAGGAATGAGAGAATGCCGAAGTTCTCATTTTTCCGTGGCATTTGGTATGCAGTGGAGGTGATTTTTCAAAGGTATCCTACAGGATGAGACATTTATTTTTTTGCTGTGTCAAATGGCTTGGGTATCAAAAGGCTCCTCATGCATGAATTCTGTGACATATTGGACCTTTGCTGTTGTTTTTTTTTTTTTGATCTTGAAGAATATTTGATCTACAGATATGTCAAATATCTTGATAATTATTTTTTTCTCTGGAGGAAGTATGTGTGAATGAACTAGAAAGTATGAAGTCATACTTTGGGAAATAATCTTAGAACAACCATGATATCTAATTTCTCTTACCTCTTAAAAGTGCAGTGAAAAAGAGAACAGGTGGAAGATGTTATAGAAAAGCAGAGCACAGACCCATCATCCCCCAGCCCTTACTATGCTGTCCTCAGAATGCCAGCTGGAAAACTGATGTTGAAGCTTATTGGAACTGGCCTCCTTTAATCCATGAATAACATCAAAGTAATCCAAACAGAAGAAATACTCTGAAGAAGAAGCATATGATAACTCCAAATATTAATCTACATAATAATAAAAGGTGAACCTAAAACTACCAACTTTCACATGAACAGATGCTTTTTTTTTATCCCTATCCCAGTGAAAAAGTGAAATCAAAATAGCAGTTTACTGAGCAAAAAAGGCTGTCTCAAGGGGTATGGCCATGATTCATTTCTGAGCTCTACAATTAAGGCTAGAGCGAGAGGCTAGTCAGGATTACCACTAATTCATGCAGCAGTCCCATTTACAACTGAGTACTGGGAAAAGGGAAGGTGCCTGCCAGGAATGTCAGATGATTTTAATTGTAAGCAATTTCTGTCATCCAGCTAAGAGAAAACTGTAACCATAGAGATCTAATGTAAAAACTTATTTACAATTTTAGATGGCCAGTCTGGAAACCGAGAAGGTTCCTGGCCATAGATGCTCACCTAATATGAATAAATGTATAGGTTATTAACTGTGTAATTACCAGTCTATTCCTCTGAATTTACAATAAACATTTTTTTAAAAAGCATCCAGATTTTTTGTTTTTGTTTCTGTTTTAATTTGTCTGCTAAAAAAAAAAAATGGAACAGTATTGTTCCAAATAGAGTTGCTTCTTAAATAGCAAGATCTGGGAGACATTTCCAGCTACTCGGCATCTCCATTACAATATTAAGGCACAGAAAATTCCAGCTGTAGGCCATCCGGTCCTCAGTGTGTGGACCCGGCAGTGTAGGAAGTGAGCCTGTAATGCTTCAAGCCCTTTCATATAGAATGTTTCAGGGAGAGCTTTTTATGAGAGAGTCATCGTTTCCCTTTCTTAAGATCATTTATTTATTTTTCCCTTTCTTAAGATCATTTATCACTTATCCTTAGTATGTAACACAATATTTACATGTATCTGTCACAAATGCTCAACCCTATTCCAGAGCATATTAAGGGGAACTGGTGAAATATGCATGTGCTGTGTGGATACAAGAAAGAAGTTGTCTATAAAACTCCTATGAGAGAGGAATTGTCAGTTCCCGTATCTGGGGAACTGTAAAATGCTTCTTCCCTATCCTGAGCCTCCTGCCATATTCCTGCTCTCTGTTACAAGAAGACCTAGCTCATTCACACTTCACACAGAGCTAGGTGTTGAGCAAGAGAAAGAGAAGCGTGCACTTTTCTTCCTTTTTTAAAGATTTTATTCATTTGACAGAGAGATAGAGAACAAGGAGGAGGAGCGGCAGAAGGAATGAGAGAGGTAGGCTTCCCACTGAGCAGGGAGCCTGATGCAGGGATCCTGGGATCTTGACCTGAGCCAAAAGCAGACGCTTAAACGATTGAGCCACCCAGGCGCCCTAGCATGCCCTTTTCTAACCTTTGCTGTTAAGAAAACACAATAATGTAGTTGTTTGTATTTAGAGAGGTCAAAAGCAAATCGCTGCTTTGCCACTTCTAATAGCATGATATTTGGAAAATTATTTGACTTTTGTAAATGTCAGTTTCCCTGCCTGTAAAAAGAAAATGTAATAGCATCTGTGTCTTAAGATCACTGTGAGGGTTAAATGAAATGATGTACTCGAAACTTGTTGCATATTGTCTCATTTAATTTGAAAATCATTCTGCAGAGTGAAGCTATTATTACTGTTTCTCATCCTACAGAAGAGGAAGCTGAGCCTTACAGAAATAATTAAAATTAAAATTCCCAAGGTCATGCTGTTAACAAGTGTGGGACATGGTTCTAACCCACTTCTGCTTCACACGAGGTCCTGAACCCTTCCCTGCACAATACACCTTCCTAAGTATTCACTCACTTTTAGTGAGAAAGGGTTTCAGTCACTGTCAGAACTCTGCTACATAGTTTTTGTATTTGCAATAAATGTAATATGGCCTAACTTGATTGTATAAAAAACCCGTCTCTAGTTTTTCTACCATACTAGAGGTTCAGCCATTTCTTATCAAAACTTTGGTTATTATTTTAAACTCACAGATCTAAACATATCCTCAAGTGTTCCCATAGTTTGATAGCTGACAGATAAATCCCAAAGGATAGTTGCAATCAAGGGTTTGTAGCTCAGATGGGCAGAGCAAATTAGTAGCTGGTAGAAAAAGATTCCTCTCTGGATGTTCTGCGGTTTATATCTCTATTCACAAATCCAGCTGCTACCTAATTGAAATTGCTAATAAAGTTATAATGGGTTACATTTCCTCAAGCCAGCACCAGAAAATCCAAACCATGGAAAATGAGCCCTGTAGGAACTGGCAGCTTAATAGCCAGTTGGGTCTGAAATTTTTGGCCTGAGGATGCCTTTAGGAGGACCCAAAGTGTGTGCTATGCATGTTGTCATTTGTCTCTGTTACATATCTGTTGCTGGGCTCCATGTTAAAAACTAAAACTGAGAAATTTTTCATTTGAAAACAATGATAATAAACCCATTACATGTTGATGGAAATCAGTGTCAACATAAACATATTTTTATGAAAAATAACTATATTTTCCCAAACAAAAAAAAATTAGGAGGAAAGTAGCATTGTTTAACATTTGTGTAAATCTCTTGATGGCTTACTAGAAGACAGCTGATTCTTCTATCTGCTTCTACAGCCATTCTATTACATCGTTGTATGTCTACTGACTCTGCAAAACAACACTGTTCACTCATGAAAGAATGAAAAAGAAAGGAAGATAACATTTTAGAATTGTTATTGAAACAGTTTTTACATTACAGATCCCCTGAGTGGGTCTTGGGGACTCCTAGGGGTCCTTGGACTACATTTTGAGAACCACTTGTTGGTCTTACTGATGCTATTTGTCTCATTAATAGCACAATAATATTTGTGGCTCAGATCATCCAAGCTTAAAAAACTAGATTATTTAGAAGTATAAGGTATTGGAATACACAAATACTGATTTGGATTTATAAGTTCTAAAACTTTCACACAAGCTTTAGGAAAGTCAGAGACTTTTGTCAGTACTGATTTGCAAAGATGAGAAATAATAATATTCTTTTCTCATGACTTTTTTTCACTTGGAGCCTTATCTGACTATTTCTGTAAGCCATTTGACAGTGTCATTGCTGTGAGATTCAAATACATATTCCTTTCCGGTATCCAGCCTCAACAAACCCATCAGGCGTCCAGTGCATAAACAAGTCTCTTGGAGCCCAGCTGGCTTTCTCTTCTAGAGGTTTCCAGAAAGTCCAAATCTCTCCGCTTTTCCTGCTTGCTATTTGAAGTATGTGGACTGTGACGATTATGAGACTGGTGTACTCCCAAGTTTCTCGAAGCCTTAGTTTATTGTAGACTGTGTATTTTGGCAGGCTGCTTGAGAGCACAAAGCCTGGCTTTCCACCAGTGTGAAAGTCCCACATTTTCACTGGGCACTCTTCCTTTCCTGCTTCGCAACAGATTCATTAGGTTCCCATGGTAACATTGTTGAGGTTCAAAGTAGGCCAGACCCCTCTGCCCCGCCCACGCCAGAACACAGTCCCCTAATCACCTCTCCTCAAAGTATCACCTGCTTTCTTCCACCTCACTTGGTTTTCTCTCATCTTCTGCCCAAGGAGTTCCATAATTGCCTGGTGCAACTCATTCACAATAGTCTCTGTTAGTAGTATTAGGCTACCCTCAAAGCTAGTTTGGCACATAATAAACCTTGAAAATAAATGTGATACCAGTGTTACCAGTATTTACAGGATTTTATAAAATCCGTAAAACTCATTATTTTTGATGTTATGCTCCAATTTTAAAATTTAATGCACTCCCATTGATAGACCCATAGGTAAGGAAGAAGCGGTATCCATACTAGACTCATGGATAAGGAAGAAGTGGTATACATACATACATACATACATACATACAATGAAATACTGCACAGCAATAAAAAAGGATGAGACCTTGCCATTCGTGACAACAGGAATGGACCAAAGGGTATTACACTAAGTAAAATAAGTCATACTGAGAAAGACTAATCTAATACAGTATGATTTCATTTATATGTGGAATCTAAAAAACAAAATAATTGAACAAACAAAAAGCAGACTAACCCATATATAGAGAGAACAAATTGGTGGTTGCCAGAGAGAAGTGTTTGGGAGACGCACAAAATGACTGAAGGGAAGTGGGAGATATAGGCTCTCAGTTACACAATGAATAAGTCATAGGGATAAAAGGCTATGGTAACAGATGGTAGCTACACTTGTGGTGAGCATAAGGTAAGAGTATGGAAAAGTTGAGTCACTAAGTTCTATGCCTGAAACTAATGTGACAGTGTCAACTATACAGAAATTAACAAATAAAAAAATAATACACTCGTATCATGCATCTTGCAATCCGCAAGACTCTCTTAGAACACTGTGATACAAGGTGAAATGGCAATGGTCATGTATTCATAAAAATAACAAACTAACATTTATGTCACTATTTTTAGTTTACAAAATTCTTCTGCGAACATTGTTCCATTTAATTCACAAAAAATGCTCTTTCGGGTAGTTGCTGTAATCCCTTTTCTACAGATGAGCGGGGAAAGTTGTGCCTCAGGAAGGTTAAGCACTTTGCTTGAGTGATTGCCAAAGTGTAACCGAAATCCAAGTATTTGGATTCAAAACCCAGCACCCTTTCTACTGGTGTTTTACACATTTATTTGCATGTAATTTTCATGCATTTATTATATCCATGTACTTGAGTGTGCTGTATCCATGAACTTAAACATTTTAACTCATTTTGTCACTTAAATAAGTATATTGAAAGTAGTTTTTTATTGCCATAATTTAAATAATATAATAAAATAGAGTTTTATTTTGATTTTCTTTTAAAGATTTCACTTATTTGAGAGAGAGAAACCAAGAGCACAAGAGAGTGAGCATGAGCTGGGAGGAGGGCAAATGTAGAAGCAGGCTCCCCACTGAGCAGGGAGCCTGATGTGGGACTCGATCCCAACACCCTGGGATCATGACCTGAGCTGAAGGCAGATGTGTAACTGACTGAGGCCCCCAGGTGCCTCTTTATTTTGCTTTAAAATAGACCATAAAAATAAAGATAAACATAAAGCAAAGTTATTAAATTCTGGTTAAGAGACTGTTGCCTACTAAAAATTTGAGGTCTTATATTCTTGTTGTTGAAAAGGGAAAAGCTCAGGAGATTGAGAAGATACGCAAGTCTCACAAACATCGAACTGGGACATTCTCTCAGAGCACTGAAAACAAACTGAACAAGGACTACCTTTAACAATACACTATGTAAAATCATTTTAGTGCCTGTGCTGGGAGGTACCAAGTTGCAGGATGGTATATCTGAAAAAGTAAGGGAAGAAAAGAAATTTAGTTAGAGACAAGGGCTAAGTTTACAACAAAAGTAATTGGTGAGAATGTCACCCCAACTCATCTAAAGATGAATTACACTTGTCCAGGAAGAAGGAAGTGGAGGTAAATAAAATTTAGGCCCCATTTCAAAGGATTTCCTCTCTAAGAGAGAACCACATACATCAAAGATCCCAGTTGGGAAAGAAGATAAGATGGGCCCATGTCTTGTGATCTTTCTCATGTCAGGGCCCTATTCTACGGGGATAAACAAAAGGAAGCTGCTGTATTTTCCCAGGCCCTACATGGCTGTTGAGCAGGTGTAGGGGTCAAGATATGTGCACAATTGAAAATCCTTCGTAGCTCACCAGGGCACAGCAACATCTGGGTGAGAAGTTCCACCATAGGAAACTGATGAGAGGTCATAGAATAAGGAGATATAAGACATGGTCCCTGAGAGCGAAGAAGTCAGAGTTTCTTCTGGAAACATCCATGGAGCACCTTCCATGAGCAAGGAAATGTAACAGATACTATGGGCATGGGACAGATTCGTATTGGGCAGAATATTTTTTACCACAGAGAAAACCCTGTTGAGTATCTGAGTTGTAACATATAGTGACAACTTTAAATTTATAAGTATCCAAGAAATGACTACTACATATTTCCCTGCCAAGTGAAATTTAGTTATTTTTGTTCTATATACTTTATAGTTCTTCATTTCATTGTATGCATTTCAGTTCTCTCAATAGCCTCATTAAAAAATGAGTAAAGATGGTAATTTAAGCTCCTTTATCTTATTCAGAATGACCAAGTTTACTGGGTACTAACAATATAACAGGCATCTTATCAGTGCCTAATATAAATTATTTTAACTTCATCAATCACTCAGAATCAGAATACTAACTTCACTTTACAAATGAGGAAATTTTGACCAAAGAAAACAAGTGAAAAATGGGTTAAAAACCCAGCCTTCAGATGGAAGCATTTCTGACTTCAAAGCTGGCCTCCATTAACTACAATATACTGAAGTTTTGAAATCTTTCTTTATCAGTCTTAATCTTGACTTAATGAAATAAAAACAGCAAATTATTCAATGTTAATGAATTATGCTCCTCCTTTACATACTCTACAGACTGTAGCTAGACAGAAGACAGAATTACGCGCACACACACACAGACAACACACACACACACCCCCATATGCATGCATTAAGAATATAAACTGATAATACTGTGCTTTAAAAATATAAAATCATCTATTCATGTAAAATTGATGTTTTGGGTAGTAGGAGAAGACATATAAAAACTGTTCAGTTATTAATCAACAAATAGTTACAGTATCCCAATAAAATGAAAAGACCCTGAAAGATGCACTAAAAGGCACATATTCGATATCTTTTGGGTGTCTCTACTTTTGAACAGTTTAAATAGATTTTTGATTGAGCACTTGGAGCTCAGTAGCAGAAGGGATTCAAAATGACCCAGGACAGTGTTTCTCAAACCTCAGTATGCCAGTTTTGATCCAACAGGTCTGAAAGTAGTCCTGATATTCTGCATTTCTACCACTCTCATAGGGAAGATCACAACTGCCGGTGCTGAGGCCACGTTCAGGGGAGTGAGGGTCTAGGACATGTCAATCAAAGTGTGGTCCATAGACCAGTGAAATGTGGGTGACTGGTCTACAGTGAATTAAATATATAACTTCAAATTAAGCATTTAGAAATTTTTACAGCATTTTGACAGTAACTTTAGATTTGTTGAATATAATAAAATTGGGGTTTATAGTTTATATGTCTTTTTAAAATTTCATCTTTCTAGAACTTATTTTTACTAGATTTTATAAAAATATTGGCCTGTGACAGAGTGGATATTTATAAATGGTCCTTTATCATAAGTGATTTGAGAAACACTGGCCTAGAACAATGTCCCTGGCTCATAAAATGCACATTAAAATTGAAGAAATATGGCAAGCAAACATAAAGACACAAGACAGAATATGATGGAGACCATGCAAGAAATGAAGAGTTCTGGGGTTTGGAGGAGTGAGAAGAACTAGAATGACCCGGCATTTATGGATCACTTTTTTATATACAAGAAGACACCATACTAAGATCTTAACCGTTAGCCCACACAAAACTGTGTGTTAAAAATGAAGAAATTGAAGGTCAGAGAGATTATAACTCTTGTCAAGAAAGGGCAGGGCCGGAAATAAACCCTCACTTTAGCTATGAATCCTCCTTTTTATTTGTGGAACGCTGTCCCTACATTCTAGTAGGATCACAGAGTATGAGTCTCCCTTCCCGAGTTAAACTCCAGACACTTAGCTTCTAACCTTCATTACAGCCAGGGCGCAGGCAGGCATGTGATCTAGTTTGGTATTATGAGGACAGGAGAGGTCAGAGACTGGACACGGGGACCACCAGACTAAGGATAGTATAGAAGACACTGTTGGTTTCTGTTACGGGTTGAATTTGGATTGAACTGTGGACTCCATCCTGCCTTCAACCTCACATATTGAAGTCTTAACCCCTATTACCTCAGAGTATTACATTATTTGGAAATAGAATCATTGCAGATTAATTAGTTGAATTCATACTAGGATGGGCCCCTAATCCAGGATGACTGGTGTGCTTACAGGAAGGGGAAACTTGCATATAGACACAAGGGGAATGCCATGTGAAGATGCAGGTGATGCACGAGAAACCAAGGAACATCAAAGATCATCAGGAAAACTACCAGAAGCTAAGAGAGAGGCATGAGAAGGATTTTCCCTCACTGCTCTCAGAAGCAACCGACCCCAAGACACCTTGATCTCGGGCTTATAGGCTTCAGAGCCATGAGACGGTAAATTTCTGTTGTTTGAGCAAATGTTGTTTAACATTTTCTGGAGGTAATAATGTGAGCCGTCAAATTAAAAAATCCTAGTGTGGAGCAGGATTAAAACAAAATTCACCAAGGAATATCATAGAGAGATAGCAGAACATCAAAGATACTAAGAGATATCTTAAAAATGATCAGAACAGAAAGAGAGCTTGTGAGTTTAATCCTGGGGTAATTCTATAGGGTCTAAAGAAAGGGTTGGAAACAGGAGAAAAAAGGCTACTTTCAGAATGAAGGGGATAATACCTCTATCTCCACTTCACTTTGCATAGAGTCAGGCTTCACAGTGGCTTGGGAACCTTTCATCTAACCATGGAAAGCAAATGTAGGACTAGAAAATCAAAACAAGGTTGCGTGCATGCGCACAGACACATAAGGTGGGAAAGGGGGAGTCTTCTCTTTATATTTAACTGTTTCTGCTTTCCTGGGCATGTCGGAAAGAACAGAGCTCAAATATCAGTACATATTCAATTCAGTACCATGTATATTAAATATCTAAACCAGGTACTACTCTAGGTCTATAAATGCAAAAATGAACGGCCTAGTTTCTTCCCCCCACTCAGGGATAATTTCACTCTGTTGTACTATTTATTATAACTGTATGAATAAAACACAATTTTTGAGGGCAATCTGTTCAGCTTAGAGAAAGAAAACTTAGAGAAAGTAGTTTCTCTACGATTTAAGGATGTTTGTTGGAAGCTTTCTAGAATGTAGACATTTATTCTGGAAATTTGCTAAATGCCTTTTCATCCCATTTTGGTAAATTGGTTAAAAAAAGGACAGAGATAAGTGAATCCACATGATTCTTGTTTAGGAATCAAAACTATTGCTTTAAATTTTTTATACACACTTTAAAGATTTTATTTACTTATTTGACAGAGAGAGAGATCACAAGTAGGCAGAGAGGCAGGCAGAAGCAGGCTCCCCGCTGAGCAGAGAGCCCGATGCGGGGCTCGATCCCAGGACCCTGAGATCATGACCTGAACTGAAGGCAGCAGCTTAATCCACTGAGCCACCCAGGCACCCCTTTATACACACTTTAAAGAGGCAGATAAAGTAGGATCTATAAACTGAGTAGTCTTGGGCATCAGCATAAAACTTCAATACCAAGGCATTACCAAGTCTAATTTTAATGTCTGTAGTAAATGTGTTTCCAAATTAAACTGAAACAACCATAGAGGAAGTCAAATATTTTCTCTTCAGTAAGTCATTGGTACCAAAAGGAGGAGGGGCAATGATAACCCTATAAGAGTTTTCTTTAAAATCTCTGCATACGTTACTGTATGTACATTTTTCATCTTTGCCATAATTAGTTTTTATGGATTACTTCATATACATATTTCAGTGGGAAGTTTGCTTCAAGTTTCAGAAATTAGTTAAATTATCACTGCCTCATACAAGGAAGAAAATTTTCCTAAGGAGAAAACTTTTTTTTTCTTTTTGAATGACTTTTTTGTTGTTGTTGGCAATATATTTCAAAGTGCTCAGAGAGATATGTGTGAGTATTTTATCCATCAATGCCAAATTTATCTCCTTGTTATGGCCTTAACAAATAATGCTAGAACATGGTAATAATACAAAGTAAAAAAAACAAGACCTAGCTTATTTTGAGATCTGTAGTTACCAGTCAACCAGTTCTTTTTATTGTCAGTAGGACTAACAATGGAGTTTATAATTCATGATAAGGGTAATAACTAATACTGTTATCTTCATAAAAAATGGTGAGCATTTTATTCCCATAAAGAAGACAAGGGGCGCCTGGCTGGCTCAGTCTGTGGAGCATGTGACTCTTGATCTCAGGGTTGTAAGTTCGAGCCCCTCATTGGGTCCAGAGATTACTTAAAAATAAAATCTTAAAAAGAAGACAGAGAAAAGAAGTAAGCTGTGTTAGAGATTAGTTAAAAATGGCTACTTCACTTTTATATTCCTTCAGCCTTAAAAAATCTAAACCATAAAGAGGAGAGAGAGGGAGAGGAAGAAGGAGGGAGTGGGGAGGGAGTAGGAGAGACCAGTCATGGAGGGAATATGAACATTAGAATAGAAAGAATAGGGGGTTTGGAATTAGAAAGCATGGCACTAATTCTCGGGCACCAAGATGTTTGCAGAAGATGTTTAATATTTTTGAATGTCAATTTTCCTAGTTGTAAGATATAAAAATGTAAGGCAGTGTGAGAAAGCCTTTGTAAACTGTCAAACACTATACAAATGACAGTTACCATTATTCAGAATCACAGAGAGAATAGTACATACTCTGCCCTAAGAGGACTCCTGCCCCACCCTGCATGTCACCCAACCGCAGACAAACAACCAGGGCACTCTGGAGGGAAATCATTCATCTAAGAGAGAGGAATGTATCACACAGGAAATGCCCCACAGAGAGCAAGTTATGTCTGTTCGGGAGGCTTTCTTAGGAAATGATTGAGCGGCTACTGACAGCCCAATTTCTAGTGTTGTTCATACCAAGAAAGAGAATTTCCATGAGGGATTTGGACAATGGGATCCGCAGGAAGGGGAATTAGGAGCAAGACTGCCTATTCCTTCTGTGAAGAACCTCGAATGAGAATGCTGTTGTAAGAAATTGAGAAATACTACAAAATGTTTATGTGGTACCTTTCACTCCTTTGTCTCCTCCTATCAGAGCCACGATGACCCACCTAATACATAGGAATCACCTGATACACTGTTAGTCGATTTTGATTCAGGAGCTTGGGGATGGGGCTCCAGAGTCTGTATTTCTAATAAGCAACCAGGTGGTCCATGGGTCCACACTTCAGTCTCTACAGAGAAATCTTTTCAGTTTGTACCCCTGCCTTAAAACAGCATTATGTAAGAGAAAGAGCAAGATGATTTTGGAATCCACTAGAACTGGATTTGAAATCTGACTCTGCTAATTCTGTAAAAGACATTGGGCAAGGATTATCTGTAAGTATGACTTCTATAAGCCTCGGTATCATCTGGAATAAGGGGATGATAATACTTGTCTTACAGGATTGCTGTGAAAAGTAAATGAATTTTGGTGAGTTTTAGTGGGAAGCACTTCAGCAAGAGGTTGATTGCTCTCTCTCCTTTCTTTGCCCATTTCAAATTCTTCAGGCAGATAGGGACTGTCATAATTCAGCCCCCAGTTCTATTTTAAACTTCATCGGCTCCATGACAAGTGAAACTTGTATGTATACCCATACAGCTTGTGCTCCACATTAACATAATTTCACTTTTCGACTTCTGCATTAACCTAACTTTGTATTCTAAGAAAAGTGTGCCCAGGAAGATGAAGTTGAAATTAACTATTGTCTATTTCAGAGCCTCTTGAATTTATTTATCTAAATAATCCATTTGTTCTTATTAGATAAATATCCTCTTATCAGAAGACTAGATCATTCAACTGGGCTTATCAAATGATTGTTTAATTTTCAAAGATTCTCTTTAAAGTTCCCGCCTTACTTTACCCTTAATCTTATGCTATTCCATTATGAACATTAGTCAATACCAATCAGACTCCCTCACTGAAAGATATGCCTTAAATTAGACCCCACAACCCTACAAATGCTGCTTTGCTCCCCCCACTTCCAAGTTGCTACTAAGATTCTGTCAGAGTTGTAAGTGGCTCCCTTTACTGCAATAAACAATAAACATCTTTGCTTGATTGAACAGGTTATTTTACTGTTCTCTGCAGAGTTGGAAGTCAATAATCTCTTCTATGAAAATGATTATCCAGACAAACATAATTAATTAATTGTTATTTCCTAAGGATATTATGCTTTCTCCTAGTCTGTGCTCCTAGTCTTGCACTATTCATTCCTTTTTCCTAGAATATCATCACCTTGTCTTTTATTTAACCTTCAAGACTCCAGCTAAATGTTGCTTCCTCTTTGCTGAAACACTAACCGGAAACATAGATCCCTCATCCTTATGTGCGCCCATAGCCTTTAGAAAGCTTTTTTTTTTTTTTTTTTTTGCAGTATCCTATTGTTTTCTGATTGCTTGGTTACACACTTCTCTTTCCTAAAGACATCGTGAGCCCTGAATCATAGGGATTGTGCCATAGTCCCCCATATCTGTGCCTTAAATGACGAAAGAATCTTACTAATTGATCAATAAATATTTGTTGAATGTCAAGTGAAAAATATCTAGCTTAGCTAGTTAGAGAAAGAAATAGGATAAAGAAATTTTTGTCAAAAGAGCGTGGCCTTAATTTCATAAGGATGTGTTTTGCCTCCTAAATTGCATTTTCCCTTTTGTTCTAGGTAACCTTGAGAAATGTGAACCTCTGGAGTAGCAGCTCTCCGAGTCAACAGAACAGGGTTCTGTGCATGTTTCTTGACTCTGTTGAGAAGGTCATTTCTCATTTCCCTTTCATCCAGCAATTCCAGATGACAATTAAGAGCATGAAGTTGGCCCAACCCTTTTATCAGGGTAGCAGATGGTTTATGTCCCTCCTTGAAGAATATTTTATCTCCTCTTGCATCAGTTTGGATATAAATGTCAGTTTCATGATATGAAATAAAGGGTAAGCATTTTGTTTAGCATGATCAGAGTGGAAGGACTAAGTTTTATAGTGTTGTGAAATTCATGGCAGTCTGATGGCTGATAACAGTGTAGCCTGGACATAGTTATGTATCTGTTTAAGTGTTATTTACTCCCTCTGCACAACATGTGCTTTATTGCAGAGCCATGATTAATCCAACACGTGGGCTATTAAAGGTTTTAATCTAAATTTACCTAAATTTAAATCTAAAATTAAAATTAGAGTTTTTAAAATTTCCATTTACACTATAAACTAGAAGTTCCAAAAAAAAGTGTCAGAGTTCATGACTAACAGGTTTTGCCAAGAGCTAAATTAATGTTTGCAGCAATGAAGCACTTCTTAGGTAATAGTATGTTGAGACGCCAGAGAAATTGTTGAGGAAAAAAAGCGAAGTCTAAAGAGTATTTGTAACAAACACTAAGCCTTGGTTTATATTCTACAACAGAATAGGTTGTTTTGGAAAGAATGCAAAATTACATATATCATATCTCAGTTTCTGATTGCCTTGGATCATTTGGAGATATAATTATTTAATAAATAAATTTAGTATTCAGTCACAAGTCTTAGTTATTTTCATACCTTTGTCCTCTAAAAATGAAATAAATAGAGCTTCTCCTAACATAAACTAGTTAGCCCTCTGTGCACTCTGTACCACATTGACCTCGTATTGTAATAATAAGCGCTGTAACTTATTTGTGCTGAGTCCCAGTAATTCTGACTTCTGTGTGACTGGTGTTAGTCACATTTTTCGGGAATGTGGGTAGAGATCATAATGATTTATTATAAAATTATTACAGCTTTTTGCCTGGAACATGCATGACCTGTGTGATCCTGTGTGAAGCAACTTTGTAGGGTAGGAATGTATCCATTTTACAGTGGAGACAGAGAGTAAACCAGAAGAAATGACTTCCCGTAGGTCACACAGTGGTGAGTGGTGGAGCCGGTGCCAGAACTCAGAACTCTTGTCTTGCAGAAACAGTGTCCTCTGTGCTGTAACACACAGATCCCTGTTAATATATTTTAAAATAATTATACAAGAGATGTTACAGACCCTTACTTAACATAGAATCTGATCAATGTTTATTTTGAGGAAAGTGCACTAATATAGCATTAGTTTTAATTGTATTCCCCACTGGAGAACAGTAATCATAAAAAGAAATTAAAAGATGATTGAGTTCAGGATTGATGTTCTTGTCTTTGCAGTAACCCTTGAAGCTTCAAGAGGCCCACAGGAAGGCTTTTTTTCGAGATTGTTTTGACTTTTTTGTGTTAGGGTAGTAAAGGCAATCTCAGTGTTCAGTGCAATATTAATTATATTGGGTTTGAACTCAGACCTTTCTCTATGGATGCTCCTACACTTTGCAAATAGTGTCAGGGCAAACAAACACATGCTCGTGGAGAGCATAATGAAACAATTAGTGACACAGATTGACAGTTTCTAAGCATTAGATTGTGCCAGAGCCTATGCTGGATACTTGTTTGACATGTGATTTCTTCAGTTAATATTTACAATCCTACACCTATATTTATGGGTGTGGAAACAGGCACAATGGAATTAAGGAACTTGTACAAATTCACACAGGTGTTAGGTGACTGAGTTACGATTTGAACTCAGGTCTGTCTGCTTTCAAAGTCCCTTGCGCTCAGACACTTTTTTCTTTTATCACATTGTGGAGCCTTAGAAATAGAGAGGGACAGGGTGCCTGGGTGGCTCAGTGGATTAAATGTCTGCCTTCCTCTCAGGTCATGGTCCCAGATCCCAGGGCATAGGCTTCCTGCTCAGCAGGGAGTCTGCCTCTCCCTCTCCTTCTGCCCCTCCCTCTGTTTGTGTGTCCTCTCTCTCTCTCTCTCTCTCTCTCTGTCTCCCAAATAAATAAAATCTTAAAAAAAAAAAAAAAGAAATAGGGGCACCTGGGTGGATCAGTGGGTTAAAGCCTCTGCCTTCGGCTCAGGACATGATCCCAGGGTCCTGGGATCGAGTCCCGCATCAGGCTCTCTGCTCCGCAGGGAGCCTGCTTCCTCCTCTCTCTCTGCCTTCTTCTCTGCCTAGTTGTGGTTTCTCTCTGTCAAATAAAGAAAATATTAAAAAAAAAAAGAAATAGGAGAGAACAGATGGAGGATTTCTGATGGAAGGAAAGGAAATGAATGAGTGGGGAGAATAGAGCTTTGTAGGAAAAGAGAGAGGCTAGCTTGTGGAAACTACATGAGAACAGAAATCAAGACGATATAGCCTCTGGTCCAGATTCTGGTATAAGCTATTATGACTTTGGAGATATCACATAACCCTTCTGTCATTTAATTTCCTTGTCCATTAAATGTGGAAATTGGACTTGATTAACAGTTTTGTTACATAGGTTCTGTGAGTTCCAGAGACTCAAAAGAGTGACATGGGTTCTAGGAAGACACTAAAACAAAAAAATGCAGCTCATTCACATATAAAAAAGTATATGTAATTATACAAAACACATTTTTTGCACTAATTTGACAAACTTTTACTGAGTATTTACTATGTGCCATGAATTTATTAGTAAATTGAGCATATAGTTGTAGGGGAAAACAGTCCATATCCCTCATAGAGTTTATTGTCTCAAGGCACCAAGGTACTTAAAAAAATTACCACATTAATAAATAAATCTATAACTACAAATTGTAATATGTGCTAGTATTAAAAGTTCAGAACTGTGTGAGAAAATCTACCCTATGATCTTATTTCAATTAATGTGGACATGAATGATTTCTCTAAGAAAGTAACATCTAAAGCAAGACTTGAAGGATGACCAGGAAGCAGCCAAGAGAAGAGTGGGAGAATGTTCCAGGCAAGCGTATATCTGCAAAGGAGGTGGAGAAGAATTTGCCTTGTTGGAGAAACATGTACCAGACCTACTGGGTGTACCTGCCGCATTCACTGAGTCCCAACTGCTCTCCTCCCCATCGTGTCTCTGTGACTGTCCTGTTGGAGAGCTGGAGCACCTCCTAAACCTCTGGCTGGCTCCTTCTCTGTCTGGGTGAGGCCAGGCCTTAGCAAGGCCTCCACCATCCTCAGCACTGCAGGTTGTGTGAGGAAGTGTTTAAAACATCCAGGAAAAGCTGACTTGCATTTCATAAAAACTTTCCCAGAGCACACAAAGATTGAGGCCTATTCAAGTGATCTTAGGAATTAGCAGAACCCTGATATCTAAACCTAACAATAAAACAAAGCATAACAGAATAAAAGATCTATTGACTGATCTCACTTAGGAGCAGAGATACAAAGCAACAAAATAAGATACTAACAGACTCTCAAAGTAAAAGAATAATTACCTGAAGAACAGGTAGAACTTATCCCGTATATATATAATATACACACTATAAATTCAATTAATATAACATACTTAACAACAAATCAAAGAGGAAAAGCCACAAAACTATTTCAGTGACAGCTGAGGTCCTTCTTCGCCTGAGGTGAGAAAGAGACAAGAGGCTTGGCTGCCAAGTCTACTGATGGCGGGGGAGGGGTTGCACTGACAGACCTGCCTTCTCACCTGGTGAGCCAACCAACCATGAGTGAAGCCGTGTTTCTTGGGGAACAAGTGACAACTCCAAGAAACTTTTGAGAGGACTGGCCGAAGATTCAAAGAAGCTCCATTAGCCCATTGACCACTGAAAGCCCAAGTGGCCATCAGAAGGGGAGGCATTTCTTGAATGAGAGGGTCATAGAAGCAACCCCCAGCAGACAGATCTCCAAGGAAGTTCTAAAGAATGCTGTGGGAGACCTGGTCAGCTTTGGGTAACACACTGGTCACATCCAGGGGTCTCTAAGATGCTGGACTGTACTTGTTTCGGGCACTTCTGACTGTGCTCTTTTTCAGTCTCTGGAAGGGGTGAGAAACAGCAGCCAGCAAGTGGGGAAGAGATGCAGAAGGAAGAGAGAGGGTAGAAAACAATGACGGCCTATCCCCCCGCAGCCCCAAGCTTTTCCAGATGTAGGCGTCAAGGTTAAATGCAGGCCCCACCAGATTAGGTAGAGATTTTTATTCTGGAAAAAAAAAAAATTACCATGTTAGAGTAGAATTATGTAATTCTCAGGCAGACCTGTAGTCTTCAAGGCTTTGAAGTTACGAGGAAATTTTATTAGCTAAAAATGACCCCGAGAGTGACGGGACCTGCCCCAGATTTCACTTCATACAGGGGTAGGGAAGAAGTCCACAAGACGGTCTAACAGGGCATGGTGAGGAAGAACAAAATGGTTTTCTTGCAGCCCAATCGAGTTCAGCTTGTTTCTAAATCTTTATAGACAATTTTCTGGGTTATTTTCATGGCAATTTTCATTTCACTCCCTAAATTTCAAAGCTAACCACACCTACCTATAAGATGTACTAAATCAACCCACTTTTTTAAAAAAAAAAGCATAGAAAAACTTGTGCAAGCATATCAGTATTATCTCCAAAATAGTCACCTTGAGAAAGTATATGCTCTCATAAAATTACTTTGCTAAAAGCATTTTAAAAATTTGTCTTCGGTATTTAAGTCTTAGAAATTGCTTTTAGGCCAATACTACATTATTTTGTTTTATTTTATAAATAAATTATGACTATATAAAAATATATAAAAGATATGATTATGTATTTTAATATATATACATTTTATGCTTTTATAATTTATATGATTATGTATTTTATCTATTATAATAACATAATATATAACTTACAGAATAAATAATTATAATATAATAATTCTATATGTAATTATAATTCATAATATTATATAATATAATGTATATATATAATGTATATATTATATAATAATACACACTTCATTGACATTCATGCCTTTTCCTAACCAAGCCAATGAATAAGCCAAATAAGCTCAAATAAGCCAATTTTGTTCATCGAACAAAGGTTTTACAGAACACATCATCTTTGCTTCTGCTCAAACACTATTACACAGAGCTTGGTGACTGTTCATATGATGGTGCACCAGAAGTTTATCTCAGACTCAAGTGTCTGTTTACATATTTCTCTTCTTTTTTCTTTCCCTTCTTTCCTTCTTTTCCTTTCCTTGGCTTTCTTCCTTGTTTGTTTATTTCTCTCTCTCTTCTCCCCCCACCCCTTTTTTAAAATTCTTTTTTTTTTTTTGACAGAGAGAGAGAGATAACAAGTAGGCAGAGAGGCAGGCAGAGAGAGGGGGGGAAGCAGGCTCCCCACTGAGCAGAGAGCCCAACATTGGGCTCAATCCCAGGAACTTGAGATCATGATGGTAGCCAAAGGCAGAGGCTTAACCCACTGAGCCCCCCAGGGGCCCCATTTCTTTTTGCCTTTTAACTATATGTTTTATAATTACAAATAATGAAGTAATTTAATATATTGCTTTTTAGATAATATTTAAAAGATTTAAAATATTTATTCACAGCAACACTCAATACCAATTTTTTTTTTAAAGATTTATTTGTTTGTTTGTTTAGAGAGCAGATGTGGCCAATGTGAGTGGCAGGAGGGGCAGAGGGAGAGAATCCTCAAGCTGACTCCCCACAGAGCTCGGAGCCCAAGCAGGTTTCAGTCTCATGACCCAGGAGGTCATGACCTAAGCTGAAACCAAGAGGTGGATCCCCAAGCAGCTGAGCCACTCAGGCGCCCCTTGATTCCAATATATTTAAGTTAATTGAAAATTTATATTTTCTTAATGGAGACTGTATTTACATGGTTTAAAAACCAAAGGCGTAAAAATTTGTATATTTGAAGTCTTGCTCCCACCATATCCCCCATTTCCACACCAAACTGGTACTCATTTTGACTAGTTTCTTGGTAGGATTGGATGCAAGTTTTTGGATTTGTCGTTTTGTGCAGTTCATAGCTGTTTTTAAGGAAAAGAAAACAAAATTATAAATTTAAGCTTGGTACTACCTTCTTGCAATTAAAATATCTAATATATGCAAAATTTTCTAACACCTATGACCATTTGAATCTTTCCAAGGTCTTGGAAGGAGTCCATGTGAAGGAAGGGCCTGAATCTGATGCCTTATTAACTCTATAATTATTATCCCTATTTTTTCTTTTCCATAGAGTTTTGTAAATTTTTTAAAAAGCAAATAATATCACGTATTTTCATTTTCCCTTATTTCCTAACCCTAAACCTTTTCTATGTGTAATTTTTTTCTTGCTGTTTGCTTTTATTATACATCTTATATTTAGAAAGGTTTGCAATTTGTTCTAGTAGTTATCTGTATTCTTAAACTTTTATGTAGTCCTTAGTCCCCAGTTTTCATAGGCAGTGGCTATGGGTTTTATATGTGAACAAGAATAAAATTAGCTTGTATTCTCTTCTTCCTCAACTTCTCCTGCCTTCACTATTCAAATTTAGTCACTAATATTATTGTTACCAGGGTTTCTGTTATTAAGCATGCTTAATTTCTTTTGCTTGATTGCTGAACTTTATTTTTTTTAATTTTTTTAAAAAATATTTTATTTATTTTTTTGACAGAGACACGGCAAGAGAGAGAACAGAGGCAGGGGGAGTGGGAGAGGGAGAAGCAGGCTTCCCACTGAGTAGGGAGCTGATGCGGGGCTTGATTCCAGGATCCTGGGACCATGACCTGAGCCGAAGGCAGACACTTGATGACTGAGCCACCCAGGCACCCCTGAACTTTAAAAGATGACTTTGATTCCCAGTTGTTACAACAGATGAGGCAATGATCACAGTAACAGAACCTATATGTTCTCTGATAATGTGGTAATGATCCAACTAACAGATAAAATGAAGCAGAAGGGGGAGACAATAGAGAAGCTAGAGGTAATAGAAATGATCCAAAAACCAACCAAGAAAACCATATAACATGTTCATCCTTATTGGTGATTTGAAAAATACAATGCAGACTCACAAGATAGAATTTTATATCCACCAGATTAGGAAATATGTAAATATTGGATGATACTCAGTGTTGGCATGGATATAGAAAAACTAGACATCTGTGCCTTTTGGGGGAAGTATAAATTAGTTACAAGAACTTCCAGTATAAAATAATAGCACCAACAACTTATTTTCTAAATGGCAATTGCACTTGCTCTATGATGCCAAAATTCAGCTCCTATAACTCTTCCATAAAGGAACTCCTCCACATGTCTATAAGAAGGGTGTTCAAAATGTTCAAAGAAACATATTTTGTAAAAGCAAAATACTAAAACAACTCAAGTGTTAATTAACAATAAGAAAGATAAATTGTATAGTCATACATTGTACTTCAGCAGTGAAAATGAATGAAATAGGTGTGCCTGGGTGGCTCAGTTGTTAAGCATCTGCCTTTGACTCAGGTCATGATCCCAGGGTCCTGGGATTGAGCCCTGCATTGGGCTCTCCGGTCTGAGGAAAGCCTGCTTTTCTCCCTCTCCTACTCTGCCTGCTTGTGCTCCTCTCACCATCTCTGTCAAGTATGTAAATAATCCTAAAAAAAAAAAAAGAGAGAAAATGAATGAAATACAACTAAATGGAAAATCAATATTGAATCTCCTTATGTTGAATAAAAAACAGATTTTTGGCCCAAGTTTGTATACAATATGAATCCAATAGACATAAAAAAAACCTTGCAAAAATAAATGGTCTATTAATTGGAATATAAATATATGTGGTAAAATGCTAAGGAAAATGACAAGCCCGAAGCTGAGAAGAGTGCTTACTTCAGGAGGAGAAGGCTGTGCTAAAGTACACAAGGTTTTGTAATGGAATGAGAATAGTTATATCCTTAAGCTGGGTCCATTTTACCTTTATTTTAATAAAGATTGTAGGTATTCTTTTAATGCATGTAACATTGAATGTAAACAACATACTGACTCATTAAAAACATGAATAAAAATGTTCATCTTATAAGAAAAGAAATGCTAATTAAATATGATACACATTTTAACTTCTATTAGCAAAGATTTTTTAGAAACATTATGTTTGTAAGGGTGGTTGAAAATAATCTTTTTTTCAATATTGCTAATGGGAAAGTAAATCAGTCAGGTTTGGAAAGGGTGAGGGAGAAGCCATTTGGGAATAGACTTTTTTAATTCAGAAAGTCTATTTTAAGAAAATTATCCAAATGAATTAATCAGAGCTTTATATAAAAATTTTAAATGAAGGTATTCAGTATAGTAGGAAGATAGTTTACTCAACCCAATTGTCCAACAATAAAGAATTGCTTATAGTACGTATGTTCATGCAATAGACTATGTATACATTAAAAATACCATTTGTGAAACATATTTAACTGCATGAGAGAGGTTCCTTATTTATCTTTAAATAAAAAAGGAGGTTACAAAGTTATGTAAGTCTTATTTTGGTGTATTTAGAAAGCTCTTCTCCCACATATCTATATGGCTTCATTACTTCCTTGGGTTTTTTCTCAAATGGTATCATAATCACAGAACATATATTCCCCTCCCTCATGATATCATGCTTTATCTCTTTACTCAATTATATTTTTATCTTCTTGCACTTCTCACTAACTGACATATTGTCTTTCTCTCCTGCCCTTTGATTGTTGGTTTCCTAAGAGCTGGGACATTTTTTGGTCACTACTGTGTTTCACTGCTTAAAACAGTATCTCACACATAACAGAGACTCAGTAAGTGGTTGCTGAAATGAATATATAAATGTAGAAATATTAGCAATGATTATCTCTGGGTGATGGGCTTATGAATGATTTTTTCTAACATTTGTTTTTTTTGTACTTTTCAAAAAATGTTTATAGTGCATATATTACTGTAGGAGTCAGAAATAGAAGAAAATGTTTTCTTTCTCTTTTTAAAATTATGTTCAGTTAGCCAACATGTAGTGCATTGTTAGTTTTTGATGTAATGTTCAATGATTCATTAGTTGTGTATAATACCCAGTACTTAACACAATAGTTTTAAGTCTTCATTTATTTGGAGCAAAATTTACCTGTATTTTCTATCTTCTGAAACTGTGCCAAATCAAACACTTTACTCAATTACACGTAAAATTCATTATAAGGTATCAAATAGCTACTCGCCTCTTCTCTGACATTCCCCTCCCCACCAATATTGCTACTGCCATTGTATGGATGGCTCAGTTCACATCTCTTCCCTAACCTGGCTGCTTTCATTAACCTCTTTCTAGGGTGAGGCAGAAGTCACTAGTCAATGGTTATCTAATCTTAATAGCAAGCTGAAAACAGGTAATACCTTCATTCTTCTTACTGCAAAGAGGAACACATCACTTTGTGGTATTGTGCACTCACTTTTGTCTTACTTGCTCTGTACACATGTACCTGCATGTTTCTGACTGGTTCACCCTCCCCTACTTCATAATTTGGAGTTAGCTTTTTATAAAAAATAAACAGTGGAATCAAAAATTTAGGTTTCCTTAGGAAAGTATTTACTTAAGTCATGTAATTTTAAATGTTCCTAATTTTCTTTATTCTCAAACCCTGGCTTTGAAATCACCTTTAAAAATACCCAGAAATGAATCAAGGAACAGAGTTCATTAGTTTCAATTTGTTTTCAGTATCACTGCTGGGAATAAATAGATTCATCTGGAGCTGAGACAGAACTATAGTGGAGTTTTAAGAAAGGTAAATGGTAAAAGAAAGAAAGAAAGAAAGAAAGAAAGAAAGAAAGGAAGAAAGGTAAATGGTAGCACCATTTTTTTTCCCTCTATGCATGTGTAAATGAAAATATTTTACGTTTTCAAAATAATGTGGCTTAGGTTTACAATTTTCTTCTATGTACTTAGCACCAGTTAACTAAGATCATCATAAGTTAAATCCTTCCTGAATTAAAAATATGTTTTCTAATAAGGGACATGTAGTTTGGCTGGGAGATTGTATTTACATATCCTTTCTATATATCAAGTTGTATCTCTGTAGCTCTATCCTCTGAGTTCTGAAGCCACATGTCCACTTATCTTCTTAACATCTTTTCTTGGATGCTTCTGGTATCGCATATCCGAAACAGCCTCCCTGATTTCCATCTCAGACCATTTGTTGTCTTCCTTTGAGCTCACGATAAATTGAGAAATAAGATAAGGAAGTGGAAGATAGAAACCAAATATCACTACGGCACAAACTCGGGAATCCAGGCTGACAGAATCTCTGGTATCCCATAACTGTGCCACCTGCGTCCTTCTGAGTTGCCCAGCAGGAGAGGAAGACATGGACAATCTTATCTTTATTGCTTCCACCTACAAGTGAAACTTTTCACTTCTGTTCACATTTGATTGTTCAAAGTAGGTTACATGGCCATGCCTGAGTCCAGGGAGCCATATGCCTAGAAGCGAGAATGAATGGGAAATCTTGGTGATAACTAGGAGATTTTTCACAAGAAGGAACATAACTAATTTCATTCTTTTTATTCAATTTGACCCAATGGGCTCATATGGATCCCCTGTGATCTTGCTTTCTATTTTCACTCTGGGCTGAGACCTAGATGCACACTGGGTCTAGAGAAGGCTCAGGCAATACCTAGATTCCCCCTTTATTCTTCCCACAGCCCTGGAAAGGATTTTTTTCCCCCCTTTTGGGAGCTGGGGACTTCCCCGAAGCCATAGACTATTTTGTTGTCTGCATACACTCTTCCCTATTCTATGAATAATGTCGATCAATCTTTCAAACTTTAGTCTCTGAAATTTAAGGGAATTTTGTAGGAATCAGAAAACCTCTTCTTCTCTCAAGAAAACCAAGTATTCAGAATTCCTAGAATGAAGTCTACTTTGGAACCCAAAACTGAGTAATGATCCTTTGGTTCTAGGCAAAAACTGCATTTTCCCTTCAGGAAATAAATGCTGTTCTTTTGAAGTTTGATAAATTATAAGACAATAAGATTTAGAGAGAATAGAGAAGACATCAGATAGTATTAAAAAATAAAGTTATTTCTGCTGTACCTCCCTCTCCTCAAAGGTACAAGATTCATGAAGGCAGGAACCAAATGGTTTCACTCAACATTGCTGAGAAAAAACATAATTTAAGAAAACAGAGGAATAAGTGAATGAACAAAAGTACATTAGTATTTTGGAAAAAATAGGAATACGTTTAAATTTACAATGTGATCTAAGATTCTAAAGTTAGCGTCCAAAAATAAAAGGGTGGCAAAGTGTCCTGGGTGAGCAGGGAGCTCACTCTGATGAAGAAAAGGAACTGAGATGCACAGAAGTCTGACTGGGACGCTGGTGGTAAGGTCAGAGGAGAGGAGTGAGGCAGGAGTCACTGAAATAACTTCTCACCCAGCACTGGGAATTTGTCCTAAGTTCCTTGAGAATCAAGGGTGTGAAAAACAGAAAGAGCCGCTTGCCAGGGGATCCATAAGAGAAGATGTGCTTGCCCTGCGATAAAAGGATGCAGGGCAGCCTTGGGGGGGTCATTTCCCAGTTGAAGGGCGACAAGGCATAGGGAGAAGAGCACAGCACCCCGGGATGGAGAAGTGGTAATGGCTGAGACAGCAGCTCTGTTGACCCCCCAGCACTTTTGAGGTCTAGGTTTGGGTCTTACTCATTTTGGATCAAAATACTGAAAAAAATAAATAAAATGAAAATAATAGAAAAAAAAAATCCACCAGGGACTGAACAGGAAACGCTAAATGGTCTTGGATTCCTCCTGTGACGAGATCAGGGGCCGGAGGTCATCAAGATTACTACTGCCCACACTGAGGCTTGAGGGACCCCAGCAATCAAAGGTCACACACTGAGACTGTCATTGCTACATTCTTGGGAAGCTTCTCTCACATACTGAACGATTCGGTGAACAGGGTCTCCTTATGAGAGGAAAATTCCACAAAACTCTTTTGGGATGGTTGTGTTGAGAAACTGCACAATGAATATTCACTGGGATTTGGTATGACTTTCTCAGAGTTCATCTCCTGTCAGCCTCCAGAAGGGAGTCCAACAGCATTAAAATCTTAATGGTATAAATCTGGCAATGTCCAAAATCAGCATGGGTGAAATTTGAACTTTCAACCTATGACTATGTGATAATGATTTCACATCAAGTCCAAAATATCCAGTTCTCAGCTCTGACATCCTTAGTGAAAACTGTCCAGAATTTGGTAGTTTTTTGGGGGGTTTCTGTTTTTTTTTTTTTTTAATTAAAGAACAACTTTGTTGAGATCTCCTATGTCATGTTCTAAAAACAAATTCACTTTTTTTTCCTTTTTCATCTATCATAGATCCCTTTGATTTAATACAAAAATATTTTACACAATTTGACACTAACCATGCTTATCTTTTCATTTCTGCTATGAAGAACAAGTAGTGTAGTTTGAGAAACTTACGAAAATGCTTTGTAAGCAGTAAGGTATCACATACAGTTTTCATATTAATAGGTGTTAGAGGTTTTTTGGCAAACATGTGGAACATCCATTAGCATATCTACTGACTTGGATGTCTCATTTACAGATTTCTTAGGCTGAAGTTTGGGTTTTAAATAATCAGATGTACGAAAAGATTTGAAAACTGTCCAGAATTTGAAATTGGACATTTCTTTGTGTCCAAATGGTCATGGGTCTTAATATAAAAAATTGTCCAGCTGTTTCCAATCAAAAGGGTAAAACAGTCTCCAGTTCCCAGAAGCCTACACTGGCCTATTTCATGATTATCTATGGAGAGTGAAATACTATTTTTATGCACGTTTATTTACTTCTTATGAAGTTATCATTAATATAAATGGAAATTATGTAAAATTAAATTATAAAAAGTGATGACCTTCAATAAATTTCTAAATTATAATTTTTCATTATCCCTTTAAAATAAATACTAGAAAATATCTGAAGGGGTCTCAGAAAATGGTTTTTTAAATGATGATCAAATAATTGCATGACAAGTAACTATAGAGTTTGGTTTGATTCAGTTCATTTGCAAGAGGGTTGCCAGACTTAACAATAAAAATATTGGACATAGAGTTAAGTGTTCATGTACCAAATGTGCATCTGACATGCAGCCTGGTCATGATGGGGGACGCTGATGATTTTTATGAGTCTGCCTCCAAAAGCCAGGACTAACCTAGAACATGCTTCTGTTAAAAAATTATTTGTTGTTCATCATAAATTCAAATTTAATGAGCATCCTGTATTTTAGCCAGCAACCCTAATTTGGAGGAACTGGCTGCTTGCCATGACACTAAATGTACTATTGTAATTTTTCATTTTGCATTATACTTATGTCATTAGTCTTATTTATAAGAGAGAAGAGCAAATTAAATTGGATAGCAGAATATCACTGAATGAGATTACTCTGGATTTTTACTCTATCAGCATTTCCCTTTGCTAATGCTGAAATCTGTATGAGTTGGAGAAGAGGATTTGTTGTGAGGTATTTTAGGGTGGTATAGGTCAGGATTTTGTAAATGGAGCCATTTCCAAAGAAATTCCCTGGGTCCGGCAAAGCCTCACTTTTACCAGCCATGGCTGGTAACTCTCTAGTGCATGGATATGCCCAGTGGAAGGAGGAGGCATAGTTTAGATTTACCTCTCCTTATAGCCTGGAAGTTCAGAGCTTTACGTTTTTACAGGAATAAAACTCTCATTTCATCAGTCAGCCCAGGGAGTTCAGGTCAATTTAGTGATCTATTGTATATGTATGGTGCAAGTTAGTGTACATTGCAAAGCCTCTTGAATTCTTAAAGAGCAAGGAGCACTATTTAGGGAATAAGTAGCCTTTGCTTGGTTTTATCATTTGTAATAATAAAAGCCCCAATTTATTCAGCACTTAATATGGGCACCAGATAAATGACCTTGAGTCATTATTTCTCTTATCCTCACAACATTGCTCTCAGTTAGGTATTTTATGTCCATTCTACAAATAAGTTTTAATTTTAACCCGGGTTCATACAATTGCCAAGTGCAGAACTTGGTTTTAAACTAAGTTCGTATGAGAAAACATACATTTTAACCGTCAAAGCTCTTGTGTGAAAACATAACATTTTAACCAACGCACTTTGTGTGTTGTTTTTGCTTTAAAGCATGAGATGGCTGCTAGCAAGGCCCTCCCTATTAACCCCCTTTACCTTCATCAAAGTTACAATTCCTTTTCCTAAATGCCAGGCATATTGAAGATCTGCTCACTTGGAACTCAGGCAAACAGGCCAGATGCATTCCTCCAAGGTGTTAGGGAAAATGGAGCTAAATGAATATTTTCTGCCGAAAATGAATAACATTTCATGTCAACTGCTGGGTTCAACAAACTTTCAAGTTTCTGCCATTTGGCATTTTCTTTCTCTTCTCTCTCTCTCTCATTCTCAAATAAAAAGAAAAGGGGGGGGGGTAGAAGCAAGTGGGGTAGAAGCAGAGGGAGAGGGACAAGCAGACTCCACTGTTGAGCCCAGAGCCTAATGAGGGGCTTGAGATCATGACCTGAAACAAAACCAAGATTTGGACGTTTAACCAGCTGAGACACCCAGGCACCCTTCATTTGGCATTTTCTATCTTAGGGTAAAATTCTTTAAGAAGAGCTAATGCAGGGGTGTCTGCGTGTCTCAGTAGGTTAAGGTCTGACTTTGGCTCAGGTCATGGTCCCAGGGTCCTGGGTGTAGGCTGCCTCTGGCTCCCTGCCCAGTGGGGAGTCTGTTTCTTCTCCTCCCCAACTCCAGACACAAGCCACCACTTGTGGGCTGTCCCTTGCTCTCTCTCAAATAAATAAAATCTGTTGGGGGGAAAAGAAGAAGAAGAAGAAGAAGAAGAGCTTATGCAGGTCCAGCTTGACTCAGGACGTGCCAGAGCTGTCATAGATGATCTGATCATAATCACACGCCACGAAGAAGAGCAGCCTTCGAATCCAAAACCAGGAGTTAGGGGGAAGTAATGAGAATATCGCTGGAAGAAGATACTGGGAAGTGATTGGAATAGTTCTAGGTTTCAACAGCTACAAAGAGGAGCCTACAGATTTGTCCCTCTTCCTCAAGGAAACTTTCAGCACCATCAAAATTGTCTAGATTGGAAAACGGACACACAGCTTCATGATTGTCTGATACAAAGCATTTGTTTTCTTTGGGGGAAATACTATTGTCCTTTAATAATCAGGAAGAGAGACAATGAAGGCACAATATGTGCTAATTCATTTCTGGGGTGCTGTTGATGCTTTATCATATATTATTATTATGCCAAGATGGGGGCTTTTTCAGGATAGCTTCCATGTGTAATTTTGCTTTGTGTTAAATGCTACCCCAGTAGCCAGAAGATTTAATGTCCCTCTGCTGCTTGTCTATAAATTTTGACCACATTTGCTAGCATTGTAATAATTCATGAAGTATGGGAAGTACTTTACTGACATCATTATTTTATGGTACTTTGGGCAAGGTAAGTCAGTGTTATTTTCCATCTTTTGCAAGGCTATTTCTAATATCAAACAAAATAGAGTCCAGTATTTGATAACTGATCAACCAAAATTTGATTTGATAATTGATCAATCAAAAATTGATTTGATAGTGGAACAGCATTAGTGCTGGGAGTCAGAAGATTTATTTGGAGTCAAACTCTGCTATTGACTGCCCATATGATCTTGGGCCTTAACCTTAGTGAACTGCTACTATGCCCTCTACAAAATGAGGCAGCTAGATTGCAAACTTCAGCCATTCCATCAAGTCATCACATCCTCTGATTCTTGTACAAGACACACCCATTTTTTTCCCATTTTATTTATTTTTTTCAGCATAACAGTATTCATTGTTTTTGCACAATACCCAGTGCTCCATGCAAAACGTGCCCTCCCTATTACCCACCACCTGTTCCCCCAGCCTCCCACCCCTGACCCTTCAAAACCCTCAGGTTGTTTTTCAGAGTCCATAGTCTCTTATGGTTCGCCCACACACCCATTTATTTAACTCTGTTCAACCAAGATTAAGCTCTTGCTGAATGTTTAACCAACCCCTCCTGCCTGAGAAGAGAGCAGCAGCAGACCATCCCAGAGTTTGACTCCAGACATGACTAAGGCCTTTAGCCCACTGTTTGCTCTGTTGCTTTGGTGACCTTCCTCTGTCACTTAAAACATCTAGTTATTACTAATGGAACCTAATAAATCTGTATAAAAAGATTTTGGGAACTGACAGCTGCTTTTGGACTACATTGAAGACCTGAAGATATCTGAACACCTGGGGTGTGCTTTCAATATGCACATTGTAGGAGTTCAATCAATACTGCATGAATGAATGAAGGAATTAAAAAATTGGTTATCACTGAGATAAGACTTTCACACTTGATTGAGTTCCAAAGTTGGAAGTATCTTCTCCATATTTTCCAATATCATCCATACTCCATAGAAATTTGAGAATAGTACTATTTGTATATTTGTATGATGCTTTTGGTTTATATTTAACTTTTGTTTATATTGATCCTCATTAAAAGGATATTGGCTAATTGAGAAAGTAACCATCCAGGCTGAAATTTGGCTCTAACAAGGCTGTGGTGGTTTAAAATGTGTCCACAAATTCTTTGACATTCCCTTCAAGAAATGGAGTTTAATGTTCCTCCTTTGAGTGTAGGCTGGACTTACTGACTTATTTTTAATTAAAAAGTATGGCCAAAGTGATGATATTTCACTTCCAAGACTATTTCATAAAAGACAAGTGTATTCTGCCTCACTCCCTCTTGGACCATTTGTTTTGGGAGAAGTCAGCTGACATGTTGGGATACTCAGAAAACCATGTGGGGAGGTTCACATGACAAGAAACTGACACCTTCACTAATAAGAGGCAAGGAACAGAAACCTACTGCCAATAGCCATATGAGTGAGCCATCTTGGAAGTGAATTCTCCATCCCAAGGAAGACTTCAGATGGACAGCATCCCCGGCCAACAGCTTGACTGCAGTCTCATGAGAGACCCTGAGCCAGAATCTCCTATCCGAGCTGTCTCTAGGTTCCTGATCCACAGAAACAATGAGATAATA
This sequence comes from Meles meles, assembly GCF_922984935.1. NCBI lineage: Eukaryota > Metazoa > Chordata > Mammalia > Carnivora > Mustelidae > Meles > Meles meles. The sequence goes on along the minus strand of NC_060066.1, from coordinate 158,167,559 downwards.
AATATTTGTTACTTAAAGCTGCTAAGTTTGGTTAATTTGTTACATAACAATAGATAAATAATGTGCAACAGATGGGAGGGATTTTGTGAAAGTGTTTTAGGTGAGGGAAGAGCATGTGCTCAGATCAGGAAGGAAGAACATGACATGTTTGAGGAAATGAAAGCACATAATACTACCAGAGACTCAATTTGGGGCAGGAGGGACTGGAGAGGGGTAGTGAGGCAAGCAATTCCTGAAAGGTCTTAGAAAACATGGAAAGGAGTTAGGAATTCTTCCTGTGGCCTGGAAAATTTACAAAAGAGGAAACTCAAAGATATGGTATAATTGGAAGAAGGTGTATGTTCTTTTTATTTTATTCTACTACTTTCTCTAATAACATAATTTCTTTTTAGCTGAAAGTCTTAATGACATGTATAACCATTGTATAAGAGCTCAGAAATGTAGAAGCCACCAATTACATGGGCCTTGAAAATGGGGAGGAGGTTAATAACCAGTATTGGTTATTATCTGATAAAATAACATTGTTATTTTTTAAGAACTGGGAAGGGTAGTTTCTGGTGGCTTCATCTGGGAAACTCCTTATAAAATCTTACATGTTCCATATTTCAGTGAAACACTTGGTCTAAGGAAGAAGAAGATGATGCTAGGCTTACTCTGCTCTATCTTGGAGTTGCTAATAAGCTGTAATTAAAATGATACTTCCTTCTGGTAAGTTACTGCTTGTAACCCCAGGGAATAGGTGACCATCTAGTTGCTCTACATTTGGCTCATTTTACCATCATGGCTAAAGTGTAAAGTGCTGTCAGTCATGATGAAAATAGTGTTCGAAGTGAGCATATGAATGGGCATTAGCCCTGCCCTCATCTAAAGCTTGTCTTCATATTTGTCTGGTCCACACTTTTGTGCCATTAGGTTGGAGCATCTGATTAGAACTCAGTTGCTATTTTAGGTATGTGTTTTCTTCTGTTTTTATCAAGAATATTTAATAGGTAGTGTATACAGGAAGTTCCTAACTCTAGTGCCCCAGGCCCAGACATTTAGTGTGTGTAGTGAAAGCAGGTCAGGCAGTCAAGTTGGAAGGTGCATCCTGCATACTAAAAGACAACTGCTATTCAACTTCTGCCAATTGTTGTCACCCAGGAAAGCAGGTCTTCAAACCCCAAAGCCTCCAGTTTCTCTTCCCTTCCCTTCCCTTTCCCTTTCCCTTTTCCTAAGGAGGCTCCACACTGGGCTTGAACTCATGACCCTGAGATGAAGACCTGAACTGAGATCAAGTCAGATGCTTAATCAACTAAGTCACCCAGGCACCTCCCAAGTTTTTCAATTCAAGCCAGCAGTCCAAATTTTTATGTGAAATTTCCTGCTTTTTATTGCTTAAACTGAAGATTCAACTCATCAAGTTGCAATTGGTAATAAACAAGCAGAGAGTAAATTAAAAATACTCACATATGCACATGGGTTAGGTGTAGCTCACATGTTCCTGATTTGCATCTCTGGTATAATTAATATAATAGCTCTGCCTCCTCAAAATTCATATTCAAAAAAACAGCCCGAGTGTTCAGACTGAATCACAGTTCCATCTGCAGTTCTTCACTCACTGGCTTCCCTTGTTTAATTGTAAGCTCCCTTACAAAGGATCTGGCCTTTGCTTCCTTCCCTAGCTTTTTATCCTACCATCACCTTGTTAGCTGATCACATATCCTCTCTGTGTAAAACAATTCAGATTTATGAATTATTGTGTGAGAGCTCCGCCTGGTTTAGTATTTGCCCAGGATTTTTCATTTGATTAAATAAGGTGGTATTACTAATAGTTGCAATCAAATAAGCTGGCATGGATTTATTATATTTTATACTTCCAGCTTTTGTCATGTCCTAACTAGCTATGGTGAGTTGCTTGTATATTAAAGACTGTTTTTTCTATAACACATAGCTATATGTGAAAGATGATCAATGATAACCATCTTCCGTTGCCCAGACCTTTCCAGACATGATGTAACTATCACCTGCCTTTCAAAGACACAATGCAGAGTATTTGGTAACAAACAAACAAAAAAGATGGCTAGTGATAGCCCAAATTTTTGGGTCTTGGGGATAAAGGGAGAAGTATTAATGTTGTAGTGTCTCAGAAACTGGTTAAACTCAAATATCTGTATCAAGAATAATTATTCTGCTTATGTCGTATTTGTAATGTTCAGATAATCAGTGGGTTTTTATTTGTTTTAATATGCATAGATATATTTTAATTTTTGAAAGAATTTTATTTTTTATTTATTTTTTTTAGTTGCTCATTTTTTTTATTCGTTTATTTGTTTATTTACAGCATAACAGTGTTCATTGTTTTGGCATCACACCCAGTGCTCCATGCAGTACGTGCCCTCCCTATTACCCACCACCTGGTTCCTCAACCTCCCACCGCCCCCCCCCCGCCCCTTCAAAACCCTCTGGTTGTTTTTCAGAGTCCATAGTCTCTCATGGTTCATCTCCCCTTCCAGTTTCCCTCAACTCCCTCTCCTCTCCATTTCCCCATGTCCTCCATGTTATTTGTTATGCTCCACAAATAAGTGAGACCATATGATACTTGACTCTCTCTGCTTGACTTATTTCACTCAGCATAATCTCTTCCAGTCCCGTCCATGTTGCTACAAAAGTTGGGTATTCATCCTTTCTGATGGAGGCATAATACTCCATTGTGTATATGGACCACATCTTCCTTATCCATTCATCCGTTGAAGGGCATCTTGGTTCTTTCCACAGTTTGGCGACTGTAGCCATTGCTGCGATAAACATTGGGGTACAGATGGCCCTTCTTTTCACTACATCTGTATCTTTGGGGTAAATACCAAGCAGTGCAATTGCAGGGTCATAGGGAAGCTCTATTCTTAATTTCTTCAGGAGTCTCCACACTGTTCTCCAAAGTGGCTGCACTAACTTGCATTCCCACCAACAGTGTAAGAGGGTTCCCCTTTCTCCACATCCTCTCCAACACACGTTGTTTCCTGTCTTGCTAATTTTGGCCATTCTAACTGGTGTAAGGTGATATCTCAATGTGGTTTTAATTTGAATCTCCCTGATGGCTAGTGATGATGAACATTTTTTCATGTGTCTGATAGCCATTTGTATGTCTTCATTGGAGAAGTGTCTGTTCATATCTTCTGCCCATTTTTCGATATGATTATCTGTTTTGTGTGTGTTGAGTTTGAGAAGTTCTTTATAGATCCTGGATATCAACCTTTTGTCTGTACTGTCATTTGCAAATATCTTCTCCCATTCCGTGGGTTGCCTTTTTGTTTTGTTGACTGTTTCCTTTGCTGTGCAGAAACTTTTGATCTTGATGAAGTCCCAAAAGTTCATTTTTGCTTTTGTTTCCTTGGCCTTTGGAGACATATCTTGAAAGAAGTTGCTGTGGCTGATATCGAAGAGGTTACTGCCTATGTTCTCCTCTAGGATTCTGATAGATTCCTGTCTCACGTTGAGGTCTTTTATCCATTTCGAGTTTATCTTTGTGTACATTGTAAGAGAATGGTCAAGTTTCATTCTTCTACATACTGCTGTCCAGTTTTCCCAGCACCATTTATTGAAGAGACTGTCTTTTTTCCATTGAATATTTTTTCCTGTTTTGTCGAAGATTATTTCACCATAGAATTGAGGGTCCATATCTGGGCTCTCCACTCTATTCCACTGGTCTATGTGTCTGTTTTTATGCCAGTACCACGCTGTCTTGGTGATCACAGCTTTGTAGTAAAGCTTGAAATCGGGTAACGTGATGCCGCCAGTTTTGTTTTTGTTTTTCAACATTTCCTTAGCAATTCGGGTCTCTTCTGATTCCATACAAATTTTAGGATTATTTACTCCAGCTCTTTGAAAAATACCGGTGGAATTTTGATCGGAATGGCATTAAAAGTATAGATTGCTCTAGGCAGTATAGACATTTTAACAATGTTTATTCTTCCAATCCAAGAGCATGGAACAGTCTTCCATCTTTTTGTGTCTTCTTCAATTTCTTTCATGAGTGTTCTGTAGTTCCTCGAGTACAGGTCCTTTACCTCTTTGGTTAGGTTTATTCCCAGGTATCTTACGGTTCTTGGTGCTATAGTAAATGGAATCCATTCTCTAATTTCCCTTTCTGTATTTTCATTGTTAGTGTATAAGAAAGCCACTGATTTCTGTACATTGACTTTGTATCCTGCCATGTTACTGAATTGCTCTATGAGTTCTAGTAGTTTGGGGGTGGAGTCTTTGGGGTTTTCCATATAAAGAATCATGTCATCTGCGAAGAGAGAGAGTTTGACTTCTTCCTTGCCAATTTGGATACCTTTTATTTCTCTTTGTTGTCTGATTGCTGTTGCTAGAACTTCTAATACTATGTTGAACAAGAGTGGTGAGAGTGGGCATCCTTGTCGTGTTCCTGATCTCAACGGGAAGGCTGCAAGCTTTTTCCCATTGAGGATGATATTTGCTGTGGGTCTTTCATAGATAGATTTTATGAAGTTCAGGAATGTTCCCTCTATCCCTATACTTTGAAGCCTTTTCATCAGGAATGGATGCTGGATTTTGTCAAATGCTTTTTCTGCATCAATTGAGAGGACCATGTGGTTTTTCTCTCTTCTCTTATTGATTTGTTCTATCACATTGATTGATTTGTGAATGTTGAACCAACCTTGCAACCCAGGGATGAATCCCACCTGGTCATGGTGGATAATCTTTTGAATGTGCTGCTGGATCCTGTTTGCTAGGATCTTGTTGAGAATCTTTGCATCCATAAGAATTTTATTTTTGAAGATAGTTATAGAAGACTTATGTTGCAACCCTAACAACAACAACAATAACAACAACAACATAATAATTATTATTATAATTATAGTTTTAGGTTAATATATAAATATTTTAAATTATGTAATTTTAATCATTTTAACATTCCTTTTTGCTTTCAGAAGTGTCCCACTTTGGATAATAAATTATACGGTCACTTCATCTAATTTGTTCTGCATTCCAGCCTTTCAAAACAGCTTGGTAATCTGCCCAGTACCCCGAACTGTTTCTCTGGGCTTTTCTCAAGCAAGTTCCTCTATTTGGCATGACATCATTCCCACTCCCACACCATTTTTACCTTCTTCCTTCAAAGTTTAATTTGCAGTCAGCATTTAATAATTAATACGGTTAATTGTGTATGTGTGAATGTGGTAAATAACAAATTGTATAAGTGTGAAGTGGTATTACTTAACTTGTTATATTTATACTTAGTGTTTAACTAAACCAAAATTTAATTCAGGATCGTGATCTCTAGAAACTTTGTATTATAAGAATCTGTATAGGTGACTATTTCCCAACTTGATTTTAGCTTATTGACGGCTAACAACTTATATCTGTGTTCTCAAAGGCTAGCACAGTGCTGGTATACAGTTGCTTAATAACCATCAATGATACGAAAGGAGAAGGAATAAATAAATGAATATGGGTAAAAAGAAGAATCTGATCCAACTTCTTTGGTTCCTCATCCTCTTGGCTATTTCCCCCAAAATAGAAACAGAGGGCAATGGGTCTTATCCTGGTTGTACATGATGGTTTCTCACCACCCACACATGCCTATTTCTAGTATCGTATGTACTCTCTGAGAGGAAGGGGCACCAGTGATATCTACACTCCTCAATAGTGATACTCTGAATAATATAATGCCATGTTTGTTCTTCCTCTCCCCTCAGGATACAGTTCCGTTTCTTGGCTGTTATTCACTAGAGCTTTGTGTTCCTTTCATTTGGTACTAGAAAGTAGAATGCAAGGCTTAGTTTCCATTTTTCATTATTGGCTCAACAATATGGAACAACAAAAAAAGAGATTTCTTTCTGACATTTCTCTTCAATATAAGAAAATCAAAAGCTTGGGCTTCAGATACGAAGTAGAAGAGAACAGAACAAAATTGTTTTGTCTTTGCCTGCAACATATGGCAGGAATTGGCTCTGGTTTAATTCTGAAGAAAATAAGAACATTAGTCAGAGACAATGCAACTGCAGAAGCTTTTTATGCCTCAGTTAGAGATATCAGCATAACATGAGTTGCCAGTACTCTGTGGTCACTCTGTGGTCACTCTGAGCTCAAGAAGATGTGAGCACCAGCTCTTTGTATGCAAAATTTATAGTGGTGGTGAGGGAAGTTTCCTATATATATATATCTCCATGAGTTGTGTGAAAGATGCCCATATATGCGGATTTGGTGGCATCTATCCAAAAGCTTGATGGGGAGGAAGAAATCATGTTGAGTACATGTGTCAACTAAATGGAAACTAAAACCTTCTCAAATCAAAGGAAAAGAGGCAAGTGCCTGACAAGAGGATGTTAAAATCACCAGGCAGATTGTACATCATTCTCTGTAAGTCAATGATTTTAGCTCTGTCAGGATCCGCTGTATGCACAGATCCTGCCTTTGCTGGAAAGGATGGGTGAGATCAATATTTATAATCATAGTGGGATCTCTATGGAGATGCAAAGTGTCATCCCATCTCCTGAAATTATGGAAGAGAAAGCAAAGTTAAGACATATCCAGATCTGATAGAGGAAATTTTAAATCATACTATTAGAATATTAGAAATAGATCAACAATATGAGTGTACTTAATACCATTGAACTGTACACTTTTTAAAAAGTTGTTAAAACTAGAATAGAAGGCTTGGTATGTAGTATCAGTCCTTTATTTTATACATGAGGGGAATGAGCTTTTTGAAGGTTAAATGTTCTTGGTAAGAAGTTGTGGAGCTTGCCAGGGGTTTCATCCAGTGGTAGGGGAAGTGTTTTGATTATATTCCACAGGTCATGTTTGTTCAAATCCCCATTTCAGATATATTGAGATCATAGTATATGATAAACACTGAACAGTGGTTGGATATGAATGAAATGCTGCCAGTTGTAATGGTTAGAAACAATCATTTCTTTTGAAACTGATGGGAGTTCCTCAGATCTCAAACACTAAAACATGTGCAGTGAAAACAGATAGTTAAGATGGCATTTTATATTTAACTACAACTTTACTTTTTAGTAAGGGATGAGATAATAGAAAACTTAAGTCCTTATTTTTCGAATCATTTAAGAAAACCTTGCAAAAGAGATAATGAGGTCCAAATGAGATGGGAAGTAATTATAAAATATTTTAAAAAATAATTTGTCTCTTTATTTGAGAAAGAAATAGAGAGCACAAGTCGGGTGGAACGGCAGAGGGAGAGGGACAAGCAGACTCTCCCTGTTAAGTAGGGAGCTCAATGCAGAGCTTGATCCCAGGACCCCGGGACAATGTCCTAAGCCAAAGGCAGATGCTAAACAGACTGAGCCACTCAGATACCCTTAAATATTTTTGACATAGGTTAGATCTTATAAATATTACAACTATATGTATTTACTTATTCATTTTTTATTTGATGGCCATTTATTGAGGGTCTACTTTGTGTCAGACACTGCTTGAGATCTTAGATGTATAAATGCATATATGTGAAAAAGATGAAGGCCTTGTTATTAAAGAATTCATAGCCAAGTTCAGGGCATGCAGGTGGAAGAACATAAAGAACTCTATATGTTTTTTTTAGCTTATAAAGAATTTTTTTTGTTCAGTTTAAGTGAACTTTGCAAAATTAAAATTTTGTAGCCTGTAACAACTCACCTTTTTAAAATTAGAACCTTTGATTAGTATAGACATTGAATGTTAGTTTCTAAATTCCTGTTGGGAAGAAATCCCAAAGTTACTAAGTAATGCAGCTCTCAAGTCATTTTGTAATTGAACTGAAAGTGTCTAACTTGGGGTTTTCACACAGCTCACAGGTTAGAGTGAGGATCTTCTGCATGATCTTTTTTTTCTTTTTTAGGTATATCCTTGTTCTCAGATATTCTCATTCAGATTTAATTGGTCTGGGGTGAGATCTAGACTTTAGAATTTTTTTGAAAAGTCTTTTCAAGTGATTCTGATTTGCCAGTATTGCGAACCACTGGCATAAATCATTGTTTTTCAAAGAGATTATACTCGTTAATAAGATCATTTTAGATGGTGTTAAACCATTTTAAGTTGTAATCATTATTGTTTTGGGATGTATATCAGAAAAATATATAACTAGTCCATGGATATTGTTATTTAGGACAAACAAAAGATTATAAAAAGTGAGTTAGTTCAAAATAGATTTATCTGTATATCTATCAATATCTATCTATCTATCTATCTATCTATCTATCTATCATCTATCTATCTATCACTTGTCAGAATACAGTTGGCAAAGGTTGTGAAGTTGCCAGAATTTTAATGATTGAATTTTAGATAACCCTAAGTTGGATTATGACACAAGATAGGAAATATGGAGGACAGAGGAATTTGGAAGATAAAATAGATTTTCCTTATAAGATTAATGATGGGGGGTGCCTGGGTGGCTCAGTGGGTTAAAGCCTCTGCCTTTCGCTTAGGTCATGATCCCAGGGTCCTGGGATCGAGCCCCGCATCGGGCTCTCTGCTTGGCAGGGAGCCTGCTTCCTCCTCCTCTCTCTCTCTGCCTGCCTCTCTCCCTACTTGTGATCTCTCTCTGTCAAATAAATAAAATAAAAATCTTTAAAAAAATATTAATGATGAGATGGAAAGCAAATCGTTTAAGGACAAAGATTATATTTTCAAGTATTCTTTGCTAATTGTTTTGGATCAAGATATTTAAAAATGAAAGGAGTATGTGGTAGGTTTGATATTCTTTTGCGGAAAGTAAGAAGCCTTTCTGATACTCTTGCATGTGTAGATGACCTACCCATGTCGCTGGATATGTACTGGATTGAGTTGACCATGAGATGATACTTCAGACATTATGGCCACCTGTGAGCATTGAAAGCATCCATAATGTTACAGCGAAGATAACAAAGAGTAATCCCCAAGAACTAAATGTTGCCTAAAATCAGTTTGGGTAGGCAGCTATTTTCATTGGCTCCACAAGGTGTCATGATAGCTGCTCTAAGAACTTGTCATATGGTGAGTATTCATGTGAATTCACTTCTGTGAATATTGACAGAGAAATCAGTAATGGCAAAGAAATGACTCTTTGAGATCCCAAAAGGTAATTGTCATTGGTTCAACAGAAAAGTCAGAGTGACACAATAGTTTTATCTTCTCTGGCAAGTTTAATCGGTTGACAGTGACTGCTGGAAGAATGCATTGGGGAGCACTTTGAAGATGAGTCTGTCTCATGGAAAAGGATGTTGTGATGTGTTAGTGAGAACGTCAAGGAATTGCGTAGGGAAGTGACAGTACCATGGTCAAATCCTCCATTTCTGAAAATGGTTACTCTATTGTTTGATGGTATAACACCCAGCATAATGATGTTAGTCAAGGTAAACTTGACAATTTAAAACTAATAAACTTTCTTCTGAAATATGGATAAGTTTCTCACTGCACCGGATAAGACAGTGTACATAGATGAGTGCTTTGTATTTCTGCTTCCATAGTGCATGAACTTCTGACTTTCAGTCTTGCACTTCATTCTGTAGGTCAGTATCTTCTTATTCCTTAATCTATCTGGTTACTACACGAGACAGGTTTGGAAATCTAGTTGTTTTAGATAGCAGTCTTTAGAGCTAGTTGCCCCAATCATTAATCCATAAACTAATATAACAGTAAAGAGGTTAAGTGATCCACTTAAGTCTCTCAGCGGTGGGTAGACAAATCTCAGCTTTCTTTCTTCTAAGAGAACTTGGGTACCTTGTCTGGGAGGGAAGCCAGATATCATGGCTAAGTGATTCTGGATCCTGTTGTTTAATCACAGGAGTTGTCTTGTTGCTGAGTATGTGTTTTATGGTTATTAACCTTAGCCATCATAAAGAGCTGACACACGGGAGAATTATGCTGGCTTGAAAATATACACACATCTTTTTTTCCGTCAAGGTATTTCTTTTAAGGAGACATTTCCTGATTGGAATCAGTGTCCCAGTTATACTGGTATTCAAAAAGACATCATTTCTCCTCTTTCAACATCTCTTTCTCTTTCTTTTCTTTTCCATTCACTTACTCAGAAATACGAATGTATTATGAGTCAGGTTCTGTTTTAGACTACAGCAATACAGCATCGAACAAACAGACACTGTTTTACCTCAGGGATCATATATTCTTATTTCAAACAAACAAATTTAATCACATTAGAGAGTGATATGTGAAATTATAGGAGAGTAAAGGGAACAATGGGAGCACATAGAAGATGTGGAAAGTGGGACATCAAAGAGGGCTTCCTGGAAGAAGTAACATTTGGCTTAAGTCCTGAAACCTAAAAAGAAGTAATCTGAGTGAAATGAGAAGCTGAGGTATGAAAGAGACCGTCAGTCAAGGAAGTAAAAGTCTTCACTGTGATGGGAATACAGAGGTGGAGTAGGAAGAATGTGATTGGAGATTGCACCCAACACCACAAAATACAGTATTTTGAGAGCATTTTAAGAAGTATGAACCTTCTCTTGAGAACAAAGAGGTGGTACTGAAGGTTTTGATTGGACTGACATGATCAGATTTGCATTTTAGGAAGATTTTGGTTTTATATATGTATATAATATGTATACATATTATATACATGTGTAACATGTATATAATATGTATTATAGAACATATCAAGATAGATTGAATTTTTCAGGTACTTACTGTGCAAAAGATTGGAAACAGCTCCATAAACCCCAGTGGAGGATATATAAATTATAAGTTGGGTACATGACACCCAAAGCACACTGAATGTGTCAGTGGTCTTGTGATAACTTTGTTCAGAAAATAGTGCTGAATTATTCCCCTTTATGGTGTTATCATGGACATCTGCCCCTTGTTTGTAAGATCTGTTCTTGAATGGACAAAGAAAAGGAGTCACTGTGCTTCCCCTTGATGAATTGTGTCTCATAATTGTATGTAACAGAAATCAAACTCAGCCTAGCTTAGGCAGGAATGAGAACTTAACCAGTTTATCTGTTGGAGGGGCTGGAGTGATTGGAAGCTGAGATTCAACCCATCTTCCTATTTGTTGACTTTATCCATGAAGAAGCACTTTATCCACGAGGAAGAAGACAGACTGCTGGCTTTTCTAATGTCTTAAATTAGTTTCTCTAGAAGCAGACCCCCTGAGAGGATTTATTAGACTGTCTCTGGAAAAATCTGATAAAGGCATGGAGACAAATAGACTCAAGAAAATTATAAGAAAAAAGCTGCCCTGAAGTAAATTGGAGAATGTATATTTTGTGGCAAAATTTCCTGAAATTATGGTATTTTTTTCTTCTGAAGTTCCTGGCATCCTGGGTCTACAAATAAGAACGTACAGGTGCAGGGATTGACCCAAAGCTGGTGTTTGCTGAGTAGGTGTGATAGAAGAAAAGAGGTATTTGGGAAAAGACGATGTCGAGGGAAGTCATACAAATAGAGGGAAAAAAAGACAGCAGGACACTGTTGGGGGAAAATACAAGAACCAGGGGACCTCTGTGAGGAATTAAAGGTGTGGGTAGCTGAAAGGAAATGGTGTTTATATTAGGTTCCTATTGACTGCCTCAAACTTAGTGGGTTAAAACAATAGAAGTTTATTCTCTTATAGTTTTCAAGGCCAGAAATCAAAAATTAAATTTATGTGGATAAAATCAAGTTTCTCCAGGACCGATTCCTTCTGGAGGGTCCATGGGTGAATCCATTCCTTGCCTCTTCCAACTTCTGATGGCTGTTGGCATTCCCTGGCTTGTGGCTGCATCATTCCAGTTTTTGCTTCTATCATCACATTGTTTTCTCCACCTCTGTGGTAGCATCTCCCTGTGTCTCCAACTCTAAAGGACACTTAGTTATTACCTCATTGGTTCCACCTGGATTACATTACATCTGCAACATCCTTTTTGCCATATAAATTACATATTTACAGGGCCCAGGGTTGGCATGGATTTGTTGGAGAGGGGCTTTTTTCAACCCACCACAACACTGAATTCAGATTGTAGATTGTTTATGTTCAAATTTTCATCAGTGGAACAGTTCCCAGAGGAAAAAATACTAGAATCAAAGTATAGACATGAGTGGGTTTGAATAAGATCATTAAGTCAGTCCACAAAGTAAAAAACTAGGACATCAGATGATATAGACTGGCTATGGGATGCCTTGAGACAATTGAGTAACTTGCTGTAAGTCACACAATTTGTAGGAGCTGGAAGTATGCTTCTTTGTTACTTTTATGAAAAAGTCAATGTTTAGTTGTGGGTTACCTATGAAAGAAGAGAAGACAAGGAGAAAGAGAAGTCTGGGGCACCATGTGGTTCAGTCAGTTAGTGTCTGCTTTTGGCTTTGGTCATAATCCTGGAGTTCCATTATCAGGCTCCTTGCTCAGCAGGGAATCTGCATCTCCCTCTTCCTCTGCCCCTCAACCTCCCTCATGTGCTCTCTCTATGCTCTCTTCTCTTTCAAATAAATAAATAAAATATTCTTTAAAAAACGAAAGAGGAAGTCCATTTTCTCTCTGTTCTAGAGCAAGTTTGATTTTATTCTCCATTTGCACCTGTTTTATTCATTCCAGGTCTCCCTCTGACCCCTACACCACAATGCTACCAGATCTCTTCTCGGCCCAATTTCTCAGTGCTCTAGGAGATTTTCTTTTTTTTTTTTCCTTCTAATATTTTTATTTTTATTTTTTATTTTCTTTCTCAGGGTCTCCTGCCCTCTCATTTCCAATTAGGTTTACTACAAGGTCGCCTCCAGCAGGGGATGAGAAAGAAAAAGTATCGGTGTACCAGTCCCCCACTTGAATGGACCAGTCCCCCACTCCAATCCTGACTACTATAGCCCTGGCAGTGACTGAATATTTCTATGGACAAAGCTCTGTGTGGTAGACTCTCTTTCCCAGCTCTAACTTTCCAGCTTTCCGATCTTTGGTAACTCTGTTCCCTCTCTTTGCCCCATCAGATTCCGCTTCATGCTGTTGATAGATTCTGGGTGTTTCATTATCTTATTCATTCTGCAACTCTGTGGAGCCCTCTGTAAATAATCTCCCTTGAATGATCTTTAGTTAAGCCAGCCCCTTTGATTATTTGATCTTTTTCTTCCTGAGACTCTGGCATAATAGGACATAATTCCAGCTCTTCAAAGTCTTTTCCTAAATTATCGTTATAGTTTGGCATTTCTTCAGAAATCCCTTGGGCCTCCACTATTTTTTGTTGTGTGGTAGAATAAGCAAACAAGTAAACAAACCTGCCTCAATTCTTTTACCCACTCTTGGTAATGCTTTTTTGTGACTTGTATCGTTTTAGCTTGTCTTCGGTTATGAGTAATAGAAAAAATATTACCAAGAGTGAGTAAACAAATTGGAGTTGGTTTTTATACAAAACAAACTTGTTATGTAACAAGGAGAATGAATATGATTAGGTGCTGCCATTGTTTCAGTGCTTCAATATTGTCAAAGCCTTGGCTATCACCTTCACAATTCTTTGGTATTTTCCTCTTGGGCACAAGATGGCTGCTAGAGCTTACTACCTGCATTCCAGGTAGGAAGCAGAGGGAAAGATGACCAGAACCCACATTTATACCATTACATGTTCAGAAAAATAATCCTTCTGAGAAGGAGTCCATCTCCAGAATATGTCTGCTTATGCCTTATTTATCAGAATTAGCTTGCAGAGCCACTGTTAGATGCACAGAAGACAGGAAAAGCAATAAAATTCAACTTGTCCTTCAAAGGAGATGGGCAAAGAAGAAGAAGATTGGACATAGGTGTTAATTAAGTGAGAATGTCTTCTGTACTCTCTACAAAACCCTAGCAAAGCATTTAAGAGCATACGTTATGAAGTCTTAGTGCTGAGTTCCAACACTAGGTCCGCTACATTCTATAGTGTGAATTTGGGAAACAGCTTAATCTCCCATGGCTTCACGTTCTGCACCTGCAAGTAGGATAATAAAAGTGTTTCTCTCATAGAGTTTTACTATGATTGCCAAATGAGTTAGTGCAGCATTTAGAACAGTATCTGACACATGGCAGGCACTATTTACGTTTTTATCTGATTTTTTTGTGGTTTCTACCCAAACCCTCAAAAAGGTGGCTATAGGAAATAGAAAAAGTAAGGGTGAATAAAATGTGGCGAGGGCAGAGCTTGGCCAAATTGTGAGATTAAAAAGATTATCTTCTCCCTCCTTCATTTTCCCTTTTATCCCTATCCCTTTCCTTCCCAGGCTTATATTGCCTCCCAGATATCCCTCACCCTTATGTCATGGAGAACTTGCTGCTATAACACTCCACATGCATTCACAATGTACCAAACAATCAGTCATATATGTTTTTTATGCCCTTAGGATGTGCTAGGGTTTGAAACAGAATGGTAAATAAGGCAGCCATGGCCCTGCTGTGATGAAGCTTATAGTCCACTTGGAAAGCTGATGTTAAAAAATAATTAGACAAAGCATTAACTGGTATTTGCTCTATTCGAAAATAGAAAATTTCAGTATTCTATGATAACATGCTAATTGTAGGTGCCACAGAAAGCTTACCTAAAGAGGTAGCATTTATGTTAAGACCCAAAGGTTGAATAGGAACTAGTCAGGTAAAGAGGTGGGGTTGGGCTTGGGACAGAAGAGTAGAGAGTTTCAAGGGAATAGCAAGAACAAGGACCTAGAAGAAGGATGAGAGCTGGCGTTTGAGGAGCTAGAGGCTTGTGTCTCTTTCTTTTCTATGCCACCAAAGTGTATTTGTCCCTTGTGTCCTACTTCCTCCGCACTGCTCCCAGCAATCTCTCTTGACAGGTAGTTATTTGATGAAACCCTAACTGCCCAGCCATACACAAGCCACAGAATCCTCCTTTTCTGGTTCTTCTGAAGCAAAAAGACCTCAATAAGCTAATCTACACTGAAGTGAGAAAGATTTCTAAGCCTTGATCCTCTGTTTTCAGGACTATTTGTATTTGAGTAAGAAGCTTCTAGGTACACAAATGCTTACTTCATAGTGACTTCTCTATTAGTGGTGATTTCAGTGCTTTTGCCTGGGAATTTCTTTTGCTATAGGGAGTTGGAGGGGTGAAGCAGATTATTTATGTAATCTGGTAAGAAGTCACCTCTGAAGGTAAAGTTATAATTATCTCAAGCATATTGGCACCTCTAATGATCTGGACAATTTACTCTATGATTTACTATTAGCTGGAACATAATCATTCCTTATTTATTAACACAACTAAACATTTATACTCTTTCCCTTTTATGGAAATCAAAATTTTGAAATCCTACTTGGAAAGTGAGAACGGAAATGGGTTTTTAATCTTCTGGATTTGACTATATTGAATATTTTTTCCCTCATTGCTGAACTGTGCTTAACCTATAGTTAGATCCTCTGGCCAAAGCAATGCCTTTCTCAGCTGTGGGGTCCAACCATCCTTCCCGCTCTGCTCCAGAGCCCCCCTGTAGCTGGTGAGTGCAGAAAGTACTGATGCTTTTACTTTTTTTTTGCTTCTGAGGGTTCCGGAAAGACAAGTTTAAATCTTGTAATATCATGTCTAACCATAAATATATGATTCAAAAGCCACAGTTCTGAGGAGCAAGAGGTTAAACGGAGCCTTGAGTGTTATAAGTGGTCAAGGTGCATTCTTGAAGATGATCTCATTAAATAAACATGGAATGCAGAAGCATTTGTCAATATTACACATGCTGTTTTACACCGAACTAATAAAAGATTTATTGGTGCCCTACTTCACATTGGCTTTGCCAATTTGAATCCCCTTTAAGTGACTGTCTTCTTCATTTGTGCAGTTCACAGCTAAGCTTTTATATTTATTCCAGCTCTCTCCAGGCTGTCAGCTCTGTTTCTCATTCATGCCCATATATCAAGTTATTTCTGTTCCATCAAAGTTATCTGCTTTTCTTATAGTGTATGTTTTCACATGTTTATTTTTATCTTATTCCAAAATGATTTTGACACAGTTCAATAGACTGGATGCTAGCTTTTATGATCATTTTGGTTGCTCAGAAGCTATTAAAAAACTTTCAACATTTTCACTTGAAAACATAAATGTTCTCTTTAGATTTTTTTGTTTTATTAAATTCCTGCAAAAGGTATGGCCTATTTAATAAACTGGTTACATCTGATGCTAAAATGAAAATCTGATTCAAAATACAAGTCTACAGCTGTTACCAAGGAAACCAATGACCTCTTTTGTTAACTAGCTGCTGGGGTACAAGTTACCTTCCTGAGAAATCTCTAATTGGAAACTCACTGTCCTAGAAAGTCTGTTGGGATGTGAATGTGTATCTAAAGATTATAATTTGCCTAGTAGCAGCTGAGGTCAGGTGTGTACAACAAGAAGTCATTTTTCCAAGTGCAAATAACAAGTGTTGAGACTTTCAGGTCCTCTTGGGATTAGCAGATATTTGGAAATACTTGGTTTAATTGGCTTAATTTAAAAAGCAAATAGAGTTGACAACAGAGAAAAACTGGAGAAAAACTGCAATGGCCATTTTAGCTACTAATGGCTGGGAACTGCATATAAACCAAAGCTTTTATATATCCATGATGGTAGTTGAACCTTTTATTGAAGCAGAATAAGAAAATTCAGTATCAAGATATTACTGAATCATACCTAGGTATTTGTATTTAAAATTATTATAGTATATCTGTTTGTAGTAAGTTCTAGATTAATGACAATAATGCCTGAGTTTTACACTAGATTTCCTTCTCCTCATTATCTGTTAATAAGGGGAACTTCAACTGATACCATTTATTCATTTATTCAAGGAAAATTTCTTCAGCTCCTAATATGGTGAAAAACTATTCAAGGCATCATAGATACAAAACATAGTATCTTGTGCTCAAAGAGTTTATCATAGTCCAGCAGTATAGTAAAAAATTCAGCCCTCATAACTCAGTGAGATATATGCCATAATAGAGCTATGCATGCAGCATTATGAGAATATAAAGAAGCAGCAGAGGAGGGGCGCCTGGGTGGCTCAGTGGGTTAAAGCCTCTGCCTTTCGCTCAGGTCATGATCCCAGGGTCCTGGGATCGAGCCCCACATCAGGCTCTCTGCTCTGCAGGGAGCCTGCTTCCTCCTCTCTCTCTCTGCCTGCCTCTCTGCCTACTTGTGATTTCTCTCTCTGTCAAATAAATAAAATATTAAAAAAAAAAAGAAGAAGCAGAGGAAAGGTACCTAACCCAACCTAAGAGGCAGAAAAGGATTTAGGAATGTCTTCTTAGAGGAGGCTATGCTTCCATAAGAATGTAATAACTATAGGAACAAAAACAGAAAGGTAATACTCCAAAGACTACTTTTCAACTAGTGTTAGTTGTTTACATTACATCTTAATTCAGAATAACCAAATGTTAAGGGGTGCCTGGGTGGCTCAGTGGGTTAAGCCTCTGCTTTTGGCTCAGGTCATGATCCTAGGGTCTTGGGATTGAGCCCTGCATTGGGCTCTCTGCTCAGCAAGGAGGCTGCTTTCCCCTCTCCCTCTCTGCCTGCCTCTCTGCCTACTTGTGATCTCTCTCTGTCAAATAATAAATAAAAATCTTTGAAAAAAAAAAAAGTAATAACCAAATGTTAAAATACAGTATAAAGCAACAATATATTAAGATATTATAGAGTTGGCTCAAGAGTAAGAATATGATCAGAGTTCAGAAAAAAGAACCCCCAAACTGTTCTTTTTTTATATAAGAATTATATTTTCTGATTTAACATACAATAAATAAATACCATAAACCAGTGAGGAATGAGATAGATTATTTGATAAATTCTGCTAAAGAAACTGATGTTTGTGGAAAAAAATCAAATTGACTTTGCTGTTATATGTCAAAATTCCAGATGAATAAAAAATTTGATATAAAAAGTGAAATTATTTAAAAACCAGAATATATGAGTGAATTTTTAACTTTTTCTAAGATGGTGAAAAATATAATGGTAGATATTAGTATACTGGACTTGGTTAAAAAATCTCTGTGTGCAAAAATTATAATATTTAAAAACAAACAGTAAATTAAGAAGTTTTAGCAAAAAAAATATGGCACGATTTTCATATGCTTAAAAAAATAACAGTCCAATAAGAAAATCCAATACTACAGTATAATGGGCAAAAAACATAAGAAAATTCCCCAAAATGAAGATCTTATGACTGTTATACATATGGAAAAATAGAGAAGAATGATCAGAATGACAATGCCTTAGTTTGGGCTAATTTAACAAAATACTATAAATGGCTTGCACCAAATTCATGTATCTGCCTCACTTCTAGAGGTTGGGAAGTCTATGATCAAAGTGCCAGCACCACCAGGTTCTGATGAGGGCCTTCCTCCTGGCTTGTAAATGGCTACATTCTAGCGGTATGGACATTTGGTAGAGAGAGGAAGAGGAAGTGATCTCTTGGATCTCTTGGATGTCTTTTCTTCTAGGGGCACTAATCCTGTAATGAGGGCTCCATGACCTCATCTAAACTTAATTACTTCCCAAAGGCCCTTCTCCCTAATACCATTACACTGAGGGCTAATCAGTCAACAAATGAATTTTGGGGAGGACACAAATCTATATATCACAGAGTGAAGATCTCTGAAAATCCATTTTCTCAGAAAAGCAACAAGACCACTGGGGGAAAAATTGTCAAAATCAACTTCTTAAAAACTCTGTAAATTAACCAAAGGCATGCAAAAATCTGAGGAGAATTTCTTGAATAAAAACAGCTGACTTTTGATAAGAACAGTGAACTTTGTGGTGTTCTAATTTGCCATATTCCCATTTCTCTCTCCTTGGTTTTTCAGCAGTCTTGAAAACCAGCAACCTCTGGAACATGGTGTCTATGAAAACCAGCGGCTTAGCAGCCACTGGGGGAACTAGAAAGGGTTTAGAACTCCCCCCAAAAGCTCTCTTATTTCCAGAGAATTGTCATTAGATAACCTGCATGTTAGCTCCCTGGGAAATTCACAAAATTTATCTTTGACCAGACTCACATCTTTCTCAGTATGGCAATCCCTATCCTTAGGGCAATTGTCTAATACAAAGAGCAATTGTTACAACTGGTAGAGGCAGTTGACCAAAATATTTAGAAGTAAAATCCTACAGTATATAAAAAAGTAAGGTCCCATCACCAAGATTGGGTATAAGTAGTTCTATATTAAGGAAGTCATCTATTCAAAATAATCGTGATTATAGGAGAAAAATCCACTATATTATATCAATATATAAAGAGCAAATGATAAAATTCAACACTAATTCATAATTATTTTTTCTTATCCAACTGGAAGGAGAAGGAAACTCCTAAAAAGAAAAAGGATTTATACTAAAAAGCATGCATCATACCCTAATTTATGGACAACAAATATTTATTTTATGCCTGCATGTATCAAATTCCCATTCTAGGCACTGGTCACATAACAGTGAAGAGAATAGAGACTCTGTCCTCATGGAGCTTAAAATCTCCTGGTTAAACATATCTTTCATATTCGTTGATATTTAGAAGTATTGCTAGTAAAGTCAGAAATAAGAAAAGGATTCTTACCCCTTTTCTTTAACTAATTAGAAAACATAATGGAAAAAAAATTCTGCTGAAAATAGTGCCAAAGTTATAAATTTCATTGGAATTGATCCAATACTACAAAAGAAGAATTTATGGACACAATTTTCAAATATAAAAGGACATGTAAGGAAATCTGAATAAATGGAGCTCTACGTCATGTATATGGAAAACTCAAGATCATAGAGATGTCATTTATTTTCAAAGAACATGAGAACCTAATTCTAAAATTAATACAAAAGACAGAAGTAAAAGATATGCTTGAAGAAGGGTTGGGGTATCAGATACTAAGATTTATTATACAGTTATAGAAATTATAGTAGTTATGTATTAATGTATGAATAGATTTATATAACACAGTAGAGAATTCTAAAAAAATATATGTGAATATATAAGAACTTGATATAAATGATAAATATGTTGTCTATAAATATAAATTTATAATATAATATGTAACTATAATATATAAGATATCTATCTATAGATTTAAATAGAAATGCTATGTAAATATATAGTTTTTATTTTTATTTTTAAAATTTATTCATTTTTTATTATGTTCAGTTAACCACTGTATATAGTACATCAAATATATAGATATTTAAATGTCATATAAATGATAGAGACAGTGTTACAAAATAGTGAGAAAAAGAGTCTTTTAAAAAAAATGACTTTGGGGGCACTCTTCTGTACTTTCTAGATAGGATGCTACCTGATTCACGTACCATTTAATAAAGCCTATTAGATATTTTTTAAAAATGGTGTTGGATTAGTAGATTTCCCTGGAAAAGGTAAAATTAGGTCCCAATTTTACCCCAAGCACAAAAATGAACTCCTGAGATATTAAAAATTTTAATATGAAAAAAAGCTTTATTAGAAGATAGTATGGGAAAATATATGTTGCCTCATGGTAGTTAGGGTATTCTTAAATGTGATGCAAAAATAGAAGCCATGTAAGAAAAGATCAATAAATATGTTGAAATTAAAATTTAAAAACTTGTGTGTGTGTTTTTTTTAAGATTTTATTTATTTATTTGACACAGAAAGAGCGATAACAAGTAGGCAGAGCAGCAGTCAGAGAGAGAGGAAGAAGCAGCCTCCTCGCTGAGCAGAGAGACCGATGCGGGGCTTGATCCCAGGACCCTGAGATCATGACCTGAGCTGAAGGCAGAGGCTTAACCCACTGAACCACCCAGAGGCCCCTAAAATTTAAAAAATGTGAGGACACCTGGGTGGCTCAGTTGGTTAAGCGGCTGCCTTCGGCTCAGGTCATGATCCCAGCGTCCTGGGATCCGGTCCCGTATCATGTTCCTTGCTCGGCAGGGAGCCTGCTTCTCTGTCTCTGCCTGCCACTCTGTCTGCCTGTGCTTGCTCTCTCTCTCTCTCTGACAAATCAATAAATAAAATCTTAAAAAAAAATTTAAAATGTGTATTCTAAGAATGGGATAAAGGTAAAAAGAAACACTGCCTAGTTGGAAGCAGATATAGTTGCAATTTATAGCAAATAGATGATTATTATCCAGAATATGTAATGAAATTACATATATATATAATTCGTTTTTCAAAAGAATTATGTTTACTCTTAATACTCTTTTTTCCCCATCTTGGTAAACTGTTAATGTTATCTTTAAATTTTTACATTGTTATTTATTTTTATTTTTTATTTCTAAACTTTTTTTACTTGAATATAGTGGACACACAATGTTACGTTAGTTTCAGATGTGCAACATAGAGATTCAGCCTTTCTATACTATCCTCAGGATTCTTAATTTTTTCCCAGGGCTCTCTACACATCTGAATGACAAGAAATCATTCTTAAGCTCTTAAATCCAGTTATTTAAAAACCGGTTTTAAAATCCAGTTTTTCAAAACACTGCCATTGGCAAGTTTATCCTACTGCTTAGAATTTGAAAACTGGGTATCTTTTTATCATGTGCAAATGCAAGAAAATACTTATTTTCATTAAGGTAGATTTAGATCCTTTTTGTCAGAAGATTTATAGGATGCATAAATATATCTTACATGTGTTGTGATTAACTTAATTGTCTGTATCTTGGCACTGTTATCCTTGTGCCACTGGATTTAATTACATTGCATTATGACTGGTAATTAAACAGAACATAATATCATTATGTCATTAGTTGGTTTTAGAAGGCCCTGAAACCTTCTTCTAAGAGCTCTTCTATGTATTAGAAGCTCTCACCACTATGATCAATGCTTCCAGAATTGTTTCTGGTCACTGAGTTGTCAGGTATACATTTACCAGTTACTTGGGATTTGAGCGCAAAGGCACTGATGTGCATTGATTTAGGTGAAGGCTTCCAATTCAATCAGGAAGATGACCATCATTTTGTATCAGTGTTACTGTTAAATTTGTTCTCTTCCAACTGGGGTACTGAAAGATTTAAAGCAAACACATTTTGACCGATTTGTCTATGACTATGCAATTAACAGAAGGAAAAAAAAAAACTGTCATTCACAATCAGCTGAGTGGTATCTTCCAGTGAATCCTGACACTGCTAGGAAAGAGCATCTTTTAAATCTTTCTGTGATGCCACAAGCAGTGACATGAAGGGTGGAAATATGTTGATCGAAAGACACGCTGGAACTATAGTTGTGACCACGATCCAGAATGTATACAATTATGAAAAAGATAATGCCTTTCAACAAGGCCATATCCTGTTTGTATGCTTTTTTTCTCCCACCAACACTTGTTTCTATCTCCATCTTGGTAGTCATAATTTCAAGCTATTCAACTTTTTATCAAACCCTGCTTTCTTCAGAGAATGTAGAACTAATATGTAGAGATGCCCTGTTGCATCCCGGGAACCATGTTACGTGTGATGTGTCACTTAAATCTCACAACCACCTTGTAAATAGGTCCCAATATCACAGTTTTCAGATAAGCAAACTGGGACTTAGATAAAATATATCTTAAAATATAACTTAAAAGAAGCTGGGTAGAGAAAGTAGCTTGGTTGGTATTTAAACCTAGTACTTTCTGGTTCCAAAACTATTAGCTATTTATTTCCTACTGTGTTGTCTCACAAAAGATTGTTCATTTGTCTGTTGAAATTAAATGCCCTCCTGCCTTTTTTATTCCACAAACACTGAAGTTATTTGTGATGTAGAGATGTGGGTATTGCATCCAGTAAGGAGGTCCTTAGAACCCCTTCAAGGAACTGTGAGGACGAAAGTTTAACATCTCTCTTGAGCTAGAATTTAAAAAAGGGTAGGTATCATTCTTGGATTGTGAATATTTAAAGAGAACTTCCCCAGGTAGAAAGAAGAAGAGCAATACCTTTTAGGTATTAGAGGTATTAGAGGATAACTTTTAGGATTCAAAAAAATATGAGAATTCAGCTACATATTATAATGTGTTCTTAAAGTGTTTATGTCTCTCTTATTATTCAGTAGCTTTTAGTCCAGATAAACCAAATGCTAATCTTGCTTATGCTTTGTTACAGAATATTATAGGAAGAGTATTATTGTTATGCTTAAGTCAGAATATTTAAAGGAACCCCAAAATATCTCCTTAGGCTTACCCTATTTAATCCATTTTTCCTTTAAGGAGACTTTGCCATGAATTTACTCATAGAATTAGATTCCTAGTGATTGTGCCGTCTAGCTTGCCTACTGTGTTAAGGAGGCACCTGCTATTTCTTTTTTAAATTTTGGAATGAGTTTTAGATTTATAGAAGAGTTGCAAGGGTAGTATAGAGAGTTCTTACATACCATTCTTTCCAGCATCCCCTAACATTAACATTTTATATAACCATGTACATTTACCAAAACAAAGAAATTAACATTGGTGCATTACTACCAACTGAATTCCAGACTTTGTTCAGATTTCACCAGTTCTCCCATTAATTTCCTTTTTCTTTTCCAGGATCCAGTTCAGCATATCACGTTGTACCTAATCATCATGTCTCCTTAGTAAGAGGAGACAGTTTTTAATGTTTATTAGTAATGAGAGAAAAGATACAAAAGACTCAGAAAAGGTTGTAGTAAGTGGAAGAGAAAGTTTATTAATCAACTCAAAATCCATAGAAAAAGGAACCTCTGTATCCATCTATGAGAAACAATATTTGAAGGCTACCATGAGTCTTTTTTCCCATTGCCCCATTATTTACTACTCTAAAGGATAAGATGATGGTGAACATCATTGTTGTAGAAGACAATAGTCTCTTTTCCCTCTCCAGCATGTCTTCAAGTCATACCTACTCTTCTGTTTGCTAACTGTTGCATATATTAAGCTCTCTGGAGCAGGTAGCCTGCAAGGGGAAGCCCACAGTTGTCTAGCTGCTTTCCTGGCAAGTAGATGGATATGTCAGTTCACATTATGTGGGATGGAGTAGAAAAATCTATTTTGACCATTTTTTAGAGTTAAAAAGCTAATTTGAAATCCACAATTATACCTATTTCCTGTGGGTTTTTTCTATACTGTTTAAAATGCAAAGAGGACAAAAGGTATGATTGGCTCCTTGCAGAACTTATAACACCGGTCATTTGGTGTACGGTTTATTTTTTGGCATGGTGTTATAACAAATAATCTAAATTACTAAAAATCATTTTAAAGGCATAATTAAAAATACTTTCTATAAAATAAAGCACTGTTATATCATCAAAATTCCTCATGCAACAATATATTAATCATATGTGTATATATGTGTGTATGTGTACATATATACCTATATATTCTGACTAATACACCTCATGTCTTTATGTGTGTATATACATATATATTAGCTTATATATACATGTAAAACATGGATATATATACACATAATTTTATACATATATATGTACATGGGTATGCATGTGTGGGAGATATATATATATATATACATATATATATATATATATCCCATACAAATATATAGTCTAGCTTATGTGTCACATATTAGGATAAGCCATGCTGTGCTGACAGTTTCAAAGCTGCAGTTGCTTAACCCAATAAAAACTTATTTCCTGTTCACATTATACATGCATTGCTGGTTGACATGGGATGCAAGTCCCCAGTCATTGAGGAACCCAGGTCGACAAGGGCTCTACCATGTGGTGGTTGCACCATTTAGAACACAAGTCTTCTCAATCACTCGTCTGGAAACAGAGAGCTTGGGTATTTAAATGAGATTTCTACAACCTCAGTTACATGCAGATTTCACTTCCAATTTATTGATCAGAATTAATCATTAAGGAAGCTAATAATCACATCTTCTAGATGTGCAGAAGACAGGGGAGAATAAAGTGTTGGAGAAAAATTATATATGTCTACCACATGAAAAAATTACTTATGTGAAAAAAAGAAATGTTCCTCTGGGCATAGGTCAGGATAAGTAACACTAACAGCTGTAACAAGCAACTCCAAATTCCAATGACTTAATATAATAAAAATTTATTTTTTGCTCTTTTGACATCATAATGCAATTGGCAAGAGGTCCCTACTCCAGGCAGTCAGATAGGGACTTTAAGATCTAAGGTTTGATGATATAGAGTAAACACTGAGAAATGACAACAATAAAGAGGGAGTTCTATTTTACTTCTGGGTTGAGTGTAAGATGGATGACACGGTCAGTTCAAATTGCCTTGTATAACAAGTTTTGATCCCTTAACAAGTTAAGTGAGCAGTGCCCTAAAGGGGATTGCTCAGCCACTAATTCCCTTAGTGCTCTCAAGTTCTACAAACTTCTTTATTTTTTTTGAGGGTAGAAAATAGTATTCTGATACATAAAAGTGTTTTGAAAGAGTAACTTAGTCATCCTGGCTTATCTAAATTGGGCAAGACCTGCCATTAAAGAAAAAAGGGTAATTTAGAGGAGTTTAAGAAAAATTTATCTTCTCAGCTTTCCTACCTCTTTGTTCTTGCCTTATATCACTTTTAAACTGTTCAACTTCTCTGGCATATAAAATTTGCTACCGACTGAAGTCGTGTATATTTGCTATTTCCTGTGTCCTTGATTTATGTGATTCACTTCTTCAGTATGAAAAGCCAAGGTTTGGGGCTACTTGTCTTCCCTCTGCTTAAGTAAACAAACAGAAGAAAGTTATCCTAGAACTTTTAAGATTTGTGAATAACTTGCCATTTCGAAATGAACTAAAAGTCTTAAAACTTCAACCACGATTCATTTGAAATTATATGGGGTTATTTGAATGTCATAGAACTCAGAAAAATATGTACAAATTTCTTTCAGAGCTACATTATCCTCATGGATAAAGACTGATTGGCAAGAGCCCTGTACTTATGTGAGGAATTCTTGGTTCTTGTTCTGGGTCAGTCATTAATGACCTCTATGACCTTGGGCAAGAACTGACTAGATGACACTCTTTATAACTATCTGTAAGTTGTTAACTAAACTGGCTGCAGCAATCTTTACCATGGCCTTACGGCTTCTGGATTTTCACTGTGTAACCAGAGCCATGCCTCTGAATAGTTGACCAGTAATCCAGATCCATATTTTTTATCGTCTCTCCAGTTGACTGAATTTAATTGCTGTGCCGGTGTTCAATGTGTAAAATCACCTGATGAGTTTACATTTTTTTTTTTTTAAAGATTTATTTATTTGACAGATAGAGATTACAAGTAGGCAAGTAGGCAGAACGGCAGGCAGAGAGAGAGAGAGGAGGAAGCAGGCTCCCAGCCAAGCAGAGAGCCCGATGCGGGGCTCGATCCCAGGACCCTGGGATCATGACCTGAGCCGAAGGCAGAGGCTTTAACCCACTGAGCCACCCAGGCGCCCCTGATGAGTTTACATTTTATGAGAGACCCTCGACTGGGTCTCTTCTAGGTGCTATATATTCACCTCCCTGTGGTTAATTGCAAGGTGGAAATTAAGGTGACTGAACAGGAGCAGACCCTGGAGACTCCATTTTATAGCCTGTATAAACAAATAGCCTGTGACTAGGCAGAAGAAAAAACTGCTTAGAAACAATAACTCTCCAATTGAAGTAAAAAGGGTATCATCATTAATATAATACCAAACAAAGGCAATGGCAAAATAGGTGAAATATTCATCTATAAATTCGGGTCACCAACTGAAATGCCTGGCCAGTTCAATTATGGTATCATGCCATCTGATGCCCAAATCATTAGATGAACTTAATAAGATAGATATAACTGAATGGTAAAGATAATGTATTCTTCTTTTCTGATATATTCTCTATATAAACTTGTTCTCAAAAATTATATTTAGTATTAAGCATTTAATACATTTCTCATTCTGTGATACTTATGTCATCAGAGTCTTGAGAACAGATAGCTTTTCATCTCTTCTGTAGAACCTCTATATAGGACCATTCATCTTTACTCATTCATGCTTTAACAATATTCTAGTGGGCTCTTGGTCTTATATTTTGATTTCTCCTTCTTGATTTCTGGATGCTTTTATGTAATATTTTCAGCTGAATAATATTTAATGATAGATTCTGGGTCAGTTTTCTTATTCCTTTTTTTTTTTTTTAACAGATCTTTTTTTTTTTTTAAGATTTTATTTATTTATTTGACAGAGAGAGATCACAAGTAGGCAGAGAGGCAGGCAGAGAGAGTGAGAGGGAAGCAGGCTCCCTGCCGAGCAGAGAGCCCGACGCAGGACTCGATCCCAGGACCCTGAGATCATGACCTGAGCCGAAGGCAGCGGCTAAAACCACTGAGCCACCCAGGCGCCCCTTCTTATTCCTTTTTTGTGTTCCCAGTTGCAGTCTTCTGTAACAAGGTTAGAATGACTCATGAATATGTTGGTGGTTTTATTTGCCACCTGGGAGTCCTAACTCTAAAGTGAGACATGTGAGTTTTGAACACTTAAGACTGTTGCACACATTAAAGCATATTTTTGATGGCATAAATGCTTGATTTCATTCTCTGTCACGTTGTCTCAGAGTTATTACATATTTCCTTTACCCTATGTGTTCAAATAAGTTAGTCATGAGGTAGAATATTAATGGTTTCAGTGCTTCTCTAAGGTATCTTTCTTCAGGGAAGCCTGTGAAATCCTCAGCTATGTTAATCTGGAGAAAATACAAAGCACAATGTTATGCCCAAGTTTTCGCGTCTGAGAGACCACCAAGGAGCCAACACCGATGTAAGTACACGAGGGTTTATTCAGCAAGCTTAAGCTTGTGCCCAAGTATACCCGACGCAGCGGAGTAGGGACTTGGACCCCGAACCAGATTATAGTCAGAGTTTTTAAAGGCAGAGTAGGGGTGGACTCGGTGGTGGGTGAGGACAAAGGGGGTGTTCAGAAGGGCTATCAGGGTAAAGAAGACTGTCAGGATATTGGGGGCCTGGTTATTATCAAGCCAAGGCCGTTTTTCCCTCTAATGAGGCACTAACATGAAGACAGTTGGGAGTTTCCTGGTGGAATGTCACATTCCTCCTATCAAGCGTCCTTGTTAGTGAGATTTAGCACTGGGACATTTGTAAACCAAGGGAGACTCCTGTCTTGCAGGATTGTGATTTCTACAAGTTAACTATTTGTTCACACATACTACCGAGAGGAGGGGAGCAGGAGGAGAGGGGGTGCAAGGTGCCAGCTTTTGCTTTGTCAAGATGGCTCTACTTATGTCAGGGCTAGACTCGAGGTGGGTACAGCCTTGTTTTTCTTGGCCTCCACAACATTAATTGATAAATGCATAGTTTTGAGGCAAGACTAGATGCTAGCATCACATAAAGACTATGTGCATGATGCCTGTTTGTTCAGACATATCTGACACTGTAAGCACAGTTGACTGAGCAGGGAAGTAGTGTAAACTCAGATTAATATTCTAAACTATTCATTAGAGAGAGATCTCAGGGGACAGACTATCATTTTAACTGCTGAAAGCAGAGGGAGAAAAAGGTCAGGTGATAATTACAACACTCTTGACAGAAATTTAGTATGATTTCTATAAACTTTCTTTGCTTGTATTTATAACACGCATTCTTCTTTATCATCTGTCTTATGATTTTCATTACTCCAAATAACTCATCTATAAATTATTCTTCATTTTGGATTTGACTCTATAGAAATCCTCTGCGCATGATGTCATCTCTTGAGTGTTAATGATGGTGATGTACTTTAAGATTGTATTAGATAATGGCTTCTTAACACTATGTAGGGCAGAAAATACTAATAACAAAAGTAGATTCTCAGAAGGGACGTAATCGGTTGTGTCTCTTCACTTGAGTGAGGGGGATAAGATTATTCTGTTAGAATAGATGCCAGCATATTGCTCAGGCAAGCTCACAATGACATGGGTAGCAATGTAGGACTATCTGCTGAAGAGGTGTCTCTGAATTTCATCATATTGCTCTTTTATTATAAAAACGATAAATAGTATTTGAGTGTTGCTAAATATCAGCATGCAGATTTTAAATAACCCAGCATGAGCACAAATAATCACCATAAATACACAAAGTTCCTGGGCTATTGTTAATATTCTCCACATTTTCTTGACCTTCTGGATGCATAATATCATTCAAACAAAAAAAGAATCCTAAACCAGTATTAGGCTGTCAAGCTCAGAAAGAAGAGAGTAATGATAATGGGTTTTGCCTGATCTTGGGTAATTCCTAGCCCTCTTAGGAACTTTCATTGTATATAAATGAAGTATTTTCATCCATTCCATTGTACATTTCACACTGTCCACTCTTTAGGCTCTGGGGATATGGAAGTGAGTAAGTTCTGGGGGCATCTGGGTGGCTCGGTTGGTTAAGTGTCTGCCTTCAGCTCAGGTCATGATCCTAGGGTCCTGGGATTGATCACCCAGTAGGGCTTCCCACTCAGTGGAGAGCCTGCTTCTCCCTGTGTCAAATAAGTAAATAAAATCTTGAAAAAAAAAAAAAGGAAATGAGTAAGTTCTGTACTCCGATTTAGTCTGAAATGCCTGTGTACATTCATTAAAAAAATTTACTGTGCCCTAACTATATCCTAGGAAACAGGTACTTAAGATACATTGGTTAAATAAAGATTTTAGCCTTTATGGAGTGTACATTCTAGTAGGGAATGGCAGAGTATGAACAGTAAACATAATGAAAAGTAAATTTTATAGAGTGCTAGGAGATGATAATTGCATTTTTAAAAAGGAAAGAAACAGGGTAAGGAGAATCAATAGTATGGTAACGAGGGAGCAGGAAGGAAGGACTTGTAGAGTTTGCAATTTAAAATGAAGTTGTTGAGATAAGCCACAATAAGAATGAAACTTTTGATCAAAGAATTGAAGGAGGGGCACCTGGGTGGCTCAGTGGATTAAAGCCTCTGCCTTCGGCTCAAGTCATGATCTCAGAGTCCTGGGATGGAGCCCCGCATTGGACTCTCTGCTCCACAAGGAGCCTGCTTCCTCCTGTCTCTGCCTACCTCTCCGCCTACTTGTGATCTCTGTCAAATCAATAAATAAAATATTTAAAAAAAAGAATTGAAGGAGGTGTAAGAGACAACTATTTGCATAACTGGGAGAATGCTCATGGAGAGGGAGCAGCCAGATCCATTGCCTTAGGGCAGGAGAATGTCGGCAGTGTTTGAGCAACAAAGAGAACGGTTAATGTGGTCGGAGTGACTCCATCCCCTCTGTGAATATGTGAATGTCTTCTAATGCCTAATCCAGTCTCTGGGGGTGGATGAGTTGGGTATAGTTAGCCCATGGTGTGATGAAAGAGGAACCAATAGATACCAAGCACCTAGTACTTGCACCTTATGTTTTCTTACCTCATCTTCACAGTAACCTGTTTAGGGTGTTATTGTAATCACTGTTTCACAAATTGGGGTAAAATGCATCGATAGGTTATAATAGCAAGGCTACAAAGTGATTGAGTAATGGGGCTGAGATTTGATCCCTTCGAATACTGAATTCTTTTGGCCACACCATCCAACCTCACTAGTAGTCATTACTTGGAAGTTCAATTTCTAAACAAAGCAGCCACAACTACCTAAGGATTACAAAACTCAACTCCAAGCCTAGCAAGTGGTGTCCCGCAGGTGAATAGGGCCAGAAGTGACTGTGACTCCCACTTGTTTTCTGTCATTCACCTATTTCCCAGCACTCCTTTCCCTGTTTACAGGAAGAGAAGTTATTGAGGGTGACCTAGGTGGAGATCACAGACAGCAAGAGATGCAGACAACTATTTAAAACAACCCACTAAAGACAGCCGTATGACCAGTCTGTGTTCCAGTTAGTGTCCCCTTTAGGTCACATTCCTGAGCAGTCATCTGGTAACACCTGCTTCCTCCTCTGCATGTAACTGCTGGAGTGTTCTGGAGCAGTCAGCTGGCACCCCCAATAACAAAACCCCTGCCAGCAGCCCCCTCCATTCCCAAGATTGGAATCTGCTTGTAATAATAATGTATTTTAACTCTGAATGGAGTTCTTAGCATGAAATATGAATGTTTATGCCTTAAAATTTCATTTCTGACCAAGCCTGATATTTGTAATCCTTCCTTCCTCAAGGACATAAGTTGTCTGTTCTCTGACTTTTTTATTACTTGCACTTGACCTTCTCTCTTATTACACTGAAAAATACTAAAAAAATTTAGGTTACATTTACTCAGTCATGCTCTATCTTACTTCAGATAAAATATGCAAAATGTGTAAAATGTAATGCAACAAGATTAAAGTTGAATCCACTGACTGCTATGTTGAGGTCTAAGAGGAAAGCAGTAAATAGATAAATTGATAAATAGGCAATAGATCGATGGGAAAGGATAGAGAGAATTAAAGGCAGGTTTTTTGGAAGGCATGATAATGGTAGGATCCTGGGCCCACACACTTCATTTCCCCCATGAATTTGTGCTATTGTGGAAGGAAAGTGGAAAAGCCTATAACCTGGAGGCCTTCTTGAGGTCAGTTTTAGCATAGTGTTACAAACAAAAGAAACACAAATCCAAGTCTCATTGGGCTTCCCCATTAAAAAAAGAAAGAAAAAAAGAAAGAAATATTGACTTGCACATTTTCCTGTATGATGGACCAGAAATACTGAGTGGCGGTCCCCCTGTGGTGCAATGAGCTTGCAGCTGAAGTATTGCCAACAAACCTTCTGAATGTATTCTTAGGATGACAGTAAGAAAAATCTCCAACAGCAAAAAAAAAAAAAAAAAAAAAAAAGGAAGAAAGAGAAAAAAGGAGAAGGAAAAGAAAGGGGAAGAAGAAGAATGAGCTGAAACTCTGAATAATGAACCTTGAATGGTAAGCAAATGGGTTACCTGGGATTACCTAGTAGCTGAAACTGGGAGGTAGAGACCCAGCCCAGTAGAAGTAGAACCTCAGACTTTCATATTAAGCCCAGGCCCTCGAAGTGGACTGAAGTGGTCACAAGTCATTACTAACCCTGCCCCCAGGTAGAAGATAAAATTTATCTTGGGAGGGGCGCATTCCCATTTTGGCACCTGAAGATTACTCCAACCCCCAATCCCACCCCCACCCCAAAACTGGTTGACATCTGGAAAGCACTATTTAAAAACCTCTGGCTCCTAATGAGTCATGATTAGGGTTAATAGGAGGATCCGTTCTGCAGGGGAAGAGCTAAAACCCATCTGGTGTTGTTCCAGAGACATAGCTGAGCTATTTGGACCTTGCACATAATTGTGATCAAGATGTGATGTCCAAAAGGGTGAGGAAAGCTAAGTCAGCAGAATCTTTGCTAAAATTCTGTCACAACAGAATTACATTATTAACCATAACAACAGTAATGCAGTAATAATAGTAAATATTTAAGAAATGCTTATTTTGATCCAGACACTGTCCTAAGAAAAAATGTACTGAATTATTTTAGCAAACTCTGAAAAAACCACATGTTGTCTTTGTTTTATAGATAAGAAAACTGCAGCACAGGGAGGTTACATTCTTGTCCCTGTTCCCGTGGGTG
Source organism: Meles meles (assembly GCF_922984935.1). Classification (NCBI taxonomy): domain Eukaryota; kingdom Metazoa; phylum Chordata; class Mammalia; order Carnivora; family Mustelidae; genus Meles; species Meles meles. The sequence continues at coordinate 158,135,266 of NC_060066.1, read as the reverse complement.
GTAAGCACCAAAGCCTGACAAAATGGATCTGTGCTAACACTAGCATATGGGGGAACTAAGTAAATAGTAATTTATTTCTATTTCTTTTCTGTTTTCTGACCTATTGAACAGTCTTGGCTGGGCTGGAAAGAAACAGAGATCACCTTATTTTCTTCTTAAAATCTTCTAGCTCCCAGGCCCTTCCAGAATCTGGGCCTACCTCAGTCTGCAGCCTCCTCCCTGTTGGCGGGCACTAGCATTTGTTCTTGGCATTGTTGCATGTCCTAGTCTACTGCAACGTCATGGATCATTCTCATTCAGGGACTTTGGAGGAGGAACTATTCTTTTGCATTGAGAGTCCACAGGATTTTCACAGGATGAGTGATATGTGTGAAGCACCACAAATATAAAAACTGCCACCTTTCATCGTTCTAAGTAGTATGGTTAATGTCAGAGATAAAAAGTGACATTTGTTATGAGTTGCAAACATCTCTTTGATCCAGGCTTGCTTAAGAGATAAATTATTGGAATTATTATTGAGGAATTTTCTAGGATAAAAACAAAAGCCCTAATTTTTTTTTTTTTTAATTTAAGGAAGAAAGAATTAAAAACTCGAGTCATGGGTAGATCATTGCCTAGCATGTACAAAGACATAATACAAAGATTTATGAACTAGCTCGATAAATAAATCACATTAAGCTCATGGCTGCTAAATTAATAGCAAATAAGAATAGATCAAATTTACTTGGAAATAAGCCTTTGGAAGAAGTTATGAAATAAGCTTACCTGTCTTTTCTTATTTTGGACATTTTCGAGAACGGTTTCAATTGTTTAATAAATCCGAGTGAGAATTTGTAGAAGGTACAACCTGAAGTTAATATAAATATTACATTTATCATTAAAACAAACAAAAAACATTGAGACAGATGAGGTACAAAACCACCAAGATAATTTCTTTTGAGTGTGATATAGGCTTAAAGTGCAAAAGAATATAATGAATTTTTAAAATAAAATGATTAACCTTTTGTATTGTGCATTTTACAAAACCTTAATCTAAGAGCACTGACTCTTTTGAGCTAAATTAAGAATCAGTTTCCTAAACAAACTTCCCCAAGGTGCAGGTGTAAACTAATGAACAGTGGAGAGTTTATGAGCCTTCCTCCAAGATAATTTGTTCTATTAAAATAACTGAGGGGCCTGGAACTCTGAAGAATGTCATTTTTTAAATGAAAGCACTCCTATTTTTGAACAATTTCAACATTACGTGCTACTATTTTTGTCTTCAAATCTGACTCATCAGTTAGAACCTAAATATTATTTTTGGGTTATAATTCTGTTTTAGATTTTAAAATTATATTGGATACAAACTTGGACTAGGTATATTATCCCAGGCCAGCTATTTCTTCCAGTTATAATTATTATAATTAAAACTCTTACTATTCTTTGTCTAATGCATCTTCCTGTTAAAAATAATTATTTTAGATGATGAAATGCCTACTTACTCTTGGATGTTATCATCTTCTTTGGTTTATTATTACAAATGTTAAAATATTACTTCCATTTCAAGAACTTCATAAGAAGACAAAAAAAACTGGGAACTTTTCTCATGAAACCAAACAGATGCTTATGTTTAAAAATGAAATAAAAATAATGGAAAGTTTAAATTGGAATCCAAGTAAGTAACTCTAAACATTTACATGTGCCTTTATTTCTCTAGTCTCTGCTAAGAGAGAAGCCATAAGGAAAGACAGAGGAGCAAAACATAATAAAGAAATCTTTAGTCCATATATTTCACATCAAGAAATTATATTAACTAGATATCAATATTCAAAATAATGTTGTTTTAGACTCACAAACTTACATAATCTTCCAGAAGAATTTATTCATTAACACCAGTTTTGTGTGTGGTGACAATATAGTATATTCTAGAAACTTTCCTTTTTTTCTAAATTCATTTTGACATCTACCCATTTAGATATACTGACATTATTATCTCAACTTTTATTTTGCCATAACATCAAATTATCATATCAATGTATGGCTAGGCTTACAAAAGAATTTGGATTTATTTTTCTTTTTCCTATCATCTACATCCACATCCACTGCACACATAAACTTTTGAATAAAGATTTGCAAAATCTTGATAAAGACAGGGAATAGGGAGGGTCGCAAATAAGGAAAAGAGTAAGAGACTTGCTAGAAAAAGGAAAAACACATGTTGAACTTAAACTAATATACAGATTCTGATTATAACTGACAAATAGGTTGTCCATAAAGGCAGAACTCTTCTTCTCTTAATATCTGTTTACATGAATGGCAGTGCTTCAGAAAGAAAGGATATTCCAGGATGAAATAAATGGTGGTCATGGGTTTGAGAAAGATATGGGAAAATGAAAAGATTGGTATGTGGCCTATTTCCCAAGATGTTTTCATGGACAAAAAGTCTGGGCTGTAGGAAGAGAAGTTTTTTGAGCTAGAGACAGGGGTAGAGGTAGAGGTAGAAATAGAAAGAACAAGAGAGGAGAGAAAGAAGATTTACAGAGGAGTTAAAAGAATCCATTGCATTTAATAAATAGCAGAAAAGGATTTTTATCCAGAGGATATTTTTAAGACCCTTGCAAATCAGTAATAAAATGACATACAACCCAGGGGAAATTGTCAATTTAAAAAACAGGCCAGACACAGAAGAAAACCAAATTATCAGTCACAAAAATTCTCAACCTCACGTTTCAATCAGGAAAATGCAAAATAAATTAATAATGAGATACCATTTCACACTTATAAGGGTATAAAAAGCTAAAATATCACAAATGCTGGTATTTGTGGAGGAATGGAGGAAACTCTTATACATGTGAATATAAGAGGATGCATATGCCCTCTGACTGGCACTTCCACTCCTAGGCATCTGTCTGAGAGAAACTCGTGCTGATGTGCACAAGCTAACATGTACACTGGTGATTTTTTTTTCAGTGCAGCTTATTATAGTGAAATAAAATAATTTTCTCTTGTCAGGGAACTGACAAACTATGCTTTCTTCAAATTATGGGATACTCTACAGCAGTTAAAATTAATGATCTAGAGTTTTATGTGTCAATATGGATAAATCCCAAGAAATACAATTTTAAGTGAAGAAAACGAAGCAGTGAGTCATACATATAATATGAAAACATGTATGTAAATACTCTAAACTCATAAAACAAGAGGATACAAATTTAATGGATGTATATATATGTAGTAAAATTACAAAAACATGCATGGGAACAGGTCATACCAGCTTCTGGATGGGTGGGCATGGGGGGAAAAGTGAAGAGGAATGTGTTAGGAGGTACAGTTTTTCTGTGATATTTTCTCTCCTTAATAAAAAGAAAGTTGAGGAACTTCCACTGATGTGATCTTGGCAGCATGCTTGATTTTTAATCTCCGTAAAATTCCTCCTGAAAAATAAACAAAGAAATTAGGATAGCAAATGAAAACTCCATTGACAAACATCTAAATAAAATTAGAAAGAAATATTTCTGTAAAGTTCAGATTATAAACACAATGTAATAAATCACCTGCAGCAGCAGAACAAGAACATGATCAAAGCTGGGTGGTAGGAATAGTGAGAAATGAATGGTGACCACCTGTGTACTCCACAAACCAGGGTTTTTAAAATTTGCCAACAAATATTCACCTCTAAGAGAAGACCCTATATATTCCAGGTGCAAACATGGGAAGACACAGCTGAGAATGGCCCGTGAAACTTGGAAAATTCCCCAGTCTCCATTTTGCAAGTGAATTAAGAAAACTGCATATAGGTATGAAAAAAAAATTGAAGGTCTGAGCTAATTTCAATTTATAGTTAAGTGACCATAAAATTAAGCCACCAGTTAACTGCCGTTTACAAGTTAAATGACAGAAGAAGGAAGTAAACAGAGAAATCCAGAATGTAAGACATTCTATAGAACAACTAAGCGAATTTCTACAAGTCAATATCTGAGGGGAGAAGAAGGAAAAGGACTTCTCTGAATCGAAAGAGACTTATAAGATGAAAGTGGGGACCTTGTTGGGATCCTGATTCAAACAAATCAATGTACAATTTTCCAGACCATTCACAATCTGATTTTGGACTCGGTATGAGATGATAGCAAAGAAATATTGCCAATTTTATTATGTGATAATAATACTTTTTTAAAGGAAAATGTCCACAATTTTTAGAGATTTATATTGAATCCTATAGGGGTAAAATTATGTTGCCTGATATTTGCTGTAAAATGCATAAAGAAGAAAAAATGGAAACAACATTTAAAAAAATAGGTTAATTTATACAAAGCTACATTAATTAAAACACAGTGTGGTACTGGCATAAAAATAGACGTCTAGACCAATGGCATAGAACAGGGAGCCCAGAAATAAACCCTTTTGCATATGGGCAAATGTTCTGCAATGAAAGTGCCAATGGAGGAAAGAACAGTCTCTTCAACGAATGGAAGTGGGAAAACTGGATACTCACATGCAAAAGAATGAACTTAGGTCCTTGCCTTAGACCATATACCAAAAATTAAGTAAAAATGGATTAAAGACCTAAGTATAAGACATAAAACTGTTAGGTCCGTTATTAAACAAAACGAGACTGAGACAAAGTGAAAGTTATTTAAAGCTTTATTTTATGATAAGTATTAGAAATCAGATTGATCGGCCAGAGGAACGAGACTGAAACAAAGTGAAAGTTATGCAAAGCTCTATTCTGTGCTAAGCACTAGAAGTCAGACTGACCAGCCAGGGCCGTCTCCGAAGAGAGTGACCACCCCCAGCTTACAGGCTCAAGAATTGACTGACTGACCGGTCAGGGCCACCTCTAAAGAGGGCGACCCCTCCCCATCTTACAGACTACCTTTTATAGAGCAAAAGTCTGGCCACACATAGGTGGCCAATGAGATTCTAGTCATGTTAGGTCACACGCAGGTGGCCAATTGAATTATAGTTTACCCTATAGTAGTTGTTTGACCTAACCTATTACTCTGGTCAGAATTGGTGCTCAAGGTTGGCACCTAAACAGTGGGGTTTACATTCTTTGGTGGTTAGGGAAAAAGTATGTGTGTTTCTTACTGATTGGATGTCTCTACCTGACCTGACTTGTCCTTGTATTCTGGGCTCTGTTATCAAGAACTGGCCGACCTGGCCTTGTATTCTGGGCTCTGTTATTAGGAACTAGCTGACCATATTTTACCGGTTTCCCAGACTTGCTTCTAAGTAAGTTTCTCTGGGGGGAGGGGGCAGGGTCCGTTTAAGTTTTACTGCACAAACAACAAAATGGCTTTTAACCAAGATGGAGTCGCTTTGGCTAAATATGTCCTTACAAAACCATAAAACTGCTAGAAGAAAATGGGAAAAGCTTCATGACATTGAATTTGGTAATGTGTTTTTGGTATGACACCAAAAGTCAGAAGCAAAAATAGATAAGACTCTATCAGATTTCAAAACTTTTGCACATCAAAGAAAATGGTCAATAGAGTAAAAGGCATTCTTCAGATGGGAGAAAATATTTGCAGATTATATATCTGGAATTATATTCAGAATACAGAAAGGACTTCTACATCTCGAGAGCAACAACAATACTTTCACTTTCTTGAAAGAGGAATAAAACAAACAGGGACGCCTGGTTAAGCATCAGTCTTAGGCTCAGGTCATGATCCCAGGATCCTGGAATCAGCTAGGCATCGTGCTCCCTGTTGAGCTGGGAGTCTGCTTCTCCTTCTCCCTCTACTGTCCCTCTGCTTGTGCTCTCTTGCTCTCTCTGTCAAAATAAATAAACAAAATCTTAAAAAAAAAATTGCTTGCAGCCTTCTAAGGTGTCTACTGCTATGCCCTGAGCTAAAGCTGATAAATGATCTTTTCTTTAGGAAATGCTAAAAACTTGTCAGCTATATTAATGATTCAGGCAAGATGACTCATGAGTTTTGCACAGTGTTATTACTGACTACATAAAAGGAAGAAATCAAATGATATTATATTAGCAATGTAAGGGAGCAGATGGTAGCTACACTTGTGGTTAACATAATGTATAAACTTGTCAAGTCACTACATTGTATACCCAAAACTAATGTAATATTGTGTGTCAACTGTACTCAAATTTAAAAAGAAAAAGCAAAACTTGATAATAACATCAACATCAATACAAAACTGCATTCCCTGAATGAGTTAGGTCATAAATGACTATCAATCGCCCCACCTCCCAAATTACTGGGGAAATCTGCACTATGATTTTACACCAACTCTTTATTGCTTGCTCCTTATGTTTTTTCATGGTTAGGAGAAGTTTCTGAATATGATCTATAAAGATCTTTTTAAAAGATTATTACTTACTGTGTATTTTGAAATAATTATAGATTTACAAAAAGTTGCTCTAATGTAAAGTCCTTAACAGCTGCTTTGTCCTAATGGTTACATCATGCATTAACTAGAGTACAATGTCAAAAACAGGAAAATTGTATTGCTACAATGTTGCATATAGTTCTGTATCATTTTACCATTTGTAACCATTGTATCTTTGTACCATACCATAACCAGTACTGCGTTCAAGATCCAGAGTTCTTCCATTGCCACAAAGATCAGGTAATGAGGATACAAGAGACAATGTGGACACTTTTTGGCCATTTTTGAAATGGAGTCTTATACTGACTGGCACAAGAAGCCATTGAAGGTATTCTTTAACCTTTGGTTTGATATAATCTCAAACGTACAGCAAAGTGAAAAATAAAAGGAATAATTTTATTTACATCATCCAATTGTTTACATTTTCTCACAATTAGTTTTGTCATTTGCTTTCTCTTGATAGATAGATGGATTTTTTTTTAACTATTTGACAGTAAACTGGAGACCACTAACTAGTTCCATGAATAATTTCTGAAAACAAAGGCATTCTTTCTTGCTTGCTCTCTGTCAAAATAAATAAATAACTCATTTAAAAAAAATGGATGGTGGCATCTGGGTGACTCAGTTGGTAGAACATCTGACTCTTCCTGGTTTCCACTCAGGTCATGATCTCTTGGGCTGTGGGATCAAGCCCTGCATCATAATTCACACTCAGAAGGGAGTCTGGCTTGAAAGATTCTCTCTCTGCCCCTTCCCACACTCGTGCATGTGCTCTCTCTTTCTCTCTCAAACTAAATAAGTAAATATTTAAAAAAAAATAAAAGTAAAAGAATTCTCTCACATAACTACAGTACTATTAACAAAACCAGGAAAATGATATTGATAAACACTGCTATCAAATTTAAAGTGTATTCATCAAATTTAAAGTGTATTCATCAGTTTTCGCAATAATATTCTTTGTAGTATATTTTTCTCTCTGATAGAACCTGGAATCAATTTATTCTTTAAGAAATCTAGGTTCTGGGACGCCTGGGTGGCTCAGCGGGTTAAGCAGCTGCCTTCGGCTGGTCATGATCCCAGGTTCCTGGGATGGATTCCTACATTGGGCTCCTTACTCAGCCAGGAGCCTGCTTCTCTCTCTGCCTCTGCTTGCCACTCTGCCTGCTTGTGCGCTCTCTCTCTCTCTCTCTTTCTCTCACTCTGACAAATAAATAATAAATAAATAAATAATAAATAAATAAATAAAATCTTAAAAAAAAGAAAGAAGTCTAGGTTCCTTGGGGCACCTGGGTGGCTCTGTTGGTTAAGTGGCTGCCTTTGGCTCAGGTCAAGATCTCAGGGTCCCCAGATTGAGCTCTATGCCTACTTGTGCTCTATCTCTCTCTCTCTGTCAAATAAATAAATAAAATCTTAAAAAAAAAAGAAGTCTAAGTTCCTTGATTAAAAGAAATCAAGATCTGGGTTCTAGGTGTGTTCAGTGCTATCATAAATCTCAGTGAACATGTCTAGTATATGTACATGTATATGTACACACACATGTATGGCTATATCTATAATCACTTCTAAATTTATTTAGCTAGATAGGTAAATATTAAAAATCATGAGTTTATATTGATATTTTCCATTTCAATACAATACCAATGCTTGTTTCTTCTTCCTATATTTGTAACTTCCCCTTAAAATACTACTTCCATTGCTTTTAATATATTTACTTGTTTGTTTAAGCAAGTAATAATATTGTTAACCCAAATCATTGCAAAAAGCCAACCTATTAACTGAAGTTCAGTATTTGTTTAAAGTTTTTGGTAAAATTACATGCAGTGAAATGCATAACTCTTAAGTGTACAATTTCATAATTTTTGACAAATGCTTACCCCTGTGCAATCTACACTCCCTCTACTTTGGCTAAGCACGGAATGAAACCAGCCAGGGAAAACTCAAGAACATATGTGAGGACGTGATTATAATGACTGACCAAAGAGTTTTATTTATTTTTTTTAAGGTTTTAATTTTAAGTCATCTCTACACCCAACGTGGGGCTCAAATTCATAATGCCAAGACCAAGAATTGCATGCTCCCTGACTGAGCCAGCCAGGTGCCACTCCAACCACCCGCCACCATCAGAGAATTTTAGTGACTCAAGGAGAGGTGTAAGGACATGGGGGCTGGATAACGAAAAGGACATAGGATTCATCGATTTGAGATTCATGCAGAGTTGACGAATAACATGGGATATTTTCTTATGATGTGTCATATCTCTGTGACAACATAGTGACTGACACAATAGAGGTTTACTGTCAAAATATGAAAATACATTGAGAATTCATTTGCTTTTGAATAATCCTAAAGACTTCTTTTCCCTGGGAACAGCTTTCTTTCTTGAGGCCGCTTATAGATTAGTGCATGCATTTATAAATTGCTCTCTACATTTGCTGATTTTAGTATGAACATGTGAAGAAAAAAAGAGAATACAAAACTTACAGTTGTTATTATTATTTTGCACTTCCTAGAAAAATGCCATTCAGCTTTACAATTTTAATTAACAAATGCATCACCTTTGAATGAGAGACTTTTGGTCCTGAAACTTGACTGAGATATTATAGGGTCATTTTAGAATTTTGTATTCTAAAATAATTATAGTATGTTATAAAGATCCCTCTAAGAATGTAGTGTGAAATGTAACTATTTTTTATTGCTTAATGATGGACAGTATTAATTTTTCTAATTTAAAAAGAAAAAAGATATCAAAATCTCTTTATGAAGCCAACAGATTCCATTCCAAAATTTCCATATAGGTTATTTATTTTTAGACTTCAGCTAATAGAATATGTTTGTTTTGCTTCAACTTTAATATAACCTAAAGTATGTACATATTCATTGCCTTGTTTCATTTATTTAATTTATATCACCCATATGGGATGCCTGGCTGGCTCAGTTGGTTAAGCCACTGCCTTCGGCTCAGGTCATGATCCTGGGGTCCTGGGATCAAGTCCCGCATCGGGCTCCTTGCTTGGCAGGGAGCCTGCTTCCTCCTCTTCTCTCTGCCTGCCTCTCTGCCTGCTTGTGTGTACTCTCTGTCTCTGACAAATAAATAAAAAATCTTTAAAAAAAAATCTTACCGATTTAATTTATATCACCCATATGAAAAACCCTTCACAAATAATCTATGACGGGAGCTGCTGTAAGTAGATGTAAATGGTCACTTATAACACATAAATTCAATCTAGAGTTTCCTGACAATAATTTCTGCAAATGTATTGTCTTTATCACTTTATTTTTATTTTATTTTATTTTTCAGTGTTCTAAGATTCATTGTTTATGCTTTATTAAATAAAATTTTATATTTGTACTAATATCTACTTAGATCAAAGATAGCCATTAAAAACGAATGGTGCAAAAACAGCTGGTACATTTTATCAGTGGACTTTGAATTCTGTGACCTGAGAAAGTTCACTGAATCTCTTTATAGTTCACATCTCAATTGGTAAAATGGGGTTGATACAGGCAATGACCTGACCTATTGAGTTTAGAGATTTATATAAATTGAAGATTCTTTTTTTTTTGTACAACATGGTTTTTAGTCATTTCATTGCTTTATATGTATATAGAAAAGTATACAGAAAGGGAAAGTATATGGAAAAAGAGAACAAAGGGGAAATCTGTATATCACTTTTAAATTTCATCTCTCAAGTATACCAGTAATTATAACTGAGATGTAAACTGGAGGGTTTAAAATAACCACTTTTTTTTTAAAGATTTTATTTATTTATTTGACAGACAGAGATCACAAGTAGACAGAGAGGCAGGCAGAGAGAGAGAGAGGAGGAAGCAGGCTCCCTGCTGAGCAGAGAGCCCAATGTGGGGCTCGATCCCAGGACCCTGGGATCATGACCTGAGCCGAAGGCAGAGGCTTTAACCCACTGAGCCACCCAGGTCCCCTTAAAATAACCACTTTTTTCCTCAGACAGATTTTCCAAAATTCTGTTATACCCTAAGGGTTTTCTCTCTGTGTGTAGTTCTTCTATTATTAATAAATACATTCAATACTGAACTTCAGCAAAGAAAGGGATGAGATAGGGAAAGGGATGGATATGGGAAGATATGTTTACCTGTGACTGTGGGCTAGTTTATTTAATCTTTTTGAATCTCAGATTTCTTACTTGTAAATTGAAAGCAACAAAATCTATCTAGCAAAGATTGTAATGAGAATTAGAACTAAAATGTGAAGAATTTAGTATTACTGGGGAAAGAGAAGGGACATAATAAAACATCCTTACTTATTATTATTTTAATAATGTACATTACGTCCTGGAATCAGGGAGCCTGTGTCCTATCTCTGACTATGTGAGTGGACCTGACCAACGTTTGCTTTTTCAGCAGTACAAAAGAAATAATACCTGTTTTAAGCTCATTTGTAGAATCATTAATAGATTGAAAAAAGTAATGAAATTCCCTATATTTGTTGTAAAATGCTATAGAAATAAGTGATATTAATGTTTACTGAAGTTCTATTGGAATTTTGAAATTACTGGTTTATTTGTTTTTTGTATTTGAATAGTTGCTTAGGTTGAAATTTTAAGAAATTACTAGGTATCAAACATACCCTGTCAGACAAGCAATCTTTATGTCAATCTCCACTGCTTCTTTTTTCTTTTCTTAAATTTTTAAATTAGTTTCAGAGGTGGAATTAAGTGATTCATCAGTTGCATATAACACCCAGTGCTCATCACAATAATGCCCTTTCACCCAATTACCCCATCTCCTACCCCTTCCCCTCCAGCAACCCTGTTTGTTTCCTAGAGTTCCTGTCTCTTATGGTTTGCCTCCTTCTCAATTTTCATCTTATTTTATTTTTCCTTCCTTTCTCTTATATTCATCTGTTTTGTTTCTTAAATTCCATGTACAAGTGAAGTCATATGGCATTTGTCTTTCTCTGACTTATTTCCTGTAACATAATATACTCTAATTCTACCCATGTCATTGCAAATGGCAAGATTTCATTCTTTTGATGGGTGAATAATATTCCATTGTGTGTATATATACTGCATTTTCTTTGCTTTCTCCAGTGGCTGGTAAACAGCTCTGCCAGAGTTGACCTGAGGCAGAACTGAGACCAGGCATTCTTGGCTTCTTCTCCTTGACCTTGACCTGCCCTTTGGCACCTTCTGTGTGAGATTTCCTATTCTCATGCTGAATTTCATCCTCTTGCTCATTGCCTCCATAAGTTACTTCTTAGAAAAAGGGAAGAAGAAACTAAATAATTAACTTTGAGCATTAAAAAAAAATGAATCACGATATGAAATAACATTATTTAAAACTTTTTCCAACATGATTATAAATATGGTCATTTTTTGTGATAAATGTTAGAGGGATTTACTTATTTATTCTCATATTCCATTCAGTGTCTTTAAGAAGCCCAGTCTGCTAACTTTCTCTTCTTAAATTAATTTATCAATGGCTTTACATGTGCGTTTAGAAATTATGTGATTTTATTTTCATCGATTTCATGAAACTTTGCTTCTGTTGCAAGATTTGCAATTATACTTGGCACTATAATTACTTGGCATTATATTATCAGATGTTCACAATATCTGGCAATCAGCAAGAAACAGATAAAACATAGTACTTAATGGGTGAAAGTAGAAGCTAGTGTTTAAGTCATCAGTGAACATGTATGTGTTATTAAGACTTTCACATCTCTATATAGACCACAACTGGAGAGTCAAGATATACAAAAGATTACCTATAACATATGATACAAGCACTACTTCTATTATACTCATTTTACGCAGGAGGAAACTGAGGCTTAGTCATGTTTGAGTTGCCAATATTATGAAGTTAGGTTTGTAAGTGGCAGTCAAGAATTTAACCTACATCTGACTCTGACCTCTAAAGACATCATAGTAGACCATAAAGAACTTGAATTTGATTCTGTGTTTTTAAGGAAAAGCAAAGCAAAGAAGGTCAAGGTCAATAAAAATTATTAATTAAATACATAATCGTGTGATCAAGACCATTAATTTTTCATGAATTCAGAAAAGGGTACTGGTTTATAGAATGAGAGAAGATAATTTAGTAATTAATTTAGTAGAGATAATTTAGTAATCTCCAAGGCAGGTAAACTGTCTCAAACCACATAATCTCTTAGTGGTAGAGATGGGTTTTAAAACTACAACTCCTTGCTTTTCCTAAGATAAACCTGTGAAAAAATAAAAAAAATTATATCTTATTTGTGAGATTCAAAGTTTTTAATAATTTACATCATGAATTAGCCCAAATTGGATAACAGGAGCTTGATACTATAGTGATGCAGAAGAGGTGGAGAAAAAAATAGAATGATTCAGCCATTAACCCTGTCTATATGGAAGCTTTAATATGTACCAGACACTATTGGTCCTGTGGATACAGAATTAACGAGTAGCTCACAGGCTCTTAGGGAATAGAGAAACATTCGCCAATAAGGATAACATAATGTAATAAGTACAATTTGAAAGGCAAATCACAAAATGCTGTGGGCACTCAGAGTGGGGAGGAATTAATTCAGCCTAAGAGATTTCTATTGATCCTGTTGTGGTGTTCCACAGAAGAGATGGGATTTGAGTTTAACAGGCATTTAAGGGGCTGAAGGCTATACCAATCAGAAAGAACAGTAAAAGTATAAGGTCTCATACAGCAAAGTGTGTTAAGGGAATAGCAGGAAATTCAACAAAACTCTACATATTCATGCAAGAGCCTCAGAAATGTATTTTGAAGAATTCTTAGGTTGTAAAAATTGCAGAACCATTCTGTTCAGAAAAGTCTTGCTAATTTCAAATTTCACTGAAGTGAAAAATCCTTTAGAATACTTTTTCACTCTTCTGGTGTCAGTAACACCACCATTGTAACCTCACCATTGACACTTACATATTAATAATTGTCACAGGCTTTAAGTGTTGACCACCTGTGACTAACCACAAACTCTTATTACATTGGATGTATTTTGCCTATATGTTTTTGAAGAAATGTCTAGAATTTTTGCCAGACTATTTGTATTTCAGTTGTGAATGAAATTCAATAAAAGGGTAACAAACTCAAATAGCACTGACTAAATGTGGATTGATGCAATGAGAATCTTTCCATGTCCACTAGCAAAAAAAAAAAAAACAAAAACAACTCCCCCTTATTGTATCTGCTGTTTGCAGTACATTCTTCTCTCAGAATAGTTACCATATGGGGTGCCTGGGTGGCTCAGTGGGTTAAGCCTGTGCCTTGGGCTCAGGTCACGATCTCAGGATCCTGGGATTGAGCCCCGCAAGGGGCTCTCTGCTCAGCAAGGAGCCTGATTTCCCCACCCTCCTCTCTTTGCCTGCCTCTCTGCCTACTTGTGATCCCTTTCTCTCTGTCAAATAAATAAATAAAATCTTAAAAAAGAAAAGAGTAGTTACCACACATAAAGCTTATTTTGTTTTTTTCATACATAGAGCAAAACTTTCTCACTCCTTAACATTTGTTTATGCCTCAGTGGAATTCTTTGGCTAGGTTCAAGTTTGCATGAGCTTGGAGGGCATCTATATTATAATAGCTTACATTACTGTTTCCTTCCTTCCTCCCAGCCCTGATTAGGTTGGGTCTTGAGGGAAGGGATGAAATCTCACTCATTTAGTATTTCTTGTATCTGGCACTTAGTAGGTATTTTACCAATGAGAAATAGATGAGTAAGAATAAGTGAACAAAACTGGAGAAAGCCGCACTGATCTGAGGATAGTGAATCTAGAAGAAGTACAATTTCGTTGTCTAAGAAAAGAGATTACCTGAAATGTCGGGATTTTATGTAGTCATAAGTAACCCTCTCTTTTTTACCCACTCCTGCATTTGTAAAGTAAGACACATAAAACAGATGGACATTTCTTTTTTTTTTTTAAAGAAAGTTATATTATTAATAAACTGTTTAAAGATAATGATTTAAATTTACAGTCAAAATAATTTTCCAGTACTTTATCCCAGGATTGCATAGACTTATCTCCAAGTTATCAGCATAGCTGGACACTACAGGGCCCTCCCATAGAAGAGTCTCCTTACTACTTGGCAAAGAGAAAAGCAGATGTTATTTGTTCCTTCTGGAAATATTAATCATACACCTATTACATTCTAGGTAATAGAGCTATGATATTGAATAACTTCTGTGCTTACAATGTTGGACTGAAGTGAATAGGTGATTTCAATATAGCATAATGTAGGGCATGAAAGGGAGAACAGGAGGAGCCCAAAACCTGGACTTAGAAAACCTCAGAAGTATTTCCTATGGGATATCCAAGATGTGGCTTGAAGGAAAAGTAAATAGCTCTCTTCTAAAAAGGAGTATACCAGACCAATAATAATAATAATAATAAAGTACCTTTTATAATAACAAAGAACCTTTTTTAAAGTGATTGGAGTGTAGAATATGAGTGGATAGAGAGATAGAGGGAAGGAAGAAAGAAGAAAAAAAGAGTATGAAAACAAGGCAAGAAAGGTTGGTAGAGGACAGTTGAGGAGGACTTTGCAAGCAATTTTAGGTACTTTCTGTTGGACTCTTTCCTGAATGGGCTAATAGTTAACTGAATTGGTTTTCAGCTGGAGAACGACATGTTATTTTGTCTACTTTATGAGATATGTTAGGAAAGATGGGAGGAGGATCATTTGGGGGACTTGATCATCAGTAGAAGTAGGAAGATTGGAGAGAAGTAGACAGACTTGAGAAGCATATAGGAAGCACCATCTTAGAATTAGTGGCAGGTTAGCTGAAGAAGGAGGAGTCAAGCCCGATGCCATTGTTCTCTGACTTAAGTGGAGAGATGATGTGCCATTCTCTAATCAAAGTAAGATGGGGAGTGGGGAGGGTGATTTAGGGTGAGGCTAAAGAACTCATTTTTGGATTGATAAGTTTGAGGAGTCTGAAGAGCATTATTAGCTGTAGAATATACAGAAAAATGAAAGATGAATATAATCTGGGATAGAGATAAAGACTTGAAGAACATTAACAAGATAATAAGTTGATCCAGGTGTTGGCAGTGCAAACCTAAAATGGAAGAAATACAGAAAAACTGAAATATTCCACTGAAAGTTAACCCAAGATAAAAGAATGATTTTGAAAAACAGATCCTTTGGAGAGTGTTTATTACAAAAGATTCAAGGATTCCCCATGGGCAGTTATAAAGCAATCTATCTGCAGAGGTACATTTAGTACATATATAGGATAATTGCCATGGATTTATTTGCTAATGGTGGCTTCGGTTTGCTTGTTTATTTTTCTCAGTTACAACTGGAAGAAATTTTCTTCCATGGTCATCTTTGTTCAGTATATGATTTGGAGCAGCTCACTATAATTAACAACTTCAGAATATTGGCCAGGATTGAAAAAGCAATGTGTGACATGTCCTACAGATTGAAATGCATTGCCAAGTATCTTCAGGGGGCCTTATCTCTTCTGTATTCATCATGTGTTCATGCAGAATTTTACCGTTCTGTCTTCAGAGAATACAGGTGCCCAATAATCAAGATATAACTGAGTTAGGGGATTCTACTGCTAGAAGAAAAACTAGAATCTACTAAAGCCAAACCTCATTCAAGACTTATATATCTTGGAAAAAACTTTAAGGCTATTTGGGGCACCTTGCAACTGTGGTCAAGATCCATTAGTGAACTGTGAAATCACTTTGGTAGATTACTATTTGCTTGTTTAAAAAACTGAAATAGAATAAAAATGGAGTAAAAGAGACTAGAAAATATCAAAGCATGTCACACATAGAACAAGTAAATATAATTTTGTGGAAAAATAAGCCTGGAAAGGAATAGAGAAGAAAAACATTTTAGTAACAATACCAACCTGAGTAAATGTGGGAGAGTAAGAAAAAATAAGGGAATATCAAATGGTTCCTGATGGTTATTGTTGAATATAAATGCAGATTACTTATGAGAGATAAAATTGGACATTACCAGAGCCCATATTGCATTGGGTTGTGAAAAACAATTAAGGAATTAATATGTCATTCAGTAGGCAACAAAGAGTCATGGAAGGTTAATCAATGTGATAGAAAGTTTAATCCTTGAGCTTTAGGGAAGGTCATTCTGTACAGAGATCAGGTAGCATTTGTAGCAATAATCCAGGAACTCACAATCCGTATATGCCAAATTTCTTCCTGACCAGGGCTTCCTATAGGGTGTTTCCTTTGCCTGGATAATCTCCACCATAGCTGCTACCACCTTATGCTTAAGTTACTTACTTCTAGTCTTTCATATATCAGTGAAATTTCCTCCCTGAGAGAAACTTCCTGGCCTTCAACACTAGGTTAGGATATGTATCACTTTATAATCAAATGACTAATGTGCAATTATTTAATATCTGTATCATCTGGTAGAATGAATGTAAGGTCCATAGCAGAGGGAATTTGTCTTGTTCAAAGCAATATTTTCAGGAATTAGAGTGGTGCCTTTCACACTCTTTATTAATAATTTTTTGTTGAATAAATGAATGAGTGTTTATAGTGACTACAGAAAGAAAATTAAATGCAGAGGGCATTGTAAAGGAAAACCCAGCAGGATTCGAGGATCTACTAGGTGTTATAGCAAGGAAAAGGAAAGAGCCAAAGATTGTCATTCCTTCTTTCCATAAGCATTTGTCCCATATACTGTCAATGTCAGGCACTGTGCTGGACCCTAGGAAAATGGCGATGAATAAGATATAACCGCATAGTCAAAAGTCAGAGCAAATTCTTACAAGCAATTTAGGTACTTTCCATTGGACTCTTTCCTAAATGGGATAATAGTTAACTGAATGGTTTCCAGCTAGAGGATGACTTGTTATTCTGCCCATTTTGTGAAATATGTTAGGAAAGATGGCAAGAGGATCAGTATATATTTACAAAAACACACACACGCATGCGTGCACACACACACACACACACACATATGCCAGGTACTATTCAAAGCACGTGATATACAGTAGCCTGATAACAACTTCATAAGGAAGGTACTTTTATCATCCCTGTTTTATAGATGAGGAAGCTAAGATAAAGAGAAACAAATAACCTGCCTTAATTTCCTCTGATAACTAGCAGAGCTGGGATTTGGTTCCATCATCTTAATCACGCTGCTATATTGCTGCTCTGGCCTGAAGCAGGGAACACAGACAGGTAAGCAGATTATCACAAGATGACATACTAAGATATGCACACTCATGGTCCAGAAGTAGCCCAGAGAATAAAGTGGTCATCTATTAGAAAGAGAAGGTTGAGGAAGGCTCAGTAGGGGAAAGGGACATCAAACTGAGCTTGCCATGTGGAAAACAGGATGGGGTGAGCACTCTACATGACACCTCTTCAAGATCAGAAAGTATGAAATAACATGATGTTTAGGGGGACCGACAACAAGTTTGGAATTTCTGGGAAATCCCTGGAAGCAGAGACAACAAAGGAGGCCAGAGAGGTTAGCAGGAGAGGTTTGTCTAAGAAGCTGAGACCTGATTCTGAAGGCTGTAGGGAACACAGAAGCATTAGAAGCAGGAGGGGTGTGTAGCATAAATACAAGATCTGACTTGCTTATTAGAAATACTGTGAAGCAGAAAGACTGAGGGGGGTGAGCTAGAACCTGAGAGATTAGGAGGACACCGTAATCAGCCAGGCAAGAGATTTTGGGACTAATTTAAAGCAGTAGCAGTGGACATGGAAAAAAAGGATCTCTATGGATGCTGCAGAACTTGGAGAGGCACTGGATGCTGGCGAGAGAAAAGGAGAAATTAAGGTCTTTTCAAGCTTCTTAACTTATAACATCAGACGACTAAAGGGTGGATGGGACAACTAACCAAGGGAGAGGAGGATTTCAGAGATTAAAGATGGTGGATGCCATTTGCAGCATGTGTCGTTAGGTATAGCCTGACTCTCTGTGTAAAAAGTGATATACTCAGTAATGTGAGGTCTCCACCAGGTAAAACGTTTGAAGTACATCATGGAAGTCATGGGTGTGAATAAAGTCACTGAGAAGGAGCAAAGCAAAGATCTGAGGGCTCAGCATAGAACCTTGGGGGATTGATCATAGCAGGGGCGGGAAGAAGAGGGGGAGCCAGGGAAGCGAGGTGAATGTGACCAGAGAGGCAAGAAGACATTCAGCCAATACATCACACATCACAGAAACAACCTTGACATGTCTGCCATCTGGCAAATTCCTGCATGTTTGTTTTTCCATGCTCAAGTCAGGTGTTCCCTACTTTGGAAAGGTTTCTTTGATTGCCCTTTTCAATGTAAATGCTTCTTATTCTTTGTTACTAACTGCTACTTGCATATAACTTGCATTTTATAGAAAATATCCCCTTACATTTCTCTCTGAACCTGTCTTAATGCTTGATTATAAGCATCTTGAGGACTAGAATAATACTTGATCACATTTCCTATAGAAGATGTTTAATAAATGTGTGTTGAATGGAATATTTTGGGAAACACTAGGTACCATTTAGATTCGCTCAGAAAGGGCCAGTAAAAAATCAGTCTAACTCTATTCCCACTTGATGTTCCTAGAGTACACTTACTTGCAGTTCATGTTGATCTCTTGTCCTAGAAAAGTCCTATTAATTGACTAGTGAGGTCCTACTAATCTTCTTTCAGAGCCCAGTTACATCATCCAGGAAACCTTTGTCACTACCAGCCCAGACATCAAGCCACCACTAAAGTCCCGAGATGCAAAAGTTACGCATCCCTCTTCTACACAAACTCTGTCTTACGCATATTTCTGATTGCAAATTTTTTTTTTGCACTGACCACATACTATGGTTCTGATGCATTTATCTCTGTGTCTCATATCCTAAACTGTGAGCTTCTTGAGTGAAAAAACAAATGTCTTGAACATCTGTAGCTCCAGCAGTCATCACAGAAGCCAGCACATGTGGGTACTTGGGAAATGCGTGAGGAATTGGGAGGGTTCACGTCTTCTAGCCATTACGTGGGCTACCACTAGAGGACACTAGCAGCTCAATCAGACTGGAAGTTCTTGAGGCTTTCCCAGGGGCTGAGGTTGGGGGCAAGGCTGTGTGAAGGTACCAGAACTCAAGCCTGGTCTTCTGTATTTCACCAGGACAGCAGGACAGAAGGTGGTTTGCTCTTATTTCTGCCTCAGCTTCTCTGCACTGAATATCATATTGGATTTCTAACTACCTTCTCTGCCTCCATGTTCTTGGGCATATAATGTGTTCCTCTTACTTCATCAAGTGAGTCTGAGGAACAGCTCTGTTCAAGTTTTCTTAGCATATTGTACAAGGCCCTGTGCATTTGCCCAATCTGCCTTTGCAATTGTGTGTCTGCCCCTGGTCCTGATCCTCCCCAGTACTACAAAGTCTCAAGAAATATTTGTTGAGCTGTGAAGTCAGGATTTTTCCACCAGGGGCCATTAGGTGACAGATCTGAGACTAGTGATTAGTTCCAGATGATCTGGGCAGGATAGGGGAGAGCAAAAATGAGGAGACTCTGAGGTCAAGCTAAGATTTGTGATGTAAATGCACACTTGATTACCTAGTAGCTAGAAACTTATCTGACTTGAAACTGCTCCTACTGTTCAATCCCTGTGTGGAGTCATCCAATTTTTAAGGTGTTGTTTCAGTTTATCAAAAATTAAATACGTTCTCCCCTCCCAAATTCCACTGGAGAAGTGTATTTGTCTTATTAAGATACATTTATCAAGTTCACAGCCTTCTTGTCAAAAGTCTGTTGCAGTTAGTCATTCAGAATTATAAATATCTTTAGTCTCAGATGTGGTTGTGTTGGAGGAAGGCAGGGTGAAAAGTGGGGAGGGGAAGGGTGGCAGTTGACTTTTTAAAAACTGTTGCCATGTTGTTTTGAATTGCTTCTATTGTTCTTCCTCGAGGTCTAAGGTTTATTGGACATGCTGACCTGAATGGGTATGGCCCTGGGTTGGTAAAGTTGTGGGGACTGGTTGGTGTTTTTCTTGGCTCCATGTTCATATTGTTTTTCCTGCAAGGGACAGTGGTATTTCTCCTGAAGAACTATTAATAACTTATTTTCATCTTGTAAACGGTGTACGTAACTGATGGTGTTTCCCTCTTTGCAGTGGTTGTATTTGTGCAATGGCTGAAAGTTTTCTGTCTCACTTCTAGTACACTCATTTTTCAAACGGAATAAAATCAGCAACCGTTATTGAATGCTAAATATGTTCCAGACACCAAAACTATGGGCATGTAATCCTTACTACCTATAGTAATTTATGACTTAAGTTCTACTTTCATCTCCATTTTACGGATGGAAAAAACTGAGACTGGAGAAATTAAGTAAAATACCCAAAGGTTACTCAGCCCTAGTTCTTTGTGATGCCGAAGTTCGGGTGACAGGTATGACATTCAGACCACAAATACAGATACGTATAAAATATCTCATTTATTTATTTATATTTAATTTATTTATTTAAGATTTTATTCTTTTATTTGACACAGAGAGAGCACGCACAAGCTGGGGGAGCAAGAGAAGGAGAAGCAGGCTTCTTGCTGAGCAGAAAGCCTGATGTAGGGCTCGATTATAGGACCCTGGGACCAGGACCTGAGCGGAAAGCAGAAGCTTAATGACTGAGCCACCCAGGTGCCCCTATTTATTTATTTTAGAGAGAGAATGAGAAAGTGCATGAGTGGAGAGGGGGAGGGAGAACGAGGGGAATGAACCTCAAGGTGGCTCTGCCCTCAGTGCAGAGCATGATCTGGGGCCAATCCCAGGACATTGAGTCCTTAGCCAGAGCAGAAACCAAGAGTCTGACACTCAATGGACTGAACCACCCAGGCATCCTTCCTTTATTTATTTTTATGAAATTAACCCAAATCGTTCTCTAAGTTTGTTTTGCCAGGGTGGTAGAAAATTCAAACTCATCATACGATGGAACTGTCCTATGGTCCTAGAGCGAGTTGTAGGTGGTACCACGTTATCTGAGAGGCAGTCATTGGTCTCCTTACTGAGTAGCAGTGAGATTCTCACTGTTCCAGACTATAATCCAATCCTTCTGACCTGGCCACTCTCCTGCTCCATCTCACATTTGAGGCTTCAAAGGGGATTTTGGAGTTTAGAAGTTTGGAACTCTGGTGCCCAGGGTGCCACTCTCATGACACATCAAAGAGACATTCCCACAGTCAGGTGCCACCTCCCTGGAAGGCTGTTTTTGCTACTGAATGATGTGAATTTGACCTTCTTCCTGAGTTTCTCAAAATTCCTCTCTGTTCTTATTCTGAGGGTAATAGTAGAAGTTTCTTTCACAAGCTCTCACTTCACACCGCAGAGTCCTTCACTTTAAGTGTCTTTTGTTTTCCACCCTGCAAAAATCCCAGAGGCTAGGATATAACAAAGGTTCTGTCTGTGAGATAGGAAAATACAGGAAAAATAAAAGTAAGCTACTATTCCCATAGATTGTGACTTTTTATAGGTTTATCAGATGGGTTAGTCTGAATGGGTGTGGAATGGTTAATGAGGTAGTGAGTTTTAATGACTGTGTCTTTCCCTGAAGAGTCTGTTTTATAGAACCCATTGCCAGGAGTAGTAGCATTTCTCTTAAATCTCTGGTTTATTTTTATGTTATGGATACCATGAGTCATATGGCAGACATTTCCCTTTCTGTAGATCTTTTGAAGACATTTTGATCAGCTATGTGTTTGTGAATTCTGATATTCCTAAGAAATACTTTCTAGGTTGAAATTTATGAAATAAAGAGAGAATTGTTTTAAAAATACTGCACATTTTATATATGTCAGGTCATGGTGGGGAGAGAGGACTCATGAAAGTGGGGTCTGATTCAGTCTTTTTTTTTTTTAAAGGTTTTATTTATTTATTTGACAGACAGAAATCACAAGTAGGCAGAGAGGCAGGCAGAGAGAGTAGGGGAAGCAGGCTCCCCGCTGAGCAGAGAGTCCAATGCGGGGCTCCATCCCAGGACCCTGGGATCATGACCAGGTCTGAAGGCAGAGGCTTTAACCCACTGAGCCACCCAGGTGCCCCTGACTCAGTCTTTTAAAAGAATTTTTAACATTTCTATTTTTAAATAACTAGATTCAAGATTTTTATGTTTAAGAAATATGCCGTCACTAACACTTGTTTAGACCTGATATCACAAGTATGTGTATATATATATATATATATATATATGTATATATATATATATATATATATAGAGAGAGAGAGAGAGAGAGAGAGAGAGAGATACAACCTGAGAACATATAATGTCTTCATCTTTGTTTCCTAAGTATTTTTTTTCCCCCATCAGATTGGGAGATAGGAAAGTTAGCCCAAAAGGCACAGAAATGTTGGGCCAACCCGCTGGAAGCAAAGCACAGTACGGATTTGCATGTACTTATACCCTCTCTGCCCCAAGGCAGCTCCACAGAGTTGACCCTCCCCACCCTTCAGAACAGGAGAGAATTGAATTTATTTCCACTTAAGTTCCTGGAGGTTGCCATGTTCCCTTGGGCACTCGGTAAATATTGACTAAATTGAATGTTACCCTGTGTTATCTTCCTTTCTCTCTTTTTCCTTCTCTGGTCCTCTGGTTATTTCTTAGGTCCTTGAAAATTTATATATATATATATATATATATATATATATATATATATATATATTTCTTTTGTCTCATCTGTTCTCAGTATGAGGCCTCTCTATTTTAATATCGCTTCTTTGTGTTTGTTTTCTCTATGTCTGGGTCTTCTCTCAGTTTCTCTTGAAATCTGTCCCTCTCTATTTTCTTTCTCTGAGACTGTCTGTTCCTCCACTCCTCCTGTCCATCTCTCTGTATCTCTCTCTCTCATACACACATAGCTTTCTGTATTTGTGTTTGCTCCCCTCCTAGAGTGATCATCTGAAGGGGTTCAGAATAAGGCTCCCCAAAATGTGCTACTTTGGCATGTGGATTCTTTGAGCTGAAGTCAATCAAGGCCCAAAAGATGCAGGCAGAGCATTTTACCATCCCCTTAGCTATCCAAAAGAATTTAGGTAGAGGGCCTTGTCCAGGAAGAGAGCAATCACCAGACATACCTACAAGGACTATGGGGCAGGTGTGGTGAACTGGCAAGGAAGTACAGGAGGGCCTGAAGATCAGCCTTCTGTGTCCCATTATCTCTGCTTTTCATGACAAACCTTTGTTTACCACACATTTGCTCTTTCCATTTTCCTATGAATTGTCTTTCTCCCCTTTGAGGTCTCAGACTCCTACCCCCTTCTCCTTAGGTCAGGATGACATAGAAGTCTTAGTTGCCTGACTGGCTGGGGGGTCTCATATTGTTTTGAGGATCATATGTATGCAATTAAATTTGTTTTTACCCTGTTAATTTTTCTTCTGTCAGTTTAATTAGTAGACCAGCCAAAAGAATCTAGAAGGGTAGAGGAAAATTTTTTCCTTCCCTACACATCAAAAATATTTGCCTTTTTTTTTCAAGAAATTAGACATTTGAAGATTTTTTATAAGTGTTCAGAATAACTAATTTTACACTTTTCCCCCTTAAAACACCATTTTCGGTTCCTAAATATAGGAATGTGGGAAAGGCTAATTGGTTTATATTAACCACAATATGTTCTAAGTTATGGAGAGTGATTGTGTCAGCACTGCTCTGAATTTTCTCGTTGCACTCTGCCCAGACAGCACTGCATTCCTCTGCTCCTTCTGACACAAATACAGTGACATTTCACCAGGCGACTATTAGCCTAGAGGGAATACTAACTTCCCCCTTCCCCTAGAGTTTATCTCCCATTCCAGTAATTTGGCCCCAGATACTGGCACAGAAACACTGGTTGCATAAAGTCCTTGGAGTCTGATCCTTGCTTTTTGTCCTCTGTGCCTCCAGTTTTGAAGTCTGAAATGGGACACTGGTTTGCTACTACTTTCCTACAGTCACCTTCTGGTGAAGATATAAAAGGTGTGATCAACCTCCTCTGGGGTTTCACACAAGTTACTAAAGACTTGGGAATTAAAATTAATCCTCCAAACATCATTGGTGCCTGGAAAGGTAGCAAACTAATTGCTATCTAAGAGGGTATATAGAGGATTGAACTTTATAAAGTGTCCCAGGTATGGATAGACTAAGCAAAACTTCGGCCCTTGTGTTTAGGAGAAAAATCATATTTTCTTTTCCCTTTAAATTCTTTTTATTGAGAGTCTAACATGTACCAAGCACTTTATGCAAAATATCTCATTTACTCTTTAGAGCAACCCTGCAAGTTAATATGATGACTGCCCCCACCCCATTTGGCAGATGAGTAGCTCAGACTAGAGAAGTTAACTGACATGACAAAAATCATAGTAGAGTTGAAACTTGTTATGTACGAGTATCTTTATGTTATTGAAGTCAAGTTTTATGCCTAGAAAAGAGCTACTCAATATTATTCTTGTGCACAATTGGTATTCAATTAATTTGAAATCCTTATTTTTCTTAAGCTTGTATGTTAGTTTATAAATTTAATTATGGTACTCACAAATCTAGCAAGTCTTATCATTACTTTGAAGGATTACTTTACAACTTAATTAAATTATTTGAATGTTTAGCCACATTTATTAATGTGATAAGGTGTCTTCCTTTCTAAGTACATTGTGCGACTTAACAATCTTCCCAATAACTCAAGTAATTCTTATAAATCTAATAAATCTGTAGATATGGTGAACTGCAGGTTCTCTTAAATTCCAAGTGAAATTTCAATCTGAGATTATAAGTCTAAAGCAATGAATCAATTACTCATTTTAACTTAGAATTATAAGGTTAGCCTGTTATTCTAATAGGCCTAATTTTCTTGAACAAACAAACTTTAAAATAAGCACAGATTCCTAAATGCAGACATTTTAGTGCTAATTTTTATATTTTGGTTTTCTTATATATAACACTGAATTTTGTTATCATTATGCTATCATTAAAAGGTAAGGACATGAGATCTCCCCAATAATTTTGATGTTACTTTCCTAAAGTAATTTTAGGGGTTACCGTCTCAATTTTCTGGGGTTTCTTAAAAACCAGAATTACCAAATAGACATGACTGAACCCTTATCTGCCTTATCTGTAATGCTGTTGGGATACATTGAGCCTTATTTACGTAAGTCAATTTTTCCCATGGTAGATAGCATTATAAGACGACCTCAAAGATTTCTGCCCCCTGGTGTACACAACCTGTCTAACCATCTCCCCTTTAGCATGGCTAGAACTTGTGCATATGAATTATCACTCATGCAATTGTTTTGTTACATGGCAAAAGGAGTTTCCCAGATGTAATGAATTTCCAGATGTAATGAATTTGAGTTCATCAAAGGGGAAAAATTATCATGGGTGGGCCTGACTTAATCAGGTTTAGGTAAGCCTTAAAATAAATGAGAAATAGTGACAGCTCTTTCCTGCTGGCCTTGGAAAGGGACTTTCAAGCCTCAACTGAGATCATAGCCCAGGATGACACCTTAGTTTCAGTCTGATGAAACCCTGAGTAGAAGATCTAGCTAACCCCTACCCAAAGCCCCATTGGAACTGTGAGATAATAAATTTGTTCTGTTTTAACCTACAACATTTGTGGTGATTTGTTAGAAATCGATAAAAAATTAATACATTCTCTAACTGAGGCCTCTCACCAAGGTCAAGTTATGCATGCCTAAATCTTCTGTTTACTAACAGAGATCTGAAACCACACCCACCAACACCACCCCCTAGGCTGTTGTCCTTTGATAGACTTTTGTATCATTTGCCACCCGAGGTATTTGAATATCTTCCTACCTACAAGAATTCTGTAAAGTTTCTAAGTTCCTGTAGATAGTAACTTGAGGGAGCTCCTCTGTATTTGTTATATTCTTCCTATACTTGGACCATAACACTTCTAGATGGTACAATGACATCTCATTAAATTCTGTATATCATTCATCATTTTGTCTAGCTATTCCAATGTCAGTTTGGAAAACACTAGAGTCCAGATCTGTCTGACTCTAGAGTCAGACTCCTTCTACTCTTCAGTTTAGTAAACAAGGATAAGCTAAGTTTTGACGAACAGTCATGAGTGCTATAATGATATTGAGATTCCTATTGTCCCTCACCATCCTGAGAGCATTCCAAAATTCCTCTGACTTGTGCTTCTTGAGTTCTCTCCAGTTTCTCTAACGTGGTAGTAATTACATTCTAACATATCTCTTACTTAGTCCCTCAAAAATGTATAATGAACCTTCGTCAAGCAATCTTTAAATCCACTTGTGCATTTATACATTAAACTTTCCTCTTAACAGTACAATGACAGTTGATCCATAATGCACAATACTCTGAAACATACCAAGCATAAAAGACACAATTTCTATTCCATAAGGCTTTATGACCTAGTTGGAAGCAAGGTATGGATACAAAATATTCATAGTTTTGCATACAAAATAATACAGGTTAAGTGTTACCACTGGTAAAAATAATACGTGGGGGTATAGATGAAGGTAAGTTAAAATACTTAATGGAGGGCGCCTGGGTATCTCAGTGGGTTAAGCCTCTGCCTTCGGCTCAAGTCATGATCCCAGGGTCCTGGGATCGAGCCCTGCATCTGGCTCTCTGCTTAGCAGGGAGCCTGCTTCCTCCTCTCTCTCTGCCTGCCCTCACTGCCTACTTGTGATCTCTCTCTGTCAAATAAATGAATAAAATCTTAAAAAAAAAATGTCACGTAGCAAGTAGAATTAAGTTCATTTATTCATTCAACAAAGATATATTTAGAATTGCTGATGTGTCAAGCACCATGTTAGGCTCAAAGGGCCCAAGAATAAGACATAGCCACCCTCTTCATCAAGCTCACATTGTAGCCAAGAAAACAAAAGCATAAGAAACGTATGAGAACACGTACTATGATAAACACTATTACAGTAGTGTGTACAACATGTAATGCAAAGCAAGTGGAGAGAGGACTGGGCTGGCCATGAGAATGAGTGGAGGTCAGTAGTGAGGGACCATTTCAAGAGGTGATATATTTGCTGAGCCTGGTACCTTGATAACTGGACTAGCACTTCCCTTTTCTTGGCCATTTCCTGCATACCAAGAACTGCCCCCAAGCTTTCTACACTAATAAACCACATATAATCCTCACAACAACGTCATTTGATCAAGGATACAATGGCAGTGGGGAGTAATTCCTGAAGAGGACACTGAAGTCATCTTGTCATGTCTTGTCTTCTCCACCCCTGCTCCAATCAAAGCTGTTATCATCTCTCTCAGACTTAGGCAGACACTGCTCTCTCTGCTGCTGCCATTGCCTTACACCTGGTCTCTTTGTGATCTTTTAAAAACACCAATCAGATCATGTCAGTGTTCTGAACAAATTCGAACAGCTTCCCATCTCAGTTGCTTTAAAACCTAAGGTTCTTAGCACAGCTTTCAAGATCCTACATGATTTTCAAGAACCTACAAGACCTTCAACCGCTGTGACAGCATTTCCAACCACTCTCTCCTGAATCCATCACTCTATAGTCCCTTTCCCCCCTCTTTGCTGCTCCTCAAATGCACCAAGAATGCTCCTTGCTGATCCCCCTGCCTTGGAACACTGTCTCCCTGATATCAACACACCCCACTTGTTCATTCAGGTCTCTGATCAAATGCCATCTTCTCGGAAAAGCCTTCCTCACCAGCCTGTGGCAAACAGTACTCACTCTCATTCCAGTCCCACATCACTCTGAACCCTTACTCTGCTTTATTGTTCATCATGATGTTTATTGGATATTTTCTGTCTTCCTCAATGAGAATAAAAGCCTCAAGCTTTATACTCTTCTTTACTAGATCCCCAATGTGCAGTACAAAGCCTAGCACTAGAACCTCCATAAGTATTGTTGAATTTGTGCATTCATGAATGAATGAAATGACTTGTTAGCTGTCACACTCTGGGTATATGGCAGAGCCGGCTTTTGGATCCAGTCTTGTCTAATTCCAGACTCCAAGTTCTTTTTTTTAAAATTTTTTTAAATTTAATTTTTTAAAATTTTTATTTATTTATTTATTTGTCAGAAAGAGAGAGAGAGAGAGTGCACACAAGCAGGCAGAGAGGCAGGCAGAAGCAGGGAGAGAAGCAGGTTCCCTGCCGAGCAAGGAGCCCAATGCGGGACTCAATCCCAGGACCCTGGGATCATGACCTCATGATCCCATGATCATGCATGGATCAGCAGCTTAACCGACTGAGCCACCCAGGCGTCCCCAGACTCCAAGTTCTTAAATACTTCTTGCTCCTGAGGAAGAAGAGGAAGGATAAGTTGACACAGGGGAAAACGAGCATAGGGGATGTGAGATTGAGTCCTAAGGGTGAAACTAGGAAGGTGGTTTGATACCATGAAGGATCTGGAAGTCTTGGAAAAGAAGCTTACGGCTTCCTCTATGGTCATGGAGAGAAGGCTTACAGCATGGTGTTAAGAGCCCCTCTAAATGCTAACGGTGAGAGTTTGAGACCATCTGAACTGGGGAAAGGGCATTCATATACACTCTAATGATACTTCAGATCTTTTTTTCATCTCCATTATAATTCTACAGAACACTTGCAATCTAAAAGGGACTTAGTGGAGAATTTATTAAATAGGTTTCTTCCTGGTATTTTTCACACCTGACTCAGTATTGACTTCTTTTAATAAAGATTTTATTTATTTATTTATTTGATATATAGAGAGAGCACAAGTAGAGGGAACAGTATGCAAAGGGAGAGGTAGAAGCAGGCTCCCCACTGAGCAGGGAGCCTAATGTGGATCCCTGGGATGATGACCAGAGCCGAAGATAGATGCTTAATGACTGACCCAACCAGGTGCCCCTGAATAGACTTTTAAAAGCTGAAACTTCACATTATGGTTGCCTTTGCTCTCCAATCTCTTTTGCTGATCGTTCTACATGCTGTTAATCATAATTATTATACTTCTTTTTTTAAACCAAATGTGTTTATGTTGTCCTTGGTTCCTGTTGAGCAGCATCCTTTTATTTTTATTTTATTATTATTTTTGTTTGTGTCTATGGTGGGGTAAGCAAGGGGAGAGGTGAGTCTAGGTTTTTGAATCCATACCTCCTGTTATTTCTTATAGCCAAGGAAATAATTGAAGTTAGCGTCTTTTCAGTTCGATTCTAGGTCCTTTATATGAGGGATTTTGTTTGTTGCCTTTGATACTTATTTTCCGATGAAGTCCCTAAATAATTTCTCTGTTTTTAAATATCCAAAGTTTTGTTATCCTCTCTGGTACATTAGAAAATATAAAACAGATTTTACAAATCTGTTTTAATATGAGCTGCCTGATTTATGTCAGCTATCATTCTCTAGCTGGGTGGCTCTGCTAGGTTTCATAATATGCCAAAGCTCATATTCAAATACAAACTATAGACCAGCATGTAAACAAGAGCAGAGAAGTATTTTCTTTCTTCCACTGAGTAACTCAAAATAAGGATGGGAAAAAGCAGCTTCATGTGGGTTTAATCCTGGCTGGAGAGCAATGAAGCAACAATACCGTCTCTCGTTTCGGTGGTAATCAAAGCATGCAAAGCTGTGGGTGTTGACTCTTTGAGAATCAGCAGAACCGTACCATGTATGCTGGCAAGCAGTACCCTGGCCTTTCTCCAGCTGAGTAGAAAACAGCCCCAACCAGCCCCTTGACTGAGCAGAAAAAGCAGCAGCACGGTTGTGTTGCAGGAGACTCCTAAGAGGCATGAAGGGCACTAGGGAGATAGCATTTTATGCTCTCAGGCAGACTCAAAACTTCTGAAAAGCCACCAAAGAATCAGTAACAAAGGCCCAGAAAGAACCACAAAGATGGGTAGGGAAGCTCAGGAGTGGTAAAATGTATGTTGATCCTCATTTTCCAGTCAGCCTCCCAGGCTTTTAGAATCACTGGAGATGCTAGGAAAGGGGCATGTACTCTTCTGTAGTATGAAAGTAGTTCTTGATTTGTGTATTGGGATTTGTTTTCCTTCTGATGGAGAGACATGGGATATAGCAGTGCTGTTGTTTACCCATGCATTCGTGCAAGTCAGAAAAAGATTCTTGTTCCTTAGAGATCCCTCCCCCACCTGCTTGGCACCCTTGTGTGGTGAATACCATGCATATAATTCGAAGCCATCTGAGATAGAGTGAGCCTTAGTACACTGCAAGAGTGTGGAAGGTCTGTTAGGGAAATAAAAATGCTTGAGAACTCCTGAATTTATCTGGTGTTTGAGGAAGTTTTTCCCCTTTTTGATACCACCTTCACTTAGATTTACATGCTGCTGACCTAGTGTATCTAAATCTATGCTAAATCACCCCTTTGCAACATG
Source organism: Meles meles (assembly GCF_922984935.1). Lineage (NCBI taxonomy): Eukaryota > Metazoa > Chordata > Mammalia > Carnivora > Mustelidae > Meles > Meles meles. Next base: position 158,104,692 of record NC_060066.1, on the reverse strand, counting down.
CAGATTAACCCCCAAATCTGAATCCTCTACATCAGAATTTCTACTTAAGGTTGTGCTGCTTCATCTTGTTGGTTTATATTTTATTTATGTTCTGTTAATAATAAATGTAATTATTTTATTTCTCTGTTGGACAAGTTTAGTTCAAAGGTGCAAAGGTAATTATTTTAATTTTTTAAATTTATATATAAAGATTAACATGTCTTGTATTCAGAAAAAATTAAATTACCAAAAAATAAAAATAAAACAAGAATCACAATACAAGCCAAATAATGTATCAAATTAGGTGTTCAGATCAGGTTCCTATTCTAGACTAGTATAAATAATAACTAGTTTATTGGGTTATTTTGCTTTCTTTACTATTAGAAGTTTACCTTCTTTTTTACTTAATACCATAGCTCTTTTCCTGTCCTTCATCCCCAAATGTCACTCTTGATCTTTACTGTATGACTACCTGAAGTTCTACACCAAGCATGCATGAATTCTTTTTCACCTCTTTCAGAAACTTCATTTGGTTCTTCTGTGTTATACCATTTCAACTCATCTCAATTCAGCAATTATTTCTTGGTAAACTATTATGTACAGATCACTAGACAAGGACTTTGGGAGACACAAAGTTGAGGGGAAGGTAGACCTTGCATTCAGCATTCAACAGGCAATAGGAACAATGGTAATAATAACTGGCATTTAACTTTAATTCAGTGTAGAATTAGAAGTCCTAGCCATAGCAATCAGACAAGAAAAAGAAATAAGAGACAAAGAAGAGGCAAAGAAATATCAGTAAAGAAGAAGCTAACGGTCACTATTTGTAGATGACATGATATTATACATAGAAAAATTTAACAACTCCACCAAAAAAACTACTAGAAGTAATGAATGAATTCAGTAAAATGGCAGGATACAAAAATAATACCCAAGAATCAGTAACATTTCTATACACCAACAACAATGTCACAGAAAGGGAAATTTAAAAACAACAGTGTTTACAATTATACCAAAAAGAATAAACTACTCAGAATAAACTTAGCCAAAGAGGTGAAAAACCTGTACTCTGCAAACTATGAAACACTAATTAAAGAAATGATGATTTAACATAAATAAATGGAAAGATATTCCATGCTGATGGATTAGAAGAATTAATATTATGAAAATGTCCATATTACCCAAAGCAATCTACAGATTCAATGCAATCTCTATGAAAATACCAACAGCATGGGGCACCTGGGTTGCTCAGTTGGTTAAGCAATTGCCTTCAGCTCAGGTCATGATCCTGGAGTCCCTGGATCGAGTTGCATCAGGCTCCCAGCTCTGCGGGGAGTCTGTTTCTCCCTCTGAACTTCTCCCCTCTCATGCTCTCTCTCTGTCTCTCAAATAAGTAAATTAGAAAAAAAATCTTAAAAACAAATCAACAGCATTTTCCACAAAACTAGAACAAAGAATACAAAAATTTGTATGGAACTACAGATGACCTCAAATAGCCAAAGCAATCCTGAGAAAGAACAAAGCTGAATGTATCACAATCCAGATTTCAAGATACACTACAAAGCTATAGTAATAATCAAAACAGTATGGTACTGGCACAAAATTAGACACAGATCAATGGAACAGGATACAGATCCCAAAAATAAACCACATATGTATGGTCAACTCATCTTTGATAAAGGAGACAAGAATATACAATGGGGGAAAGACCATCTTTTCAAAAAATGGTGTTGGAAAAACAACAGCTACATGTAAAAAGAATGAAAATGGACCACTTTTAACACCACACACAAAAATAAACTCAAAATGGATTATGACCTAAACATGATACCTGAAACCATACAAATCCTAGAAGAGAACACAGGCAGTAATTTCTCTGACAGCCATGGCAACATTTTTCTAGATGCATCTCCTGAGGCAAGGGAAACAAAAGCAAAAATAAACTATTGGCACTACATCAAAATAAAAAGCTTTGGCACAGCAAAGAAAACCATCAACAAAATAAAAAGACAATCTACTGAATGGGAGAAGATATTTGCAAATGACATATCTGGTAAGGGGTTAATATCCAAGATATATAAACAAGTCAACACCAAAAAAACAAACAAACAAACCAAAACAAGACAACAACAACAAAAAAATAAGCAATCTAATAAAAAATGGAAAGAGGACCTTTTTTTTTTTCCTGAAGAAGACATTCAGATGGCCAACAGACACATGTAAAGATGCTCAAAATCACTCACCATCAGGGAAATGCAAATTAAAACCACAATGAGGTATTACCTCACACTTGTCAGAATGGCTAAAATAAAAAAACACAAGAAACAACAATTGTTGGCAGGGATGTGGAGAAAAAGGAATTTTCCTGCACAGTTGGTGGGAATGCAAACTGGTTCAGCTTCTGTGGAAAACAGAATGGAGGTTCCTCAAAAAAATTAAAAATAGAGATACTATAGCAGATTCTTATCATTAGTTTACCAATAAGAACCCTGAAGCTTCTAGAGGATAATCAGAATGACAGTAAGTGGTAGATTGAACATAATGAGGAGCATGTGCCAAGAGCTGACTGGGACTGGACCCAGGCCTCATCTCAACTGCGTGCTCATGGACTGATGTGTGCGTGTCTGTGTGTGTGTGTGTGCTTCCACTGGTAGCTTTACTCAGTCAGAAAGCAACTTTCACACCATTGTAAGGCGGGTTCTTCAGGATTCCAAACTCAATTTCATTATACACTTCACTTGACTTCATACACGTCACACAAAGAAAGCACGAGACAAAGTCACACAACCTACAAGATACCACGAGGCGTTAACAAACCCAATGCAAAGTAAGTTCCTGTGTTCAAGCAGTGGAGGATCTCCGTTATGTTCAGGGCTCCATCGGGCAGAACCTTCGGCCGCCGTTGCCTTTTTGATGCCGTCAGACATGAAAGGGTCTGCATCTTGAGAGTCTGACAGTTTGCTGCAAAAACCTTCTCTTTTTAAAGGAGTTTAATCAATGTGGGCCACTGCAGGCCTCCCCTGGCTCTGCAGGTTTTGGGTTTGGGTGTCGTCAACCTGAGCTGGTTTCAGCGATATCCAGTAAAAGCGATGATGCCCTTGGCTGCTTCCATCCCTGCTTGACTGAGTGACTCCATCTTGTCCCCTACATACATTCATAGGAGTTTTATTTCTCTCCTACCTTAAACACAGTAAGCCCTCTTACTCTCTTCATATTTATTTGCATGCTATCCTCTCAGGAACACGCATCTTTGCCACAGTGACTTCTCCTCACCTCGTAAAACTCACCTTTAGCTTCCTCAGGCTGGGCTTCCCTGACACAGTGCCTAGCAGGTGAGACTAAGTGGCTCCTGTTTGGATTTCATGTCCAGTCAGCAAATCCACTCTCACATACCCTTACCCACTCCTTCCTTGTCTCGTTCTGTTCCTAGGCCATGAGCTGCTAGCAGGTGGGGACTATCGTTCATCACACAGACGCCCAACTGGTGATTGTTTAACCAAGAATGAAAAAACAATAACCCAAAAATGATTTCTATTTGATTTTAGAATGCACTTCCTGTAATCCCGTCTGCTATAAACACTATCATCCATGGCTGGAGATGTCACCTTCAGACTTACAGTAAAGCACTGATAAAGCTGCCAGAAACATTCCAGTGAGGTTGAACCGGTTAGCTCCTCTAGTACTGCTCCTTCTCGCACTCCTTACTACCCCTTGTAGAGGTTATCTTCTCTCTAACTGACAAAGGCAAATCTTAAGAAAGAAACAAACAAGTCAAAAAAGCCCCTCCCACTTTCAAATATGGGAACATTGAATGATGTCTGCAACTGTTTGAGGGTGTGGAAACAGTCAGTGCCTTCTACATCCACGGTGGCTGGCCCCCCCAGGGCCGGAACTGTGTTCTTGAGCCATGCTGTTTGCTTTACAGCTCACGGACTTGCACAGAATTCTTTTTTTCTAACAACAACAATCATAAAAATAGCATGGTCTTTTTTGCAACCTTACTCATAGCCTACGGAAGGGAAGATTACAAAATATGCCAGTGTAAGATCCTCAACTCAGATCCCAAAAGGTCCTAACAATGTTTAGCAAATTCTTTATATAATTTGGAGAACCAAGTAAGAGAGACATGTGCCATGAGTCTTAGAAAAAGTCATTTGAGGTAACCCTTACAAGTAGGGACTGTAACAAATCAACACGATCTTTGCTCTGAAATCTCCCTCAGCTGGTAAGGACAGATCCAAAATAGGTCTAAGTCAGTTTCAAAAGGACCTCCTCTAGGCCAGAAATGAATAAGTATTACGGAACTTCTATGAGATGACCTCTGGTGTGGGGTACCTAAAGGTGAGGTAGCAAAACGTGCAGTTTCAGGGGCAAAAAGACTGGAGGCAGACAGACCTGCATTTCAGTCCCTTATTAGCTGTCATTCTGAAGCATGTTCGGGAACCTCTAAGACCTGTGCTTCCTTGTCTGTAACACGCTGATAAGAACCCTACCTCATCTGTTGACCTTGGATAAAGAAGATGTGGTATATATACACAATGGAATACTATGCAGCCATCAAAAGAAATGAAATCTTGCCATTTGCGACGACGTGGATGGAACTAGAGCGTATCATGCTTAGTGAAATAAGTCAATCGGAGAAAGACAACTATCATATGATCTCCCTGATATGAGGACATGGAGAAGCAACATGGGGGGTTAGGGGGATAGGAGAAGAATAAATGAAACAAGATGGTATTGGGAGGGAGACAAACCATAAATGACTCTTAATCTCACAAAACAAACTGGGGGTTGCTGGGGGGAGGTGGGATTGGGAGAGGGGGAGGGGGCTATGGACATTGGGGAGGGTATGTGCTATCGTGAGTGCTGTGAAGTGTGTAAACCTGGTGATTCACAGACCTGTACCCCTGGGGATAAAAATACATTATATGTTTATTAAAAAAAAAAATTTGGAAGGGGAGGTGAACCATAAGAGACTATGAACTCTGGAAAACAACCTGAGGGTTTTGAAGGGTCAGGGGTGGGAGGTTGGGGGAACAGGTGGTGGGTAATGGGGAGGGCATGTTTTGCATGGAGCACTGGGTGTTGTGCAAAAACAATGAATACTGTTACGCTAAAAAAATAAATAAAATGGGAAAAAAAAAAAAAGAACCGTACCTCAGGTTTGGTGTGATGTTTGAACAAGATCGTGTATTCAAACACTCAGCAAAGCGCCTGGCACGGAGTGGGGCTTAGTAAACGGTGGCTGTCACCTGCCGACATGTATTTAATGTGGCTGGTACCAAGCAAAGTCGATCTCAAGCGAGAAGCATACAGAGAAGAACTGTTACAAGTGAAAGTACATCTCTAGTGTTCATGTACTCATAAATTATACTAGACCCTCCAAGGATAAACACAGCCCTGCTCTTGTCTTCCCCCTCCGCTAATTGTAACCTTCCTTAGAGCAAAAACATTTCTCAGTTTCCTTTTCTAGCTTTCTAGCAGATGACATAATACCATTCCTGCAGCACATCTCAAAATATATATTGAACAATATTTCATCATGATGCATTCTGCACTTAGGTGATTGGCTCCTGGAAAGCAGAAAAGTCCACTGTTATTTGTTTGTTTGTTTTTATTCTCAGTTACTACTGAGTATGAACTAGAGGGAAACTAAGGACAAAGCAAAACGGCTTAGATTAGATCTAGTTTACTACCTCCAAATCCAAAACTTACTAGACCATCGTCCTCCTTCTGTAGTCTGAGGGAAGGTACCCATCATGTGGCTGGTGCCTTATGTCACCAAACCTAATTTTCATGATAATCGACAAGGTAGATTCTTGTTTCCCAGGGTACAGAGGAAGCTAATGCTCAGAGCAGGGAACAATTTTCTAACGCCAGACAGATAAGTGTGCAGCACCGTGATTTAAATCTAGAACAGCCTGATGCCTCCTCCCACAGTACATGGCCTCGTTTTAGTAGCGACAGTGGCATGAAGAATTATATCAGGCCCAGGCCCACGTGCTATGAACTGTAGAGTAGGGTCTTGCTTATTCTGCCAGCATGCATCTTTTTTTGGGACACTGTAATTTCCTGATGAGGCGACCTCACCAGGACTTTCCCCAACATCTGCCTTTGCTGGGAGGTGTCAAGATCGTAGAGAGAAACCATTATTTTCATTGAAATCCAACTCCCTGAGTTCATTTGTCAATGTTCAGGCAAGAATGTGAAATGCCTTTTACATGACTAAAAGCTCTTCCCTGAACAGTCAGGACTTTTCCATGAATGGATAGAATTTATTAAACAAGATGTTCAAATAAGTTAGGAAAGATTCCTTTGAAAACTACTGCCAAGACGAAATTCTCCAAATGTTCCAGTCGAGAGAACGCTTGCTGCTGGGAATACAAGCAACAGAGAAAGTTCATTTGTTGGTAGCTTCCCTGATATTTTAATTATATTCTCCAGATTCTGTTTAACATTTTCTTTGATCCAATAATTATCTTCTCAAAATTAAAATGTTTAATCTATATGCAGTAGTAAAATTAATGCGTATCTTTTGCCTTACACCGAAATGAAATTGCAAATGCCAAGAAGCATATTTTACTTCTAGTCAGAATGGAAAGTAGCCTTTTGAAGGGTTTGATAAGTTTGATTTCTTATGTAGTTTTCTGATAATCATCACTTTAACTCTGTTAAATACCAAATGACATTTTGAGCCTGAAAGTCTGCCAGAAAACTACATTGAATTCCCAGTGTCTTAAGTGACCTTGAATAGCTTAACACATCTCAGTACCCTTCTGGTTGTCTAATACAAAGCATATTTAATTATTTTGTGCTCTTGTTGAAGGCAAATTCATCATATCTTTCAAAAAATGGGTTACAATAAGAGACTATGGACTCTGAAAAACAACCTGAGGGTTTTGAAGGGTCAGGGGTGGGAGGTTGGGTAATGGGGAGGGCACGTTTTGCATGGAGCACTGGGTGTTGTGCAAAAAGAATGAATACTGTTACGCTGAAAAAATAAATAAAATGCAAATTGGGGGTGAAAAAAAAATGGGTTACATAATTTGCTTAACTCATGGAAAGAATTAGCATTTTTAAAAATTCCGTGAATTTTTAAGTTCTTGTGGCATTTGGATCAAGGCTCACCTTTAGGCAAAAGAACATTAAAGTTACTCTTTGCTTCTTGAAATCCCTCCCTTGAAAGCCACACCTATCCTCTTCAGAGATATGCTAATCTTTATGACAGTCTTATTGAGTAGTTGTTGGTAATTCTACCTTATAAATGATGAAAATGAGACTCAAGGGATGTAAATATCATCTCCGAGATTATGCAACTATAATGTGGCCCAGGCAGGGGACAAATCACTAGGTCTGACACCAAGTCCAATCTTTTTACCTACAGCATGATTTTCTTAGCATTCCTTTATTTTTCTCCCCCAAAAGTTTCTCTCTTGACATTCAACTCTGAAGACTCCCACAACATCACAGGAGAGGTCAGAATTCTGACAAAGAAATGACAAATAGAAAAAATGACTAAATAATATGTAAGCCATGATCTTTACCTATCCTTTTTTTATTTTCTCCAAACTACTTGATAGTTGATAGTTCACCCTCCGTGTATATAGTGCTTTCTGGGCAAGTTTGTTGCTGGGCATGAATAGCAACGCTAACAATCCAAGGTTACTGTTGTGTGTGATTAGTGTTCTAAAGGTTTGAGCAAGCTTGTCTCTATCATTGGTCTCTATCCTGGATAAGATGAGTGCTTCCAGGATTCAAGTGGTTGCTTATGATCAATCATTGCCCTTGAATAGTAGTTACTCCTCATTCCATGCAACTACAAAATCCATGAAATTTCATGAAAAATCCACTGTAAGGGCTGACTGATTCAGAATTACTTTAAAACCAGGTTGGGGGAGAAAAAGCTGAAATTTGGATTTTAGATCCTGCAAAGATGTTTTAAAATGCTCTCTTCAGTCCCTGCAGTGAGACAAAACAAAAACAAGTTTCTGTTTCAAAGAAAAAGCTCACAGCATACTTGAGGAAGAAAATACAGAGAATAGGAAAGGAGCCAGGTCTCACAGAATGTCAGGCATAGTACTATTACATCAAGTGCACACTGTTTTCTCTTAACCGTCGGTTTTATTTGCATTTGTCATCATATAAGAGAATGAGAGTTTCAAAACTCAGGCTAAGTTTACAGAGGATCCTTTTTTTAAAAAAATATTTTATTTATTTATTTAAGAGAGAGAGGCAGTGAGAGAGAGCATGAGAGGTGAGAGGTCAGTGGAAGAAGCAGACTCCCTGTGGAGATAGGAGCCCCATGCTGGACTGGATCCCGACCTGAGCTGAAGGCAGTTCTTAACCAACTGAGCCACCCAGGCGCCCTACAGAGGATCTTTTAACAGTGGTCAAACGTTGTACTAGCCCAAGGAAGGGTGCCAAAGAAACCCCTTCCACAGATCCCTGTGGTCCGTGACAAGATCCCCATAACTCCAGAGTAATATTAGGAAGTAAGAGCAATGCCGTCCTCACTCTCATGTTGTTTGGTAGAACACTGCACCTGCTTTTGTGAAAAGACTCCCTTTTGCAATGAGATGATGACATTCCTGAAAGTTTTGTGTTAAAATGTCTTCTAGTTGAAAAGGTGAAGATAATAGACTGCAGAATTTAAAAAAAAATCCTTACTTAATTAAATTAAAAGTTTGTCATTGTTAGGTGTTGAATTTCGTCTCCTTAAAGATGTCAAAGTTTTAATCCCCAGTACCTGTGAATGTGACCTTATTTAGAAACAGAATCTTTGCACATGATCAAGTTAAGAGGAGGGCAGTAGGGTGGGTCCTATTCCAATATGACCGTGTCCTTACAAAAAGGGGGAATTTGGACACAGAGACAGATGCATACAAAGGAAAGCTGAAGTAAAGATACTGGGAGAATGCCATCTACAAGCCAGGGAATGGCAAAGAATGCCAGCAAACCTCTAGCATCTAGGGAAGAAGCATGGGAGAGATTTCCCTGCACAGCCCTCAGAAGGAACAAAATATGGAAACAGCTTCATCTCTGTTTCTAGCCTCAGAACCAGACAATACATTTCTGTTATCTAAGCCTCCTAGTTTGTGATGATTTGTTATGGCAGCCCTAAGAAACTAATGTGGCCATCCTAGGTCAATTATCTGTTTTCATTTTTATCTTGCTTTGCTTTTTGAAATTTTCCGAGTTCTTGAAATCTCAAAGTCTGGGAACCCTTAAACTGAATTACCTTAAAATCCCATCCAACCTTAAGATTTTATGATATCTTACACTGTGGGATCTTTTTCCTAAATTTTCTGATGAGTCATTGGGAACCTACAGGATTGCAGACTTCCACATTCTCCTTAAAATAGCAGATTATAAATAGGAGCCACATTTAGGCGTTTCAGGGCCAAACCTGAGAGAGTATCTCACTTCATAGCTTGAAACATCAAACATGGATGCTTGATGGAGTTCTCTCCCTGTAGTTTGAATAGGAGTAAAACTCTAAGTGCTCCTGGTATAAAATATAAGGATTAAACACTCCTCTGTTCATGGATCTGATGAAAGTGGAATGTTTCTCAGAAGCTTAGAGATAGGTACCCCAAATCTGTGGCATCCTCTGTTTGGTTCACCAAACAGTCCTCATCTCTCATAGGTCATGGAAACTCTTTCTCCTTTCCTTTCTCCTCCTAAGTGAGCTACACAAGAAGGGATTGACAATGAGGTATGTTTTACCAGCTCATGCTTGAATGCACTGATGACTGCCACATTTCCATTGCTCAAATGGGGTTTGGAAAAAATCTAACTGGAAATTCATTCACTCATTTATTGACTCATGCAGTTATTCAATGAATAGTTAAGAGAGAGAGAGAGAGAGAGAGAGAGAGAGAGAGAGAGAGAGACCAGTCTCTGCTGTGTATCAGATTGTCACAATATTGAGCTCTACATCTGAACCTCATGATGTACTATATGTAGGCTAATTGAATTTAAATTGAAAGAAAAGAAAAGAGACATCCTTTCCTTCCAGGGATGGGAACCTCCTTTTATAATGTCTGCCCACAAAGATTAAAGAACTGTTACCAAAAAAAAAAAAAGGATGTCACAAAATGACTCTATAATTATAATAGCCACTATGTGTTAAAAATTTCTACCTTCATTTTTAAAAAGATTTTATTTAGGGGTGCCTGGGTGGCTTAGTCGTTAAGCATATGCCTTCGTTTCAGGTCATGTTCTCACATCGGGCTCCTTACTCAGTAGGAAACATGCTTCTCCCTCTCCCACTGCCCCTGCTTGTGCTCTCTTTCTTGCTGTGTCACTCTCTGCCAAATAAATGAATAAAATCTTTAAAAAATTTTTTGAAGGTTTTATTTATTTATTTATTAGAGAGAGAGGAGAGAGCATGCAGGTGCACAGGAGTGGGGGAGGGTAGAGGCAGAGGGAGAAGCAGAATCCCTGCTGAGCAGGCAGCCCAGAACAGGGCTGGATCCCAGGACCTTGAGATCATGAACTGAGCTGAAGGCAGATGCTTAACCTCCTGAGCCACCTGCGTGCCCCTACCTTCAATTTACAGATGAGCTCAAATAATTAAACTTGTCCTTGGTCCCACAGCTGATAAATGCAGCAGCTTGATCTTGGTTTTGTATGACTCCCATGTTCCCACTATATCAAGCTTCCTGCCCTTAGAACCCACTAAACTGGTGTATAAACAACACTTTAGCCTAAGACTGGAGCTGGCTTCTCCCAGTCTCTCCTCACCTCCAGCCAAAGTACATCACCTCACAAAAACCTGGTTGAAAACTAACGTGCTCCGGGAAGACTTCCAGACTTATTGGTCACCATCTTTATTAGGCCAGTCTCTCAGCTCTCAGATTTGTCATTGCTTAACTTCTGTTTGTTTGTTTTGCTTTTATTGAAATGCTGTGCTGTTTTTGATATGAATGTGTCTCTGTATTTGATATTATCTCCATGAAAGAGCATCCGGTCTTCAAAGGAAACTACCGTTGTCTCCTACTTTCTAGTCCTAACCTGGCAGCTGAGAAGATGGACAGTTTTGGTTATATCACTAAATCTACTTGAACCTCCATTTCCTTATCAATACAGAAAGAGAGTAGTGGGAAGATGTGGCCAACTAATATTTCTTACCCTGATAAGTGTACATATAGTGTCTCCCAAGCATCCCTATCCTTTGTTGGCTCTGGGAAGTACCCCATTGAGGCTAGTGGCCACATTTGCTCATGTGAGGGCTACTCGGGTCTTATCAAAGCAGAGTACCCTCACATGCCTGCTGGGCAACCTTAGCCAGTACTACTGAGTATATACTCAGGCAGCCCACAGTGCTGTTTAACCTGATCTTCCTGTTTCTCTCCTTCTCCCTTTCACTTGTCATCGAGGCTTAAGTACTGCTCCAGACCAAGTGACAGATTTTTCTTCACATCCTCATCATCTTTACAGACACCATTCCGTCTTCCTAAAGTACATTTACATTTCCTGCCCCCTTGACAATCCCGTCTCCTATAAGACATGTTTATTTCTCACCTCCTCAGTGAAGCCTTCCCTAACCATTAGTCTGCCATCAGAATCTTCGCAACTGCGAAGATTAAAATAAAATAATAAAAAATTAAAAAATATTTTAAAAATATTTGCCCCTCTGCATTTTAACTGAAACATGTAGAAAGAATGTACTATCATGGTTATGAGCATAGTGTCTTGGTTTCAGACTGCCTACATTTATAATCGTCACTGTGTCACTTATTAGCTGTGTGCCTTGTACAAATTATTTTTCTGCACTTAACTTTCCTCTTCTGTCAAATGAGAATAATAATAGTACTTATCACCTGGAATGTTTTTAAGGATTGATGAGTTAACGCATGAAACTACATAGAAGAGTGAACGTATTATTGAGTTAGCATACACACGAATACCATCTGATATTCCTTTTTCCCTCTAGGGTTCCAAACAAGGGAAGAACTAATTAATTATAACATCAGAGTTATAAAGTCTTAAGATCTCCCTTTCTTTTTGTCTCTTAGTATCTCTCCTTCCATCATCCACTTCATATCTCAGCCTCCTCTCTCTCCTTGAATTGTCTGATGTAATAAAGTTCATTTGTACCTCTGCCTGATACTTAAAGAATGCAACCACCGTTGGAACATTCCTGTAAAAAAGGACAGGGTAGGATTTGTTTTTGGAAAGATTAAAAGACCTAATATATGTGAAAATGCCCAGGGATGAATATAGGCCAGTAAGAGCATGTGGATTCACTCATGCAATGTTCGTTAAACACCCGTTCTGCACCTAATGAGTGCCACCAGATCTTGGGGGTACGGTCCTTGCCTTCATGTTGTTTACTTTTTAGTGAGGGATACAGATAACTCTACCCACAATTGGGATGTGATGTGATTGGTTGTGAGGAAGGAAGGTAACCAGATGCTGTGGTAATTCTCTCACTGACCAGGTGAAGGCTTCTTGAGGAAACAACACCCAGACTAAGTCTCAAAGGTTAAATGGGAATCAGTAGCCTTAAAAAAGGAGAAATCTTCCAGACTAAAGGATAATCGTATGGGAGAAGACTCAGAGGCTCAGAGCACTGTGGTGTTTTGGAACTACCACAAGAAATTCTGAGTGATTGAGGAGTGGGCAAAGATAAGCATGGGTCAAATTATAAAGAGCTTTTATGCATCTGCCTGGATTTTACCCTACAGGCAGTGGGAGCTCTTCTAGAGTTAGGTAAGGGATTAATAGTGCAAAGAGGAGTTTTCAGCGTTATTGCAATAACCTCTGTGAAAAAAAAAAAAAAGCATGAACTGAAGTTAGGGATGCAGATGAAAAGACCAGAGAGAAAAAACACCTGGGTGACTCAGTAGGCTAAGCGTCTGCCTTCAGCCTCGGTCATGATCCCAAGGTCCTGAAATGGAGCCCCGACTTGGACTCTTTCCTCAGCTGGGAGCCTTCTTCTCCCTCTCTCAAATAAGTAAACAAAATCTTAAAATAAAAGAAAAGACCACAGGAAAAAAGACAAAGTACAAATAAATAACCTCAGCAAGAAAATACATAAAGTTCACACTAGTTGTTCTGGGGGCATAATTGTTCTACATCTTTCACTGATTTGATATTAGAGTCTTCAACATTTCAACAGACTTTCTAGATGCAGTGACTCTAATGATAGGAATTTTGAGTACATCCAAGATGATCTTTGAGGAGTAAGGACTGGAGGACTCCTCACCCACATCTCGGTGTCAAAAGTCTTTCCCATGGAGGTGCACCCTTGGGTTGCAAAAATAACCCAAAGCTATCAATTTTATTCCTAATTTTTTTTGGCATATTTCTTCAGATACAGAGCCTGTTTCAGATTAACTTTAATTTTATCTCTTATCTTACAGACTTTTGTCCCTATTTCTCTGCTGGATCACTACCAAACCCCAAGATCCTATCATGCACGGTAACTATTTCCTTCTCTGTGGGTAGGCAGGCTGCTAGAATTGAGGGGAGAAGGAGATGTTCTCTGCTATATATATTTAAAGTGGCTGGACATTGACCTGTGGCTGCTTTGTATCCTCAACCTGAGTGTCAGCCTCTTACAGTGTGCAGGAACCAGTGACTGGGTGTCCATAGCTCTGAGCAATGCTAAATGTTGATCAAACCACCAGAGACTACTTCAGTTTGGTTTTATATCCTTCCTGATCACAATTTTATATTGTAATTTGGTATAAGTGATAGACTGAGGGAGGAAAGAGACTGTGAACACATTGCATTAAGCACTTCTTTTAAGGTCCTATTTGTTTTCCTGTCTGAAGTGAGACACAAAATGTTATGCATGCAGTTTGGGGCATAGAGTAACATGGGAATTGCCTTATAAACTATATCTCAATTTTAAGACAGGAGAGGAGGAATAAGAGACACAAGCACAGCCTTCTGTAGGGGACCACTGCCGTATGGAACTTTGTGCACTCCATAAAGAACAGGAAGTCTGTACTTGGAGGTAATTGTAGTGCATGATCCAGTTTATCTTGGATAAACCTCTCCGAACACAAGTGACAAAATGGTGATGGTCTGGACTTGAGTGTTTTGATACTTGACTGTTTGTTGCAAGATACATATATATTGGACCAGCAGGAGGAAACAAAGTAGCTTAAACAGGAATTACGGTTTAATGAAGATCGAATCAATTTTTTAGGAAAAACAGTGACATATATGCTAAGACTGATGCCCAAGATTCTAGGGAAGGATTTACAAATAGAACGGAGTGAAAAAGGCCTATAAATTTCCTTGACAATCCCCAGAGATCTCACCGTGAGCTTAGAGGTTTAAGTGCAAGAGCTGAAACTTGAAACACTGGCAGATGTTGATTTTTCGAGATGATTACTTTGGAGTGTGGTAGATTTCTGTCTTTTTATTTAAATCCCCAGAGACCTAAGTGGAGTTTAAATTCCCAAAGTAGGATTGGAGGGCTGTAAGAAAACGAGTAATCATCAGCATTGCTATCGTATAGAGGGATGTCATGCAGAACAGGAATTGTGGACGGCACTGGTTTTGACCAAGACTTTCATTCTAGATGTTCTGTTAGTAACAGATTATTTCAAGTAGGTTACCACAAAATTGAATGGGTGTTATAGTAGGAAAGAGAAATCAGAGGTATCTATTGTCTACTGAGGTCTTGCCAGCTCCCAAGACAGAGTTGCATTTACTGATGTATGAAACTTTTTTTGACTATGTATTATGTGCCAGACACTCTTTTGGCAACGTGACTAGTGATGGACATCAGAGAGTTTCCACCTCCAAAGGATTTACAGTGCAAGAAGTATGTGAGTATAACAATTCAATTTAGGAGAATGTGAGAGCTGTTCACTTCGAAAGGAAAATCTTTCAACAAAGCATGAAGGCAAGTGCATACACACCACGTGTAGCATTGGTGGTATTCAGGAAATGGGACAACATTAAATCTGTTTACTTTTTCCCAAACCTAAATTTGGATTTTGAATCTAAGACTGAAGAGGGATTTAGCCATAAAAAGGATGAGAAAAAATAAACAGAAAAACAAATAAGCTGAACTTCAAAAAGATAAAACTTAAGTCAAAACATAGAACTGAGATCTGATCAGAATGGAGACTCACAGCTTCTATCTGCTTTCCCCTCCCTCATGCAAAGTGTTTACTGAAGTAAGATGATGTAAGAAATATCATTTATCACTGAAAGGAAAGCTACAGACTCCACCAAAGAAAAATACTTTTATAGAAGAAACCATAGTACATATAAAAGTTAGGGGCGCCTGGGTGACTCAGTGGGTTAAAGCCTCTGCCTTTGGCTCGGGTCATGATCCCAGGGTCCTGGGATGGAGCCCCATGTCAGGCTCTCTGCTCAGCAGGGAGTCTGCTTCCTCCTCTCTCTCTGCCTGCCTCTCTGCCTACTTGTGATCTCTGTCTGTCAAATAAATAAATAAATAAATAAATAAATAAATAAATAAATAAATAATCTAAGGCCAAAAAAAGTTAATCACCACAGAATAAGCTACCAAGTGAAAAAAGGAAAAAAGGGGACATATAAATCTACTTTTATAAAGAATGAAAATGATAATAATAATAATAATAAGCCAAATAAAGAAAATAAAAATGTAATAATATAATTTGAACCATTGAAAAGGAAATGAAACTTTAGGGCCTTATTTCAGGGTCCCAAAGAGTAAGTAGACTGAGGACCATGAAAGAAGGGTTATCCATCATCCCCTGTGGTTCACCAGCTTTGGTGAGAAACTGCCATGTGCCTGGTCAAGGGTCTCATGCAGTAGGTAGTACAAAGAAGAATGAGTCACCATCTGTATCCTGAAGACGTAATAAAAACAAGTTCAGTCTACTGGGAAAGCAAACAGGTGCTCAGTTTTAGATGTAAAGTTCAACCTGTGGTAAATGCTAGAATCAAGGGTAGGAAGCCAAGAAATCTAGCAGATTTGGAAAGAAAAGAAGGAGCAGGCTTCTTTAATAATCAGTAAATTCTTCACAGAAGAAGACAATAGTGATGAGGTACAGAAAGAGAGGAAAGGTAAGCAACAGGAATGGCATACATAAAGGCACAGGGATAGGAAAGTGTGGGAAATATTCAGAAAATGGCAACAAGTTCCATGCAGTTGTTTGGTGGATGGGCAGGGCTGACTTAGGGAATGAAGATCTTATTTACCATATAAAAGATTTGGAATTTAAATTTATTGGTAATCATCAGTTGATGAACCAGAGAGTGGCATATTTAGTTTAAGAGAGATACTTGAAGTATCTATAGTGGGTTGATTGATGGCTCCCCAAATGATATGTTCTGGTCCTGATTCCTGAAACCTACCTTATTTGGATACAAGCTCTCTGCAGGTGTCATAGAGTTAAGGATTTTGAGGTGAGAAGATCATGCTGAATTAGCTAGATAGGTCCTAAATCCAATGACAAATATTCTTATAAGAGAAAGTAGAGGGATATTTGAGACAGACACAGAGGAGAAGGTGATGGGAAGGCAGAGGCAGAGATTGGAGTGATACAGCTACAAAGAACACCAAGGAATGTCAAAAGCCACTAGAACCTGGAAGAAGATTCTCTCCTAAAGCCTCTGAAGGAGGGGTTGGACCTGCTGACACCTGAATTTCAGACTTACCATCTCCTGACCTGGGAGAGAATAATTTTCTATAGTTTTAAGTCACAGGTTGTAATAATTTATTACTGCAGCCGTGGGAAACGAATACAACATTTCAAAAACTAATCATTACAAATGAAATAGTAATAATGACTTGCATTCAGTATAACAACACCTTTCAATATACAAACCTCTTTTCTACACATTATCTTATTTTCATGATAAAACAGTGAGGTACTACTATTCTTTCCCCCATTTTATTGTTGAACTTGAGCTTCAAAGAAATAAAATCACATCCTTCAGGACCCAACATGTATCCTCAACTCTGTTTTTACTACCAACCTCTGTTGCTTTAGTAATGAATCAGTCCTCACAGCCACCTCTCCTCCTCATCCAAATGTAGTTAATAGCTTCAGATGGCATCTAAGTAGCTCTTAGAGTCCTGGGCTGGAGATGATATCAGAAGAGGAGGGAAAGGGATGGAGGGGTCCGAAAGGGACGAAGATTAGGAGATTCTAAATAAGGATTAAAAAGACTAGGGCATGAGAGACTATGGACTCTGAAAAACAACCAGAGGGTTTTGAAGGGGCGGGGGCGGGGTGGGAGGTTGAGGAACCAGGTGATGGGTAATCGGGAGGGCACGTACTGCATGGAGCACTGGGTGTGATGTCAAAACAATGAACACTGTTATGCTGTAAATAAACAAACAAACAAACAAACAAAAAACAAAACTAGGGCATCCCTTTTCAAATTTGCTTAGGTTTCAGCTACTGACTCTGTAGTATTGAGTAAGATTTTTAAACCCTTTGAGTCTCTGTTTCCCATTCCAGAAAAATGGGCGTACTGATTTCTAACTGGGTTGGTTTAAGGAGTAAACAGTGTGTTTAAAAAACAACTTTGCAAACTGTAAGGACAGGGTGTAAATGTTAGGTAATTATGAGAGTGAAAGCAGAATGGTAAGTGCTCTGGTTCAGACCTGATTGCTCTTTAGTATCACTGGGGGAACTTTTAAAACTTGCTGATGCTTAGATTCTTCCCCAGAAGTGCTACACCAGAATCTCTTAGTGTGGGCCTTGGGCATCATTATTCTTTTAAAACCACCTTAAATTATTCTTACACATGCTGCCAGTTTGAAGAACCCCTGCTGGGGTGGGAAAAAATGAGCTCTGGGGTCAAATTGATTCAGGCATAAATTCCATATAATAACTTTATAAATCGCTGTTTATAATTGTGTTATAAGTAAGTTACTTAACCTATCCAAATCTCTATTTTATCAACTTTCAAACAAGTGTAGGAATACTTAGCTCTTAATGCTGCTTTAAGAATTGAATTGAATGTATATACAAATGAGATAGTTCAGGTTACTTTGATTTCTCCCACCCCTTTCACATCAATAAAGTGAATGGAAAGCTAAAAGGGAAGAGGAGAATGAGGGAGTTGAATTTAGCACATAATAAGCATTTCCAAAAATTAACCCCAAGTTGCATTTTCTCAAAGTGAAGTGAAGTCATATGGAGATGTGGCTCTTGGTTATGAATGCTGACATGAGTATGCAAACATTACCCAGAACTGTTTCTTATAAAATTAATAGGTTCCCAGGGGTTATAATTCACATTAAGTGTGAAACCAAGTGTTTCCTCATTAATCAATTCCCTAGGAAGGTGCCAGCTATTTCCTGTGTTTAGCAAGTCGATTAGATTAGAGTCACAAGACAGCACTTTTATTGTCAAGGGCATTTATGGTCATTGAATGTTAGGTCACCTGTAATAACCAAATGTCATTCCATTCACTAATAGTGGAGGTGTTCAAAAATTGGTAATAAGATGGGGTGATGATCACAACTTTTGTTGTTATTTTTATTTTAGTTATGGAAAATCTCTGTACTGCAAGGTATTCTAGAATCCAAACTGGCATTTTGTGTTCCTTCTTTAGTCTGAAAGATGTTTCTTTTCTCTTAGAAATGTATAGTATCTGCACACACTTAAAAGGACCTAAAAAAACTCTACATCAGGTACATAATTGGACAATGCTGTAACAACCTTGAGGATACATGACTTTAATTTTTTTTTAAGATTTTATTTATTTATTTGACAGAGAGAGATCACAAGTAGACAGAGAGGCAGGCAGAGAGAGAGAGACATGACTTTAATTTATAATTATAACTAAGAAGAGAATACTTCAGCATATTGTGAATTACATTACTGGGTATTTACCCCAAAGATACAGATGTAGTGAAAAGAAGAGCCATCTGTACCCCAATGTTTATAGCAGCAATGGCCACGGTCGCCAAACTGTGGAAAGAACCAAGATGCCCTTCAACGGACGAATGGATAAGGAAGATGTGGTACATATACATGATGGAGTATTATGCCTCCCATCAGAAAGGATGAATACCCAACTTTTGTAGCAACATGGACGGGACTGGAAGAGATTGTGCTGAGCGAAATAAGTCAAGCAGAGAGAGTCAAGTATCCTATGGTCTCACTTATTTGTGGAGCATAACAAAGAACACGGTGGACATGGGGAGATGGAGAGGAGAAGGGAGTTGAGGGAAATTGGAAGGGGAGATGAACCATGAGAGACTGTGGACTCTGAAAAACAAACCTGAGGGTTTTGAAGGGGCGGGGGGTGGGAGGTTGGGGAACCAGGTGGTGGGTAATAGGAAGGGCACGTATTGCATGGAGCACTGGGTGTGGTGCAAAAACAATGAGTACTGTTATGCTGAAAAGAAATTTTAAAAAGTGAAAAAAAAAAGAAACTTGTTTATTAAATAAACCATATTGTATTGGTTTACTAAGTCTAACCCCAGTAGTAATAGGCATATCTAGAGCCCATATTTGGATTCTAATTCTGTCCTCAACAAAAGAAACCATGGGAAGAATGGCTGATTCTAGCACTGTGGTAGGGAATACACAAGATAAGCTTAGAGCATCTTAGAGTGCCAAAAAGTAGGAAGTGCAAAGAACAAAACAACTTGCACAATTATGGAGATATTTCAAAGGGACACAAAACCAACTAAAAGAGCTCACAGTGGCCAAGGAAGAAACATTTTAAACAACAAAATAAAATCATATTGGATTATAATCCAAAGTATAAAATAAATAAATACCCATGAGTCCATACTGATATAAATAAATGATTGGATAATTTTTTGGAGAACAGACAATCTCCTATATAGAAGAATTCCAAATAATTTATGTAAATCTTTCATCCTCAAGGAGGTGGAGCACAACTCCTCATTCTTTTTTAAATATGAGCTTAACATAAGTGATTTTCTCTCAAAGAGTGCAGTCTAAAAAGGGCAGGGAAGAGGGGAGGAGTTTATTAGTTAGAGTTCTCCAGAGAAACAGTGTAACTGATAGGAGATAATACACATCTATATTCAGCTGTTTGCAAGATGGATAACCAGGAAAGTTTGTGGTATAAATCAAAGGCTGGAGGCCAAGGAACCAGGGAAATCAATGATGTAACTTCCAGTCTGAGGCCACAGGCCTGAGAAGAGGGATTACAGAGGTGTCTGGGGGGAAGGACTGCTGGTTCAAGAAGAGAGAGAATTTGCCCTGCCTCTGCCTTTTTGTTCTATTTGAGCTCTCAGTGCATTAGATAATGCCCACCCACACTGCTGAGGGCAGGTCTTCTTTACTTGGAGTATTCACTCAAATGTTGATATCTTTCAGAAACACCTTCACAGACACACCAGAAATACTGTGTTATTGACTAATTGGGCATCCCTTAGCCCACCTAAGTTGATACATAAAATTAGCCATCACAAAGATTGACTTTACCATAGAGAAGTCTGAAAAAGGTAATCAAGGTCAATATCAACAGTGATAAATAATGTTGATAGTATGTGCTTTTGATATGATAGGATAACAACAGCATTTTACCTCTGTGGTCTTTCTCCCAATCCCTATCCAACCATGAGAAAAACATCAGGCAATTCCCAATACAAAGAGATTCTACAAAAATCCCTGACCTGGAACATCTGAGAAACTGTCATAGCAAAAAGGAGCTTAAGGAGACGGATAACTAAATATAATATGATATCCTGGATGGGAGCCTAGAACGGAAAAAGAGCATTTGCTAAAAAAGAAATCTGAATAAAGTACAGGCTTTAATTACAACATGTCAACATTGGTCCATTAATTGTAACAAATGTATAAGTAATATGTATTTGGTCATTCAGATGACCAGAACATGTTTCTCGGACATAGTTGGTCTTTGTCCACAGTTCCTGGCTCACAGTTCCCAAAACGCTTGAAATTCCCTGAGCAGTAAGAGTAATAGGAACATCTTGTTATCATATTTGGTCACTTGTCCTCAGTTCCCGAAAATGGGCAAAGCATATAAAAGGGATTGCCAGGGGATTTCTCATCGTGAAAGACATCAGTGGTTTTCATATGTGTGACAAAAGGTATAACTTTACAATAAAGAAATACAGCAATGAGGTACCATTTGTAAAACAGCAACGAAGTACCATTTGTAAAAAACCTACCAGATTAGCAAGCAAACATTTCATAATCTACTGAGATGGTAAAGATGCATAAAAATACCTATCTTACATTTTGTTAATGAGCATGTAAAATGAAATGCCTTCTTTAGAAGATACTTTGGTAACAGTGTAACAGAAGCTGATGGAGTCTTGTCTGTTTCTCTGCACCCCTACATTTCAGTGCATATGGCCTGATTTCCTCATGACATCAGCACTTACTACAATGTGTTGGGATGCAGGGCATCAACACATTTATGCAATATCTCTAGAATATGACAGAATAGGTGATGATGAGAATTATAAGGACAGTAGGGTTGCTGTCAGCGTCATAGCTATACTAAGAAAAAAAATAAGGGCTCAACTATCTATCAGGATACAATAGGCAAGCCAAAAGTCTTCAAAGAACTCTTTACCATTCAAAAAGTAGCTTTTGGTTCTACTGGACCTAGTAGAAACTTTGCCTAATTATCAGACATCACCTGGTCACTTGACTAGAGCTCCTCTTTACAAGCTGGCTACTGTCAGATCCTCCAAGTCATTTGGTTGGGCCGGTGTAGCAGGAACCCCTCATGCAGTGAATGGTACATTTGTGATCAGACACGAACAGCTAAGTTATATGACCTGGTGGCCCAGGCCCCCTCTTACTACCTAAATTGTTAAACCAGTGTATCTCCCTCAGGTCACACCCATGGTTTCAGAGTGTCCCCATAACCAGTTGTCAGAGGATGATAAAACCCAGGTCTGATTCACAGATGGCTCAATATATCATGTGAGCTAAAAAATAGACTGCTTAGGCAACATATTTCCACTCAGGGGTGGTCATAAAAGACGGCAGAGAGGGGATATTCTCAATACTAAGGGCAGAAGTTGAAGTGATACAAATGTTCATGCACTTGTGTCGATGGTTTAAGTGAAGGCAGGTTTAACTGCAGCAGATGCTGTTGGTACTCTGACCATATTCTCTCTCCCTTGCCCCTCAGTCCATGCTGGCAGGGCCTCCGACTAGCGCACCTATGTTTCTTTCCTTCTCTGGCCAATAAAAACCACTTTGCCTGCACCTGTGAAGTAGACCAGAAGTGTGGGAGAGTTAATCCCTCCCGGCAGTGGGATAGAGGGAAGCAAAGTGGGGAGTCCTTCTGAGGGAGGAGTATTTTATACCTAAGGTTATAGAGAATTTCCAGCACATGATGATGATACATTTAGAATGACTTTTGGTTTATTTCATTACTCTTTTAATTTTAATTTTTAAGGATTTCATTTATTTATCAGATAGAGATCACAAATAGGCAAAGAGGCAGGCAGAGAAAGGGGGAGCAGAGAGCCTGATGTGGGACTGGATCTCAGGACTCTGGGATCATGACCTGAGCCTAAGGCAGAAGCTTTAACCCACTGAGCCACCCAGGTGCCCCATGTTACTCTTTTAAAATTATCTACAGACAATCTCATTACTACCCGAACCCAAGGCAGAGTGGTGCTCTGTCCTCAGATGCCACTGCTCCCAGGATCACACAATGGCCCTCAGACAACAACTGACCTGACAGGACAGGAGTTGGTATACCCATAGTCCAGCTCCTTCACCCTCTGAATAGGCTAACTCTGAGACTTGCGTCAATACTGTCTCCTGGGGTTTTCGAGGGTTTCAGAAGGACTGAGCTCCAAATACTCAAAGTAGTGAATGGCTTGTGATACACCTATTACTGGCCCCTTTCCTTCCTTCTTTCATTTTCCCACTTCCCCATTAGGCTTTCCTTTACCGCCTACATGAACTATTTGTATTTGAGTCCTCGTCTCAGGGTCTATTTCTAAAGGAACCCAATCAAGATGGTTTTTTATTAAACTTGTAAGTGCACATACCTTTTGCCCCAAGAATCCACTTGCAGAAATATGTCCTAAAGAGAGACTCACACATGTGCCCAAAGACATATGATCTTTATAATTATAGTAGTAAACACCATCGAGTGCTTACTATATACTAGACATTAAAGTTCCTTTCACAGAGTAATTCATTTGATCCTCAGAAGAAACCTCTAAAATTATTACTGAATCCCCATTTTACATAAGAGGAAACTGGGGCATACAGAGGTTAAACACTTAAAACTACAAGAGCAAAGCCAAGGTTCAAACCCAGGAAATCAAACTTTAAGTCCCATCCTTATCCACTCTCTATATCCATACCAGGATAATTGTAGCAGGATTTTTGTAATAGCTAGAAACAACTGAAATGACCCTCATGGGAAACCAGTTAAGTAAATTATGGTAGGTCATATTAAAATATTCAGAGCAATTAAAATAGTAATGTTTATATGTTAATACAGAAAAAAGCCCAAGATATTGTTATGTAAAGAAAATAAGGTGAAGAACACTGTATTTGCTAGATAGGCTTCCAATCTTACAAAATCCAAAGCTAGGTGTACATGTATGTTTCTCTGTGTGTTAGTATCATGGGAATAGCTATTGCCTTAGGAGAGGCCTGTGTGGCATGGACAGGAGACAAATTTACATTGTAAATTGTAAACCATTTTTTTTTACTATTTTAATTCTTTAACCTAAGTATATGTCACTCTTTCAAAAAGCTATGCTAAAAATATGTGTAATTAAGATATATACAAATTGACATGGGATCACAGAGGAAGGAGCAATTCTTTCTCAGAAGACCCCATGAAAAGATCCTAACGTACAGATAAATGCAGAAGATAAATGCAGAAGCATATGTGACATTCTAGAAGTGTGAGAGCTCACAGGATTACAGTTTGATGTGCAGAGTCTGCAGAAAATGAAGCTAGGAAGGGAGGTCCATGCCAGATGGTTTCTAGATACATTACTTCACAAGAGAAATGAAATATTCGATCCTATCAATAGCTACTTGACAAAGATGATGTTTTTATTGTAGGCTTTAAAAAATGTCTTTGAATGCTGTGTGTTCCATATATGGTATTACAAGAAAGGAAAAGAAAAATATATCAAGTTAAAGAAGTCTTCCTATAAGGAGTATGAATTGTCTTCATTTTCTCTTATTGCAGAGGTTTGACAACGAAATATATAGATTGAGAATCAGAGGACTCGGGCTCTGGGTGGCTCAGTGGGTTAAGCCTCTGCCTTCAGCTCAGGTCATGGTCTCAGGGTCCTGGGATCCAGCCCCACACTGGGTTCTCTGCTCAGAAGAGAACCTGCTACCCTCTCCCCCTCTGCCTGCCTCTCTACTTACCTGTGATCTCTGTCTGTCAAATAAATAAATAAAATCTTAAAAAAAAAAATCAGAGGACTGAATTGGAGTGCCGACTTTACCACTTTCCAACGGTGAGTTCAATGTCTTCGTCTGTAAACAAAGATTATCATAGTACAAGCTTCATAGAATTAATGTGAGGATCAATTGAGATAATTCATGTAAGTAACAATCAGTATATTGCCTGGAGTTTATCAGGCATCCAATAATTGTTGCCTATTACTATTGTCAATAAGTGCTAAAAAATAACAATTTCAACATTTTCACAACCTTATTACCTTACGGAAAACAGTGAAAGGAAAGCACTTCCCTAGGAAAATGAAGGTCTGCAGTTTTGATTTGAAAGAATTTCCTGTGCTCAAAATTATCTCGTTTGCCTTTTCTGTTGCCAAAGTCTAAATGACACTTGCGTTCTGCCCAAAAGCACATGGGCTGACTGACAGTGTCACAGCCGTGGGATCTGTCGGCAGATCCCTAAAACATGTGCCATGTCCTCTGGTCCCACCAGTTATACCCAGGATACTAAACAATGGTTGGAGGCATTTGACTCTGACTCTGAATGAATACGTTAAAAATCAGAACATTAGTGTTGCCCAGGGAAATACAAAAATCTAAAAACCATTAGACCTAACTTCATGTTTAAAAAATAAAATATTTTTTAAAAATATTATAACCATCCATTCTGCTAAGAATGCTTGCAAAAAGGTGACGTTTACAAAATAGAAGAAACAGATCAACAAGTACTGATTTAAAAAACCATGGCACTAAACAATGTAATGGTGATCCTAATTAGGTATCACAAAAGCCACCAAAAAAGGATGTCAAATGAAACTTGAATGTGCTTAACCTGAACAAAATATCAGACTATTAGAACAATAGAGATACAATCAAAAAGCTAGTTTAGAGACCGTTGTATCTAATATTTTAGTGACTCACTGTACCTATTTTCTGATTTTTCTGTTACACTGAGTCACTGCAAAGTTCCCCCTCCATAATTATAATGACAACTCTTCTTTTTCAAACCAAAAATTCGAGCACACATTTTCATAACATCAAATACTCTTATGGGATCAAGAGAATAGATTATTTTAAGACTCTTTTCTCCCTAAATTCTAGAAATCTGGTAGTTTCCATGTGACAGTATATTTTCTTCTCTTCATCCTGATCCTCTCTCCCTTAAAATGGTCCATATTAAGCTTTGAATTTAAAGTACTTCAAATGTGAGTTCGGCGAAAAGAGAGGAAAAAATAAACTGAAAGAAGATAAAAAAATGTAGGCTTGTAGAATTGACTGTACTATAAAGGGGAGGTCAAGAGGGAGATAGGAACCTATATACTGGAGTTTTTTAAGCCAATTTTAGCAAAAGTTTAGATGAGGTTAGATTTATTGAAACTCTGTAAAACTCAGAGGGGCAATAGTACGAAATGAAATGGAAATGAAAAATGTGTTTGTTTTTTATTCTACAGTGAATAAAAGGAACCAGATGAATAATGTTTATAGCACTTTTCACTTTCAACAGATTACAATTGTTTTTTAGTAAGGAACCTTAAGGGAGAAAAAGAGACTACTACTACTTTTTTTTTTTTTTTTAGTACAGCTATACAATTTCTTAGTACTTTCATGAGCCTAAATATTCACAGTCATGATCAGAAAAGAAAACCCTTCCTCAGAAAATAGATAACAGTAACATCAAAAATTGCTCTAATGTTTTTCTGAGATCTAAACGGTTGTGCAGACTTGAAGTAATATTGATGGACCTAGTTGGCCATGGATCAAAGAAGTCAAAGTTCTAGTGATTTGGGCATTCTTGAGGAGATAACATAACTACAAGATGCTATAAAATCCTAGGCAATTTTCACAACTCAACATCTGTGCAGCTTTGAACTCTGAATATAGGAGCCAGGAGACCATTCCTTTGTTCCTCGTTGTAGTACCTAGCACTTTCCATCTTGTAATAGAAATAAAGAAATAGAGAATGTTTCTGATCTATGACCTTTGAAAACTGTGACATAATCAGGAGCTTACTGGATTGGTTCAAGTGAAATTTCATATAATACATTTATATTTGGAGCATAGAGACTTCTAGACTCTTACTCCTTGTTGTAATGGTCTGAGTTTTAGCTGGGTACATAATAGCACACTTAACAAACTATATCTTTTGGCCTCTTGGTCTGATCAGTCTTTATTTTTAGCCACTATCGTGGGTATGTAGTTAACTTTCACTTCCCTAATAACTAATGGTGTTGTGCGTATTTCAGAGGCTTATTTTCTATTCATATAATTTCTTAGGTGAGGTGTTTATTCAAATCTGTTGCTTATTGTTTATTACAATGTTAGTCTCACTGTTGAGTTGTAAGAGGCTTTTTTGTATATTATAGACACAAATCCTTTGTCTCTACTGATATGTGTTTACACATCTTTGCTCTTACGCTTTGGTTTGCCTTTTCACTTAACAGTACCTTCAGAAAAGCAGAAAGTTTTAATTTCAATGAATTCCAAATTTTAATTTTTAAAATTTAATAGCATGTACTTTTTGCTTTTGACTTTAAAAAACCTTTGCCAAGGTGACCCAGATCTTATGCTATATTTTTTCCTAGAGTTTTATGGCTTTAATTCTTACATATTTAATTACATGATGCATTTTGAGTTAATTTTTGTATACGGTATGAAGTAACAGTAGAGAGATTTAATTTATTTATTTTGTTGTTGTTGTTTTGTTTCACACATGGCTATTCAATTGTTCTAACAAAGATTATTCTTTCACCGTTTAATTGCTTTGGCACCTTTGTCAAAAATAGATTGAACATAACTGTGTAGAACTGTTTCTGAATTCCTATTCTTTTTCACTGATCTATATTTTTATCTTTATGTCAGTATCATGCTGTCTTGATTACTTTAGCTTTATAATCACTTTTAAAGTTAGGTTTACAAATCCTTTAATTTTACTCTTTTTCCAAAGTCACTTTGGCTATTCTAGGTTTTTTGGCATTTTCTTACAAATTTTACTATGAGTTTACCATTTTATAGAAAAACTCATTGGATTTTGATTGGAATTGCCTTAAATCTGTAGATAAATTTGGGGAAGACTATCATCTTAACAATATTGAGTCTTCATTCTATGAGCATAATATATCTCTCCATTTAGGTCTTCTTTAGTTTCTCTCAGCAATGTTTTGTGCATAATTTATCAAATTTAGCCCTATTTTATATTTTTGGTGCTATTATAAGTGGTATTGTCTTTTAATTTTTCTTTTAATTATTTGTTGCTAGTATAAAGAACAATTTATTTTTAAAAAAATTGTTTTGACTTGTTTATGGAATATAAAGGTGATTCAATATTTATACATCACATAAACAAAAGAAAGGATAAAAACCATTTGTTCATTTCAATAGATGCAGAAAAAACATTTGGCAAATTTCAACATCTTATTCATGATAAAACGAAATAGGTTTAGAGGGAATGTGGCAACATAATAAAGACCATATATGAAAAACCCACAGCCAACATCATACTCAATGGTGAAAAACTGAGAGTTTTCCCCTTAAAATCAGGGATAAGACAAGGATATCTACTCTCACCACTTTTATTCAACATAGTACTAGATGTGCTAGCTACAAAATCAGACAAGAAAAAGAAATAAAAGACATCCGAATGGGAAAGGAAGAAGTAAAACTTCTACTATTAACAGATGACATGCCACTCTATATAGAGAACCCTAAATACTCCACCAAAAAATTGCTAGAACTAATAAATGAATTTGGTAAGGTGGCAGGATACAAAAACAATATACAGAAATCTGATACATTTCTATACACTAATAATGAATTAGCAGAAAGTGAAATTAAGAAAATAATCCCACTTACAATGGCATCAAAAATAATAAAACCTGTTCCCCCAACCTCCCCTTCCAAGATTTTTTTTTTTTTAATAAACATATAATGTATTTTTATCCCCAGGGGTACAGGTCTGTGAATCGCCAGGTTTACACACTTCACAGCACTCACGATAGCACATACCCTCCCCAATGTCCATAGCCCCCTCCCCCTCTCCCAATCCCACCTCCCCCCAGCAACCCCCAGTTTGTTTTGTGAGATTAAGAGTCATTTATGGTTTGTCTCCCTCCCAATCCCATCTTGTTTCATTTATTCTTCTCCTATCCCCCTAACCCCCCATGTTGCTTCTCCATGTCCTCATATCAGGGAGATCATATGATAGTTGTCTTTCTCCGATTGACTTATTTCACTAAGCATGATACGCTCTAGTTCCATCCACGTCGTCGCAAATGGCAAGATTTCATTTCTTTTGATGGCTGCATAGTATTCCATTGTGTATATATACCACATCTTCTTTATCCATTCATCTGTTGATGGACATCTAGGTTCTTTCCATAGTTTGGCTATTGTAGACATTGTTGCTATAAACATTCGGGTACACGTGCCCCTTCGGATCACTATGTTTGTATCTTTAGGGTAAATACCCAGTAGTGCAATTGCTGGGTCATAGGGTAGTTCTATTTTCAACATTTTGAGGAACCTCCATGCTGTTTTCCAGAGTGGTTGCACCAGTGGTGGGTAATGGGGAGGGCACGTTTTGCATGGAGCACTGGGTGTTGTGCAAAAACAATGAATACTGTTACACTGAAAAAATAAATAAAATGGGGAAAAATAATAAAACACCTAGGAATAAACTTAGCTAAGGAGGTGAAAGACCTATACTCTGAAAACCATAAAATACTGATGAAAGAAATTGAAAATGGCACAAACAAATGGGAAGATATTCCTTGCTGATGGATTGGAAGAAAAAATTTTATTAAAATTTCCATAACCCCAAGGCAGTCTACGAATTTAATGCAATCCCTATCAAAGTACCAACAACATTTTTCATAAAATTAGAACAAATACTCCCCAAATTTGTATGGAACCACAGAAGACCCCAAATAACCAAAGCAATAAAAGAATTACTTAATAATAATAAGAAGAAGAAGAATTTAAAACTGGAGGTAATAATGAAATTGGAGCTATCACAATCCCAAATTTCAAGTTATACTACAAACTGTATTAATCAAAACTGTATGGTACTGGCACAAAATAGCACACAGGTAAATGGAACAGGATAAAAACTCCAGAAATAAACTCACACATATGTGGCCAATTAATCTTCAACAAAAGGGGCAAGAATATCCAATAGGAAATAGTCTTTTCAACAAATGGTGTTGGGAAAACTGTACAGCTACAACCAAAAGAATGAAACTGAACCATTTTCTTATATCATACACAAAAATGAGCTTGAAATGTATTAAGGACCTAAATATGAGACCTGAAGCCATAAAAATCCTAGAATAGAACACAAGCGGTAATTTATCTGACATCAGCCATAGCAACATTTTCCTAGATCTGTCTCCTGAGGCAAGGGAAACAAAAATGAAAATAAACTATGGGAGTAAGTACATCAAAATGAAAACTTATGCACAGAAAATAAATAATCAACAACTAAAAAGACAACCTACTGAATGGGAGAAGATATTTGCAAATGACATATCTGATGAAGGGCTAGTATCCAACATGTATAAAGAACTTATACAATTCAACATCAAAACCCCCCAAGTAATCCAATTAAAAAATGGGCAGAAGACACGAACAGACATTTCTGAAAAGAAGACATCTATTTTTTTAAACTTTTATTTATTTATTTGACAGAGAGAGATATCACAAGTAGGCAGAGAGGCAGGCAGAGAGAGAGGAGGAAGCAGTCTCCCTGCCGAGCAGAGAGCCCAATGCGGGGCTTGATCCCAGGACCCTGAGATCATGACCTGAGCCAAAGGCAGAGGCTTTAACCCACTGAGCCACCCAAGCGCCCCTCAAAAGAAGACATCTAAATGGCTAACAGACATGAGAAAAATGCTCAAAATCGCTTATCACTAGGGAAAAGCAAGTCAAAAACCACAATGCTCACAATGAGTTATCACCTCACATGTATCAGAATGGCTAAGATCAAAAACACAAGAATCAACAAGTGTTGGTGAAGATGTGGAGAAATATGAAATCTTGTGCACCATTGGTGGGAATGCAAACTGGCGCAGCCACTGTGTAAAATATGACGATTCTTCAAAAATTAAAAATAGAATTACCATATGATCCAGTATTTCCACTACTGAGTATTTTAAAGAATATGAAAATACTAACTTGAAAAGATATATGCACCCTTATGTTTATTGCAACATTATCTACAAGAGCCAGAATATGGAAGCAGCTAAGCATCCCTCGACAGATGAATGGATAAAGAAGATGTGGCATATATACACAATAGAAGATTACTCAGCCATAAAAAGAATGAAATCTTGCAATTTGCAACAACATGGATGGATCTAAAGGGTATAATACTAAGTGAAATAAGTCAGTCAGAGAAAGGCAAACCCTATATGATTTCATTTGTATGTGGAATTTATGAGATGAGACAAACAAACAAAGAAAAGAAGAGACAACCCAAAAACCAGACTCTTAACTATAGAAAACAAACTGGTGGTTGCCAGAGGAGAGGTGGGAGGAGGATGGGTGTAATAAACGAAGGAGATTAATAGTATACTTACTATGATGAGCACTGAGTAATGTGTAGGATTGTTGGGTCACTATATTGTACACCTAAAACTAAAATAATACTGTATGTTAACGATACTGGAATTATAATAAAAATAAAATAAAATAATAAAATTTAACCTTGTACTCTACAACCCTGCTGAACTCACTGGTTAGTTGCAATAGCTTTTAAAAAATTCCTTGTAATTTTTTTTACATAAACAATGAAGTCAACTGTGAGTAAAGAAAGTTTTATCTTTATGTCAGATTTAGATTCATTTTACTTCTTTCTCTTGCCTTATTTCTCTGGCTGGGTTTCCAGTACATATAGAATATAAAACAGACACCTTTGTCCCATTATTTATCTTGGGAGGAAAACACTCAGTTTTTTAACCACTAAGGATGATACTAAGCTACAGAATTTCATTA
Organism: Meles meles; assembly: GCF_922984935.1. NCBI lineage: Eukaryota > Metazoa > Chordata > Mammalia > Carnivora > Mustelidae > Meles > Meles meles. Next base: position 158,073,400 of record NC_060066.1, on the reverse strand, counting down.
ATGGCATTTATCAGATTAAGAAGTTCCCTTTAACCTCTAGTTTGCTGAGAGATTTTATCAGGAAAGAATCTTATATTTTTTCAAATGCTTTTTCTATATTGAGATGATCATATGGTTGTTCTTTAGTCTTTTGACATGATTAATTACATTAATAAATTTTTGAATGTTAGACCGCCTTGTTTTTCCAGGACTACTCCACTCGGTCATGATGTGTTATGCTTTTTGTATACCATTGGATTTGACTGACTAAAACTTCTAAAATAATTTTTGTGTTTGTGTTCATGAGAAATATTGGTCTATAATTTGTATTCTTTTAATGGCTCTTTCTGGTTTTGGTATCATAGTAATGCCAGCTTCTCAGAATTAGTTGGGAATTATTCCATGGTTTTCAATATTTTGCTAAATTGACTGTTCATTTGGCTTTTGTTACAGCTGACACACCTGTATTCTATCTAATATAACGTGTGTAAAGAATAGGAATCGATGGATGTAGTTGTGAGTAAAAGAGAGGGAAAATAGCATAATCTTTTAAAAATAAATTGTATTTATTGAATATTTGGAGTTAATGGAAGCCACTGTGCCTCCATCATCTGTAAACTGGAATTAATAATATTATCAATGTCATGGAATTGCTAGGATTTGTTTGAAATAACATGCAAATGACTCGTCACATCACTGGGACATAGCTGAAACTCAATAAGTGATAGCCTTTTCAAAAATTATTATCGGGGGGAGGAGTCAAGATGGCGGAGAAGTAGCAGACTGAGACTACATCAGGCAGCAGGAGATCAGCTAGATAGCTTATCTAAACATTGCAAACACCTACAAATCCAACGGGAGATCAAAGAGAAGAAGAACAGCAATTCTAGAAACAGAAAATCAACCACTTTCTGAAAGGTAGGACTGGCGGAGAAGTGAATCCAAAGCGACAGGAAGATGACCGCGGGGGGGGGGGGGCTGGCTGCCGGCAAGCGGCGGAGCAACGGAGCACAAAATCGGGACTTTTAAAAGTCTGTTCCACTGAGGGACATTGCTCCAAAGTCTAAACCAGGGTGAAGCCCATGCAGGGTCAGCGTGGCCGCAGGTCCCACAGGGTCACAGAAGGATCGGGGGTGTCGGAGTGTCACAGAGCTTGCAGGTATTAGAATGGGGAAGCTGGCTACAGAGACAGAGCCAAGGAGTGAGCTTTCAGTTCGGGTTTATCTTGAACCCGTCACAGGCTGGGTGAGCTCAGAGCGCGGCCGGAGGCCAGGGATACAGGAGTGATTGGGTACTGTTCTCTGGGGGCGCACTGAGGAGTGGGGCCCTGGGATCTCAGCTCCTCCAGGATGGACACTGGGAGGCCGCCATTTTCATTCCCATCCTCCAGAACTCTACGGAAAGCACTCAGGGAACAAAAGCTCCCGAAAGCGAACCCGAGTGGATTACTTAGCCCGGCCCCTGGTAAGGGCGGTGCAATTCTGCCTTGGGCAAAGACACTTGAGGATCACTACAACAAGCCCCTCCCCCAAAATATCAACAAGAAACCCAGCCAGGACCAACTTCACCTACCAAGGAGAGCAGGTTCAATACCAAGGACAGCAGCGGAATTCCAGAGGAGGAGAAAGCAAAGCACGGAACTCATGGCTTTCTCCCCATGATTCTTCAGTCTTGTAGTTAACTTAATTTTTTTTTCAATTTTTTTTCTTCTGCTAAATTTTTTTAAACTTTTACCCTATTCTTTTTTAACGTTTTGTAACTAGTTTATCTAATATATATACTTTTTTCTTTTTTATATTTTTTCTTTGTTTTTTTAATTTTTTCTTTTTTTTCTGAACCTCCTTTTATCCCCTTTCTCCCACCCCCCCCAGGATTTGGGGTCTCCTCTGGTTTGGTTAAAGCGCATTTTCCTGGGGTCTTTGCCACCCTTTTAGTATTTTACTTGCTCCTTCATATACTCTTATCTGGACAAAATGACAAGGTGGAAAAATTCACCACAAAAAGAAGAACAAGAGGCAGTACCGAAGGCTAAGGACATAATCAATACAGACATTGATAATATGTCAGATCTAGAGTTCAGAATGACGATTCTCAAAGTTCTAGCCAGGCTGGATAAAGGCATGGAAGATATCAGAGAAACTCTGTCTGGAGAAATAAAAGCCTTTCCTGGAGAAATAAAAGAACTAAAACTTAACCAAATTGAAATCAAAAAAGCTATTAATGGGGGAACAGGTGGTGGGTAATGGGGAGGGCACGTTTTGCATGGAGCACTGGGTGTTGTGCAAAAAGAATGAATACTGTTACACTGAAAAAATAAATAAAATGGAAAAAAAAAGCTATTAATGAGGTGCAATAAAAAATGGAGGCTCTCACTGCTAGGATAAATGAGGCAGAAGAAAGAATTAGTGATATAGATGACCAAATGACAGAGAATAAAGAAGCTGAGCAAAAGAGGGACAAACAGCTACTGGACCACTAGGGGAGAATTCGAGAGATAAGTGACACCATAAGACAAAACAACATTAGAATAATTGGGATTTCAGAAGAAGAAAGAGAGAGGGGAGCAGAAGGTATATTGGAGAAAATTATTGGAAAGAATTTCCCTAATATGGCGAAGAGAACAAGCATCAAAATCCAGGAGGTTTAGAGAACCCCCCTCAAAATCAACAAGAATAGGTGCACACCCTGTCACCTAATAGTAAAATTTACAAGTCTTAGCAGCAAAGAGAAATCCTGAAAGCAGCCCGGGAAAAGGAGTCTGTAACATACAATGGTAAAAATATTAGATTGGCAGCAGACTTATCCACAGAGACCCGGCAGGCCAGAAAGAGCTGACATGATATATTCAGAGCACTAAATGAGAAAAACATGCAGCCAAGAATACTCTATCCAGCTAGGCTATCATTGAAAATAGAAGGAGAGATAAAAAGCTTTCAGGACAAACAAAAACTGAAAGAATTTGCAAACACCAAACCAGCTCTACAGGAAATATTAAAAGGGGTCCTCTAAGCAAAGAGAGAGCCTAAAAGTAGTAGATCAGAAAGGAACAGAGACAATATACAGTAACAGTCACCTTCCAGGCAATACAATGGCACTAAATTCATATCTCTCAATAGTTACCCTGAATGTTAATGGGCTAAATACCCCAATCAAAAGATACAGGGTATCAGAAATGGTTAAAAAAACAAAACCCGTCTATATGTTGCCTACAAGAAACTCATTTTAGACCCGAAGACACCTCCAGATTTAAAGTGAGGGGGTGGAAAACAATTTACCATGCTAATGGGCATCAGAAGAAAGCTGGGGTGGCAATCCTTATATCAGATCAATTAGATTTTAAGCCAAAGACTATAATAAGAGATGAGGAAGGACACTATATCCTACTCAAAGGGTCTGTCCAACAAGAAGATCTAACCATTTTAAATATCTATGCTCCTTATGTGAGAGCAGCCAACTATATAAACCAATTAATAACAAAATCAAAGAAACACATCAATAATAATATAATAATAGGAGGGGACTTTAACACTCCCCTCACTGAAATGGACAGATCATCCAAGCAAAAGATCAACAGGGAAATAAAGGCCTTCAATGACACACTGGAACAGATGAACATCACAGATATATTCAGAACATTTCATCCCAAAATAACAGAATACACATTCTTCTCTAGTGCACATGGAACATTCTCCAGAATAGATCACCTCCTGGGTCACAAATCAGGTCTCAACCGGTATCAAAAGATTGGGATAATTCCCTGCATATTTTCAGACCACAATGCTCTGAAGCTAGAACTCAATCCCAAAAGGAAATTTGGAAAGAACCCAAATACATGGAGACTAAACAGCATCCTTCTAAAGAATGAATGGGTCAACCAGGAAATTAAAGAAGAATTGAAAAAATTCAGGGAAACAAATGATAATGAAAACACAATGGTTCAAAATCTGTGGGACACAGCAAAGGCAGTCCTGAGAGGAAAATATATAGCAGTATAGGCCTTTCTCAAGAAACAAGAAAGGTCTCAAGTACACAACCTAACCCCACACCTAAAGGAGCTGCAGAAAAAACAAGAAAGAAACCCTAAAACAAGCAGGAGAAGAGAAATCATAAAGATCAGAGCAGAAATCAATGAAATAGAAACCAAAAAAAACAATAGAACAAACCAATGAAACTAAGAGCTGGTTCTTTGAAAGAATTAATAAGATTGACAAACCCCTGGCCAGACTCATCAAAAAGAAAAGAGAAAGGACCCAAATAAATAAAATCATGAATGAAAGAGGAGAGATCACAACTAACATCAAAGAAATACAGACAATTATAAGAACATACTATGAGCAACTCTACGCCAACAAATTTGACAATCTGGAAGAAATGGATGCATTCCTAGAGACATATAAACTACCACAACTGAACCAGGAAGAAATAGAAAACCTGAACAGGCCCATAACCAGTAAGGAGATTGAAACAGTCATCAAAAATCTCCAAACAAACAAAAGCCCAGGGCCAGACGGCTTCCTAGGGGAATTCTACCAAACATTTAAAGAAGAACTAATTCCTATTCTCCTGAAACTGTTCCAAAAAATAGAAAAGGAAGGAAAACTTCCAAACTCATTTTATGAAGCCAGCATCACCTTGATCCCAAAACCAGACAAGGATCCCATAAAAAAAGAGAACTACAGACCAATATCCTTGATGAACAAGATGGGAAAATTCTCACCAAACTACTAGCCAATAGGGTTCAGCAGTACATTAAAAGGATTATTCACCACGACCAAGTGGAATTTATTCCAGGGCTGCAGGGTTGGTTCAACATCTGCAAATGATGAGATAAAAGATAGATAAAAGGTGTTGGTTCAACATCTGCAAATCAGATAATGTGATAGAACACATTAATAAAAGAAAGAACAAGAACCATATGATACTCTCCATAGATGCTGAAAAAGCATTTGACAAAGTACAGCATCCCTTCCTGATCAAAACTCTTCAAAGTGTAGGGATAGAGGGCACATACCTCAATATTATCAAAGCCATCTATGAAAAACCCACCGCAAATATCATTCTCAATGGAGAAAAACTGAAAGCTTTTCACTAAGGTCAGGAACATGGCTGGGATGTCCATTATCACCACTGCTATTCAACATAGTACTATAAGTCCTAGCCTCAGCACTCAGACAACAAATGGAAATTAAAGGCATCTAAATTGGCAAAGAAGAAGTCAAACTATCACTCTTCACAGATGATATGATACTATATGTGGAGAACCCAAAAGACTCCACTCCAAAACTGCTAGAACTTGTACAGGAATTCAGTAAAGTGTCAGGATATAAAAACAGGGCACAGAAATCAGTTGCATTTCTCTACACCAACAACAAGACAGAAGAAAGAGAAATTAAGGAGGCAATCCCATTTACAACTGCACCCAAAACTATAAGATACCTAGGAATAAACCTAACCAAAGAGGCTAAGAATCTATACACAGAAAACTATAAAGTACTCATGAAAGAAATTGAGGAAGACACAAAGAAATGGAAAAATGTTCCATGCTTCTGGATTGGAAGAATAAATATTGTGAAAATATCTATGCTACCTAAAGCAATCTACACATTTAATGCAATCCCTATCAAAATACCACCCATTTTTTTCAAAGAAACGAAACAAATAATCCTAAAATTTATATGGAACCAGAAAAGACCTCGAATAGCCAAAGGAATATTGAAAAAGAAAGCCAAAGTTGGTGGCATCACAATTCCGGATTTCAAGCTCTATTACAAAGCTGCATCATCAAGACAGCATGGTATTGGCACAAAAACAGACACATAGATGAATGGAACAGAATAGAGAGCCCAGAAATAGACCCTCAACTCTATGGTCAACTAATCTTCGACAAAGCAGGAAAGAATGTCCAATATAAAAAAGACAGCCTCTTCAGTAAATGGTGCTGGGAAAATTGGACAGCCACATGAAGAAAAATGAAATTGGACCATTTCCTTACACCACACATGAAAATAGACTCAAAATGGATAAAGGACCTCAATGTGAGAAAGGAATCCATCAAAATTCTTGAGGAGAATGCAGGCAGCAACCTCTTCGACCTGAGCCGCAGCAACCTCTTTCTAGGAACATCAGCAAAGGCAAGGGAAGCAAGGGCAAAAATGAACTATTGGGATTTCATCAAGATCAAAGCTTTGCACAGAAAAGGAAACAGTTAACAAAACCAAAAGAAAACTGACAGAATGGGAGAAGATATTTGCAAACGACATATCAGATAAAGGGCTAGTGTCCAAAATCTATAAGGAACTTAGCAAATTCAACACCCAAAGAACAAATAATCCCATCAAGAAATGGGCAGAAGACATGAATAGACATTTCTGCAAAGAAGACATCCAGATGGCCAACAGACACATGAAAAAGTGCTCCACGTCACTTGGCATCAGGAAAATACAAATCAAAACCACAATGAGATATCACCTCACACCAGTCAGAATGGCTAAAATTAACAAGTCAGGAAATGACAGATGCAGTGAGGATGCGGGGAAAGGAGAACCCTCCTACACTGTTGGTGGGAATGCAAGCTGATGCAACCACTCTGGAAAACAGCATGGAGGTTCCTCAAAGTGTTGAAAATAGAACTACCCTATGACCCAGCAATTGCACTACTGGGTATTTACCCTAAAGATACAAACGTAGTGATCTGAAGGGGCACCTGCACCCGAATGTTTATAGCAGCAATATCTACAATAGACAAACTATGGAAAGAACCTAGATGTCCATCAACAGATGAATGGATAAAGAAGATGTGCTATATGTACACAATGGAATACTATGCAGCCATCAAAAGAAGTGAAATCTTGCCATTTGTGACAATGTGGATGGAACTAGAGGGTATCATGCTTAATGAAATAAGTCAATCGGAGAAAGACAACTATCATATGATCTCCCTGATATGAGGAAGTGGAGGTGCAACATGGGGGGTTAGGGGGATAGGAGAAGAATAAATGAAACAAGATGGGATTGGGAGGGAGACAAACCATAAGTGACTCTTAATCTCACAAACAAATTGAGGGTTGCTGGGGGGAGGTGGGGTTGGGAGAGGGGGAGGGGGTTATGGCATTGGGGAGGGTATGTGCTATGGTGAGTGCTGTGAAGTGTGTAAACCTGGCGATTCACAGACCTGTACCCCTGGGGATAAAAATACATTATATGTTTATTAAAAAATAATTAATTAATTAAAAAAATTATTATCAGGGTGCCAACGTGGCTCAGTGGGTTAAAGCCTCTGCCTTTAGCTCAGGTCATGGTCCCAGGGCCCTGGGATCAAGCCCCACCTAGGGCTTTCTGCTCAGCAGGGAACCTGCTTCCCTCTCTCTCTGTCTGCCTCTCTGCCTACTTGTGATCTCTGTTTGTCACATAAATAAATAAAATCTTTTAAAAAATAAATACTTATTATCAGTCTCATTATGGTCATTCTTGATATCATCATAACTATTATTTTATAATGCCCATCATTTAATGATGAAAAACACAGGCATTTCAGGAACAAATTTATAACTGTTTGCCATCAGAAAATGTCACATATCTGGTTCATCACTGTTCCCATAAACTTGCCACAGGATTCATGAGGCTTGCATTCTACCAGGAAACAGTGTAATCATCTCTCTGATATGATCTGATGGACCCCCTGATAAAAATTACCTACTCAACAGAGATGCAACACCTAGAGAACCAATCATCTTCTATCTCAACAGAGACTGTTCTTAAGTTTGTTAATATATTAATTAATAGCTTTGTAAGCATTAATTAATTGGAATGTTTTATCTCAAGTAGATGGGGCTCAAGATAGATGAGAGCCCTTGCTCTGAAGAGCAAAGAGAGGTAATGCTCACAGCTGACATTGAAAATCAATGCAACAGAATAAATCCTTACTCAAGATTATGACACTTCAGTTTAAGGCACGGTTTGACATTTGCTAGCTATGTTCAGCCTTTCAGTCAGATATTCACTGAGCTCCCAGTGTATGTCAGGAACATATGTGCAAGTCACAGTGATGAACAAAACAGATATGATCCCTGAAATTTACTGACATCATTTTAATCTCTTTTAGACCCTTGCTTATTCTTCTACCTCAGGAGTTTAGTGTGAGAAGCATTTACATATGAGCATATTGTAATCTGCCTTATTAGAGAAAACCACAGAACTGTGCAGATGATTCTCAAGATGTATGAACTTCAGTCTCAGATATTTGAATTGTAATTCTGTCACAATTTATGTTCTCCTTACAAGGCTCTGAACTCTCAGGAGGAAAACTGCCATATACATCTTTGCATCTGGTACGTGATAACATTTTTTTTAAGATTTTATTTATTTATTTGACAGACAGAGATCACAAGTAGGCAGAGAGACAGGCGGAGAGAGAGGAGGAAGCAGGCTCCCTGCTGAGCAGAGAGCCTGATGCAGGGCTCGATCCCAAGGTCCTGGGATCATGACCTGAGCGACCTGAGCAGAGGCTTTAACCCACTGAGCCACCCAAGTGCCCTGGTATGTGATAACTTCTATATGCCTGTTGAAAACATGAGTTGAACAAATGCATAAATGGAGAGCTTGGAAAGAAAGTACACTGATTAAGAATTCCAAATATCTTGAAAGAATTATTGTTTTAAAAATAACTGAGAAAGAAAAGATGTGGATACAAATATAGTATACTGGTTAAGATCATAAAATTTGGAGTTAAGTTGTATCAGTTTAGTTTGGAGAGCCTGATTATCTTCTGCCAACTTGCTAACAGTCTCTAAAAGAATAAACTTTAGTTTTTGAATGTTAGGGTTATTAAGAGCCTTGAATATAATTGTTCATTTGGTCAATTTCTGCCAAAACTCAAAGCCATTCTAGTTTGGAAGCTGTTCACTTTTTCCCAAACAAGAATTTACCTTTTCTGTCTAGCATATTAAGTATTTTGATTGATTATGCATTGGTCATTCTGGACTTAAATTACAAGAACTAGGGATCAGAATCTCATTATGCTGTACTTAAACATCAAGAATAAGAATACATTAGAATAGACTGTCTTATGGCTTCTGACAGCACTAGCATGCTGATTCTATGGTTGGGTTTTGAACATGAACAAAGACTTCCAATTGGTAGTACACTTCTTATTGTAGTTCCTGAAACAAATGATGATAGCTGATACGTAGTTGACCTCCTTAGACACCAGTTGCAAGAGACCCAACTGCCCAAGCAAAATGAAGCAGAGAGAAAGGGACAATTTTGCTATTACATTTAAGTTTAAAATATCTCTATCAATGAAACAGACATAGTTTCTTGAAAATTTATCCAGAAATAAGAACAGGGGCCCTGATTTTCAGTAAGAAGTTGAATCATTAATGACACAGCCTGGAACTGCTCCCTGGGCTCATTTGGACTGATGCTACATTCTGTTCAAGGAAGCCATCTGCAAAGCATGGGTTCCACATCCCTATTCCTCCACCTGCTAGGCCCATTGCAACTTATTTCTCTAATCATTTGAACCACAGCCTCAATTCTGTCCTGCAATTTAGGCTGCAGGGATCTAACTCAACCCAAAACAATGTTGAATTCTGAAATGATGACAAAGGAATAATTTTGCCTGTTTTTCCCTTTCTAAAAAAGGACATTTCTCCAGTCTGTATATTCCAGTGATGGTCTATTGGGTCATGCTATAAAGAATCTGGTCCTTCATTTTTCCTAATTCTCAGAAACTATCATGAGCTACTTCTTCCAGTAACCCAAGAGGAGCTGAGAAATTCGGGAACACAGCTGGTCAGTAAACACAGAGAGTGGAAATCATATCTTATAGAACATATTTACCTAGTTAGGACATCATTTAGATTTTCAGCACCTGTCTGATATGTTGACTTGTATGTAGTTAAATGACTAGATATCATTCCAATTCAGGCAGGAAATCATTTGGCTATTCTATCCTTTACAGTAACCAAAATTGAGGCAGTTGAATAGGCATTTTTAATCTCTGCTTTTGTTAAAGAAAAGTACTTACTTTTCACTTTGAGTTTTGCTATTGCTAATTTGTTAAAGAAAATAAATATAGTATAAGACTATTGCTTTCTGAGTCTATGTTTAATGGAAGCACTATTTTATACTCCATGCAGTAAAGAGAAAAATAAAAGCCAGAAAGTTGCAAAGGAAGTTTCATTTAAAGTGTCCAAGCTTTTTCTTTTTTTTAAGTATTTTAACAGATTAGATTGGATATCCAGTTATCACAGCCACAAAGTGACCTTAAATATCTCATCAGAAATTTTAAATTCCAGCAGCCTAGGGTGAAAAGATGTATCTTTACAAATGACAAAGGAGTCCTACACCTTATTGGGCAGGGTTGGCTCATGGGGTCATCTCTTTTTCCTTTGCAGAGGCTCTGTTGATTGTGGCAATCCTTGGGGCTAAGAATTGGGGGCCTGATTAATCTTAACATTTGTTTCAATTTCTCTTTTGTGTGTAGAAACTGCTGGAGTTTTTTAAAAGAATATAAGTGACAATTTCAATTTATCTTTTGTGTGTAGAAACTGCTGGAGTTTTTTAAAAGAATATAAGTGACAATTTCAATTTCTCTTTTGTGTGTAGAAACTGCTGGAGTTTTTTTTTTTTTTTTTTAAGATTTTATTTATTTATTTTGACAGAGCGAGATCACAAATAGAGAGGCAGGCAGAGAGAGAGAGAAGGAAGCAGGCTCCCGCTGAGCAAAGAGCCCGACATGGGACTCGATCTCAGGACCTGAGATCATGACCTGAGCCGAAGGCAGCGGCTTAACCCACTGAGCCACCCAGGCGCCCCCCCCCCTTTTTTTTTTTTTTTCCATTTTATTTATTTTTTCAGCGTAACAGTATTCATTCTTTTTGCACAACACCCAGTGCTCCATGCAAAACGTGCCCTCCCCATTACCCACCACCTATTCCCCCAACCTCCCACCCCTGACCCTTCAAAACCCTCAGGTTGTTTTTCAGAGTCCATAGTCTCTTATGGTTCACCTCCCCTCCCCAATGTCCATAGCCCGCTCCCCCTCTCCCAATCCCACCTCCCCCCAGCAACCCCCAGTTTGTTTTGTGAGATTAAGAGTCATTTATGGTTTGTCTCCCTCCCAATCCCATCTTGTTTCATTTATTCTTCTCCTATCCCCCTACCCCCCCATGTTGCTTCTCCATGTCCTCATATCAGGGAGATCATATGATAGTTGTCTTTCTCCGATTGACTTATTTCACTAAGCATTACCACAAATGCCACAAATGGCAAGATTTCATTTCTTTTGACCACTCTGGAAAACAGCATGGAGGTTCCTCAAAATGTTGAAAATAGAACTACCCTATGACCCAGCAATTGCACTACTGGGTATTTACCCTAAAGATACAAACATAGTGATCCGAAGGGGCACGTGTACCCGAATGTTTATAGCAGCAATGTCTACAATAGCCAGACTATGGAAAGAACCTAGATGTCCATCAACAGATGAATGGATAAAGAAGATGTGGTATATATACACTGCTGGCGTTTTTTAAAAGAATATAAGCAACAATGCAAAGTGAATGTTCAGGAAACAGGCTAAGAGTCTCTGGAGGAGCTTTAGAAGTTGAGGATCCATTTTCTACTCCACACTAAACTTGTCATCGTCACTTTTCCAACCTTTTGGTCAATTTTGTGTTTTTAATGACAACCCTCTCAAAGTGCTAGAGAACGGAGGACTGGCAGATTTATAACCCTCCTGTAATACAGCTCTTTAGAACTCCAAAGGTTCACTGTGACTGGGCAGGGCTTCAAGATAATTTGGACCAAGATTTCACTTTCTCAGCGTTCGGCTTGCTAAAGGAAATCTCAGAAAACAAACTGAACCAAGGTGTTAATGATTAATTATGGTTTACTTTGTTTCTCCCCCAGATTATGTTTGCATGTTGACATATACTATCAATGTCCATAGCCCAAAGTATAAATAATATGGGAGTTTTAGAGATAGACACAAAGCCAAGGATTGAGGGTTTTATTTTATTGTTGTTGTTGTTAAAAAAGCCTTTTTCTTTCTTTCTTTTTTTTTTTTTAAGATTTTAGTTTATTTATTTGACAGAGATCACAGGTAGGCAGAGAGGCAGGCAGAGAGAGAGGAGGAAGCAGGCTCCTTGCTGAGCAAAGACCCCAATGCGGGGCTCGATTCCAGGACCCCAGAATCATGACCTGAGCCAAAGGCAGAGGCTTTAACCCACTGAGCCACCCAGGCGCCCCAAGAAGGCCTTTTTCAACAAACCTACTCAAGAGAGGAAAACACATATATGAACAATTATATAAGACAGGGGAAAACCTGCCTGTTTCCCAATAGATGTATAAATTTAGTTTCCTTATAGATTAAATAGGGATGATACCACTTCTTCAGATAATTATTTTAAGAATTAAATGAAATAACTTGTAAAAGAACATATCCTAGAAACAAAGTACATGTTAGCTTCTGTTCTATGCTCTGAAACAAGAACCCTGAATTCGGCATCTCTCATTCATATTTTATTACTGAGCATTAGTTGTGGTTAGAGAGAGAAGGACAAGAAGCGCTAAAGGAGAAATCAAGAATCCTGACAACTACTGTACGTTGTTGACCTGACACAAGCTCTATACACAGCTAACTCTTACCAGTTTACTGGTGGCATATAAGACGGTTAAGGAAGCTGGTAAAGTTTCTTTTGAGGCACTGCAATTATTGTGAGCTCTTCATCCGCTTTTGCATTCACTCACTCACTCATTCACTTATTTATTTGAATTGCAAATAAATGACGGGTGCTCAAAATTTTTTTCACAGACGAGTGAAAGAGATTTATGAGGAGTCTATTATGTTGTAAGTACTATTCTAAGTACAAAGCATTTTTTAAAAACAGAAAAGTTTTGCCCTCAATGGGCATAAAACTTAGTGGCAGAGAGAGGGATAGATCCAGAAAAACGTGTGCACATTTCTGAATGTACAAAGGAGGAAGTGTCACAACCATGTGCCTAATTAGGGGCTCTCAGTCTGTGCCCACTCCCAGGGCATTGTTTCTTTGCTACCAAATCTGGGTCATCATTTGTTTCATGTGGTTTCTTGCTAACAACAAGTATCTGTGCAGACCTAAACAACAGGATCTGTGTGGTTGTTAAGTCCAAGCTATTGTCCAAGTAAATACAGGGACAGAGAAGCATATCCCTGGAGGAAGCTTCTGGGTCTCTGACAAATACCCCTCTGCCTGTCAAAAAGGACATTCATTGGGTAGAAGAGCCAGCACAGCTTGTTTCTTGGTGTAGAGAAAGAAGGGGAGCTGTGAGGCTAGGAATTCCAACATGACAAACTCACACTCAACCTCCCTATAGTGCATATGTAGGACATAGATTCTCACTGACAGAGTATTGTCTACCTGGAACAAGGGCTGCTTTTGCCCATGAGATTTAGTTTGCTTTGGAGTGGCAGTAAAAAGTCTGGAGTTAAAAGTGCCCACTACTTCCCGTGTATACGAGAAATGCATGACTCAATGCGTCATGTGTCTGCTGTTGTGCAAAACTGTGGTCAGCAGAACGGATACAAACTTAGTGATTTGAAGGGGCACCTACATCCCAATTTTATAGTTGCAATGTCCACATTTGCCAAACTATAGAAAGAGCCCAGATGTCCATTAACAGATGAATGGATAAAGAAGATGTCGTATATATGCAATAGAATATTACTCAACCATCAAAAAGAATGAAATCTTGCCATTTGCAACTATACGGATGGAACTAGAGGATATTATGCTAAGTGAAATAAATCAGAGAAAGACAAATACCATACAATTTCATTCATATGTGGAATTTGGGGAAGAAAACAGAGGACTGTTGGGAAGGGAAGAAAAATAAGATGAAAACAGGGAGGGAGGCAAATCATAAAAGACTCTTAACTATAAAGAACAAACTGAGGGATGCTGGAGGGGACGTGGGTGAGGGGGTGGTATAATTGGGTAATGAGCATTAAGGAGGGCACTTGATGTAATGAGCACTGGGTGTTATATGCAACTGATGAATCTGAATTCTACCTCTGAAACAGATAATATAGTATATGTTAACTAAATTGAATTCAAATAAAAAAACTAAAACCAACAGACAGCTGTGGTCAGCGGTGATTTCAAGACATGAGGGCATGGGCATAAATAATTTGTCCACACTTCAAAGCCTGTTGTATGTTTGGGCCAGCCGTGTTGCTGCAACCACTTCAGTGCCTTTGGAGTCCTCCATTAGCTCTGTTGAGTGCCGCAGGTACTCGCAGTTGGTAGCAGTGCCCTGTAAATCTACCCTCTTGTTTTACAGCGCTTCACAGCAATGGCAACCTGAGAAAGCTTTTGAAGACTTTAACCTCCCAATCTCTACCAGAGTCCTCGGGAACCATCTCACATAAATTAAGAAGAAATGAGTTTGCTATGTAAGTGCATATTCAGAAAACAAAACAGTTGATTTCCTAGCCTCTCACCCCTACCAGTAAGATTATCTGTGAAGATTAAGTAAATCAGGCATGTATTAATGTAGTTATTGGCACAAATTAAGCATTCTATGAATATTATCCATTATTATTCTTATAAGAATTTAAGAATAATTATTATTAAGAATAATTATTTTTATTATTAGAATAAGAATACTATGAGAATAATAATTATTATTACTATATATATCTCATTGTCAACATCATATTGCCTTGCCTAGTTAGAATATTTCTATGCTAACCATTAACCCAATAAAAGAACCCCAAACTCGCAAGTCCTTTATAATCTGTCTCCAACTTACACTTCTTTCTGGCTTTATCTCGTGCTACATGCTGCCCCACATCCTGTACTTTGTTTTAATGGCTGGCTTACCACTTCCTATATATCATGTGTTTTACCTTCTCTGTCTTTGCTCCTGCTGTTTCCATTGCTTTGGACAGTCTCTACCTGGAAAACTCCTGGCCATCTTTTCACATATTAGAGTTCTATGGCATTACTTTTTTTTTTTTTCATTTTATTTATTTTTTCAGTGTAACAGTATTCATTCTTTTTGCACAACACCCAGTGCTCCATGCAAAACGTGCCCTCCCCATTACCCACCACCTGTTCCCCCAACCTCCCACCCCTCACCCTTCAAAACCCTCAGGTTGCCCCAACCTCCCACCCCTGACCCTTCAAAACCCTCAGGTTGTTTTTCAGAGTCCATAGTCTCTTATGGTTCGCCTCCCCTCCCCAATGTCCATAGCCCGCTCCCCCTCTCTAGCTTTTGCACAGCAAAGGAAACAGTTAACAAAACCAAAAGACAACTGACAGAATGGGAGAAGATATTTGCAAACAACATATCAGATAAAGGACTAGTATCCAAAATCTATAAGGAACTTAGCAAACTCAACACCCAAAGAACAAACAATCTAATCAAGAAATGGGCAGAGGACATGAACAGACATTTCTGCAAAGAAGACATCCAGATGGCCAACAGACACATGAAAAAGTGCTCCATGGCATTACTTTTTTAAAGTTTTCCCTGACTCCGAGCCTAGGGAAAAAGGAGTCACTATTGTGTTAGTTTTTTACAGATGTTATGTCTCCTTTCAAGACTTTAGAATCTTCCAGATGCTGACTTTATAATTCATGTTGTTTTTTTTTTTTCCCTTTGGGAACTACTACAGAATAAAGCATGTGCTAAGTGTTAACTAAATATTTGTTGAATGGGTAACGTTTTTTAAAGTATAGAATGTTCTTACATAGATTATCTCATTTGATCCTTTCAAAGCTCCTGGGAAGAAGCCAGGGCAAAGTAGAATAGTATAATGATTAAAAAAAGCAATTTCTCAAGAAGGATGTTAAATGACTTGTGACTTGAGTCCATAAGACCTTGAGCAAGTTGTATAATCTCTCTGATCCTAATTTACTTCTTCTGTAAAGTGAAGGTAACATTTATACCTATTATTAAATGAGATAATCCACATAAAGTGCATGTCACTGTGCTTGACACATGCTAATAAGCAATAGCTCTCTAAAATTATTGTACAGAGTATCAGAGAAATTAAATGACTTGTGAAAACTCACATGGCTAGCCAAAGACTGAACTGAGTGAAATCTTTTTCTGATTCCTAGTCCAGTTATCTTTCCACTCTAACATAACCTCCATCTCCTAGAAATATTAATAAAGAGAACTAAGTTAGAGACAGAAGAGAATTTTCTGTTGCTTTTCTATCATGCTACTGCATCTAAGGTGAACATAAGGAGTAAATAGAGAATTGGTTTTCCTGATTAATTCCAAACTAAAACACGTATTTTAATATTTAGGCTTTAAAACACCATTGATTAAATACCATCATAAACACTAAAACCTTGAATTTATATAATGCTTTTCCTCCAGAATATGCAGGATTTTCTGTGATACTTCGTTTATCTTCTCAGCTATATAAAATGTGATTCTTATCATTTTACATTTGTTCACTCACCATATATATATCACCATATATATATATCTATATAGATAAATATGTATGTATATATCTATCTATCTCTATCTAGTATCTAGTCCAGTGGCAGCATGTAGCTATATATATATATATATATATAGAGAGAGAGAGAGAGAGAGTATTTTCAATACAAAAATGAAAGAGACTGCAACTCTGCTCTTGACTGTTAATCTAGATGAAAGAGTCTGACTTGGAATAAACCACAAGTACTCAAACTAGTGAGTACTATCATGGTGACAAAAGCAGTGGATGCTTATGGCAGTGGGAGCATATGAATTTGCTTAGGAATAATGGAAATGAAAGGGAATTTGGAGTTAAATCTAGGAGTGCCACTTTATTTTATAAACCAGTGGTCTCTAAACATTTTTGATTACACACTCCTACTTAGAAAAAAAAATGTTTTGGGCACTCATCCTTTGTATATCTTTAATGCATTTAAAATAAAGTATGTGTCCATATAATTGCTAATATGTTATGTTTGGGGCATTTGTCTGTTCTATGATACAACCATTCCACTGCCAAGTGTATTCTTGAATGTTTTACATGTGCCCCAAGAGCATATATTAATACTACCATAGGGGCACCTGGGTGTCTCAGTCAGTTCAATGCCCCACTCTTGAGTTCAGCTCTGGTCATGATTTCGGGGTCGTGGGATTGAGCTCCAAATCAGGCACTGTGCAGCACAGAATCTGCTTGTCCCTCTCCCTCTGCTCCTCCCCCTGCTCACTCTCTCTCGCTATCAAATAAATAAATAATATCTTAAAAAAAATACTCCCCATAGTAGAATTGCTCATATTAGATAAACTTCGGGGAAAAGTCTAAATATCCATCAACAAGAGAGTTGGTAAATAACTCTTGAGGCATTTGCATAGTGGCATATTCTTCCTCAGTAAAAATTAATGAACTACATCTTCATGTAACACTATGAACAAATCATTAAAACATAATACTGAATTTAGAAAGAAATTACAAAGAGCAAATACAGTATGATACCATTTTAAAAAGTTTAGAAACAAGCAAACTATACAATATAGTATTTCTTTTTTTTTAAGAATCAAGATAAAGAGTCATATTTATATGAATACATTAATAGTAGGAGATCTTAACATGCCTCTCTCAGTAATAGACAGATCATCAAAGCAGAAAATCAATAAAGAAATAAGAGCATTGAATGAAACATTGGACCAGATGGACCTCATAGATATATACAGAACATTCCACCCTAAAACAGCAGAACACTCATTCTTCTCAACTGCACATTGAACCTTCTCCAGAATAGACCACATATTCGGTCACAAAGCAGGATTCAACCGATACCAAAAGACTGACATTATTCCCTGCATATTCTCAGATCACAATGCTTTGAAACCAGAGCTCAATCACAAGGAAAAGTTCGGAGGAACTCAAACACTTGGAAGCTAAAGACCACCTTGCTTAAGAATGCTTGGATCAACCAGGAGATCAAAGAAGAACTTAAATAATTCATGGAAACCAATGAGAATGAAGACACTTTGGTCCAAAACCTATGGTATACAGCAAAGACAGTTCCAAGGGGGAAATACATAGCCATCCAAGCCTCCTTCAAAAGAACTGAAAAATCCAGAATACACCAGCTGTCTCTACACCTTAAAGAACTGAAGAATCAACAACAAATCAAACCAACTCCACACACAAGAAGGGAAATAATCAAGATTAGAGCAGAGATCAATGAGGTAGAAACCAGAGATACAGTAGACCGTATCAATGAAACTAGAAGCTGATTTTTTGAAAGAATCAATAAGACTGATAAACAACTGGCCACACTAATCCAAAAGAAAAGAGAGAGAGCCCAAATTAATAAAATTATGAATGAAAAGGGAGAGATCACAACTAACACCAAGGAAATAGAAACAGTCATCAGAAATTATTACCAACAGTTATATGCCAATAAGCTAAGCAACCTAGATGAAATGGATGCATTCCTGGAAAACTATAAACTCCCAAAATTGAACCAGGAAGAAATTAACAACCTGAATAGACCAATATCTAGTAACGAGATTGAAGCAGTGATCAAAAACCTCCCCAAAAAAACAAGAACCAAGGACCTGACGGATTCCCTGGAGAATTCTACCAAACTTTCAAAGAAGAAATAACACCAATTCTCCTGAAGCTGTTTCAAAAAATTGAAGCAGAAGGAAAACTTCCAGACTCTTTTTATGAAGCCAGCATTACCCTGATCCCCAAACCAGGCAAAGACCCTACAAAAAAGGAGAATTTCAGACCAATATCACTGATGAATATGGATGCTAAGATTCTCAACAAGATCCTAGCAAACAGGATCCAGCAGCACATTAAAAAGATTATCCACCATGACCAGGTGGGATTCATCCCAGGTCACAAGGATGGTTCAACATTCACAAATCAATCAATGTGATAGAACAAATCAATAAGAAAAGAGAGAAGAACCTCATGGTCCTCTCAATTGATGCAGAAAAAGCATTTGACAACATTTAGCATCCATCCCTGCTTAAAATGCTTCAAAGTATAGGAATAGAGTGAACATTCCTGAACTCCATAAAATCTATCTATGAAAGACCCACAGCAAATATCATCCTCAATGGGAAAAAGCTTGCAGTCTTCCCGTTGAGATCAGGAACACAACAAGAATTCCCACTCTCACCACTCTTGTTCAGCATAGCATTAGAAATCCTAGCAACGGCAATCAGACAACAAAGAGAAATAAAAGGTATCTAAATTGGCAATGAAGAAGTCAAACTCTCTCTCTTCACAGATGACATGATTCTTCATATGGAAAACCCAAAAGACTCCACCCCCAAACTACTAGAACTCATACAGCAATTCAGTAACGTGGCAGGATACAAAGTCAATGTACAGAAATCAGTGACTTTCTTATGCACTAACAATGAAAATACAGAAAGGGAAATTAGAGAATCGATTCCATTTACTATAGCACCAAGAACCGTAAGATACCTGGGAATAAACCTAACCAAAGAGGTAAAGGATCTGTACTCGAGGAACTACAGAACACTCATGAAAGAAATTGAAGAAGACACAAAAAGATGGAAGACTATTCCATGATCTTGGATCATGGAATAAAGAAGAAGACTAAACATTGTTAAAATGTCTATACTGCCTAGAGCAATCTATACTTTTAATGCCATTCCAATCAAAATTCCACAAGTATTTTTCAAAGAGCTGGAGCAAATAATCCTAAAATTTGTATGGAATCAGAAGAGACCCCAAATTGCTAAGGAAATGTTGGAAAACAAAAACAAAACTGGCAGCATCACGTTACCCTATTTCAAGCTTTACTACAAAGCTGTGATCACCAAGACAGCATGGTACTGGCATAAAAACAGACACATAGACCAGTGGAACAGAGTGGAGAGCCCAGATATGGACCCTCAACTCTATGGTCAAATAATCTTCGACAAAACAGGAAAAAATATGCAGTGGAAAAAAGACAGTCTCTTCAATAAATGGTGCTGGGAAAACTGGACAGCTATATGTAAAAGAATGAAACTCGACCATTCTCTTACACTGTACACAAAGATAAACTCAAAATGGATAAAAGACCTCAACATGAGACAGGAATTCATCAGAATCCTAGAGGAGAACATAGGCAGTAACCTCTTCGATATCAGCCACAGCAACTTCTTTCAAGATATGTCTCCAAAGGCAAAGGAAACAAAAGCAAAAATGAACTTTTGGGACTTCGTCAAGATCAAAAGCTTCTGCACAGCAAAGGAAACAGTCAACAAAGCAAAAAGGCAACCCACGGAATGGGAGAAGATATTTGCAAATGAGAGTACATACAATATAGTATTTCTAAATAAATACTTATGTCATAAACCAATGAAAAGTTAGGAAATCATAAAAAAGTTAAATTTGACTTGGGTGGGGATGGGTGGGTGATAGCAAGAGGTGGAGAGAGGTGAAAGCAGAGGTAGATGGAACAGTTCTGGTGATGTTCTAGGATGTAAGTGAGTGATGACTTCACAGGTACACATTTTTTACTATACTCTATAACATGTATATATGTCACAGTCTTTAGTAAATATCAAATATCACATAATAAAAAAGATCAAATATAAATAGAAGTCCCGATATTTTTTTTCTGAACCTCAACTAAACTCCTCCTGGAGCTACACAGAGACTATTAAATCAGGCAATGGGAGCCATTGATAGATTTTCAGTAGGGGAATGAAATGCTATATTCCTGATTTGAAAAGAAGATATTATACATTATATGTTAATAAAAAATGAAATTAAAATAAAATGGTTTATCAGCAGTATAGAGGAGAGGAAATTCATGTGAGATCTTGGGATTCTAACTCAATAGAGTGGTTTTGGGAACAAATTATAGAAATTTGGCTTGAGAGCCATTGAAGAAATAGGACCAGCAGAAATTAGTGACTGTAAAGGAGATGACAATCATTTAAGATGGCTATTAGTTTCCAAACCAATGCCCTTAATCAAAACAGAGAATGCAGTCAAAGGAGCATAATTATGGAGTATAATGATAGAGAGGATAGTGTTATATACCCAAGAGTTTGAAGCTATAAATAAAAATGAGATTTTCTGGGAGCAGTTAGAAATACCTCTGGAACTCACAAGAATGGTGGGCTCTGGAAATAAGGCCCAGACATCACTAATGCTCCAGTAACTAAGACCACAAAAGTAGATGAGATCATTCAAAAAACAGCATGTCAAATAAAAAGTGAAGAGAGCAGTACTGGATTCCTAGAAGCTGTTCACCATGAAGGAGGCTAAGGAGAAGAGAATCAGGAAAGTGTGGAAAGCTAGTGGCCCTGATGTCAAGTACCTCTAGATAAGTAAAGTGAAATAGAAATTGTAACTGAAATACAGAGGCTATGCCAAACTCAAACCTATAAACCAGATGTCTTAACTTAGCTCCCCTGTGAGTGCCCTATTCACTCATCTAATGGTTTTCAACCTGTACACTAGAGAATGCTATAGTTACTTGAAATGTCTAAAGGGACATTATTCTTCTTTCTACAAATACTAAGCAATTTTATCTACCAGGCACTATGCAAGGTTCTGTTCTTGTAGTGCTTAAGAATATTTTCTGTTATTAGTGAAGGAACCCATTTTTCATCAATGTGCACATATATAGTATACGTAATACATACACTATATATATTTAATGTGTGTATATATATTTGTGTATATATTACTATATATGTATACGGGACCATGTATAATCCCTTTTATGTCACAGGCACTGGGCTAGAGACTATTGGTAAGAGAAAGATAATAACTATGCACCAAGAAACTTATAGCATTAAACAAACAAACAAAAATCCCTCAAGAACTAATTATAAATCACTGGGTTTTTGTTTGACTATCATAGTATATTGCATTTTAACACCAATGCTGTAATATTTACTAATTATTTTTTGAAATTTCAGTTTTACTGCATTTTCACAGTATATCAGACTTCACCAAATATATGTCTTACTATTGCATCATATTACTGCTTTACATGAAGCAGTAATAATAATAATAAAAAATAAAAATGATAAAAATTAAATAAACAGTAATAAGTAATAAATATAATATAAAATTATATTACTTTTTACATAAAGCATGCAGTTATGTTACAAAATAAAGAATTAATTATAAATATAGTTTATGGGATAAAAATGACTTCCCAGGAAAAGTGACATTTAAGCTGGGAGACCAGCTGTTAAACATGAAGTACCATAATTTCCATGAGATATTTAATTTGGAAAAAAAGTAGTCTTCTCCCATGAAAATGACTGAAAACCACTATATTTTATAGAAATTCCAAATTATAAATCATGTTGATTGTGTTAAAAATATCTAACTTCAGGGGCGCCTGGGTGGCTCAGTGGGTTAAAGCCTCTCCCTTCAGCTCAGTTCATGATTCCAGGGTCCTGGGATCGAGCCCCACATTGGGCTTTCTGCTCAGCAGGGAGACTGCTTCCTCCTCTCTCTCCGCCTGCCTCTCTGCCTACTTGTGATCTGTATCTGTCAAATAAATAAATAAAAATCTTTAAAAATATCTAACTTCAAACATGCCACACACACACACACACACACACACACACACACGAATATTACTCAGCCATAAAAAATTGAAATCTTGCCATTTGCAATGGCATGGATGGAGCTAGAGAGTATTATGTTAAGCAAAATAAGGCAGAGGAAAAACAAATAGGTGATTTCACTCACATGTGGAATATAGGAACAAAAACAAACGAACAAAGGGAAAAAAAGAGACAAACCAGAAAAGACTCTTCACTATAGAGAACAAACAGATGGTTACCAGAGGGGAGTTGGGGGGGGTGAAATAGTTGAAGGGTATTAAGAGTATTCTTACCATAACGAGCACTGGGTAATGTAGAGAATTGTTGAATCCCTCCATTGTACACCTGAAACTAATTCAACACTGTGTTAATTATACTGGAATTAAAATGTAAACAAATATGTCTAAATGCAACTGCTAATGTAGTAGGATGTGTTTAAAAGATGTGGAGGGACTTTGGCAAGAGAAACAAAAGCAAGATTAAACTATGGGGACTACACCAAAACAAAAAACTTTTGTACAGAAAGGAAACCATTAACAAAGCAAAAAGACAACCCATTGAATGGGAGAAGATATTTGCAAATGATATATGCAGTAACGGGTTACCATCCAAAATATGTGAAGAACTTATAGAACTCCACACCAAAAAATCAAATAATTCTTTAAGAAATGGGCAGAAGACATGAACAAACATCTTTCCAAAGAAGACATGAAGACATACAGATGGCCAACAGACCCATGAAAATATGGCCAACAGGCACATGAAAATATGTTCAACATCACTCATCATCACGGAAATGCAAATCAAAAGTACAATGAGATATTACCTCATACCTGTCAGAATGGCTAAAATCAAAAACATAACAAACAATTGTTGTCAGGGATGTCAAGGAAAAGGAACCATAGTGCACTGCTGGGGAGAATGCAAACTGGTGCAGCCACTATGGAAAACAGCATGAAGCTTCTTCAAAAACTTGAAAATAGAATTACCATATGATCCAATGATTCCAATAATGAATTATTGGATCATATGGTAATTCTATTTTAATTGGGTAATTTTTATCCCCAAAAATGAAAACACTAATTCAAAAAGATATTTGCACCCCTATATTTATTGCACCATTACTTACAATAGCCAAGATAGGGAAGTAACCCAAGTGTCCATCAATAGATGAATGGATAAAGAAAATGTGGTATACATCTACAATGGAATATTACTCAGCCATGAAAAAGAATGAAACCTTGCCATTTGCAACATCAGGGATGGAGCTAGAGGGTATAATGCTAAGTGAAATAAGTCAGTCAGAGAAAGGCAAAGACCATATGATTTTACTTGTGTATGGAATTTAAGAAACAAAACAGGTGAACAAAGGAGAAAAAAAGAGAAAGAAAAATAAGAAAAGACTCCTAACTATAGAGAAGAGATGGTTCCCAGAGGAGAGGTGGGTGAGGGGATGGGTGAAATAGATGAAAGGGATTAAGAACACAGTTATCCTGATGAGCACTGAGTAATGTATAAAGTTGTTGATGTCCTCTATTGTACACCTGATACTGTTTTGTTTTGTTTTGTTTTCAAAAAACACACATAATAACAATGTGGGAACTAGGAAGTCCAATTCTAAGGTTTGATTTAAACAAAACCCCTGCTGGTAGCTTTGAACTGAGAGAGTTCCCAGACCACAGGTCGGGCTAAAAATTTCTCAAGATAGCTGTAAACTAGAGCTTTGTAAACTGGCCTTGTATAGAATGCTCTGTTCTGTTCTAGAAAACATATAACTGATTTGGTATTTTTTTTAAAGATTTTATTTATTTATTTGACAGAGAGAGAGATCACAAGTAGGTAGAGAGGCAGGCAGAGAGAGAAGGAAGCAGGCTCTCCGCGGAGCAGAGAGCCCGATGCGGGGCTCGATCCCAGGACCCTGAGATCATGACCTGAGCCGAAGGCAGCGGCTTAATCCACTGAGCCACCCAGGCGCCCCCTGATTTGGTATTTTTAATGACTAATCCAAAGTTATGAAATAAAGTAGTAATGAAGACTAATAGAGCTGTGCTTCAATTTGGCACTTTTCAGGTGAAGTCCATTTTGAAAGGCTCCTCTTTTACCTTCAAAATGTAAAAGCTGTATAGTTCTTATCTATCATCTGTTGTCATGTC
This sequence comes from Meles meles, assembly GCF_922984935.1. Taxonomy (NCBI): domain Eukaryota; kingdom Metazoa; phylum Chordata; class Mammalia; order Carnivora; family Mustelidae; genus Meles; species Meles meles. The sequence goes on along the minus strand of NC_060066.1, from coordinate 158,048,711 downwards.
TGGATGTGGTTATATAAAAAGCAATTTGAAAGAAACTTAGTGAGGTTAAAAAAAGGGGGGGTGTTTTTTCCTAAAGCCATCTTTTTTTTTCCTTTTATTGCAAACATACCTTACAAGAATGAGGCCAGGTACAGGTTTCTAACAAAATATGATTTAATCTTTGGCTTATCTTTTGCAGTTGACCTTGTAATTTAAGCACATTCATGTAAAACATCAGCTGTGTAGGTGGAGAGAATTGAAAATAGTAATTAAAAATAAAAGAGGTAGCAACTGAAAAACCTAGTAAAATATTGACCAAATAATTAACTTTGTCTTTGGCTACCCTGGTTAATCAAATACTTTGTGACACACATCACTCTGTATGAAATGACATTGCTTTCACCCTAAACCAGTTTTTCTAAATGGTGTTTATGTCAGAGTGGTAAACTGGGAAACAGGTGGAAAGGTAATTCTTTACCAAGTTTCCAGAAGTTTTAAAGGAAGAGCTCTTATCTCTGCTACTTCTTATGTTACTAGTAACTGGATGGAGAAATAGGCAATACTTTCAACTTGTAATTTTATCTCCCATGATTTATTGGATCTTCAAAAACTCCAGTAGAAAGGGAAAAAGAAACAGTATTTGTGGTAATACTTCTACCAGTGGGAGGAGATTAGTGAATGAGTAAATGAAATATGGACAAATACAGTAATCTTCTGAGAACAAAGGAAGTTAGCTATTCTGAGCCACTCAAGGTAGAGGAAACCATTTCTGAACTATTGCTCAAAAAATAGAAATCTTTTATCTGTTTAAAATATGCTTCCAGGTATATAGTCCTATTTTATGTCTCTGATTTTTGGACCTCAATTACATTTATATCCAAAGACGAAGTTGTTCCAAACTAAAGAACTGTTCCAAACTAAATAAATTGTTATTCTACATTCTCAAAGTATATCAAGAAATGCCAACGGACTTTGGCTTCAGGGCTTTTGAAATTGAGAGTATATATTCTCAACATAGCTGGCTGGGAGTGGGATAAGGGGTGTCTGAAGTTCTGAACCAGAGCTGAACATTGAACCAGACTATAACATGTTGACCAGGACACCCACAGCAACTTCCAGCCACTGAGCTAACTGTAGCCACCTCAGGACTCCCTGGTGGTTAGTACCTTGAGCAAACACTGGGAGTAAGAAAAGTCACAACCACCCAGTTTTAATAGCTAGACTCATCGTATACTTTTTCTTTCAATGCTTAGGTATTGGAAATCATGACTTCAGAAGGGATAATGGCAGAGCTGGGTTTTTTTGTTTGTTTTTTTTGTTGTTGTTGTTGTTGTTTTTTAACTCAGAAGTTAGGGAAGTGTTAATTTTTTTATTTTCTGCCTTATCCTCCAAAGTGGTAACAGTGTTGCAAGCAGTTCATAGTGGGTGGGGCAGTCTCTTTCATGGTAGCTGATTGAGAAGTTAAAGGATAAAGCACATAAATCAGGGACATAGAAGAAGAGGATGGTTCTAGTTTTGTAGAATAAAATCTTCAAAGATTTCATCATTCTCACGTTGATAGTAATAGCTCCATTTATTGAAAGCTTTCATACACCATCCTTGTATTAATCTCTTCACATAGATTCTCATTTTATTCTCCTGCCAATCATGTAGACCAAGTATCCTCATCCACTTCCTACAGAAGAGTAAAGTGAGGCTTAGAAATGTTCATTGGTTTACCCAATATATATTTTTTAAATATATATTTAAACCCGACTGACACTGACACTGAAACCAAGGGTAATGCAGGGGCCAAAAAAAAAAAAAAAAAAAAGGAATGTACTAAGGATAAAAGTCTTATACTGAATTGTCATGCAGAATATTGAAAAACCAGTTGGATCAATTCAGACAGACCCCAATACCTATTTTATTTATTTGACAGACAGAGATCACAAGTAGGCAGAGAAGCAGGCAGGGAGAGAGGAGGAAGCAGGTTCCCTGCTGAGCAGAAAGCCAGATGCAGGGCTCGATCCCAGAACCCTGGGATCATGACCTGAGCCAAAGGCAGAGGCTTTAACCCACTGAGCCACCCAGGCACCCTTGGTTTACCCAATATTATATAGCTATCCTGCCTTACCACAGGAGTCACTTCAATTTTGTTAGAAAATCAGGGTAGAAAAAGAATATTTTTGTTTTGTTTTGTTTTTTAAAGAGGTTTTTTTTTTAAGATTTTATTTATTTGAGAGAGAGAGAAAGCACGAGAAGTGGGGGTTCAGAGGGAGAAGCAGACTCCTTGCTGAGCAGGGAGACTGACATGGGACTCGTTCCCAGGACTCCAGGATCATGACCCAAGACAAAGGCAGCCACCCAACCAACTGAGCCACCCAGGGACCTGAAAAAGAATCTTTATTGACTTTCTTTCAGGGCTTTATTGTGCCTTCTAAGTGATCCATACATGTCTCTGTGACTTAGGAACAGAATTTTATTACCCCAGTTCATAAGAAGCACAGATAAAAATCAGAAAAATTAACTCTTCATTATCTGGGAAGGGAGACTTCAGACCTAATAGTAAACAGCCCACAAGGTAAAACAATTGCAACCAAAACTTTTACCAAAGCTAACCAACAAGATTGGCCTATTGAATTCTGCTTCTTTTTTTCTCTCACAGTCCTGTGTCTCTGAGCGTACATATGAGTCACATACATCATTGTGAAAACGTTGCACCATAAATAAGACACATATCTCAAAGTGACTGGCTTCACTTCAGGAATTCAGCTACTTCTATTGAGGAAACTTAGTTTGGCAAAGCTGAGTTTCCTTTTATCTCCTCGTCTCCTGACTCAGCAGCTTCACATTAACTGTTTGCTTTTGAGAAACTTGGTCTCTCGGTGCTCCCCTCCCACATCAGCAAAACTGGCCCATCCATCACCAGCACAGGATTTTAAAACACTGAATGATAAAAATGTTCGTGGACTGACTGTAGGGACAATTAGTTGTCTCCAGAGATATGGGAATACAGGCCATGCATGTAATATTACCCAGAGAATTTGCCTACATCAGTGTGAAGATATAAATGAAGTTAATAGTTACGTAAGATGATTTATCATTTGAATTATGAAGAGCACGATTTCTAAAACACTCTCCAGACCTCCTCTCCTGACAGAAGCAGCCATAACAACAGAAACAAAGCTTCCATAAGGAACAGCTGTCCAAGCCCATTATAAGCCGTAATGTCAGTTGTCACAATGATTGCTTCCTCAAATTGGCCTCTTCTGACCTAGCAACTTTCAACTTTCTCTTCTTGGCCCTTTAAGATACTTGTTGATGACCAGATGTGCTTTGTATAAACATGTAGTTTATATTTTAAACCAGAGATAAAGAGAGAAGACTGTATCTGTTATGAGTCCACTAAGATGCCCGAATCCTAAAGTCAAGTGTAAGAAAGCATCTAGGAGATTTGAGAAAAAGAATAAAAATGTTGGAAAAATATAAATGTTGAAAAAAAAATGTTGGAAGGAATTACTTTAAAGACAGAAATGGGTTAATAAGAGGCTCTGGGAGATAATTTCAGAAATTTCTCATTGCAGGTGACATCAGAGATACACTTTTGTTTGCACATATTTATAATACACAGGAAAATCTAAATATTTCTTTACTTCCTCCTCTAATTTTCACCTAGTTAGCCTAATTTAGACTAAGTGGGGGGGCATTTCTCATTTGCTTTTGCCTATTCTTTCTGCTCAGTTATTATTATAAGTAGAAACAACAAAAAATTTATTTTTGTGTCATTTGGCATGATTTTAGCCAAAATTCTTCTTATTATTTTTTAACCTCAGATGGCCTAATACAGGGATTACATTCACTGTATACAGGATTCTCTAATGAAAGTGGGCTGGTCGCTAGCCTGGTGACCCGACTGGCACCGAAACCAAGGGTAATGCAGGGGCCAAAAAAAAAGGAATGTACTAAGGATAAAACTCTTATACTGAATTGTCATGCAGAATATTGAAAAACCAGTTGGATCAATTCAGACAGACCCCAATACCTATTAAGGCAGAATTCTAGGTTCTATTAATATGATAACTCCATGTAAAGTTTTATCTTGGGCACATTCCTTTTTAGTTGTTTTGGCTTGGTCTCATTGTTTGTGTTTGCTTTTACAATATTTTATAAAGAATTGGGTACTCTTTCAAAAATATTTTTAGAGAGATATTGGCTTGTACTAGGGATGCCAATGTAAACGTGACATGCTTCTAGCTTTAGGAGTTCAGAATATTCATCCACAGATTTTCAATGGTATTGTTAAGTTCAGTGATCTATGGGAACAAAGAGGTGGTGTGGAAAGTGGTAACAACGAAAAATCCAGAAAAGACTACGGAAGAGGAGATAATACAACTCAAAATTAGAGTTTGCCAGTTTGAAAAGTGTCCAAGAGAAGCAAAGAAAGGGATTAACATGAATTTATAGAGATACGTGGTCTTTTCAAGAAGTGAGAAGCTCAGCATGGTAGAAATTAGGATGTGAAAGCATCAGGTTTTTTGAGAACAGACCAAAATGTAATAAATTTGCAGAGGTGATGGGTATTAAGGAGGGCACAGGATGCGATGAGCACTGGGTGTTATACACAACAAATGAGTTGTTGAACACTACATCAAAAACTAATGATGTAGTGTTGGCTAACTGAACATAATACAAAAACAAAAAGACTTAAAAATATTAGAGATCAAAATTGATTCAAATCATGTAAGAGGTAGGTGTTATTTATTTTTAAAAGATTTTATTTATTTGATGGAGATCACAGTTAGGCAGACAGACAGGCAGAGAGAGAGGAGGAAGCAGGCTCCCTGATGTGGGGCTCGATCCCAGGACACTGGGATCATTACCTGAGCCAAAGGCAAAGGCTTTAACCCACTGAGTCACCAAGGCACCCCTAGGTAGGTGTCATTTAAAACACGGAAAGTAGGATTAGAGACAGAGGTTGGTCTCAGCATAATATAGAGAGGAAGATTATGCTTATAAATACATGAGGTTTGGGTGAGGAGGGGTAGTAGGTGAAAATCACTTGCGGCAGTTAGAAATTCAGAGCTGGAATTGGTATTAGCTGATGTAGTGTGTATTTAGTGTCAGCAAAGATACCTATAACTCAATGTTTTTGACAGACCATGTAACATTTCTCAATAAACTATGCAATAAATATCACTTATTTGGTATGAAATATATTCTAATGTCATAACTCTAACAACTGAAGTTAGAACTTATAATTGCAACACCCATCTTCTCTCAGCATATACTAGATTTATTGCACAAGAGAGCACAACTAGTAAAGGTGCTGTGTGTAATGGCCAGACTCTGAGTCCTTTATGGGACTTGCATGGATTTGGTCCCTTGGATCGCAGGCAACCTCAGACTAGGTCATCAGAGTATAGAAAGCACAGGTCATGCTTTATTCCTAGACACTTCCAAATGCACAATGAAAGCCTGAAGGAAAACAACTCCTTCTGACGTTAGAGTCAGCTGCTATGCATCATCGCACATTTTTCTATTCTTGGTACTTAGGAGGACAATACCGCTGTTTTTCCAGATGCTGCCCAGAAAAGAACCAGAAGAAGTCTTTCTTGTTTTTCCCTCTATTTTCTCAAAATTCCATGATCAGATTCTCCACTTGCTTGTTCTTCCCAGTGATTTTCTAAAATCACACTATTTGATAGAAGGTAAAAACAAACAAACAAACAAAAAACTACATTTATTCCAGTTATTGTTTCAGGCAATTTCCTTACATGATTCATTCCTGGCAGTAATGAACAAGTGTTATTATCTCTGTTTTTCTATCTAAAAAAGAAAGAAAGAAAGAAAGAAAGAAAGAAAGAAAGAAAGAAAGAAAGGAAGGAAGAAAGGAAGGAAGAAAGGAAGGAAGAAAGAAATTGAGTAGCCTGCCAAAGGTCCTTCTAGTGAGTAGAAGAGGAATTTGGGGGAAATGTGTGGAGCACAGATATTTCGTAGGAGCTGATTTTGAACCAAGGAAAAACAAAGCAACCGTAATTTGTCCATTGATCCTGAGACTAACCATCTCCCTTTCATCTTCAAAGCCTTCCTTATTCACAATAAGTCGAGGCTGTGTATTGGGAACTAGAGCTAACCTAGGCCCTTGATTTGAAGGCAGTTTGCTCTTGATGCTCACTGCAATTCTGTTTAGAAACTCGTACCCAAAGCCCTTAGTTTCTTTGCTTCCTGTTGCTCCTAGATTCCCCTGAACCCCCTTTTTTCAGTTACAAACTGGTAAAGTAATCCTTACTAGGATAGAACCATGTTTACAGCCAATGATCGAATGTATGCACCTGTCACTTCTAAGGAACATCTAATCAGTTTCCATTTATTCAATCAGTGAATATTAACTAAATGGCTACTGTATTTTGAGGCTGGTGCTAGAAACTGAGAGACACTGGTTAAAAACAACAACAACAACAACAACAACAACAACAACAACAACAGTTCCTGCCCCCAATGAGAACTTTTAAGAAGCTTGAAGTATGAAGAGAGATAAACTAATTATTAAAATATGATGTGATGAGTAGAACATTGGGGTAAGAAAAGAGAGCTCATGGAATACGTGGGAAGAATATAAAATCCAACCTTGATTTGTTAGGAAAAGATTCACCAGGGAAATAAAATCAAGGCTAAGTTCTGGAAGAGAATAGAAAATAAGGCAGTGGGCAGAGGCTTTGAGGTGGGGACAACACTCAACAAAGTCCAAAATGCTGTAGAGGGGCCTGATACATTTAGGAACTCAATAAATAATAGAATAGAGTTATAAAGGGCCCCAATTATTAGGAATCATATATGTGGTGCTAGTAAGTGTGGACTTCATTCTGGAAGAAATGAGAAATTCTTAAAACTTCTAATCAGAGGGGCGCCTGGGTGGCTCAGTTCATTAAGCATCTGCCTTGGGCTCAGGTCATGATCTCACGATCCTGGGATCAAGCCCCACATTGGGCTCCTTGCTCAGCAGGGATTCTGCTTCTCCCTCTTCCCCAGCCACCCCCCAACTCTTGCGTTCTCTCTTTCATTCTCTCTCTCTCTCAAATAAATTTAAAAAAAAAACAAACTTCTAATCAGAAAAGTGCCAATATTATTTCTATTCTTTGGAAATATCTCTCTGGCTGCAACATGGGGAGCTGATATGGAGAAGAGGTTACTTTAGCTACACAGTGGATAGATTTGGTGAACGAAACTGAGGGTTGGTGGGAGGAATGAGGATGGAGGCAACAAGAAAGCATTAGAGTAAGCCATAAGGTAAGTGTGCTTGAACCAATTTACCTGCAATGAGTAAAGAGACAAATGAAGACGTTAAATAGAGGCTGAATTGGCACATGTGACTACCAAGACAGGAACAGCAGGTCATCCAGGATGATTCCCAGGTTGGTGGCCAGGACATGAGGAGGCCCAGGGAAGAAGCAGGCTTTGGCAGGTCAGTTATGAGTAAAGTTAAGCTGACTGTGATGTTCAGCCAGGCATTGACTATGGAGGTAAGAAGCCCAAATAGCAGAGAGAATTGGAAGTTCTTAGCATGTGGATGTTAATTTAAGCTACATATTCCACAACCAGTATGTTGTGCAAAAGAGATCAGTTACATTTCTGGAGAACATCAAAAGGAATAATTAGTTGAAGATGTAAATGCGGATGTACTCGAAATGGCCTTTCAGGTATCTTCAGCTTATTTTAAAATTGGTCAACTCCCAACCCCAAAAAGCCTATTTAAATAGCTTAGTGATTCTCTATGTCCACTAAAAAAATCCATGATACTTCTTTATTATTTTACATGGTTAATTAAACATATGCAAATGAAAGACTCTTTTAAAGACATAAAATTTAATCATTTTTATTATATTTATGCTTCATATAAAGCAATTGGATAGTTTTAATTTCAAGTACATTTCATTTTTATATTATGCCGAAGAATAGCAAGTTAGTTCTATAATTTCATTCCTATCAAAATCGGGTAAGAGTTAATCCTCACTTAAGGTATCAGTTTTTAACTTTGAGGTAAAAAAATGACATTTTGGAGCCAAACTCAAATTCTATAATGAATTCTATGAATCTGCAGTCTGAATTACAGATATCTATTTTGAGATACTACATATAGTCCTCTTCTTTTAAAAAGAATGGGGGGAGGATCAGGATACATTTTAGCAAAAGGCTTCTTTAAAACACTTCATGATAGAGAAATAAAAATAGAAATCAGACCTCAGAAGGGGATGAAAAGAGTCAGTGCCCAAACATCACACTTGAGCCTGAGCGCCAGATTAGACAGAGCAAAAGTCAAATCACTGTAGAGTTTCTCAGTATAATTAAGCTCAAGTAAAATTTGTAAATGACCCTTACTAAAATTATGGTGATGATTTACAAAATTCACCCTAATGATCTTAACTGAAAGGAAAAATTAGTATTTTAGGAAGTATTCAATGATGGTGCCATACTTTAAAAACATTTTACATTTCCGTTCCCTGAATTTGGTAGTATCATCTAAAGAAGTTTCAAGCATTTTTTTATTGTTGTTGTTAAAGGTTTTATTTATTTGACAGAGAGAGATCATAAGTAGGCAGAGAGGCAGGCAGAGAGAGAGGGAAGTGGGCTCCCTGCTCAGTAGGGACTTGATCCTAGGACCCTGAGATCATGACCTGAGCTGAAGGCAGAGGTTTAACCCACTAAGCCACCCAGGCACCCCAAAGCATTTTCTAACATCTGGTTACTATTTAGTTGTTTATTTGGCATTTTTAAACAGTCACCTGATGGGAGCATTCATTGGGGTCTTTGATTCATATTTCTCACTCAGGGGTCACATGATCATATTTAATCCACTAGTAAGTACACTGAGACAATCTTTAAGTGAACAGGTTAATGAAAATATAAATATAAATGATTCAGGGTTTCCAGGAAGGAGCTGGTTATTTGCCAGGAAGGGTAAAACTGGCCACCTTTAGTTTTGTCAACATACTTGAATACTTATAAGAACATAGGGTTATTAATTAAATGTGTACTTCATTGACTATACATATAATAGTGGCAATACTCATACCTGAAGACTTCTGCAAGTTCAGAAACCGCCCCCCTTCCTTGTAATGATTTTCTGTTTTGTGATGGCTATCTTCTAATAGTATTTGAATCTGATATTTGGAGGAACTTTCTATTCTCTTTTTGCCATTAAATATTTAATGAAATAGATAACATACTCCTTCCATAACTTGGCATTATTTAAATTTTTTCTTTTCTTTTCTTTTCTTTTTTTTTTAACGTAAAACTTTTTTTTTTTATTTAAAGTGGAAGTTGGAAATCAACATTCTTCTGTCATTATATAAATCTACGATTGCTACAGATGACCCTATTTATATGTAATTTCAACTACCACATCATTACTAAGACAACTGTAAAATCTATTTTAAGCCTCACGTTCTCTCCTGAAAAATGTCATTTATATGTACAACAACTTACTGGATACTGCCGTTTGGAGATCCTACATAAGTCTCAAACTCAGTATATTTCAAACTGAGCCTTTTCCACAACCAATCCTCCTTATTTGAAGTTACCAAAATCTCCTCATTCACCCTAGCCAGAAATCATGACATCTGTAGAATTTTCTTTTTCTTCTCTCCTAAGAAATCAGTCAAGAGTCATGATAAATCTATTTCTGAAATATCATTGGAATTTGCCTCATCTTCTCCACTCCTCCCAGCACTGCTTAATTCGGAACTACTTGCCAGAATTGCCAAAATAACCTCTTTCATATTTTATCTGCTTCTAATATTGCCCCACAAGTCCTTTAGGGCACTGCCAGAATTACATTTTAAAATAGAAATTTAAAAACTTGAAAAAAATAAAAAAATGAAAATTTGTCATGTCATCCTGTTAAAACTCCCAAAGCCATTCCCTCTTTCTCAGTATAAAACCCTAGATGATGATGATGATGATGATGATGATGATGATGATGATGATTACCTTCCTCCTCTTTTTTCTCCTCTTTCTCCTTCTTCTCGGCTGGATAAAGTATACTTTATTGATACACTATATTGATGGTACATGACATGGTAGGGCTCCCGTCTTCTTCTTCAGAGGGCCTGGGATGAAAACTGTGGAGGTCGGGAGATTCTCAGTGTATTGGGGAAGGTATTGGGGCAAGAAATCCCCGGCTGCTGAGGGCATCTCTCTTCCTCTTGCTCTTACTGGTGCTGGTGGTCTAGGGGGCTCTTATTCCTTGGAGGCCATGTGGAAACCATAACGTCTACTGCCTGGTTGCTGTAGCCCCATTCGTTGTCATGCCAGGAAATGAGCTTGACAAAGTGGTCATTGAAAGCAATGCCAGCCCCAGCATCAAAGGTGGAAGAGCAGGTATCACTGTTAAAGTCACTGTTAGAGACAACCTGGTCCTTAGTATAATCCAGGATGCCCTTGAGGGCGCCCCCTGATGCCTGTTTCATCACCTTCTTTTTTTTTTTTTTTTTTTACTTCTATTTTTTTTTAATTTATTTATTTTTATTTGTTTATTTACAGCATAACAGTGTTCATTGTTTTGGCATCACACCCAGTGCTCCATGCAGTACGTGCCCTCCATATTACCCACCACCTGGTTCCTCAACCTCCCAACCCCCCCACCCCCCCGCCGCCCCTTCATAACCCTCTAGTTGTTTTTCAGAGTCCATAGTCTCTCATGGTTCATCTCCCCTTCCAGTTTCTTGATGTCATTATATTTGACAACTTTCTCCAGGTGGCAGGTCAGATCCACGACTGACACATTGGAAGTGGAGTCACAGAAGACCATGCTAGGGAGCTTCCCATTCAGCTCAGAGATTACCTTGCCTACAGTCTTGGCAGTGCCAGTAGAAACAGGGATGATGTTCTGGGCAGCCCCTGGGCCATCACACCAGAGCTTCCCAAAGGAGCTATCCAAAGTCTTCTGGGTAGCAGTGATGGTATGACCTGTGGCCATGAGTCCCTCCACAATGCTAACGTTGTCACGGATGACCATGACTTGAGGGGCCAAGCAGCTGATGGTGCAGAAGGCATTGCTAGCAATCTTGAAGGAGTTATCATACTTCTCATGATTCACACCCATTACAAATATGGGGGCATCAGCAGGAGGGGCAGAGATGAGGACCCTCCTGGCCCCGCTCTTCAAGTGAGCCCCAGCCTTCTCCAAGGTGGTGAAGGCCCCAGTGGACTCTATAACATACTCAGCACGAGAACCACCCCATTTGAAGTTGGTAGGATCTCGCTCCTGGAAGATGGAGATGAGCTTTCCACTGATGATAAGTTTCCCATTCTCAGCCTTGACTGTACCATGGAATTTGCTGTGAGTGGCATCACACTGGAACATGTACACCAAGTTGTTAAAGCCAATGAAGGAGACACTGATGGTGATAAAATGTACTTTGTCAGAGTTAAAAGCAGTCCTGGTGACTAAGTGCCCAATAAGGCCAAATCCATTTTCTCCGAACTTTACCATTGGTTCTCCAGGGTGTGGTTGGCACTACACCAGAAGATGCAGTGTCTGTTGAATGCAGAGGAACAGAGAGCTCAAAACTCAGATTCTTTAGTATGACTTACAAGGCTGATAGAGAGAGCGCCTACATACAAAATGTTTTCCATAATGGAATTATGTCCATGAAAGTCTTTTATTTGCAAACTCCCTTATGATATCCCACAACCAGAAGAGGTCATATGACTAGTTCTCAGCAAAAGCGCAAGTGAACTGTGCTGTTTGCTGGTTCAGACCTTAAAGAGAAGGTGCTGGACATAGCACCCCAGACTTGACACACGACTGAGACCCTTAACATGAAAGGAATCTGACCCCTGAACCATTGTGTGAAAAAGAGCTCCTAGTTGGATCTGTAACACCCACCCTGGACTGTTATTAGAGGGAAAAATAAACTTTTGTTTTGTTTGAATACAAAAGTGTATATTACATTTTGAGGCATATTTTTTACCATAGTTTAACCCCACTCCCATGCAATATACCCTAATATAAAATTCCTTTTATAATTTAATCCCTAATTACATGTACAACTTCATATTTTACAGATTTCCAACCTCTCCTGTGTAACCTAAGTTTTACTCATACCAAACTACTTAAAATTCCATAGATAGCCATGCTCACTCTTGCTTTTATACGTTTGTTCATGCAGAGTTATGCCCTTTCCTACCTTATCCTTTAAGACTGCAGCAGATATTGGTCCCCTGGAAAGTGGGCCCTTCTCTATTATGGACTGAGCTGTGCTCCCCTCCCCTAAACTCATAAGTTGCGGCCCTAACCCTCAGTACCTCAGAATGTGACTGTGTTTGGAGATAGGGAATTTGTGGAAATAATTAAGGTCAAAAGAGGTCTTTAGGGTAAAACCAGTCTGACTGGTGTACTTAGAAGAAGAGAAGATTTGGGCACACAGAGAGACAACAGGTACACTCACATCGAGAAAAGACCATGTGAGGACACAGCAAGAAGGTGGCTGCTGGCAAGCCAACAAGAGAGGCCACAGGGAAAAGTAAACTTGCCAACATGTTAATCTTGGAAGTCTAGCCTCCAGAACTGTGAAAAAGTAAATTTCTGTTGTTTAAATCATCCAGTCCGTGGTATTTTGGTATGGCAGCTGTAGTCAACCAGTAAACACTCCTTGAAGCAGGATGTTTGCTCTTCTGAAATTTGGGAACATTCTGAGATACCCCCTTTGAGTACTTACCATAGCTGTTTTTCAATCATTGGTTTACTTCTCTGTCTTCCTAACTCTTCTGTCAATCTTGGAAGGAAACAATCTGCCTCATTGATTTGCTTCATTAACCCCTGGTGTTATTTTAGAAAATCTGTGGGAGGTGAATAATCATTCTTTAGAATGGATCAACTTTTTCTCCACAACTTGCAGCTTACCAGTAATTAAGTAAGTAAGTAAGCAGTTATTAGGGTTTTCTCTTGCTACATATCCTCCTGAAATATCTGTCCAGGCTGCCAAACATGGAGCATTGATTTCGATACTGGATTTCATTATTGGAGGCTCTGCCTGACCATTTTATTATATTGTTGTGTGATTATCACTATGCATATTTACTAAGGTCCAGAAGATGAAGATGAGTTTTAGATCAAGAACAAGATCTTCTTTCAGTAAAAATTGATGACATTGTTGTAGTGGACTGCTTTTGGTATTTTATCCACATTGCAATAGCTCCTTTTTCCCAAGAGCTATCCCTTTATGCAGAGTTGGGCTTAATCCAGGCTGTGTGCCACACAAGGGTTGGACCAGAGTGGTCATCAGATCCAAGTCTGACAAATAAGATTGTATTTCATAAATTTTGAATTCAGAGTGAGATAGGGTATTTGGTCTTTTTGATTTGTTGAAACCAAAGAGATATAAACTCCAGAAGAGTTTATTGTGAGATAGTCATGTGCACTGAGAAACAGACATTTGACTGAAGAATGATACATATCTCAAATACAGAAGTTGTGCACAGAAAAATAAAGACTAAATCATGGTTACAAAGATAGATAGAGCGATAGATCGGTAGAGAGAAATAGAAATATGGGGGAAGCAGCTGTAATGCCAATTAATTTTATTTCCTCATTTCAGTTCCTTGTGAGGTCCCATTATTTTCCTTGCTCTTGGAATTCCATGAGGTTTTACAACAAATTCCATTTTAGTTTAAGCTAGTTTGAGATCGATTTCTGTTATTTGCCATAAAAGGGGATCTTGCTTGAATCAGTTGGATATTATGATTAATATTTACAATTTCTGATCACCCAATTCATGCTTCTTAATTCTGGTAAAAACACTCCAGTCATCCTGTTTGGAGTAATTTCATTTTCTTCAGGTCCATAAGGTTCATTAAGGCCAACCCCAGACCATAGGAATTAGTTCAAGGAGGGAAATATGGTCCAAACATCTGGCAAATATCTCCATAGTCAATATTTGCTAGAACTGTGAAGGAGCTGTGAGAAGTTGAAGCATTTTTTTTTTCCCCTACGGGGGTTGCCTAGCTAGTAAGGGTGACAGTCTGAAGCTTTTGCTGGTTGTCTTGCCCCCATGAAAAGAGAACACTCCTGTAAATAAAACCAATGCAGGGCACCTGGGTGGCTCAGTGGGTTAAAGCCTCTGCCTTTGGCTCAGGTCATGATCTCAGGGTCCTGGGATCAAGGCCCGCATCGGGCTCTCTGCTCAGCAGCAAACCTGCTTCCTCTTCTTTCTCTCTCTGCCTCTCTGCCTACTTGTGATCTCTATGTCAAATAAATAAATAAAATCTTAAAAAAAAAAAAAACAATGCAGAAGAAGGCAGAGTAAAAAATCCAGAAAAACCCAGATTCTCAATATGTCATCTGAGCACCAAGATCCTAGAATCTTCAGTTATTTCAGCAATAAATATCCTTTTTAAAAAACCAGTCCGTGGTGCTTTTTGTTGTTGTTATTTACAACCAAAACACCCAGATAAGTCTGGCTATAATTTCTCTGTGTATTTTTGAGTCAGTCAAGTTTTCTTGTGTATACCTAGTCTTATCATATGGCAACAAATGCTTAGCATTGTATCTGAAATACAGCAGATACTTAAAAAAATATCTGCTCCTACTGAATGAAGAAGACAAATGCTACCTAGCATGTCATTTTTGGATATGTCATTTTCCAGCCTTACCTCTTCATTTGAATATTCTGCCAAGTCAAAGCTCTATAGCTAGTGGATTTTAGTCAGAGAGATCAAATAAAAATGCATATTGTTTAAATCCTTGCTATTCCTTGCCATCACACCTAACATTTATTCTCCAAACACCAAATCCTAAGTGGTTTTTCCTTCTCCTCACTACCACTATCTTCATGAGAACTCCCCATATGAACTAGTCTAATAGCCTCTTGATTCATCACTGTGTCTCTAGACCCTTTTTTCTTTTTTTTTTAATTTTTATTTATTTATTTGAGAGAAAGAGACAGAGAGCGAAAGAGAGCACAAATGAGGGAGAGGGTCAAAGGGAGAGGTAGATGCAGGCTCCTGCTAAGCTGGGAGCCCAGGGCCCAATCCCAGGACCCTGGGATCATGACCTGAGCTGAAGGCAGAAACTTAACCAACTGAGCTACCCAGGTGCCCCCAGACTCTTTTTTCTCTAATCCATTTAACACAGTGTAATAAGAAACATCTTTTTAGTCATGGTTTCTGGCTGTGGTTGTTATACAAATTACAGATAATATACATAAAGGAATTAACACCGTGCGTGGCATATCGATTAATATTAAAATTTCTACAACTCTAAAGCTAGTACTAGAATGATTTTTAGTACTAACTATATACTTGGTACTTTATCTAATTTATCCTTTACATTAACTCTTTGAGGTACTTTTGCAGGTGAAAAACCCCCAAACTCAGAGAGCGTCAATGACACATCGTTAGCTAGTGGCTGAGATTATATTCAAACCGGGTGCCTTACTTCAAAGTCTTTGCTTAATTTCCCTGTTATCTATTGTATCTCTCTACGATACTGTTTTTATATTTTCTGAGCTGAAAAACGAACCAAACACGGCCCCCTTTAACTTGGAGAAACTGATAACAATGAGGCCCAAGAGCTGATCTTCGAAAATGCACCCCTGGACCCTGCCTCAGAGCCTTCATTCAATGCTGTCCTTACATCTTTACACTTTTGTGAAAAGCAGCACAGGACAAATTTTGCTCCTGGTGTGGGATGTGGCCTTTACTACAAAATGCCTGATCTCAAATTCAGACTGCGTCTCTGCCCACCAGGTGTGTGCTCGTGCATACGAAAACCAGAGAGAGTGACTCTAATCAACAAAATTGGGATGCTTTCCAAGGACTCAGAGTCATGGGACAACAGATCTTATACAACCTAATCTGACTTGATTCAGCATAAAAATGTTGTTTTTTTTTACAAAGCGTTGACACTCTCATCTCCTGGCGAGACTGAGCAGATGCAGGTCTGTATTTTTATCTTTGCTTCATGTTAAATTAAAAGGAGACATCACAAGGTAGCTGTTCCTTCTTCCCAGAAAGCTATCTTTATCTTTTGAAAAAGTACTCGACTTATGGAAGCGCAAGAAGAAAATCTCTAATGGCCCTTTGAAGATCATATGTCCCGTGGTATGGGCTTGGGGAATTTGTGGAGATCTGACTAGCAGTCCACCCTACAGGCACAGCCCAGGCCCCTGGACTTCTAGTTTCCCTGTGTGACATTCCTAGGCCCAGACCTGAGTCCCAGTGCCCTTGGCTGGGATCCTGACTATTTTTGCTCCAGGAATCAGGTGTGCATGGTGACAGGTCTTGTGTTTCAGTTCCTGCTACATTTTACTTCCATTTGTTGATTTGTCCCTGTATGTCCTTGAGAGGTTTTCGTTCCAATATAACAACGTAAGAAGGGTTTCAGTGACCAGAAGTGGCATGATTAATCATAAAGGGAATAAACTCCATGGTCCGGGACTGGGTTGGCTTCTTTGCCTTGGTAGTTTTTTCTTGGGCAAGTTGGTTATCTGCCATATGACTTAGTTTCCTCACTATTAAAAACTGGGATAAGAATTATGACTCTCTTATAGTGAGCGCTGTGAAATGTGTAAACCTGGCGATTCACAGACCTATACCCCTGGGGTTAATAATACATTATATGTTAATAAAAAAATTAAAAATTAAAAAAAAAAAGAATTGTGACTCTCAGGACCATTGTTAGGTTGAAACATGGTGGCACCATGTTTAAGCTAAAGTAGATTCTTGACAAATTTATTTTCTCTCGCCTTCTGAAAGTAAAGGGGAATGTCATATGTTTAGAAAAATAACTTAATTTGTGCATTACAAAATACACAAACACAGTATCTCACATGACTGGAGACTAGGATTATTGAGCTTCAGTTTTCATTGCTGGGACTCATAAAAGCTGATGGGGTCGTGAATTGCTTACATCAATGTTGAGTACAGGCACCTAAAAGAAGCAGCATGATGTCATTTAGAAACAGTTACACACCATATACTTATGTTTATTTATCTGTGTATACATGTTCTAAAAATTTATATTTCTACATGCTATGGCGTGTTTTGTTTTGTTAGGATGGGTGATTGTTTGTGCTTGAGAATCCTAAGAAACAAAATATTTTTAAAAATATTTCACAGTAATCAAAACATACTGTAAGTGCCAAGGAGCACAATCATGGATTTCTTCGGGGCTCTGGATATAGTGAGGGCAATGGAATAGTAGGGTTTTCCTGTAATGCCTGAGACAGAGCCTGAACCATGCTTTCCTGCCTAAGGGAGCCAGTGATGGTTGTTACACAAAACCAACCCTCCCTGCAAAATTGAACATCAAGCTTTATAGGTAACCATTAATTTGAAAATAGCTGCATACTAATTTACACTCTTTTTTTTTTTAATATTTAAAGAAAGTGGAGAGACATGACCTAATCACTGAGAATGGAAACTGGCACAACTTCATAGGCAATAGTTCAGCTAGTGTATCTGATTATTTTTTTACATACTTCATCCTTGTACAGGATCTTTTTTTAAATTATACAGAAACAGATAAGCATGTTTTACTGAAGCATAACTTGCATGAATTGAGAGAGAAAATTGGCATTTAATCTGAACTGTGAGTGATTTCTCAAGTCATAATGTGTTCTTGGTTTAAGTGTCTGAAAATTAAGATGAATATTCTGATCTTGGTCAAATTGGGATCTATTGAGTGGAATTGGTAAAACCTTGTTACAGTTACTGCATTTTCAGGATGACATTGTAACTATAAGTATATTATGAATCTATTTTGTTTTCATTTTCTTATCAATCTGAAACATGTAGCTCAGCATAAATTCTCTAGTCTTGAGGAAACATGTTAGAAAAAAATACTTCTTCTGTCACAAACTAAACATGTTTTCTGCAAAGACCATTGTCCTCAGTCTCCATATCCCAAACATAGAGACAGGGAGACAATGAAGAGATAGTGTAGGTGAGGTGCAAGGCCACATTTGATATCCACTCAAATGTTGGTACTAACAGATTTTACTTAACACAAGAAGACATCTTCAGTGCGGGTATTTCAACTCTCTGGCATTCCTGGCTATAATTTGACTTCATCATTAAATGCTCTTAACCAGGTAGGAGTCCAGTGTCTGTGCTGCTCCTGACAACCCTATTCTTGTTGTGGATGGTTCTGCTTCCCAAATGTTTCCTCTAGGAAGAGATCACAAAAGATAAGCGAGGATGTTCAGGGCATGCTTCTCAAAGGCTCTGCTACTATTGAAATACTGTCTTAGAGTTAAATGTTGGAATGGATTCAAATGTAGTTTGCACCTTACGGGCAGAGCTCCTCCATTGTCTCTTCAAGTGTGGGGAATGGGGTCAAGAGGAAAGTCTTTAGTGATGGGAGCAAGTTACACACACACACACACACACACACACACACATGCCTACTATAAAGATACAAAATGTCAGTCTTACAAAATACTTGGACCAGTTTAAGTCGCTAGGGTTGAGACCTCTTCACTTAAAAAGTTTGGCATTTCATAATTTTCCATGTACGAAATACAGTTCCACATTCTCCCTATGCCCTAAATTGCTTTCTGATGTTGAATGATATGAATTGTCAAGCAACATTAAATTAGCCATGTATCTCTAAGTTGTCCAAAGGGATTGAGCACCTCCTTTTAAAGTGTTCCACAACACCAGAAAATGCTTGAGACATTGATGAGAAGGGAGGGCAATTCCAGACAAGGAATGGCAAGTTTAAAATTGGAGTTGGGAAATGTAAAGTAGTTCAGAAGAGTACAGTTCAAGGGAAGGGAATGATGAAGTTAGACAAATGGTAAAGGTCATGATGGATTTTGTAAGCCTTGTGAAAGAGCTTGGAAAACAACGATATGCACCATTAACTGAAAAGAGAAAAATGTCAAGGACATTTGTACTAAGACTAAGCTTGAGTTGTGTGATCATTGATGCATTCCAATCTGGGCTGCTCATATTTTGATCAGTTAGTCATCTGTTGAAAGAAACTGGTGGGAAGTCTATTGAAGATATGCATTGTTCAGTAGAACCTTCTGTACTATCAGGCAACCACTAGTCACATATGGTTGCTGAGAACTTGAAATAAGGCTCATGCAATAAGGATAGTAATTGCCTCTAGGGCAGTAGGTAATGGAAAAAAAAATAGGGATAAGCTCATGGGGGATTAAACGCTAAGAAATATGGGCAGAACTCCAAAATTTATTCTGCAAATCCGGAGCAATATTAAGAACTTGGCCAAGTTCAGTGACCTCAGAACACACCAAATCTGAAGAGTGAAAAGTGTTAAAGTGCAGAGGCAAATTCCAGAAGAATTCGGCAGAGTTAAGGAGCAGGTCAGGCTTGTAGGAGAGTCAGAAAAATTCTTCTGGACCTGATTCATTAAATCAGCATTATTTTAGAAACACAAGGTGTGGTCTCCACTAGTTGATCTTTATTCTTCTTTAAAACAAAACAAAACAGAAAAACAAAACAGACTGAAGTAAACACCCTGTAGCCAATGGAGGGATTAATTGACTAAGAACAAATCAAAGCAAAAGACACCTTAAGGGTCTTTCTTCTTGTGCATCTGGAACTGTTGGCTATCCTCTGGTAAATATTTCCCATCCCAAAACAGACACCATTTGTATATGAATATTGGTCCAAAACTAGGAAGGGTTACTTTTAAATAAATACTGGTCTGTTCGCCTAAAGACCTAGCCTCTAAAGTTATTCAGGCAATTGATGAGGAAGAACTGAGGCAATTTTGTGGGACTAGTTGCTTCACCCCCCTAAGTTCTTCATAAGTAAACTCAGGGAGTGGGTTTGTCCATCTTCCCAGGTGGCAGGTGAGGGGTAGGTAGGATTCCAAGAGCAATCCACTACTTTCAGACAAAATCAGACTAAAAACACATAAGAAAGTCAAACATGCAAGAGATGGATTTTAGAGTGGAATTCTCTTCCACAGAGAGCAACTGATATAAATTTCTTAATTATGCCTAACCTTTTAAGCATAATACTTGATAATAAATTCTAGCACTTCATGCTGTTATTTAAATTTATTCTTTTCTTTTGTAAAGACACTATTAATCAATTCAATTTCAATGTGTCCAGAAAACTAAATGTTAACCATCCATTATATGCTTAATTATTTTCACCTTTGCCTTAATGTGTTCTCACCTTGACCTTTTCTACACTAGTTTATTTCATTTTCCACTCATCTTTTTAAACAATAAGAGAAAAATGTAATAAAATAGTCAAATAATTTTGCAATAGCTCTGTTCAAGACAAAATTCAGAGATACTGCATAACCTATAGGAAGAGATAGTAAGAAATAAAAGTTTGTTAGCTGATTACAAATCTCCAAATTTGTCACCAGAAAGGTCCTGTGAGGGTGTCAGTACATAATCCACAAAAGCACAGATGTTGAAAAGACAAATGTATCAAAGCCAAGAGTAACCTCTTCTGTTCCCCCTATTTCACTATTTTTTACCTTTTAGTTTAGATTCCTAGGACATTTCTATGTGATAGGGAATCACACCTCAAACAGAGATGCAAAGAAGAGGTGTATACTGATTGGGCAGCCCTGGTAAGGAAAAGGGACAAAATACTGATATTTACTGAGAGCCACCTAGGTGCTTAAAGATGCACTGAATTATCTTACTTCCTTTTTACAACAGCCCGTTCACTCATCATACCTTCTCTCATTCCTTTGGCACCTGCAATGTACCAGGTTCTGTTCTTGGTAAAGACAAGGATGGACAAGACCAAGCCAGTCTCTGTTCTTGTGAAACTCACATACAAGTACATAAAATAAAGAAGTAAACGAAGAAGGAAAAACAATTACAAATTAGGATAGGCACTATGAAGGAAACAAATGAGCTAAGGTAGCAAATAATAGTGGAAAGAACTAGAGATAAGAAGCTTAAGAAAGATTTGAGAAAGTATTTAAGCCGTTAACCAAAGGAAGAAACAGAGTTATGTATGCAGGAAAAAAAAAAAGTGGGCTAGCATGTGCAAAAGCCCTGGGGTGAGAAAGATCCATATGTCTACCAAGTAATGAATGGGCTGGAGAAAGAAGAGAAAAAATTATTAGGAGGCTATCAGTGGTGGTCTGGCTGACAGAAGAGTTTTGCATGAATTAGAATAGAAGTATTCGAGATGAAGAGTAGTGAAGAGTATCAAGATATATTTTGCACGTAGAGAAGTATTTTATGGCAGTACTTGCCACATGTACTTATTAATATCCCCCACATTAACAGATGAGAAATAGCCTTAAAAATTAGGAAAGTAACTGAGGCTTTTACAGGAAATAACTTCAGGACGGGAATATGAACCCTGCCTTCCTCAAAGCCCTTTACATTTATCACACTTGCTAGCTTTATTAATTCAAGGTCAATGCAGGTTTTACAGAATCCTAATAGTAGAAGCTTTGGCCAATCTAATGATTCTGAATGAGAATGTGCTTTAATAGGGAAGCCTAGGTGGCTCAGTCGGTCAAGCATGGGACTCTTGGTTTCTGTTTGGGTCATGATCTCAGGGTCCTGAGATCAAGCCCCACACTGGGCTGGAGTCTGCTCAAGATTCACCCTTTCCCTCCCTCTCTGATTTCCCCCACCCCTAGCTCATGCTCTCTCTTCCTCTAAAACAAATAAATGAATAAAAATTTTAGAAAAAGAATATGCTGGACCTAACTAATAACCTACACAGTATACAGATTTTCAGTTTACAAATCCATAACTTCATTTCATCTGAAAAGGGCAGCAAATTCTACAAGCACTCCAGATACATCTGTTCCATGCAAAACACCAAAACACTCTTGCATTTCTTCCAGAGACATGCCGTGTTAACACCATGCATATGAAAAATTTTCCACTTACTAAAAAAAACAATTTCTAGCAATTGTGAACCATACACTCTTAAGTCTAAACTGGGTAATTTCCATGACCAACCTGTTTTTTCAGCTTCGTTAAAAATATGCCTATATCTCCCCATATATAAAATGGCACCGGTTGCTGAAAATCTCCCGGCACATAAATCAACACATGAAAAAGGCTTAAAATAAGCAGGGCTTAGAGTCAAAAAATAAGCTGAGAAGGACCTTGCTTTCTAAATTCAGTACTTCCTCGGTTAATTTCTTCATTTTTATTCCACGCTTACTGCTGAGATTCTGGGATATATATTAGTGCTGCTCACTAGTACTTCCACTTCTCCTTTTTCTCAGTACCTGATAGGATTGTCTTCCTCACCCTCTTCAGTTGGCACAGCCTGCTACTTGCTCTACAAGTATATGGGTGCCATTCTATGCTCTAGGTTCTCCCTTCAATGCTCTACAGCTCTCCCCTCCACTACCGCGGGGTCCAGCGATGTTGGAAGCCTCAGTTAGCCTGAGTCTCTGATGAGGATGACTGGCAGCCAGGTCTCCACACCCAACTCTCAACAGGCAAGCTAAGTGAAGGCAAAAGAACTTTTGTTGTTTTAAGAAACTAAGATTTGGGGTTTCCTTGTTGTCACTGATGCTAACGTATAATGTTGTTTTCTTGGCTTGTAAAGCTTCCTTCACATTCTTTAGGTGAAGAGAAATACAAATTTCCAAATTAGGAAAGTATGGCAAGCTCTATAGTTGGCAGGTCAGGAGGTCTGCATCCAAATGGACCTGTTTTTCATCGTTCTTTGCACTTTACCTGCTTTCTATCCCTCTTTTTTCTCAGTTGTGAAAAGAGACAATAGCATAAGTGTGCGAGGACAATTTGCCAAGTGCCTTAGCAGGATGCCAAACCATAGATGATGTTCAATGACAATAGGCATTGTTGAGTAGGGTAACAGCAAATAGACTAGAAATCTAGAAGGATATATCCATGTAGGAAGGACTGAATCTGAAGAATCTGTGGAAATGGTGTGGGGCGGGGCGGGGGGGCTGCCATTTATCCCCTCTCACTTCCCCTTCTCTCCCTGCAAGCTTCTCCCTAGCCACGAGCACACCTCTCTGTCCCTTTCTGTGTACCTGATGCTCCCTGTCCTCCTCCCACTCCACTGTCACAAACTTCTTTCATTAAATCATTCATTAAAATAGCTGTGTTTTCATAAAAATCAACCCCAGTTAGAAGATTAGAGCTCCAACATAGTATCTTAAGCCTTAGGCAGAGAAGGGCAAAGGGATACGTTTCACCTGAACCCAGGACAACAGAGAGGATGCCTCTAGCCTGTTAGGTCCACTAAGAGGAACAGATCTCCTGGTTAGTCTTTAGAGAGGGCTTTTATGAAACTGTCCAGAGTGTGCAGGAAAAAGTACCATGAGAGTCCGGCAGGGTGTTCCTGGAGCTCACGACTGGTGGCGCTCATGCTGGGTGTCTGCATGACTCTTAAAAATGTACAGGCACCACAGACCTGTACCCCTGGGACAAATAATGTATTATTTGTTAAAAAAATAATTTTTTAAAAAAATGTACAGGCACCTTCTGAACTGTCTTCATATCAACCCTTAAAGCGATCCTGCAAAAGAGTGTTAAGATCTTTGTTGCAGATGATCAACTGTAGCTTTAGGCTTTTTTTTCTTTAATAAACATATAATGTATTTTTATCCCCAGGGGTACAGGTCTGTGAATCACCAGGTTTACACACTTCACAGCACTCACCATAGCACATACCCTCCCCAATGTCCATAACCCCCTCCGCCTCTCCCAACCCCACCTCCCCCCAGCAACCCCCAGTTTGTTTTGTGAGATTAAGAGTCATTTATGGTTTGTCTCCCTCCCAATCCCATCTTGTTTCATTTATTCCTCTCTAGCTTTAGGCTTTTAAATCATTTACCAAGTTCCCATAGATGGGAAGTGGAAGAGCAGCTATCCCAAACCAGCACTTCTAATTTCCAGGCTACCACCCTCTTTCCCTTCACCAACACAGCGCCTTCTACCTCTGGGAAGTGAATTCAATACTGTCTCTTGACTTTAACAGCATATGCTCACAGAACGCAGATGAAATGATGTTTTCTATATTTATAAAATAACTAAAAGAGGAGGGAAAAAGAACAAGATTTAAAAAAAAAAACCTGCAAAAATACCCTTGAAAATGAAATTGAGGTGAGGTATCCTATAAGCCATGTGTTTTGGCTAAAAAAGAAATCCCACAGCTTCAGAGCATTTTCACCTTCTCCTCCATGAAGAGAGAAGAAGATGGGAAAGGATGCTGCATTTGTAAATCCCATCATTTCTCTAAGGAACCATCATTGCTTTCTTGTAGCTAACATAATTTCCATTATTTTATCTATTTGAAGACCAACTTAAACATTGGAAGCACCTAAAGGTTACAGCGAAAACACAAGATCTGTAGCCAAGCAAACCTGGGTTTGAATAGGAGTTTCAGCATCTAAAGTTAAAGACTTTGGGAAAGTGAGTTATTCAAGCCCTGCTCTAGAATCGAGCCTCAAGGTTCTCACCTCTCAAATAAGAAGTTTATAGCCATGATCCTGTGGAATGGTAGTGAGTATTACATGGTATAGTGAATAAAACACTTATACATTACAGATTTTTAAAATGTTACTTCTCCTTTCCCTTTTCATTATACATATTCACATCATTCTCTAACTCCTATTCCCAAGTAACACACAATCAAGTAGATTTCAATAATTCAATAAATTGAAAAAAGACGGAAGGAAAGAGGGGAGGAAGTAGGGAAGGAAGGCAAGGAAGGAAGACAGTCAGGGAAGAAGGGAGGAAGGAAGAGGAAGAAAATTTTATTATAAATATTTCTAAAATGTGGTGGAGATAATTTCCTTCTCTGAATGATCTGGTATTGTTCTATCTGCAGAAATTGGAAGCCCTTGTATTGTACCGACCTTGTCCTCTTTCCCCAGTAGTGACATAGAGATATAGAAACTTCTTGTAATATCATGGGAAATTAGGACACCTGGGTGGCTCAGATGGTTAGGCATCGGCCTTTGGCTCAGATCATGATCTCAGGGTCCTGGGATCAGAAGCCTGCTTGTCCCTTTTCCTCTGCCCCACACCCCCAGTCACTCTCTCTCTCTCAAATAAATAAAATATTTTAAAAAAATCATAAGGAATTGGTCATTTGTTCACGAAGCAGAACCTCCTGTTTAAAAGGCTTTTAGTTCTGTTTGATTTTATCATGCATTCATTACTGGAATTGTTACAGAAATGTATTTTATGGCCACCAATCTCCTTTCTACACACAATTATACATTTATTTTTCAGACAAATAACCAGATATCTAATGTAAACCTAAGCGACAGAAGAATTTCCCAATGCCCAGTTATGCCACCTCCAGTTTCTGTTTCCATCCCCGCCTAAGGAGAGAATATCTACAGGTTTGGACCCTGATCTCCACTGTAATGAAGGACTAGTTTCTTTTGAGGTTTCAGAGTCTGAAATGTGAAATGTGAGATTATTAAGTACGTGGTGGGTGTGGTCAAATGGATCATATCAATGCAATTCCTCCATTTCCTGCAACCATTAGTGTATAGACAGATATCCTGGGTAATTACAAGCACTTATAATTAGTTTTTGATGGGGAACCGTTTCAAGCAAGTGATTTATTCAGCTATGAACCAGATTAGTAACAGCTGGTTGTTGGCAAAATCTCCCACTTTAACTGAAAACACAGAAAGAAGTGTTGATACAAAAAGAACCTTAGAACTATGCTGAAAGATTCATTATTTTGCCAAAAACAATTGCATCACTTCCTTGGAATATAAGTACATGCCTTGTGAATCACTATTTTGGTTTTTAAAAAGGATGGGGGGGTGGTATGTAAATACAGTGATGAAATAAAAAAGAATAGCCAACGGAATTTAATTGGCACAACTTTTAAGTCAGGATTGGATTAACAACATCTGCATGAGAAACAAAGGCCAAACAATGTTCAGTGTGATTATGGATAGCCTTTAGAGGCCTCCAAAGTTCCATCATGAATGGATGTCAACAGTTGGACCTTGACATTAAAAAGAGTAGGAGAGGCAGTTGACCTTCAATCCAAGATGAAACTTTAATTAGCAGATAAAGGAGGGTACAATTGCCTGTTAGGCTCTTTTGAAGGCTAATCTATGTACAGGCACAAAATTGTAATTAAAAATCTCCAAATAAGCAAATCTAACTCAAGAATGCATTAGCTAGACTATTATTACCCTCAGTGCTCACTAATAGCTTTATATACCTTTTTAAATGCCTCCATCAAATGACTTGGTACATCCTTAATTATCCTCTTTTTCATTATTTTTTTTTCTTTAGAGATTTTACTTATTTATTTTGAGAGAATGAGCGTGTGTGCAAACAGGGAGAAGGGCAGAGGCAGAGAGAGAATCTCAAGCAGACTCCACTGTGAGTGTGGAAACTGACACTGGGCCAATTTCATGAAGCTGAGATCACAACCTGAACCGAAATCAAGAGTTGGACGCTCAACGGACTGATCCACCCAGGCGCCCCTTAATTAAACTCTTTTAAATGGGTAGCATCTAGCTTCCCTTGAAATTTCAGTCTCTAGAAGAGTTTATTGCTTTTATTTGGAAACTACCAGGGAAGAAACCTGACTGTTCAAAGCAGTGAAACCAACCTCAGTTGATAACTTCAGTACAGGAACTCCCACCACCTCCCACTCTTTCCAACATAAATAGAGAAATCTGACTTTAGTCTAATTTGATCATTTGTAATCTGACACAAACAACACAAATATGTTTCCTAACACTTGTTTATGAGCTTTGTATTGTTCATTTACTGCAAAAAGCTCCAGATATTTCTGTGTTAGAAATATGATCACTTCTGAATTATCTTTCCTAATTGGAGCCAAGACTGGCATGCATGATTGAGATTTTTATTCAATCCCTAAACGCTTTAAATCCAGAAGCAGCACCATTTTAGGTCTTATTATTTCGAAGTGGCTTCCTCCCTAAACCAACCAACATATCTCTTATATGTCTCCTTTACCTCTAATCAAATTCATATGTTGAAGTCCTAACCCCCAGTGTCTCAATATGTGACCTTATTTGAAAATAGGGCCACTGCAGACCCAATTAGTTAATATGAGGTCATACTGAAATAGACTGGTCCACTATGACTGGTGTTCTTATAAAAAGAAGAAAATAGGACATAAAACACACATATAAGGAGAACACTATGTGGGATGATATGTCCACAAGCCAGGGAATGCCAAAGATCACTAGTAAACCACTAGAAACTAGGAGAGTAGCATGGAACAGATTCTCCCTGACAGCTTATGGAAGGAAGCAATCCTACCAACTCCTTGACGTTGAATTTCCAGTCTCCAAACTACAAGAAATAAATGTCTTTGTTTAAGCCCCCTAGTCAGTGGTTCTTTTAATATGGAAACCTAGAAAACTAATACACTTTCTTCACTTCTGTGCCAGCAAATAGTTTTATTGGGTTATTAGTGATTTTTTTTAATCCCTGCTGCTCCTGTGTATTAAATGGGGATATTTCCATGTTAACAATGATCCAGGAGTTATCCTTCAAATGATGGCTATTTTTAAAATGTATACTATCTCTAAGCATTGCGTTGGCCTTCCAAAGGATGGAAAATAGTGAGACTTAGAAGGAGAGCAAGATAGTTTGTCTTCTTATACTTTTCTTTAAAAAATATTGTAGTAGCTCGGTGGGTACATACTAATAGTGAAAAACATTTTGATGGAACTATGAACATCAATCATAAACAGAGTCAATGTCTTTAAGGTGGGATCTAAGCAACAGAAGGGTTTCAAGTAGAAAGATAAATAGTACATTTACTATTGGAAGGAGAGGGGAATATGGTTTTCATCATTTGGGAAACCAAATGATAGCCACAAAAACAAACTACTGCTTAGGAAATAGAAAAAAAAATATCAAGAGAATATCAGCAGTCAGTACCTGGATTAAAACCATGGCTTTCCAAGTCCTAGAAAAATTTAGACTAAACATATTTCCTACTACCACTACACTCCCAGCTTCTGGGTCTCTGGGCCACATTTGATAGATGTAGTTCTTAAACTTTCATGTGCATGAGAATCATCTGGGGGGCTTCTAAAACACATTTCTGGGTTCCAGCCTCAGAGTTTCAAATTCAGTTGATCTGAATGGTACTAAAGAATTTCCATTTCTAATAAATTCCCAGCTGATATTCCTGCTGCTGGTCTGGGGATAATACTTTGAGAACCATTGGACTATATCAATGTTGTCAAGCCTGTCTGACGAAGAGACTCATCTGGAAGAGCTTATTTTGAAAAATATAAAACCATAGGTCCCATGTCAGACTTTCTGACCCATAATCTCCAGAGGAGGAACCTGAATTTTCTATTTTAACAAACTTTGGATGATAAGTATAATTGGTTAAATTTGGGAAATGCTACACCAAATCGCTAAGTTCACTTATATCATCTATCATTTTCCTATATGGTATGAATGGGTGGGTTTTACAATATGGCAGTAATTATACGATGAGTTTAGAATAGCACAAGTGGGTTCTGTAACCTTAATCTGTTTGTCCTATAGGCCAACCATGGAACCTCACTCCTTATTTTCATGAGCAGGTGCCCCAGGAGACAGTCTTTCTTAATACCAACTGGCTCTGGTACCATGATGCAGTCCAGAGAACTTGGACTGCATGATGTAGCCTTTACTGGCAACTGTGCTACTACTGTTCTGCTCTTTACTGTCCCATAACCCACATCTTGCTCCGAATATTAATGGAGGATCTAGCCTCAGGTTATTTCTTCTTTAATATCACAAGTACTTATGTATGAGTTTTATTTCAAAACCACCTTCTCATTTTTTGCAGGAATATTCTTGATGACACCCACAGAGGAAATTCCACTGGTTCAGCAGGTGGCTGATGGCAATTCAAGTTAACTCCTGAAAGGACAATTGGAGATTTGCAAAGAGCTTATAGCAAAATTGCCTGGGACCTTATTATGCCTATGTGTTGCTTTGGTGCACACATGACTCCTAACTCTCAGATCTAAATTCCAGCTGCTTACTCAAAATTGAGGTATACTGTAAATGGCTTTCTTTGGGCCATATTTTACCTCTGGGGACATATAGTGGTCTTAAGAATAATGGCCTCACACTTGTCATCTCTAATCTTTGCAGCAACCAATAAGATGGGTGTTACTCCATTTTATAAATAATGAAACCGAGGCTAAGGGAGATTAAATATGGAATTCTCAAGGTCACATAATTACTTACTGTCTGTCAGGATTCAAACCCAGGACTATCCAACCTTAAAGCCTGAGCTGCCTCTACAAGACTACACTATTCTGCCTTTGAAGAAATGCTGGATCAAGTTGGAGAGCAATATTTCAGGTTTTTTTTCTCCTTGAGTTTCTAAGATTGCATTTAAACCTTTGCCAAGTGAGATAAGATTGTGGCACTCTTTCTTAGCTTTGTCTGTTACCTCCACAGAATCTCTGCCAACACCAAGTGTAAATATAAAACTAGTTCTGTGACTGGAAAGCCAGGCATTGAATGGTTATTCAGAAAATGTGGCTAACTGCCTGCCTTAAGTAACATATGGACGGGTTGGGCCTTTAATCATCCTGAATTACTGCTTTTGCTCAAATTCATAGCTCATTGTTGCAACTCTTTTTTCTGTTCTTTCTTTCACCAGAAAGGGCTTGTTGAATACCAAGCCTATGTTACACAACAGACACAGAGATGAAAAACATATTTCCTGTCTTGGCCATGCAAAGAAGATGGATAAATAAGCCAACAATTTACAGCACAAACAGATGTTTTATCATGATATCCTGAAAGAAGTGATACTTGAGCTGAAACTCATGAGAAATGAATTAGATTTAATCACATAGACAAGAGAAGGGAGTATCCAGCATAGAAGGAACAGCACATGTGAAACATGGAGGCATGAGGTTGGCAATGTTGCTGGAAAACAAGGCAGACGTGGAAGATGACACCAGAGGCTCAGTGGAGACTAGATTATAGAAAGCCTGATGGACTAAGTGAAGTTGTTTTAACTTCATTCTGAAGTCCACAGGAAAATGTTAAGAATGTTAAGAAGGAACATAAAATGAACAGATTTTCATTTTTTTAGAAAATATCACAGAGGCAGCAGATGTGGAGGATAACTGAAGGGCCCAAGACCAGATGTAGGACACAAGTTACCAATGTAATTCAGATGGGAAATGATGGAGACATAGATTTAGATCATGGCAGTGAAGATGGAGAGACAGAATTAAGAAATACTTGTAGGGGCACCTGGGTGGCTCAGGGGTTAAAGCCTCTGCCTTCGGCTCAGGTCATGATCTCAGGGTCCTGGTTTTGAGCCCCGCATCGGGCTCTCTGCTCAGCAGGGAGTCTGCTTCCCCCCGACCCTGCCCGCCCCTCTGACTGCTTGTGATATCTCTCTCTGTCAAATAAATAAATAAAATCTTTAAAATTAAAAAATTTATTTTTTAAATAAATTTTTAATTTATTTAAAATTCAAATACTATGGACATTGGGAGGGGAGGCGAACCATAAGAGACTATGGACTCTGAAAAACAACCTGAGGGTTTTGAAGGGTCAGGGGTGGGAGGTTGGGGGAACAGGTGGTGGGTGATGGGGAGGGCACGTTTTGCATGGAGCACTGGGTGTTGTGCAAAAAGAATGAATACTGTTACGCTGAAAAAATTAATAAAAAGGGAAAAAAAAATTCAAATACTAGATTTGTATTCTAATACAAATACTAGATTTATTCTAGTATTCAAATACTAGATTTAAGAGAATTTAAATGATGGTTAGATATAGCAAAAAGAGGTTAAATCATTCAACTGTTTTCATTTGTTCCAAAGTCTTATTAAGAATATATTATTCTTTTCCTTATTCCCTGCTTATTCTCTTACTATGACATTCACTTAACTTTGAATATCTCTTATTTTACCACCACCAGCAGCAGCATCACCCACTACCACCACCACAGCAATCAGCAAGAATTTGTGGAGCACATATTACTGAATCATACTTTTTCCAATCTTGTAACACATTTACATCCCTCTATTTTATGCTTGTATTTCTATTAGTATCCTCTGTTTGATTTAGTCTTGTATTTTTAATGGTATTGTGTTTTCTTGGTGTGTAATTTCTTTCTTCTTCTTTTTTTTTGAAAGATTTTACTATTTATTTTACAGAGAGAGAGAGCACATACATGCAAAGCAGGGGGAGTGGCAAGCGGAAGGAGAGAGGGAAGCAGACTCCGTGCTGAGCAGACACCACTCCCCCTCACCCTGCCACCCGTCACAAAAGGGTGCTTGATCCCAGGACCCTGGTATCATGAACTCAGCCAAAGGCAGCCACTTAACTGACTGAGCCACTCAGGCACCCCTGTTGGTGTGTAATTTCTTCTGTCCTTCCTGTGCCATAGTATTCCAATGCCTAAATTCTCATGTTTTCTGTTTACATTTGCCACTTAAAAAATTATTTTCTCAAGGTAATGATGCACAAATATTTCTTGTCCATTTTCAAAACATTTGAAAGGATTCAACATTTAAGTTGTAAGTTAAATCAATAAACTGACAAAAACTTTAACCAGCAATTACTGTCATTAAGAAATCAAGTAAAGACTACTGTTCATTTACTAAGGCTCTGGTGTACTTGTTTCCAAGAAAAGTACGTTATACTTTGCTCAAAGAATTCATAAGATAAAAGTTTTCTACTGTCCTCATAGGTGCAAATTATGTTTATTTGATTTCACAGGCTATACATTTTCAGCAATACCTTCATTTACCTCCAGATATAGAGTTAAAATTCAGCTCCTATACCAAGGTAAGAAGAAATGACATCACTAACTAAAAACAAATTATTTTATGTGCAGGCTTATATTTATCTCATGTATTCTTTTTCTAAATATAATCATCACATACCCAAAAAATATTTGTAGTTGTTTTCTTCAAGAAGTGTAAAAAAAGACTCCCTTGTGCCACTCAAGTTTAAAGGCTAGGCAAAATGGCATAACACAGATTCTTAACTATAGAGAACGAACTGGTGGCTGTCGGAGTGGAGGTAGGAGGGTGAGTGAAACAGCTGACACTTATCATGATGAGCACTGAGTAATGGGTAGAATTATTGAATCACTATACTGTACACCTGAAAATAATATAAGACTGTGTGTTAACTATACTGGAATTATTTTTTAATGACTTATTATCAAAGAGGAAGAATAAACAGAGAAACAATCGTCCACCCTTACCCACAGTGTACATACCTAGTTGTCATTAGCATAACTTGCATAGATCACAGTCTGGCCACTTAGCCTCTCCATCAAGGCTTTATTGAGTAATTTCTATGAGTTTAGTACTGTTCTAAGCCCTGTAGGTACAAGAGATACATAAAACATGGGTCCTGCCCACAAGGAGCTTACAATATGGCTGATAATTTTGTTAAAACAATGTATAAAATCTCTTAAAAATACATTTTGTACACATTATTTTTATATAAAAAAGCACTTCAGCTAATAAAAAAAAGTCCTAGAACCTGAATGAAATGGAGAAACACTTTTATCCATAGGATGAGCCTAGAGATATTTTGAATTAACAATTAACAAAATATTCAGTAAAAGCCTGGATTAATGAAAAAATATGAGCACAAATATTTTTAAGACAGCAATTAAACATTGAAGTATTCTTAATCATTAAAAGTATGTCAAGCAAGATATGTCTTATACAGAGCCTTAAGGTACCTGTATAATTATCTTAACAATAGGTTTCTTTTGAGTGTGCTTCCAACTAGTGAAGATACTGAAAAAAAAAATTGTTCTCTTCACTAGTTTATGTTCCTTTATAGCCTGGATTGCATTATTTGTTTAATTTTTTAAAATCATTCTCATAGACAGTAAAAACAAAATATTTGACTTTATCTGAATTTTCATAGATTTCATGGACCAAAGTCCACATATAGATGTAAGACACATATACATATAAAACATAAAGACTCTTATTTTCTCCCCCCCTCCTTGGGAGAATTTGGATAATATAGCTTCCAAGGGAAGCCTAATCTTCTAAACCTTATATTCTCTGTTATATCATTATGGCCTAATATGCCATTCCTTTTCACGGTACCCTGGCCTAGCCTCTCCTGAGAGCAGCACAGTTGGGTATTTATTTTTGTTTGTTTGTCTGTTTCACACTGGCTTGCGCTGGTGCTGTATGAAATCTGCAATTGGATAGAGGTGGGAGTAGGCAGGAATTCGTTCTTCCAACACAGAAGTCACAGGTCTAAAATTACACAGAATATATTATATGCAGTCAGGAACCAGGTCTATACAACTCAGCTGCAAAGCATATTAATACCACGGATTTGTTTTGCGTATGTATTCCACAGAGCTCTACAGTAGGCACTATAATTACAATAAAACTATAGATCAAGCCCCGTTTCTCCACATGTAACTCTTTATGGCAGAAATTCATTTTATTTTGAGGGCTAGTTCTATTCTCAGTGTAACCTCATTACATAATTATGAGAATCCACGTATATGGATGGTAATTTAAAAAATGAAGAGGAAAGCCTTGTTAAGAACCAGTGTATTGTTGAATCATGATCTAGAATACTTGAGAACATATGTTACAGAACTTATTATTTTGGGTGAATTTAGTATGAAATGGATACATTTCTCTGGGTTAAAAATGAAAACATCAGAAGTATTTTATATTGACATATACTGTCTTTCCATCAGATTTCAAACTAATTGGACAAAGATCATTCTTAATTGTGTAAGAAATATCTTTACCAAAGAGTCATTATTTTTCAAACCTTTCTAATCATTTTATTATCTTATGACTTTCACCTAGATAGATTTAATAAACTTTATTATATTAAACTGCAGGTGACTATTCTACCTGGATTAACATTTTTAAATCAGGGAAGTTTAACATAAAATTTCCCAAGTTGAATAGCAACATAGAAAGAAAGACTTTCTATCACAGTCATTTAAATTGGCAACTAATATTGTACATAAATTTTACCTTCGGTGAGAATTTACCAAATAAGGAGCATCTTTCTTGGGGTCAAATACTGCACCAGTGCTAAGAGACTTATGAAGAAAATATAAGAAAAGGGTTCTGCCCACCAAGAAATAGAATTTTTATTAAGGGGGAAAATATGTAATGAAAATATTTGAAGAATAATACAATAATCATCAAAATGAGCACTATGTAACTTCAGAGTTGGATAAAGATAAGGAGAGAAAAAAAGATACTTTAATTGTTCAAGACCCAAAGACAAGATGAAAGTTGCACATGTGGGAGATGGGTAGGTTTTGCATGGGAAAAAGTAATCATGAAATATTATAAACAAGAACAGCATCAAGAGATTTGAAGTTGATTCTGTCCATGACATGTAAACCTACACAATCAGTAAGCCAGTTTATAGTTGAAATTGAGAACTCATATTATAGAGCTAGAGATAAGTCTAGATAAAGAATAAATTGCAATTAGTACTTATTGAGCATCTACTGTGCTAGACTCACTTTACATGCATTATCGCAATAACCCCACAAGTATTATTATCTTTAATTTATTGATTAATTCATTGACATTCAATGAAATTAATCAGATTTCTCAAGGTCAAGGAGCTAGTAAGTGGACAGCCAGATTTAAATCCAGGTTTCGTTCCAAAACCCATCCTTCTATTACTATATCACATGGTCTTATAAATGGAATATCATTGAGGCAGATCTCACATCCCCACTGTAGTATAGGAAGAACAATAAACCTTGAATCAAAGAACTTACAATGGATCTGAATTCTTATATTAGCCATGTGACATTGCCCACAGCCCTCTGTAGATTGGGCTTCTTCTGTAAAAATAAAATAATAAATATATGACAACTAGACAACCACATAGATGGATGATAGATAGTGGTAACAGAAGGATGGACATTCTTATGATTATTGGCAAATTCTGGTTGCTCAAAAAAATTCATTGAACTTAAACCTGAATAAAGGGATTATATACATCATCTTTGTGCGAGTTACATAAAGCCATTTAAAATACAAGTTCGAATGAATATAATTTTCCAGCTAATCCACAACTGATTCACCTATTTAAAGGAATGACTCACTGTTTCAGTTTAATCTAGTTGACAGAGATGACAGTGGAATCACTGCACAGTCTTCTATGGCAAAACTACTGGTACCATATTATCGTGTCTTCCTAAGATGTCCTTGTAGGTCACAGCGTGGCCCTTAGCACAGTGCCTAAAGAAGGACACTCAATAAATATGTGTTGCATTAAGTGAATGATGAGAGGAAAAGGAAGGAGGAAGGTGCGGAGATGGGAAGAAAGGCAAGAGAAAGAAAGATTGGTTGAATTTACAAACAGGTAAGGACATTAGCTGAAAGACATCCAATGGCTCAAAATTATTTGTTAAAAGTTCATAGAATTTCTCATTTCAATTCAGATGACATAGTTTCCTTTATATAAAATGTAACAAAATTTGCTATTGAATAACTATGTCACTTACTAGTTTTACCTTTTTGTGTGACACCTGGGAAGAAATTTTAAGAAATCCTGAACAGATAGTAGTAAATCAGAGGGCTGTGCCTGGATTTTTTTACTGCTCTAACACAACAGTTAATCATGTAGTTTCCTGTGACAGTTCAAGAAAGCCCTTAGCTGCATCCACTCTTTTCAGTCTTCAAAGACACATAATCCTTACATTGATTGCCAGTACACTGTGACACATAACCAGAACACAGACTTACAGACGTTTAGTTCCAAGCTTAGCCCAGAGGGACACAGTATCTCCAATACATTCATCACACATTTGGCCTAAATATCATTTATCATGGCACCCTCCTGCCTCCATCTGGGCACCCTTTTCTATCTCATTTAAGTTTATGTCCTATTCATTGAATTCTTGCTCTCAAAATGTTGACTTTTCATTGTTGAAAGCTTATATTGATTTTTTTCAAACGCATTATAAAACCAAGACTACCATAAAATGTAAAGATGTCCTCACTGGTTGAGATTCAACCAAAGGTTTGAAGTTGGAGGCAAACTCTTGGAAAATGGGTTTTTCTTTTTTGCAATTTTCACCAATCATTATCTGTGAAATCATGCCCAACTTCTTAAATATGTACTCAAAACCCAGTCCCAGAAGCCAATTTGACACTCAGAGACACAAAGCATGATAATAAACCTGGTTTCAGTGGGTATTACTGACAAGAAGAAATACTAAATTATTTTAAAAGATGAAAATGAAGAAACAATCTAAATCAAACATAAATTCTCCTTCTCGGGTGGCAAGAAATACACAAACTCAGGCAAGCAGGAATTTCAATAAAAATTCAGCTCCGTTCTGTCATCTGTTAGAATAGAGAGAGAAAGATGTAATAAGCATGAGAAGGTGTACTTTTTCTGTGTGGTGTGAGAAGATCTTGAGAAATACATATGTCTTAGACATTGAAACGTTGTTTGAAGTAATTACACATATGCTTTGTAAATAAAAGCAATTTAAATAACTGGAATTTTGGATCACTTAAGCTTTTAGGTTATTTAATTATGCTACATATATGCTTTTTTTATGAATAATTTTTCTGGTTTCCAAGTTTGTAATCCAGTAGAATAATCAAATCATGGCACTGAATCAGTTGTAGACACATTGAATGGTCAGATAAACTTGCCATAAAAACAAGTTCCAATCAGTGTATAACTATACCCCAGAAAGATAAAAGGAAGAAAGCAAATTTTAATAACTATGAAATACAATTTTTCTCCCATAAAACCAATGAAGTGTGTGTGTGTGTGTGTGTGTGTGTGTGTGTGTTTTAAAATAATATGCAGTGCTGGTTAGGATGAAGCAAAGCAGAAATTCTCCAACATTTTTGATGAAATTTTAGATCTCTATAGTTTCCTGGAAAGAAGTCCACTATAAGCATCTTTAAATATTAAAAATTTATATATTATTTATTTCTTAAAGTAAATGTATGATAGAAACAATCAGAAATATTTTTTAATTGTATTTCAGTCTTTAGGTAATAATATATTTCCAATTATTGTGGTGCCAAATTTGAACACAGATTATGATTAGCAAACTACAATGTATCCTTTTAAAAGACTTATATAAATACCAAAATTACTTTTTAAATAATTTGTAGGTAGTTTGGGGAATGTTTATTTTACATTAAATTAGATAAAACAAAGATATAATAATGCACATATAATATTATCCTAAGTATGTAAAGAAAAATCAAGAGACGTGCAGGGGAAAAGATGAGAAAGAAATTTACTAAAACAATGGTGAGTTTTTCTTGAATAGTGGAAGTAAAGTTTAGGAAGCTGCTTTTCTTTCTAATTTTCTTTATTTGGCAAAGCTTCTATAGAGAGCTGGCTTATTTTCAGAATGAAGGGAAAGGACAATAGAATTTACTTTAAAAAGTTAAAAATGAAATTAGAGTGAGATTACCAATAAAGAAATGTGAATTGCATATCTCCCTTCTTTTCCCTTCATTTGTTTTCCAAGGAAATCTGTGTTTATAGCAAAAAAAGAAGAAGAAAAGTGCCCAGAATAGGTGTATTACATGCAGATATTTAAGGGAAAGATGTGGGACTATAAAGGTGAGTTGAGTAAAAATTTTATCGTCCCCATGACTTTTAAACTATGTTCCAGAATTAGCCAGTTTATTGGTATCCTGTAGGCATTGTTCCACACTGTATCTCTATTGAAAAACACATTTTGATCTTCCCCTGAGGAACAGAAGTGATTATCTTTTAGGTACTTCAGTCATGGGAGAACAAATGGCCAAGGACATTGAGCTGCTTTAAATGTCCACATCCATCTTCACAATTTACACAGAGTAGTGGAGTCATTGTACCCAGCCTCACCCAGGGAATGAAGTAAAATGAACATGCTGACTGTCCATTACAATGGGGAGTTCAACTTATTTGAGAAGCCAAGCGTGTCATGTTTGAAAAAAAAATAATCAAAACTTTTCACCTTCTTTCATAAAAAAAAAAGGTCAAACAAGGAGTAATAGCCTCATGACCATTTAACCCTACAATCAATAACAGAAATACTGAAATGATGTGTTTGAGGGGGAAAACTAATGTTTGGAATTTAATACAACCAACTACACATCGTATTTGGCATCACGATCTGCTTTCTAGAGTGTTCTTTCATTTAAGTACATGTTTTATTCAAAGCAGATCTAGGCAAAGGGCAAGCAAGAGTGTGCTGACCATGTGGCAAGTACACTGAGTTCTGATGTCAAATTAAAACAGGGTAGCTTTGCCTTAAAATACTCCTGGACACTGTTCTTCATATGAAAATTCAGTGACATGCAGTATCTTTTACTACAGGAGACTTGACTGGTCACAAAATCAGCCAGGAGCTAGTCTGAGAATCTTAGTTGTAGGAAATCCAGGGGAAGTTGTAAAGACAAGAACAACTCCTTAAAGGAATCTGGTCCTCCTTAATTGGGTATGTGTGCCTAATCTACACTTTAGTTCTTGGAGATATTCTGTCCTTGTCTCATGAAGGCAGATCAGAACAGAGATGGGGGAAGGCTATGCTGTAAATCTAGACAGCTTCTAAATCTCACCTTTCCAACTGGTCACTCCACATCAAGGTTGAGGAGCACTGGTGGGGTAAGGAGGTGGAACTGGATGCATAGTTGTTTGTGTGGTGCCTGATCTGTGAACAGACAGAGGTTTCAGTGGACAGAATTATTCATGATGACTCCTTTTGTCAGAAGACTCTTTCTTCACAATTCTTTTTAAAAAAAAAGCAGAACCAAAACTCTATATATCAACTTGCATTGGCCATAATCAACTGAAGATATTTTAGATCTTATCTTCCCAAGAGTATCTCATTTCTGCCTCGAAGTTTTGACACACCCTCAATTTCCTCTTACCATTTCACACCAGATATTACTTAAGGTAGAGACCATGCCTAATACAACTTCTAAGTACCTAAAGCAGTTATCAAGCACTTGTTAAATACTGAATAAAAACTCACTGGTAAAATGATTAGGTAAATCCAATTCTACCACTCTCTAGCTTTCAGTGACTTTCTGTTGCTCTTAGGATAAAGACCAGAATTCTTTTTTTTTTTTTAAAGATTTTATTTATTTATTTGACAGAGACCACGAGTAGGCAGAGAGGCAGGCAGAGAGAGAGGGAGAAGCAGGCTCCCTACTGAGCAGAGAGCCCGATGTGGGACTTGATCCAAGGACCCTGAGATCATGACCTGTGCCAAAGACAGAGGCCTAACCCACTGAGCCACCCAGGCGCCCAAAGACCGGAATTCTTAACATGACCTCCTAGGTCCTATTTGATCTAGCCTCTGCTTCAACTCTAGCATTGTTTGCTCAGGCTACATTAGTCATTTATGAATATCATGAATAGTGTCATCCTTTTTCCTACCGCAGGGCCTTTGCACTTGAAGCTTCCTCTGCTTCAAATTCCCTCATCACCTGGCTGACTCCTATTTGTCCTTCCAATCTCAACTTGGAATATCACTTCTTCAGAGACTATCCTGTTGAGTAGGACAGGTCCCCCACTATGTGATACCCACTATTTTCTTTTCAGAAGCTCATTGTAGTTTAGAAACAAAGCTTTTTTTTTTTTAATATTTGTTGTTACACTAGTATACTAAATTTGTTGTTATACTAAATACTAAACATTATTTGTTTAGTATTTGTTGTTATCACTAGACTACAAGTTTCATGAGCACAGGGACCATGCCTAGCTTTGCCCACCACTGTGTCTCCAGCAGTTACTGCAGTGTCTGGTGGCTAGACAGTCAGTATTTGTGGTATGAATAAACACGTCTGTGTAATTGGCTGAGGCCCATGCCTGAATAATATTCTCCAAATAGTAGCTTAAATTCATTGGATTCAATAAAAAATATTAAGAAAAAATATTTCCACTGTATACATTTCTCACTAATTCTCTTACAAGAAGTAGCAGAATGAAATTAAATTCTCACAAAGAATTGTTACAAGGAAAAGCAGAAAGAAATGAAATTCAATGTTTCCTTGGTCTTTTTTATTGGATTCCTATAGTGTTTTCTTTGTCAAAAGTTTAGTTAAGATCATTTTGAACAGTATGTCCATGCCCATTTCAAGTGGCATTAATGATATAAGCTATCCAGACAGCTATGTAGTTCTCCAAGTCCTAACTGTGTTAAGCAAATAGATAATTTCTGTTTTAGGAAAGCAGTGTTATTTGAAGGACAATGAAATGACATGTCTTCTTGTCAACACAGATTACATTTTGACCAATATCTATATCAGCACAAACAGAAGAAGTTCAGTGGCACTTTAAATAGAAATATTGAGCACTACATCTAAAACTAATGATGTACTATATGTTGGATAATTGAATTTAAATTAAAAAAAAGAAATATTGTGGCTCTGAGTGAGGGCTCAGAGTTGAGGTCAGAGTAGAAAAACACAGGATTTTTTGTTTATTCTTGGAGACTTTCAGAATCCCCTGTGTGTCCCTGTTCAAGAACAATCTGGTTAGATTGGTCCTACAGGACCACTAAGCTTTTCTCTTCCTGCTATTATGCTGCTTAGGTTATTGTTCAGAGGCCTGCTTTAACGAAGTACTTGGGGTTGCATTATTTGTTGGCTTAACTTTAGGAGCAGATATAACTGTAGGAATCTGGGTATCATATGTCTCCCCAATGTCAGGGAGCAGAAAATGAAGAAACTGAAGGGGGTACCTGGCAGGTTCAGTCGGTAGAGCATATGACTCCGGATCTCAGGGCTGTCAGTTTGAGCCTAACCTTGGGTGTAGAGATTACTTAAAAATAAAATCTTTAAAAAGAAGGAACTGAAGACATGAGGCACTGCAAGGTAACATGGGATAGAGCCGGGAGTGCGAAGCATGGTACGGTTCCCTACCACACTCTCTAAGCCACTCCTCCAGTGGGCCCTGTTTCCCTGGCAAACATTCCATGATTCAGTCCACCATTCTCAGAAAACTCTACTTTACTGTCACACCCAATATTCTACAGCTAACTCTGGCCCCGCAGCCCGTGGATCGTTCATGCTAATTTTCTCTCCTCTGCGTCTCTTTTTTATTTTAGTCCTTTCCTCTAGTCTTTGTGCCATTGTTCAGATTCTCACTCCTGTTCTTCCTGGCTTGCTGATCAGTTTGAACTTGACAATTTTGTCAGGTCAAAAATGGTTGAATATTGGAAATTCTTTATGATTTAACCTAGGAACAATCTTTTAACGAATTAATGTTCTGACCCAAGTCTTTCTCAAACTCTTAAACACATCCTTCATATCATTTTTTCTTTCTTTCTTTCTTTCTTTTTTTTTTTTTTTTTTTGAGAAAGAGAGCAAGAGCACGCAAGCAAGGGAAAAGGCAGAGGCAGAGGGAGAGGGAGAGAGAGAATTTTAAGCAGACTGCACACTGAGTCCAACACAGGACTCTGTGTCATAACCCTGAGATCATGACCTGAGCCAAAAACAAGAGTCCCATACTTAACCAACGGAGGCACCCAGGTGCCCCTTGTACTATTTCTAAGGCAAACCTCATATCTTTGAATGTTCCCCAATGCTACAGGATAAAGTTCTGGAGTACCCACTGCTGAGTGGCTCCATTCTGTATCTTGAGGTTAATCTTTAATCTCCTGCCTCTCTCCTTTATGGGAGCCTTGCTTTCGTCCCTAAACTATACAATCAGAGCCCTGCCAAGGCTTTTTCACACCTGATTACTGCGGAGTTCGCTCTTGCCTTTCTAAAATGCCTCTCTCTACTTCTGTCCAGAATTCATCCTGTTTATCCTCCAAGACCCAGCCTTTCATTTTCTTGGAAAAGTATTATTTCTTTTATTGTATTCCTGTAGCTTTGTACACATTATTCAAATTATACGTAGTCCGTCAGTTTGACAAACTCTAATTTTCAGTAGGGGCCCAATAAATGTGGTGAATAAATTGATTTCTAAGTAAATGACTGGCTCTTCTCAATGGTCAATATTACGAGACAAAGACTTATCAAATTTTTCAGCACCCACAAGAACCTACTATATGTATGTCAGTTTTTCAGGTGTAGTAAAACGTTCATATATTAAAAGTTTCCCTTGGCTTAGAAATAGGTAGTTTCTATATCCCCCACATTTCCCTTGAGAGTATCTATTTGTACATCTTATCTAACTATGTATCGCTTTTCTTCCCAGGACCAGGAAGAAAGCACTTCAGGCACTCTGTGCACATTTTTGAATGAGTGAATGAATGAATGAATAAGCGAAGGCTGTCTTAGACTGAGTATTCCCAGAAGCAGAACCTAAGGCAAGGGTTTGTATACGAGTGACTAATTAAGAATGTGCTCCAAGAAAAAAAAAATGAGTCAGGAAGTGGGAAAGTAGGACACTGAAGGAGAAGCCAAGCAGGAGTGAAATTTTAAGTGATTCCAGCCTCAGTCTGAACCTTGGGGAAACTCTGGAGTATAAATTACATGTCAAAATTTGTTTCGCTTACAAACAAGGGGTGTGGCTTCTCTACTCCCACATTCATCAGTCACTGCTGTTTTGGGGGGAACAAAACTCCTGGCCCTTCTGGCTCTGTCCTTGTGTGAGCCTCTGAAGGTCACAGTGAGAGCAGTTAGCAGCAAAGTAAGCAGAAGCAGGGAATGGGTACACAGAACTGCTATATTGTATCTGAGAGGCTCTGGGTAGGGCTCCAGTTTTGTGGGATACATTACCAGCCATATATTTATTAAGCCAAGTTTAGCTGGTGGTAGTGGAGGAGGCTGCCATGTGCCTGGATTGGAGAACTCCGGGAAGGGAGTCCTGTTGAAAATAATCTCCACTCTTGCTCCTGATGCCTAGGATCCCTTTAGCGAGGGCCAAAACTTTTTAATCTATATTGAGAAGTGGTAATTTAAAAAAGAATTACCTTGGGTGGAAGAGAGAAAGGGACAAAATCTTATGTAGAACCCCCTATATGTCAGGCGGTGCCAAACTTTTTTAAATGCTTTACCGTTTCAATACACTGGTTTTCATCCACACTCAAGTATGCGTCTTCCTGAGAGTGTAGGATGTATAGGCCTTGATGAGCCTCTCTCAAGCCTTTTACCCCTTGTCACCACGAAGATGGTGTCCTTTATGCTGCCCAAGGGTTTCCTGCTGGCTAACTGAACATCATTCATTCATTCATTCATTTATTCATATTCAAGAAAAGGTAAAAAAAATTAAAAA
This sequence comes from Meles meles, assembly GCF_922984935.1. Taxonomy (NCBI): domain Eukaryota; kingdom Metazoa; phylum Chordata; class Mammalia; order Carnivora; family Mustelidae; genus Meles; species Meles meles. The sequence goes on along the minus strand of NC_060066.1, from coordinate 158,005,632 downwards.
TAATAAAAAAAATTTTCTGCCCCAAATAAGTCCTATTCCTCTTGTTTCAGCTAAGCTTGTAGTTCTGTGTGTTCTTCCCAAATTACCAAATATGCCTGATACCCAGTCTGCCAACGATGCTGGTCCTCTCTCTGGATAGGAGAGCCCAAAGATTTCAGTTAAAGCAACTCAATTTTCTAAGCCATATTATAGGACATTTTTAAAAAAGATTCCAGTGACAAATGGCAAGATTTCATTTCTTTTGATGGCTGCATAGTATTCCATTGTGTATATATACCACATCTTCTTTATCCATTCATCTGTTGATGGACATCTAGGTTCTTTCCATAGTTTGGCTATTGTAGACATTGCTGCTATAAACATTCGGGTACACGTGCCCCTTCGGATCACTATGTTTGTATCTTTAGGGTAAATACCCAGTAGTGCAATTGCTGGGTCATAGGGTAGTTCTATTTTCAACATTTTGAGGAACCTCCATGCTGTTTTCCAGAGTGGTTGCACCAGCTTGCATTCCCACCAACAGTGGAGGAGGGTTCCCCTTTCTCCACATCCTCGCCAGCATCTGTCATTTCCTGACTTGTTAATTTTAGCCATTCTGACTGGTGTGAGAGCGTATCATGCTTAGTGAAATAAGTCAATCAGAGAAAGACAACTATCATATGATCTCCCTGATATGAGGACATGGAGAAGCAACCTGGGGGGTTAGAGGGATAGGAGAAGAATAAATGAAACAAGATGGGATTGGGAGGGAGACAAACCATAAATGACTCTTAATCTCACAAAACAAACTGGGGGTTGCTGGGGGGAGGTGGGATTGGGAGAGGGGGAGGGGGCTATGGACATTGGGGAGGGTATGTGCTATCGTGAGTGCTGTGAAGTGTGTAAACCTGGCGATTCACAGACCTGTACCCCTGGGGATAAAAATACATTATATGTTTATTAAAAAAAAAATTTGGAAGGGGAGGCGAACCATAAGAGACTATGAACTCTGGAAAACAACCTGAGGGTTTTGAAGGGTCAGGGGTGGGAGGTTGGGGGAACAGGTGGTGGGTAATGGGGAGGGCACGTTTTGCATGGAGCACTGGGTGTTGTGCAAAAACAATGAATACTGTTACGCTAAAAAAATAAATAAAATGGGAAAAAAAAAAGATTCCAGTGAAGATAGAAAAGACTCTGTGTGTGTGTGTGTGTGTGTGTGTGTGTGTGTGTGATCTCCAATTTGAATTTGCCTCTTGGGCCGCATTATGTTCCTGTGGAAATTGTGACAAAAACATTGATGTGTAAGTGGCCACTCCACAGACACCTGAACACAGCTTAGTTGTTTTGTCTACTGCCATGGCCTTTTGGTGGCCTCTGGGCTGCCTGTGGTTTGGCTGCAGATGCCTGATGCCTGTGTTCCCGGAGCTATCCTGCCTCTGTCTGTTGAACACTGTGTTGGTCTGTCTGTGAGGCTCCTTCCAGGATAACCCAGCTGAACTCCAGGGCTGTAGTTCTTCTTTAGCATATCATTAGAGTGTCCTCTGATGAGACACTCACCCCACATTAGTTCACTAAGCTCTCCCATCCACTGCCTGATGCTGAGCAGCTGCGGAGTATGAGAGTCTGCATTGTTTTCTTCAGAATTTCAATTCCAGGTTTGTAACATATCGTAAAGCCTGTCTGGCTGGGTTTCTGAGAAACACAGAAACTATGCGATAAGTACTTACCCTCTATCTTTTCTAGTTACTGGTGTCCTTATTACGGATTATCCCCCCCCCCGCCCCACAGCATCCTTCCCTTCTTCCATCTTTCTGTTCACTGGCTTTGTTCCATCCACCTTCAAATATTCATAGACTTCCCCTAACCTGAGAAATAAAAGACACAGAAACACCTGTGCTTGACTGCCTGAACTTTTCCCCTTCCTGTGCTTGCAGTCCAGTTTCTCACCTCCCTTTTTATGCCCAGCTTCTCTATGTGCTGCATCTGTTACTCCTACTTCCTCTCCAACTCTCTCCTAAATAATAGCCCAAAATTATAAAGTACTTTCCATTTTTCAGACACTGTTCTAAACATTTTACAAAAATTAATGAGCTTTATTCTTTGAAGTTGCACTATCATTGTCTCTTGACAAATGAGAAAATTGAGACACAGAGAGATTCAGCAACTTGTTCAGGGTCACTCAGCAGCATGTCGCAGAGTTTGGATTCAAATGGAGGGAGTCAGGTTCCAGAATACATGCTAACTAGAATCCATACTGCCTCACGGTCTCCCATCCCCATGACAGTAAAACTAGTGTCTTGGAAACTTTGGGCGTTCATTGTCATCTCTGGTACTGTAATATTTGGGCTAGATACACCTGTACTGCATATTAAGGTCTAATATTTATAAGATTGTCTCTCTCTCATTATACAAGTATAATAAGACTTCATTAGTCTAGAATGAATAAATTATTCTAATGGAGGATGAACTAAATTTAATTTTTTCCAAATTTTGTATTTTTATGATATTAAAAAAAGAAGTCCTTGGTCAAAGTAATAAGTAAAACACATAATTCAATAGGGACAGAATTTGGCCTACTTGAGGGGGGAAAATAGAGATCACTTTAGAATGCTGAAATGCAAATCTAGGCTTCTGGTGTCAAATGAATTTTTCCAGATTCAGACAATAATATATATTATGCACTTTTTGATTCCTGCCTTGATGTAATATAGCAGGGAAACAAGTGAAATAACAAGAAAATGACAGAAAATGGCATATGATCACACTCCAGAGTATAATATGGTGCCTTTTGCCATCATCTTATTTGTTGGAATTTTGCAACCCATATCCTGAGAACTGAGAGAATTCTTAGTCACCATTGTGATCCCTGTAGGAGTAAACAAAACCACACATTTTAAAGCTAAAGTAATCACTCAGTCTAACTCTCATCTACAGGTAAGGATATGAGTTAACATTATGTCTTATAGTCATAGAGTTTGTTTGCAGCAAAGTTCCATCTCAATGTCAGCTTCCTTATTTCTGTTCCATCACAAAGCCCAATAACAAATTTACAGATTTGATCCACTTGTAAATAACCCTACGGTATATCATAGCTATTCAGCAAATAAGGAAAGAAAGAAAAGAAAGAGAGAGAGAGAAAGAAAGAAGGGAAGGAAGGAAGGAAGGAAAAAAAGGAAGAGAGGAAGAAAGAAAGAGAGGAAGGAAGGGAAGGAGGAAGGGAGAAAGCCTGGCCCATAATACTAATCAATGAGCCCCACAGGACTGAGATTTTTATCTGCTACTATTCAATTGATGCGCCCGCAGTGACTAGACCAGAGGCTTCCACAATACAGCTTAATCACTATTTGATGTTTAAATGAATGATGTACATAGAGTGTCTCTTAGTAGGTTGATATTATTTCCATTTCATAAGTGAAAAAAATTAAAGCTCAGTAAAATGACTTGCTCAAGTGTTGACCTAGAACCAGGACAAAAGACTAGAAATTTCACTCTTAATTCATTACCTGACTGTAAAAATATTGCTTTCTGATTTAAAAAAAATCAATTAATGAGTTGTGTTGTTAGGAAATAAAGACAGATATGTAACCTTCAGTAAAATTCTAGGGAAAGGCATATAGCTGTTGATCATTTATAGTCCCTCTACGCATGCTGGTCTTTGCCATGTCTAAGCTGTGTCCTGCTATTTCACACTACCAACAAGCAGAAACAGTGCTCCCTCCTTACTCTTCAAAACTGTCCTTCCTTTTCTGCTCTTTTCTCAGAGGAATGAAAGAGGTAGACCTAATGATTGTTCTCATGGCTCTCCATGAGATTCTGAGCGGCTAGAACCAATGTCTTACCACTTCTTCCTCAGTAGAACTTCATCTTTGGGGTTTTTACAGCCTTCTAACCAACAGGAATTACCCTGTAACTAAGCTAGGTGCCTTCTAATACTTTGACTTAAACCTGGTCTTTTGAAGGCATTCTATCTCTTCCCCTTTTTAAAACATTAAAATATAATCTAAAGAGAATGTACCTCAAATACAGTTAAAATTGCTTTCTTCACAATAAGACAGATGGTAAACACCTCAAGAATTCAAGAGAAGGGAAACAAAAGTGATTTAGGTGGGGTTTGAGTTTTCATCAAGACGTATAGGATGTGAAAAAGAAGAACTAAGATTGGGTAGAGCTGCAGAGCAACCCGGGAGGCAAGACTGCTACCACTCAAAGAAGTCAAACACTTGGACACAGTTTTTGGAACTACAAACTGAGGATGGGTAGCTGGCAATCTAATGCAGGAAAAAGGAGTACAGGTTAAATATCAGCTTCTGAGAGGAGTGTCCCAGACCCCACAGACAGCAACAGGTGCTGAAGCCTCTGGCTTTCAGGGAATATCGTTCACACCTCTGCCACATTTATTACAGTGCCTGGCATATTTGCCCTCACATCTGCCTCCCCAGAAGACTCTGGGAAGCTTGAATATCAACATGGGAGGAATAGCTCACGCAGAAATTTTCTTTATTCCATGCTACAAAGGAAGGGGGGGAAAGTTTTTCCTTCAAAATTCTGACCTAAATTAGAAAAACCAGAGTTTCTGCCCAGTTTCTCAATAACCTAGTCTAACCAGACTTTTGTGGGGATATGTAGAGGCAGGGACATTTTCATGGTATGATGCTTCTCTGTAGGAAAGAATATAATAGCTTTTTTCCATAGCATTTGATAAAGTCTTCAGATACTGTACTTCCCAACAGCCAATTAATCATTTTTCCATGCTAAGGAATTTTAAATATATCCTCCAATTTGTTTTTTCATTAGGAGGGCATATATAATGTGTTTCCATCAAATCCAAGTGGCTATTGTTTTCTTGTACATGTCTGAGAAATCCTCTCTTTCCCATCCATTCTGTGTCTTTTTAGTTCCTCCTTTATTGTTCACCCACTGCATCACTGCAACCCACTTTAGTCCCCTAAGTGATTTCTCTGCCTCTGATCTCTGCTACAAACCAGCCTTCCTAAAATCTCAGATGAAATCTCCTATATGGTGGAGAAGACAATGGACTTTAGCAACTACTACCTGGCTAGAATCCAGGTTCCCCTAGTTATTAGCTGTATGATCCTGAGCAAGTAACTTGAATTTGCAGGGCATCAATTTCCTCCTCAGCTAAATGGGGACAAAGGTAGTTACTCCCCCCACAAGATTGTTAATATATAGGAAGTGCTTAGAATAAAACCTGACGCAGGGATGGAGAGGAAGCTTTCAGGAAGTATGAGCTAGTATGATTTCAGCTATATTGAACATGCCATTCATTACGCCAGTTGCACCTACAGACGCTCACAAGGGAAATTTCTCTGCACAACCCTGCTGATGGGGCAGTCACAGGCTGCCATATTTGTGTAAGGATTCTGCATTCCAGGCATACCCAACTGGAAAAGGTATACAAACCCAAGCCCTAGGCTAGCCATTGATCTATGACCTTGCTAGTCAAGGAACAGTGAACTGATAATGGCAGAAATTTCCTCTCAGAGAAACTGAATTTTGAAATGTTAAGAAAATGAGGACCAGAGCAAGACCAGAGCCACAAGGAAGCAGATATTGTAAGCAAACAAAATTATTAAATTAAGAATTTATACTGACAACAGAGAGAGATTTGGCAGTTGGTAATGGAAACACTATCAAGCAGGTAGAAAATAGTTAGGTCCACTGATGGTGAAGACTAGTGTGAAATTCTGTTTCTTCCGCATGTTGTATCTCTGCATCCTGACCTCTCCTCCAACCCAGATAACTTTCTGCCCATAATATTCCATTACAATAGACCTCCCCTTGCTTGAGCTAACCTGAGAAGTACTCCATTTATTATATCTCAAAGAACCTAAAAAACCAAACTAGGTCTCTACAGACACCCTAGATGATGAGTTGGAAAAGCAGATTCCACTGATTAATCAACTCACTGCCTCCCAATCACCCCATGCACTACTACTGTCCCTCCTGTCCTCCTCAGCACAAATGAGCTCTCATTCCTTTTGGCATATACAAAACTTAATTTTTCTTCAAAGGCAAGTTGAGATCCCACTTTCTCCATGCATGCCTGGGTATTATATCAGACAGAAGTAGGTCCAGATTTGGGGGAGCCTGAAGAGTATAAAACGTTCTTTAGTAAAATGAATATGAGCCCAGGGTCCAAAAGGCCCATGTGAAGGATGGGCTTTGAAGCTGGAGTTTCGTTTTACCCTATGTCTGCCTTTGATGTCAACTCAGGAGGAACTCTTCCTCCATAAGATTATCCTACCAGGTACTTTTACAGCAATGTGTATAGTCACATAGACCTGTTAGATAAATTATCACAGTATTATATTTTGCCTCACACTTTGGGAGCATCATCTGTGGCTACAGTATCCCTTCTTCCTAGAGCTTTGGGAAGAAATTTTTGATGTTTAATAAATCTACATTTGTGTGGGAAAATACCAGTACATACCACTGTTCCTGCTCATTTAGCATCTAGCATATGCCACCTGAGATCATTAGCTAAGCCATTCTCCACACAGATGTTGATAAAGAAAACCTTGTCATTATAACATACATTCACAAATATGCCCACACATGGGCTTCATAAAATTGCCTGTTATTTGCTCGCTATTTTCTTTTTTTTTTTAAGTTCAGGTTAGAAGGTTATGTTTTTTTTAAAGATTTTATTTATTTGAAAGACAGAAATTACAAGTAGGCGGAGAGGCAGGCAGAGAGAGCGAGGAGGAACCAGGCTCCCTGCTAAGCAGAGAGCCCGATGCGGGGCTTGATCCCAGGACCCTGGGATCATGACCTGAGCCAAAGGCAGAGGCTTTAACCCACTGAGCCACCCAGGCGCCCCTCGCTATTTTCTTATGATATTTAGTATAAAGGTCAAAATCAATTTTATGGCATACAAGACTCTTGTTCACCTCTCAGACTTAATTCATCTCTCTTGCCTTCTCCATGCCTCACCAGTGCCTGCCTTGCTGTTGTTCGAATATTGTGCCTTCTGGAACTTTGGGGATTCTACACATGCTCTTCATTATGTCTGAAATGCTGTTGCACATATACCTGCCTCCCACTATCCAGCTATTTCTTCCTCCAGGAGACTTCATTCATCCTCCTGCTTTTGGCTCCAAGAGAGGGGGCTGCCACATAATAGTAAAGGCATTTCTGTGATACAAAGATAGCAGTGGAATTCACCTTTGTGGGAATTCCATTCTTTTTGTTTGGGAAAATACTTAAATGAGCCTTTTGGGTTTGAGAAAGGTGAAGTCCATGGCAGAGAAGGGTAGAGTTAAGACAGGAACAGAGTTGCTCTGTAAACTGCTGTAAAGGGCAGCCTTCCTGGTGGACTGACTGGTGTTTCTGGGAGGTAAAACAACGTTTGGCTTCTTTTTTTCGTGAGGAGGGAATGTTTGAGAGCTGGAGCAGGTTTGGAGGCTTACAGTCCTGGGACCCTGAAAGAAAGTCTGAGTGTGACCCAAACAAACTTCTGCAGAGCTGAGATAGATGGTGTCTATCTATGAACACCAATGCACGTTGAGGAGTAGTTATCACTGGGTTTAAATTCTAGTTTGTTTGTTTTTTTCACTTCCTCCCTCTCTGCTTACCCCTTCCTCGGATGAAGCCCTCAGTAGAGATTCTTACAAAGTAGAGCTTGTGAGACCGCAGAGAAAGAAGGGAGGGGCTCATGGGGAGTGTGGAGGTGAACACTGCAGGGAGAGGACATCCACCTAGAGAAGCCAAACACAGAAAAGCTGAAGGAACCAGCAGGAATGCAGAAAGCCAGTCCAGAATGAGACCTGCCAAGTGACAGTAGAATCATCAGAGGGTTCAGGAGGGACTGCACCTGCGGAAGTTACCCAGAACGTGCTTGAATTGTTTTATTTGCTGGGTAAGGAAAGGAACGCCATATGGCAGAACTGGGGATATTTGGTTACAGCCAGAGTCACTTACTGAATACAGTATTTCCTGATTATAAGCTCCATGGAAGTAGGGTTCATATCTATTTTGTTTCTGCCTTGTACCCACAAATCACAGTGCCTGGCACAAAGGAAGAACTCAACCAATATGTATTTGCTGAATGAATGAATGATCTTTCAACAAGACTGTAGCTTTAACATTAGGGACTGTATTGTAAATATTCTCTAACTCCAAAGAGCTCAGCACGATGTCTGATGCAAAATGGCCCAAGTTAGTATTTGCTGGCTGATTTACAATGCACTATATATAGAGAAGGGAGATTTTATTTTATTTTTTTTATCTTAGTGATAACCATGCACACCTGGTCAAATTCACAGCTTGTCTTATCTTTTATGCACTCCTTCTCTGTTTAAGGTAAACCATTCAAAAGGAAGAACAATTGGTTGGTCTCAACAAGATGGTACACTGGAGACTAACCCTTTCCTGCACCATAAGATGGTACACTGGAGACTAACCCTTTCCTGCACCATCCTTGTGGCTCTCTGACACTGAACTTGGTTGGTTTGTTCCACATGCAGTTTCCTGGCTCTCAGAAGCAGGAGGATACAGCCCTATTCCCAGCAGACTTTAACCCAAGCCTAGTTTCTAAAAGACTGTGCACTGCGGGGATTATCATCATGGAGAACTTGAGCTGGCCAGGTGCCTCTTAGTGCCCATAATTGTTGGGTTGAGTAATGAGAACTTGTTGTCACTGGACATACAGCATGTATGGCTTGGCCATTGTGGCTAGCTCTAATGCTGCTAATTGATTTAAATTATGATATTCTTTAGATGGATCAAAATGATGAAATTATTTTAACTATTCAAAATTACTAAAAAAAGAAGGGTAGTCTAGGAACTCACATTACTACTTATCAATTGAGAGGAAAAAATATTTTTAAATGTTTTTATTCACAGATGGGAAAGAATGAAGTTGTGCAATTCAGAAGAGATAAGGTATTTTAGTAAAACAATGGCAATATCCTTTAAATATTTAAATACTGCTTAATTATTTTTTGGGTTGCTAACTGTATTCTTTTGGTCTCCTCCCCATACCTGTGGCAATCCATCTATTATAGCCCCTGGGAAATGGGTGACTGATTGTCAATAAGGAGGAAAACATGGAGGAATCTCTGCAGACAAAAGCCCATCTAGTGCTGGGATCAGGGAATAATGTCCTTACTGCTCCATAACTGTCTCAACATCAAAACCCCAGAAGTGGAAGGATGACATAAAGAATAGAAACCCCAAATGGAAAGAAGGAATGGTTTTGAGCTCTTGAGGACACAGCCTCACAGGTTGCCCTGGCACATATGTGTGCACACTTCTAGAGAAGGGGAATGGCAGAGAGGAGGCCATAGTCATTCTGAGTATCCCCAGCCTTCACGTGGTAGAGGAGGCCCCCTGGGGTTCATAGAAGAGAAAGAAAAGCTGAATGCCTGAGGGACTGCTATGGAGCTGCTATGTTTATGGCCATGGTCATTCCTAGGGTTTAGATAGCTGAAGCCAGTATCCAGAGAAAGGAATAGCAGAGCCTCTGCCAGTAAGAAAAATGCTCAAAATGTGCTGAGGAAACAGTTTACCAGATTCACTAGCCCGGAGTCCGCTAGGATGCCAGCAGCTTCTCCACAACCAGCAAGACCAAAGTCAACTCTAGGGAAAATGGGAGGAGCCAAGAGACAGGATTAAGGCTATATGTAGACAAGTGGCCTCTCCTTATCTGCCTCTGTTATCAGGAGAGGACATAAGCTTTCTCCATCACAGAGATGCTATCTTGGGTAAGGGAAGGGGAAGTGGGAGAAACCATGAAACAAGAACATTTCCCTCAAAGACACTGAGTTAACACAAAGTGAGAAAAACAGATGGACAATACACCTTCAACTGTAAGTTGAAAAATCCATCCTCTACTGTCCCACCTCCCAGCCCCTGCCTCAGCCATCAAAGAACATGGATTTGTGATGAATTTTTGTTCTTTATAAAAAATTTGTAAAAAATAAATTTTAAAAATATCTAAGTTGTACACTCTATCATTTTCACCCTAGCCATTAACAAAAGTAGAGATGCTTAGTAGTCAAACAAATATCCATAGCTCTTAAATAAATGCAGTGACTACCTTCAGAAATCTGATGATGAGCTTTTTGTTTTCAGTTCAATGCATTATAAAGGTGACCAGAAAGGAAAATGCAACAGTGTCCAAGATGACTAATAATAGAAGTCCATCCTGTAAAGAACGTCTCAAACTCAACACCCCCAAAACAATCAAGTCAAAAAATGGGCAGAAGACATGAAAGGACCCTTCTCCAAAGAAGACACACAAATGGTTAACAGACACATGAAAAAATGTTCAACATCATTAGCCATCAGGGAAATTAAAATCAAAACCACATTGAGATACCACCTGATACCAGTTAAAATGGCAAAAATTGACAAGGCAAGAAACAACAAATGTTGGAAATGTTGTGGGGAAAGGGGAAACCTTCTTACACTTTTGGTGGGATTGCAAGTTGGTGCACCCACTCCAACAGTGTGGAGGTTCCTCAAAAAGTTAAAAATAGAGCTACCCTATGACCCAGCAATTGCACTACTGGGTATTTACCTGAAAGATACAGATGTAGTGAAAAGAAGGGCCACATACACCCCAATGTTCATAGCAGCAACGTCCATGATAGTCAAACTGTGGAAGGAGCCAAGATGCCCTTTGACAGACAAATGGCTAAAGAAGATGTGGTCCATATATTCAGTGGTATATTATTCAGCCATCAGAAAGGATGAATACCCAACATTTGCATCAACATGGATGGAACTGGAGGAGATTATGCGAGTGAAATAAGTCAAGCAGAGAGAGTCAATTATCATAGGTTTCACTTATTTGTGGAACATAAGGAATAGCATGGAGGGCATTAGGAGAAGGAAGGGAAAAGTGAAGGGAGGAAATCAGAGGGGGAGAAGAACCATGAGAGACTATGGACTCTAAGAAACAGTCTGAGGGTTTTAGAGGGGAGGGGAGTAGGAGGGATGGGTTAGCCCAGTGATGAGTATTAAGGAGGGCACATATTGCGTGGAACACTGAGTGTTATACACAAACAATGAATCATGGAACACTACATCAAAAACTAATGATGTACTGTTTGGTGATTAACAAAATTAAAAAAAAAAAAAAAGAAGGCCATCCTAATTCCAGACAATCAGGTGTGTGTGTCTAAAAACAAATTAAACCTTACAATGTGTGTAAGTTGTGTTCTGTTGTATAACTTATAATCAGAGACAGTTAGTGGAGGGTCTTACTGTAATTTTATGTCCATGCTTTAAAAGGTTAACCACAGGACATACAACTCAGATAAAAAGAAAATAATCAAATGTACTCCTATAATATATTACCAAATCAATAGTTGAGAAGGATTGAGTAAGATTAAAGACAATGGTAAATATGGTAATTGCACTGAGTAATGAATTTCATGATAAATTAATCCTTATCCTCCAGGGCAGAGCTGATTTGACTGACCTCTATGCACTTCAGTATACTGGAGGATTTCCTAATCTCTGAAGCTGCAGGTATGATCACTGTCTAAGTAAAATGCTTACATAGCCAGGAATGGATGTGATTCCCTGTGGTTCTGTCTGTCCTCAGCAATAACCCACAACCATCTAGTACAATCAGATTAAATCAGAGCCAGTGTACGCTAGTCATTAGACTAGTGATTGAAAACTAGCAGAAGCTATCAAGGGTCTTTTATCTGTCACGCAAATAGATTGGACTGTGTAGCAGAGGTCGATTCAATTTAACATTCATTGATTGCCTATCTTTTATGTGTAAGACACTGTGTGAGGCATTAAAAGAAAATCTTGACTCATCACCAGTAAAAATGTTATAAACTGTATATAATTAAATAGTATTGTGTTGTGTACATATCTAATTGTTATGATAAGTCTAAATCCTCAACGCATTCTCATTTTTCTAAGTGACAAAAACAAAGCAAAATGATGAAAGTCCCATTAGTCACAATTTGGCCAACTGGAAACTACATCTTCTGTAACAATAGTTTGAAAGTTAGTTATTTAAATACAAAATAATTTAGCCAATCATTTATTATCCAGCTTCTCTTGTTCTTAGTAACATGGTAGTAATATAGTATGTAATAACATAATAACTATGATCCTTGGGCAAAAACTTAATAGATTTTCTTATATAAAATACAGAAAATATGTTTAAATGTCATGGGATACAACTATGAGAAAGGACATCCTGCCATTTGTGACAACATGGATGGACCATGAAGACATAACAATAAGTGAGATAAGTCAGAGAAAGACAAATATGATATGATATCACTTTTATGTAGAATCTGAAAAAGCTAAACTCATAGAAACAGAGAGTAGAATGGTCATTAACTGGGGGAAGGGGGTTGGAGGTACAGGACAGATGTTTAAGGCTGCAAACTGGCAACAAATAGTAAATAAGTCTTAGAGATCTAATACACAATATAGTGATTATAGACAACAATATTGTATTATGGTCATCAAGTTTACTGAAAGACTAGGATTTATTCCAACTACTAAAAAGAAATGATAGTGACATAATGGGATAGAGGTGCTAATTTCCACCTTAATGACAATCATATGAAAACATTTAAATGTATCAAATTAAGGGGCGCCTTGGTGGCTCAGTGGATTAAGCCGCTGCCTTCGGCTCAGGTCATGATCTCAGGGTCCTGGGATCGAACCCCGCATCAGGCTCTCTGCTTTGCAGGGAGCCTGCTTCCTCCTCTCTCTCTGCCTGCCTCTCTGCCTACTTGTGATCTCTCTCTCTGTCAAATAAATAAAATCTTTAAAAAAATTTTTAAATGTATCAAATTAATGTGTTGTACACTGTTACATGTGAAATATATTTCAATAATAGAAATAGTACATAAAATAAGGAACTATCTTTTTACTATGGCAGAGATTGCCAGTTCATTCCTAATATCAATTCTCTCCCTCTTTATGCTAGAACCCTGATTATTAGCTAAGCTCCAATTAAAATACTGCATTTCAACTCTCTCCCTGTTAAGTGTGGCTGTGTGACAAAATTCTGGGCAATTATATACAAGAGAAAGGTGATGACACTTCTGGGAAATCTCCCTAAGGGGAAGGGAATGCTCTTTTTTTTTTACTTCTTCCTCCTTTCTCTGAACAGAGACAGATAAGTGGTTGGACCTCAAACAGCTGTATTGGACCATGAGGCAGTGCATTAAGAATGGCTAAAAATAGCATCCATCTCTAATGATCAGGAATGGCCAGATAATCCTGGGACTGCTTATATGCAGAATTTATATAAGTTGGAAAGAAATGTCCTTCTATCTTCCTTTTAGCCATTGTCATTTTTATTCTCTGTTTTTGTTTTTGTTTGGTTTGGGTTTTTTGCAGTTGACCAAAATCTAACACATTGATAAAGCATCCCATCAGCTAGAATAAATTGTAGGCAGTTTTCAAGAAAATGTCTAACGTAATACAGAAAACCATACTGATGTAAGGAAACTAATAGTGTTTTCATCATGTCTGGCTTAAAATGAGTCCATTACCGGACATGTACAATCTTTGAGGCTTTAGGATTTTACCTGACATAAGAAGACTGGTTTGGGAGCCCTAACATAAGTCATGTTCCAAAGCTGAAGATGACTTCAAATTGTTTGCATGTTATTTTCCCCAAATTTGTACAGTATTTCTGTATGGTCAGAGAGAAGTGGCATAGCATCATACCTCTATGTGAAATAAGTCTGGTCTCTCCCCATACCGGGCTTACAACACAGCTCAGGAATAGATCTAAAACCTGGACTTCAATCTTAACTCACTTTAAATATGGACAAGCTTGCTTAAATTTTATAAATCTCATTTACTTTATCTGTGATGTGGGAATAATGATAACATTGCCTCCATTTCCTTTCACAGGGAATTGGGATTATCAAATGAAATAAACATATGTCAAATTGTTATTAACATCATTTTGGTCTATTCACTTATGTTTCACTGGGAGAGGCACTTTATTTTCAATTTGTGAGATAATTACCTTTAAAAACTGACTCCTTTGCACGTTGAACTCTTCTCCCTAATATCTCATTTCATGATTCTGTAGAAGAGTTTTGCTTGTCTAATGTTTGAGTTTTTATGAGCTACATGTGTTTGAGTATTTAGGCTAAAAGGATACCATTGAGAATGAGTATTCAGCTAATTTGCAGTTGTTTCATTTGTAACCAGCATATGAGAAACACGTGGCCATTTGACAGGTAGTGGACGTGAGATCGAAATTCTTGCTCAAGCAAAAGCAGGTTATTTGATTAATTTCATTGTTAAAAATGGCCTTCTGGGGCACCTGGCTGGCTCCGTCGTTAAAGCATGTGACTCTTCATCTTGGGGTCATGAGTTCTAGTTCCATGTTGGGGTGGAGTAGAGTTCACTTAATAGGTAGGTAGATAGAAAGATAGATCAATCGATCGATCCATAGATAGATAGATAGGATTGCCTTCTGGGCTGGGATTCATTTCATAGGCTCCCTTCTGATTCATATCTAAGTGACCCGGAGCTGCCATGTGATTGGTAATGAACATCACCTCAACACTGCTCTTTTCTCCTTCTGTCTCTGTCATTCTCATTCTGTCTGTATGTGTGTATGTCTTCTCTTTCTCTCTCTCTCACTTACTCTCACTTGCCTTCTCTAAACGGATGTTGAAAAGTGAGAGACTCTACAAGGACACGTGGGCTTGATCCTGGCCTCACAGTTCAGAGCTGACGATACAAGGAACGTATGGGAGAAGAGCAACCCACCTGCTGGATGCTGGACATTTTGCTCCCTGCTCCCTTCTTGAAAAGCCCACCTGCTCCCCAACTCCTGTCAGCAAGTGACTGGTATGACATCCTTTCCCTGTCCTCTCTCCAAATTCTCAGTCTTTCCTTATAAACTTGCTTGATTTCTCTCTCTTTTCACTGTCATATCCAATATATTGCCCGAGAGTGAACAGAGAATGCATATGGAGAGAGAAGGGAGGAGAGAAATACACTGGGAAGGAGCTCGAGGTGACCCTGGCACCAGTCCTTTCTAGGGACTCTATGGAGACTCGGTTTGTGCCTCAGTCTCTGATGTGGGCACAGAAGAGAAATTTGAAAGGAGCCGCTTTTGTTTCAGGTATGTTTTATCTTACTAGTACCTTCCCTCCAGATTTGTCCCCCTTTCAGCTTTCATCCTCTCCTTGGTTTCTATAAAGAAATCTTATTCCGTACCCATCACTAAATTTTAACTATTCTATGTCTCATTCTTGTAAGGTCCTTCTAAGTATCTAGAGCTGATGGAAATATTGTTTCTGGGACATTAGAGAGTGGCAGTGCTTTACTGCGCTATTTTTTTTTTTACCCAGAAAATGCATTTACTTTCTAAAAGGATCTTCCATGCCCTTGCTAAAAAGAACACTAGTTGTATGATTTTAGATCTTATAATGGGTACTGTAGAATCAGGAGAGATTCTCAAAATCTCTTAAAAAGAAAAATAGCTCAACACATTTTTTTTTACTTAATACCAAGGACCTTTCTAAAAGTTTTATGTATTTTAGCTTGTTTGATGCTCATAACAATCCGAGAGGAAGGTTCTACTAATATCTTGACTACAGATTAAGATATTGAGGTACAGCGATGGTAGTTATTTTACCTACAGTCATACAGCTAGTAAGTAGTAGAACTATGATCTAAACCCAAGTCATGTGGCTCCAGAATCCCTACCTTTAACCAACCATCTAATGGCTGTCAGAAAAGCCACCAAGGTTGAAATTAGCTTGGGAAGAATTCATGAGTACTAGTCTTGGCTCTGTCTCTAAGAAATTGTGTGACCTTGGCCAAGTCACTTCAACTCTGAGTCTCAGTTGAACTAAATTTGTGGTTTATGTTCTTATAATTTTTGAATACTGTGATATTGCAATATAATAAAAATACACATTTTGGTCTTCATCCCCAGCTCCTTAGATAGTTCTGAGTGATAAAGCTGTTGCTGTAATATTTGTTTTTTGTCCCCAGTTATGAAAGGGCCCCAGTAAGATAGAGGTGAAAGGGGCATCTTAAGTTTATTCTTAAGAAGCCCCTTTCATTGAGATACCACCTGACACCAGTTAGAATGGCCAAAATTAGCAAGACAGGAAACAACGTGTGTTGGAGAGGATGTGGAGAAAGGGGAACCCTCTTACACTGTTGGTAGGAATGCAAGTTGGTGCAGCCACTTTGGAGAACAGTGTGGAGATTTCTCAAGAAATTAAGAATAGAGCTTCCCTATGACCCTGCAATTGCACTGCTGGGTATTTACCCCAAAGATACAGATGTAGTGAAAAGAAGAAACATCTGTACCCCAAAGTTTATTGCAGCAATGGCCACGGTCGCCAAACTGTGGAAAGAACCAAGATGCCCTTCAACGGATGAATGGATAAGGAAGATGTGGTACATATACACAATGGAGTATTATGCCTCCATCAGAAAGGATGAATACCTAACTTTTGTAGCAACATGGATGGGACTGGAAGAGATTATGCTGAGCGAAATAAGTCAAGCAGAGAGAGTCAAGTATCCTATGGTCTCACTTATTTGTGGAGCATAACAAAGAACACAGTGGACATGGGGAGATGGAGAGGAGAAGGGAGTTGAGGGAAACTGGAAGGGGAGATGAACCATGAGAGACTATGGACTCTGAAAAACAACCAGAGGGTTTTGAAGGGGTGGGGGGGGGTGGGAGGTTGAGGAACTTGGTGGTGGGTAATAGGGAGGGCACGTACTGCATGGAGCACTGGGTGTGGTGCAAAAACAATGAACACTGTAACGCTGAAAATAAACAAATTAAAAAAAAAAAAAGAAGCCCCTTTCAACCTCATCTGAGTTTATGTTAATGAGGTGACTCTTGGAAAGCCCTTTAAGATGGGGGACTGGTTGCCAAGGGAACTTGCCATATGGTGAGAGAATTGGAATTTTCAATCCTGCCCTCTGACCTCTGGGGAGAAGAGCAGGACTGGAGATAGTCACTAATGGCCAATGACCTACTCAGTCATGCCTATGTATTGATGCCTCTATGAAAAACCCTAACGTAGGGTGTTCAGAGGGCTTCTAGACTGCTGAACACATTGGGGTGCTGGGAAGAAGGTGTACCCAGAGAGACACAGAGGCTTTGTACCTCTTCTGCATACCTTTCCCTTTGCATCTCTTCCAGCTGGCTGCTCCTGAGTTGTATCCTTTTGTAATAAACTGGTATCTAGTAAGTAAAATGATTTTTACATTTTACAGAATGGTTCTGTGAGCCATTCATGCAAATTACTGAACCCAATATGAGGGTCCTGGGAAGCTCTGATATATGGCTTGTTGGTCAGAAGTCCGGGAAGCCTGGACTTGTGACTGGCATCTGAAGCAGGGGGTAATCTTTCAGACTGAGCCCTTAATGCACTCTGAATATTTAACATCATAATTGAATGGTAGGACACCCAGCTGTTGTTGAAGAATTAGTTGATGTGGGAAAACCCCACATGTTTGGTGTCAGGAGTGTGGAGAATCGGGTGTAGAAGAAACAGTGTTTTTCTTTTAAAAGCAGAATCATTTCTTTAAATGAAATTCCAATTAGAAGCCTGATATACATGACAGATAAAAGGGAGATCTTGAGCTCAGGTTATATTAATACTGGCCTTGTACTCTCTGAATTCTAACCCACCACCATTGTCCCTAACTCCACTTTACACACACACTTACACACACACGGCAGCTTCTGCAGATAGGGTTCTGTTGAATCCAATTAAAATCCTCTCGACTCAATGGTCTCTACCGCCTCGTCCAGCAGTAGGAGTCTATGTATCAGTTATTTAGACAATCCCAGGAGTAAAATATCAAAATATGACCTCCTCTCTACTATGTTCTCATGTGGAAATAGTCTAGCTTAGAGTCAGAAAAGAGAACAAGGAAACAAGTCATTCTTCCACTTGATTTCTTTTAGGACTCAAGAAAATAAGGAAATATGATTTTAAATCCTCACCCTCTGCTATGAATGCCCCTTTGAGAAGCAAGAAGTACAGCTTCTAAGCACTTAGCTCAGTGACTGGCATCTTGGAAGCATCTGATGAATGATCACTGAGACGGAACTGAATATCATAGCAAACATATGTTGAGACTCACAACCTAAGAACTACATTACTTGGGCAGAACTCTTTGAGACTAATTCCATTAGGTAATTGAAAATAAATCCCATAGACCTTATTTTTCCTCTGGCTTCAGTTAAAGTACATTGAGACTCCTCAATGTTAAATTCCTCCCTCTTCGAACACTGAATGTGGATAGTAGAGCTGGTTGTGCTTACTTTCTTCCCACCTCCAGAAAATCTCTTAAAAGCCTCATCCTCCCTTTTCTGCACAGTGGAACACATTCATCATTAATCCACTTACTTTTCAGGATCCTGGTCACACCTTGATATGTATTCCCATGAAGCACAAGACATAACAGATGAGGTCCTTCTTAAAGGGTCTAGAGAGACCAAGAAAGGTCCCCCAGTTTTTGGTTTGCTCATTAACACACCTGCTTGCACAAGGCGCACCGGTGAGCACTCCTCTGGGATGGGGGCTCTTGGTATGTGAGCTGGAGGATCCTAGTGCTCTGCTCACTTTCTTAGAAATTCACTACATACTGAACAGAGAACTGGTGCAAGCAGACATCTATGTTTTGTAACTTGGGCTAAAATATCAGACGCATTAGCAGTGCATTAAACCTGGGATGATGCTCAGGAACGTTGGCGGAAGTGTGATTGGCAGGCTCTGAAGGGCTCAGAAGGGAGTCTTCTGGGGTGCTTTTGAGTTTTTCAGTCTTTGAAATGGGTTACAGTGCATGATTTCCTCCTGGAGGGCACTTTGTCTGCCTGTGTGGCCCAGCATAGTAACGGCAGACAGAGCAGCCAAATACAAATGGGCTGAGTGAGTGAATGGAAGATTGAGTGAGTGATAACTGAACAAATGGGGAAGCTGTGATCCAGGGATAGGAGCACCTGACAGGAAGCAGAGAAGTGTTTTCAAGTGTTAACCTATCAAAGCCTGGGGGTTGTGCCGGTACTTCTCTGTTCAGGTTCCTTACATGTCCAAAGGAGGTGGTCAGAATTTGTTTCTCTTGAATGCTCTCAGTTCTTGGGGGGAAGTGTTTTTTTTCTGCTCTGTCAACCTCTGACTCCACAGCAGCATTGCTGAGAGAGTCAGGAAAACACTTGTGGAATTCCAAGCTCAAGTTATTCAGACCTTGTGGCCAAAGGCAGTTCTGCTCCTCAGACCATCCTGCTAACCACAGCTGCTCTCCTCTCTGCCAGCCTGGAAGATTGCCTCATGACCACGCATCCCCTACCTCAGGCCCTCCCACAGACATAGGAATCAACACAGACAAGACTTTCCCTTCACATTACCTTCCAACCTTAACATGAGTGGCAAAAGTGTTGCGGTCAATGAGACTAATTTAAATACTTGCAAATTAAAAATTTAATTCTCCATCCAATTTAATACTTTGTCAAATGATGGCACCAAGCGACCGTCATTGGGAAGGGATAGGAGGTATTCTGAGTGACATGTATACCAGAAGTTTGCAGGCTGTCATCTCTAATTTTGGTCTAATTATAGTTAACAATTCTTTGTTAAAGTATGTACTGTATACCTCTAGCATTGGGATAAGTTCTGTAAGCCTTAATTTTTTTCAACCAAAAGCCCTTCTTGGACATCTCATATTTTTATTCATACTATTTGTACTGCAGTCACTAAAAGAAATGTAGAAGATATTTCTATGTCTACTATGTCTATATTTCAGTCTTCACTGGCTTGGAGGCTGTGGGGAGGAGAGGAAATGAGAGGGTCTGGGGCACTAAGATTAAAAGATGTGGTCTCTCATTCTAGGACGTAAGAGCGTAGTGAGGGAGCTAGAAATATGTGCAGCTGACTCTCATACAGAGTCAAACAGTGAGAAGTAATCACAGAGGCATAAATAAATTAACATGGATGCACAAGCAAGCAGTTGTTAACTCCAAATCAGACATTGTCAAAGAATTCTTAAGTAGGTCTAATTACAGAGGGCCTTAACAAATTAGTAGGATTTTCTCAAATTCTTAATTTTTCAATTAAGAAGAACATTCAAAGAAAACAGTAGGAAAAGAATTATGAAGTGCATAATGTGTTTGAGGAAAGTATTCTCAAAAGGCTGGGATCTTGTTGATACACTGGAAAGGTGGGTTGGGACCAGTTTTACTGACAGCTTTGAACAAGTGACTCATTCCAGCTTTGTACAGTGGGCACTAGGAAAACACCAAAATTTTCTGAGGACACCAACTACTATATCGATTCTCCAAAGGAAAACACTGAGGCTCAGAAGGGGAAGAAACTCACTCATAGCTCAAGTACAGAGATGAAGTTTAACCCCGAGGTCCAAACACTATACTTAGTCCTTTCTTTTCTTTTTTTTTTTTTTTTTTTTAAGATTTTATTGATTTATTTGACACAGAGAGATACAGCAAGACAGGGAACACAGGCAGGGGGAGTAGGAGAGGAAGAAGCAGGCTCCCCACTAAGCGGGGAGCCCGATGTGGGGATCGATCCCAAGGATCCTGGGATCATGACTGAGCCGAAGCAGACGCCTAAAAACTGGGCCACCCATGTGTCGATCTATGGTCTAGCAACTTTGAAATACACAATACAGTATTATTAACTGTAGTCACTGTGACATCCCTATGACTTATTTATTTACACCTGGAAGTTGTAACCACCTAGTCTTAGTCTTAGTCCTTTATGGATAAAATTTGAATGATCACAATATTCCCTTCCCTACTTGAAAAATTTTCTCAAATAAAACTACGGATAACAAAATGCCTTAGAGATTATCAAAGAATTCTACAAATGTTGATTATCAGATACTAAGTTATCACATTTACAACTAATGTTACTCCTGAAGATGGTATTCATGTCTTTTTGCAAAGATAAGGAAAGCTGTTTAATGTTAATACTGGCTATAAATGATTGAATTTCTACTGTGCTTTGTACATATATTATTTCCTTTCACTACCTCATGATATAGGTAATGTTATCTCCAATTTACAAGGAGTAAACTGAATCAGAAAAAGATTTAAAAACTGTCCATTTGCACAGCTAGTAAATCAGGAACCAGGTTGTGAATCTATGTCTTCAAATCCCCAGACTCTTCCCTAAGGCTACCCAATGCTGCCTTCCCACTGATGATGTTAAAATCTCTTAGACTGCAGTGGCTCATAGTTGTTCTTCAGAGAGCAATGAATAATACCAACAATTTCAACGCTTTCAGCAAGGATGTCAGAGTTGGATTCTGTGCTTCAAAAGAGAAGTAACTATTTCTAACCCGTTTAAGGACCATGTTGTATAAATAAGTAACAAGTTTACTTGCCCCTCCCAGTGAAATGAAAAAAAAGAACCTAGATGTCCATCAACAGATGAATGGATAAAGAAGATGTGGTATATACACACAATGGAATACTATGCAGCCATCAAAAGAAATGAAATCTTGCCATCTGCGTCGACATGGATGGAACTAGAGGGTATCATGCTTAGTGAAATAAGTCAATCGGAGAAAGACAACTATCATATGATCTCCCTGATATGAGGACATGGAGATGCAACATGGGGGGTTAGGGGGATAGGAGAAGAATAAATGAAACAAGATGGGATTGGGAGGGAGACAAACCATAAATGACTCTTAATCTCACAAAACAAACTGAAGGTTGCTGGGGGGAGGTGGGGTTGGGAGAGGGGGAGGGGGTTATGGACATTGGAGAAGGTATGTGCTATGGTGAGTGCTGTGAAGTGTGTAAACCTGGCGATTCACAGACCTGTACCCCTGGGGATAAAAATACATTATATGTTTATAAAAAAAAAATTGGAAGGGGAGGTGAACCATAAGAGACTATGGACTCTGAAAAACAACCTGAGGGTTTTGAAGGGTCGGGGGTGGGAGGTTGGGGGAACAGGTGGTGGGTAATAGGGAGGGCATGCATTGCATGGAGCACTGGGTGTTGTGCAAAAACAATGAATACTGTTATGCTGAAAAAATAAATAAATTAAAAAATTTAAAAAAAGTTAATTTAAAAGTAACTTAAAAAAATGTCTTTCTTAAAGAATAATTCTACTGTTGATTAAAAAATTAAAATATGCAGCCCCTCCCTACTTATTTAATGGTATTGTTTCCTTAAAGTTATTTCAAATTTTAAAAGCCTCCTTAAACATTTACTGAATCATTTGTTTCTCTATATTTTAAAGTAAATTTCTCTTTTCTCTTGGTCATGAAACTTCAATGAAATAGGGCTAGTAGTGTACAAAAACTTGATAAATATTATTAGTGCTGGGTTTATTCTCCTAAAATATATGCTTTATACATAGTAAAACATGATCAGAGTAGGTAATAAGCTGAGTTTGACCAAATTCATATTCTTGGTGACCTTTTATAGTCTGTGAGGACAATCAGATAGCCCAATTAATAAAGTCACCAATATTAAGGCCACCAGGCCTTTAATTGGAAAATAATTGCAGTAGCTCTTTTCAATAACATAATTTTGTTGTTTTTCTGAGCAGTGTTTTCCAAAAAAAAGTCATAAACTGATAAGATGAATATAGAGAACTTGAAGGGTAGCTTTGAGATTAAATCCAACAACAATTCAGTTAACATCACATGAGACAGAATATAAACCACATATAAAGGGGTTAAAACAGGGCACTAAGTTCAACAGCTAAATTCAGCCATCTTTTTACACCATTTCAAATGCTTTAGCCAATTTATAACTGGTTTGATGCATAAAATCATAGACTCTTGAATTGGAAGAAGACTTTCAAAAGGTATCTGTAGTTCCTGCTTCTACAACAAACTCCCTAGTGGTTCCCTAGTATTTGTCTGAACATTTGCAACCATAGGAAACTCATTACTTTCTAAGATAGCCCTTTCCACCTTAGGCACTACTGATTTTTCTTCTTTTTACATGGGGTCAAAATTCTTCTCTCTGTAGCTACTTCCCATAAACCTTAGTCCAACCTACAGGACATATCATTTCATATTTTATGTGGTACCTCTTCAAACATTTGAGATTATCTCACAATAATTCCTAGATGAAGCTACGGTTGAGGAGAAACTTGTAAAGACAAATATTTGAAGGAATTTTAATTAAAACATTTACAGTGGTTCACTTTGAGTACTAGAGTATTGGGAATTTTCTTTTGGTCTTTGTGTTCTGCACTGCTTGAAAAAAATATTAAAGTTCTAAATGTAATGAACGAAAATTGATACTTCACTTTGAAGAATCAGAGAATATTAAATCTGGAATCTTATAAACATCAGGATCCCCAGGACCTAGACCCACATGGTAAGGTTTCATTAAAGATGCATCAATGACAAAATAAACCCAACAAATTATTCAATTAATCAGTGATCAAAATTTATCAAAATCCAATACAAATAGTCTGATCCTCATTTCTTTCTTAGAGATGATAGTCATCACCAGAGAAGTAATGGTACTAATGGCCAAGTAGTTACTATTTTTGATCCAAGTACTAAAAGAAAAAAGAACACCTCCATCCTAATTTAAACTGAATTAATGTCTTTTTTTACTGTGTGTTTTCCCCAATGCCTCACAGTCCAAAAATTCCCTGGCAGTTCTGTTTTCTACTGACTTTATAGCTAGAGAAAGACAAATGACCTGAAGTTACCCAGAAATAAATTATTGTTCTGTCTGGATCTTGGTAAATTTGTGAGGATTTTGCACTTTAAATGATGATGAGGAGGAGGAGGAGAAGGAGGATGGAACATTGCTTGTATACTGTGAAAATTGATACTATAATGGAGTATCCACTCCATTATAATCCACACTATAATGGAGTCAGAAGGCCAGAAAGGGAAACTCTCATGCCATACCACTCAAGGTCAAGAATTGTCAATTACATTGTGTATATATACCACATCTTCTTTATCCATTCATCTGTTGATGGACATCTAGGTTCTTTCCATAGTTTGGCTATTGTAGACATTGCTGCTATAAACATTCAGGTACACGTGCCCCTTCGGATCACTATGTTTGTATCTTTAGGGTAAATATCCAGTAGTGCAATTGCTGGGTCATAGGGTTTTGAAGGGTCAGGGGTGGGAGGTTGGGGGAACAGGTGGTGGGTAATGGGGAGGGCACGTTTTGCATGGAGCACTGGGTGTTGTGCAAAAAGAATGAATACTGTTACACTGAAAAAATAAATAAAATGGAAAAAAAAAGAATTGTCAATTACAGATGCCAACAGAAGAGAAGGCAACAGGAAAGAATCATCAGTCACAAGCCCCAACAAGATGTGCATTGCATCTCATGTAAGAATTGACTCCCCACTCCCCCTCCAAAAAAAAAAAAAAGAATTGACTTCCCCAGCAACTCAGACAATGAGAAACTGTCATCACCTTGAACTCTTACCTTTCTCCAATGGGATTTTTTTCAAATAAATGCTTCCCAACTTCTTCCTTCTCCATAAAATAACATTCACCTCCTTTGTTGGACTAGACTATGGTTTTTGCCATGGTTTGTTTGCCCTGAATTGCAATTCTCTGCTATTCCCAAATAAATCCTTTTTTTTTTTTTTTGCCAGCAAAATGACTTTTTATTTTTAAGGGCAAAAATACAAAGTGGTTTGTCTACATTGTTTCTTCTAATATTTATAGTTACCCTATAAACTAGAAATTATTACCCCATGGTCCTTACTAGATCAGGAAATTGAGGTGGCAGACATATGTTATACTAATCTGCATTAGATAGTGGTAAGAAAGCGTTCACTATTCGACCAGATCCTATTTGTTGTTTCTCAGACAAGAACTACCGTACTGAGAACCACCTTTCTGCTTGTATGCCTTATTATTTATTTTTCCCAGATTTTACTTGATGATGTTATCATGGGGACTTTTCAAAATACTTATTCTGGGTTCCTCAAAAAATTAAAAATGGAACTACCATATTATCCAGCAATTCCACTTCTGGGTATATATCTGAAAGAAACAAAATCACTGTCTCAAAGAGATATCTGCACCCCCATGTTCATGGCAGCGTTATTTATAATAGCCTAGACATGGAAACCACCTAAGATGGAGTTTATTCATCCATGAAAAGAAATATATCTTTCCATTTGCAACAACATGGATGTACCTTGAGAACATTATGGTAAGTAAAATAAAGACAAAGACTGTATGATATCCATGTATATGTAGAATCTGCAAATACCAAATTCATAAAACAGATAGTAGACCAGTGGTTGTAAGAGGTGAGGAGCAGGGCTGTGTGGGGAGGAAATAGGTAAAGATGGTCAAAAGGTACAAACTTCTAGTTATAAGATAGCTAAGTTCTGAGAAGTAATGTACAGCATGGTAACTATAGTCAACAATATTGTATTGTATATTTGAAAGTTGCTAAGAGAGTAAGTCTTAAAAGTTGTTATAAGAAAAAAATTATGTGAGCTAATGGATGTAAACTAGAATTGTAGAGATCGTTTTGCAGTATACTGCATATATATCATTATGTTTTACAGCTTAAATGAATACAATGTTCTATGACAATTATATCTCAGTAACACTGGAGAATAAATAAATAAATAAATAAACCACAAAACCTCTTCTGTGCTACTGGAACCATTTCCTTATCTCGCAAAGACATACACTAAGCCATAAAGAAAATTTGAATTTTTTTATTTTGCTGTTTCTTTTAAGTTCTTCCTCGTCCTATAAGTTGACCCACATCCTTATTTTCTCACCCTATGTCTTGAGAAGGTTGGATAAAATTTGTGTCCTTGTGAGGGCATTCAGCCTCCATTAGAAACTGAGTTGACTTAAGTCTTCTGATCTTCCTTTTAACATTAATGACAATAATTTATAATAACATAATAACCCTTTATTGAGTCTTATTGTGTCATTTGCATGAATCATTTCATTAAATATTTGCAAAAATATTTGTTAACTTTAGATAAAATTATTATCTTCATTTATATCTAAAGAACTAAGGTTTACAAAGGTTATTTTTTTGGATGTATTTATTTACTTTAGAGAGAAAGAGACACAGAGAGAGCAAAGGGAGAGGCGGAAGAAGAGGGAGAGAGAAACCTCAAGCAGACGCCCTGCCAAATGCAGAGCCCAACTCAGGGCTCTATCCCAGGACCCTGAGATCATGACCTGAGCTGAAAACAAGAGTCAGATGCTTAACCAATTGAGCCACGTGGGCACCTCAAAGGTTAAGTTAATTTGATTAAAGTCAGTCTACTAATAAGTTAACAGAATGAGGCCGTGCCACCAAACATAGTCTTTTTTTTTTTTTTTTCCTCTCAAACACAATGTTATGTGCTTGAGTCTCCCAAAATAATATTGAGGAATGAATGCAGAGATCAGGATGTGTTTTGCCACCTTAGCAATATGGTTTATGGATTCCTCAAACAATTGATAGTGCTACTGTGGCTACTATTATCACTATCGATACAATCCAATAACAATACCTCCTACATAGTTATTGTATCCATCACTCTTCTGGATTATTTACATATTTAATCCTCCTAGCTAGCCTATACAGTGCAGAAATCGCAATTCTTCATATACAAAAATCATAAAGAGCTTAAGGAATTACTTTCAGGCTCCACAGGTATTAAACCAAAGTTTGATCCCAGGTCTGACTCCAAAACACATTCTTTTTTTTTTTCTTCCAAAATTTTGTTTACTTATTTGTCAGAGAGAGAGCATGAAGGCAGATGCCAGGCTCAGTCTCATGACTCATAAGATCATGACCTGAGCCAGAACCAAGAGTTGAATACATAGCCCCCTGAGTCAGCCAGGCACTCCAAAGGATACTCATCTCCTGAAAGAAGATCCTACTTATCTAGCTGGCATCTTAGTTGTCTCTTGCCTTTCTCTAAGAACATCCTTCTCTCCCTTCCAAATGGTTATCTTGGGCAATTGAGAAAGATCCCCTAAGTCTGAGAGGATCGTTCTTCATCCAATGAAATGGAGAATGGCATTCCCCTTTAAGGAACTTAAGTAATGTGTGCAATCATTCATTGCTATTTTAATTTTTTTCTAAATGTATTCTCATATTAAAACTTACTCTCATGAAATGAGGTCCATAAATTACATTATTTTAAAAATTATATTATTAATAACAAACCATATGAAAATCTCCAGTCTCCATTTCTCATGCAAATTACACAGAAGACGGCAGACAAATGGGAATTTACCCTTCAAATATTTGCCCGAAGCATTGATTCATTTGATTTGGTTTAATTAACCACCAATTAGTAAAAAAAAAAAAATTAAGATTTTCATGTAATTGGATTGAGCCCATTCTGAATAAAAGTTAATTGATCCCTAGATGGCTGAGAACGTTAACTACTGTAATTATGTTGCAACAGTAGAGATAACATGCAAAATTAGGCCAAAGATAAACTCCAAGCTGTATCGACTTTTCAAGTTACACAGCTTTTGGTGGGTTACCACTTGAATCCATTTCCTGATAACAGAATTCAAGTTTTGGAAATGTCAAGATTTTATTCCCTTGAGCAAAGTATTCTGGACACTTTCTAATCAGTCTGATCAGTTCTGCGGAAATCAGAGCAGTTAGTTGAAGAAAATATTGGTGAATGAATAAAATGTCAGATGTACCAAACAGATTTTGCCTGCTAGGAACAAGGGAAGAAAGATTCAAAAACAGAGAGCAATTTTTCTCTTAAAGAAAACATTCTCCACTCTGGAACTACAGTATATTTTGCAGGAAGAAGTTTGCGCAAACCTCAAAATTAAGCCTGGGGGATGATAAGCAGAATGGTTTTACTCCTGACAAAGTCTTGTTCTCCCTCTCTTCTATCTTGAAATGTACATATTCTTCCAGGAGACCTCCTGTAATTAGGAAGAAAACATACTTAATGCTTTCCAGCTTCTCAGTAAGGCTGCTCCTGAGTTACCTTATAAGCAGGAGAGGTAGTGTGGAAGGAAACCACAACAAAAATGAAACAAAAGACAAAGGGGTTGCAAGAGATGTATACTTAGTAACCTAAATCGTGATAAACTCGCATCTGAAAAACCCACAGGCCTGGACGGAAGTGGAAAGAAAGGCAGCCTTTCCGTGCAACCGTCTGCTGCTAGGCAGCTGATACTCCTCCATTTCAGGCACAAGTCCATCTCCAGCAATAAGGAAGGGTCAGAATGTTTGCAGGATTGTGCACATGACCAGGTTGGGCATATGGAGCAAGATGTTTGCTAAGAATCTTGTTAGCAGGCTCTAGTCAGTACTGTTGGAAAACCTGCTTACCCACTGCTGCTCAAGATTGTCTGTGGCTATTTGAAAATGCCCAAGCGTCATGATATTCAAACCTTTCTTTCATGGGGCTTTCATGGAGACCTCAAAGATAAACTTGAAGCAGAAAATAATTACAGTAGTAATTCTTTGCTCAGGGATCACGGGCCAAATATATTCTAACCTGAAAACAGATGAGAACCCCAGCTTCACTTTTCACTATCTCAGTGGACTTGGTGGAGTGATTTATCCTCCCTGAGACCCAGACTTTTCATCTGGAGAATGATGATAGTAACACCTGCCTGTGGTACTAGCATGAGAATTTGATGACATATGTAAAGTATAGTTGCTCATAAAATTATCTTTACCACTATTGTTATTATCCCCATTATTATTAGTGTTTATGTTTACTTAAAACATTTTCTCTCCTTTTCTAGGAGTTTGGTTCCTTTTCTTTACATTAAAAAGCCCATTTAGAGCAGGTGTGTCCAACATGAGTTAATAATTCAAGAAACAATTTCAGACACAGGATCTAGAAAACATGGTGTCTAATTAAAAAAAAAAAAAAAGAGGCACAAGGGTCAATGGCAAGAAACCCAGGATTCCCAAGGGGGTAAAGATGATCAGATAGGCTTGGCCACTTGGAAAACTTTAAGGTTTAGGTTTTGGCACAAAGAAAGCTAATAAGCAAGTTTAACTCGATAGGTTCTTAACTCTAAGAAAAAAGAAAAATAGAAAGGAAACGTGATTATGGTACTATTATTGAGCACTGAGGGATATCTGCATTGTCAGAAAAATGCAAACACTGAATACTGATTTAATGAACATTGCGTTATAACTATAATGGGAAAATGGGTGAGGAGAAAGCTAAATCCGGTAAAATAAATCAACGTCTAAAGTTGATGAAGCAAGAGATAGCAACACAAGTACGTTATTTAGAGATGCAGTCATATATGCTAGAAGAAATGTTGAAAAGGAAGCTGAAAGTGTAGCAGAGTGCTGAGGGTAGGGGTAGACCGAGAACAGAGCCTTTTTACACTATCTGACCTTTTTAAAGGGATGCATGTAACATTGTGATTAAAAAATAAAATGTATTTGAGAAAAGATGCACATATTTCAACACCCAAAACCCAAATAATCCAGTTGAAAAAGTGAACAGAAGACATGAACATACATTTCTCCAAAGAAGACCTACAGATGGCCAATAGACATGTGAAATGATGCTTAATGTCACTCATCATCAGAGAAAGACAAATCAAAACTACAATACCACTTCACTCCTGTCAGAATGGCTAAAATCAACAACATAAGAAACAAGTGTTTGGGGAGGATGTGGCAAAAAATGAACACTCATGCACCATTGGTGGGAATGCAAACCAGTACAGTCACCATGGAAAACAGGATGGAGGTTCCTCAAAAAATTAAAAATAGAATTATCATATGATCCAGTAATTCCACTACTAGATATTTACCTGAAGAATACAAACACAAATTCAGAAGGATATATGACCTGCTATGTTTATTGCAACATTACTTATAATAACCTAATTATGGAAGCAGTCCAAGTGTCCATTGACAGAGGAATGGATAAAGAAGATATGGTCTAGATATACGATGGGGTATTACTCAGACATAAAAAAAAAAAAGAAATCTTGCCATTTGCAACAATATGGGTAGAGCTAGATAGTATAATGCTAAGTAAAATAAGTCAGAGAAAAACAAACACCATATGTGGAAACAAAAAAAAAAAGAAAACAAAAACAAGGAAAAAAAGAAGAGATACAAATCAAGAAACAGACTCTTAATTATAGAGAATAAATTGATGGTTACCAGAGGGGAGGTTGTGGGGGGATGGGTGAAACAGGTGATGGGGTTAAAGAGTATACTTAGGTGAGCACTGAGTAATGTATAGAAGTGCTGAATATACATTGTACACCACAAACTAACACCCTATGTTAATTACAGTGGAATTAAAATAAAAAACTTAATAAAAATTTTTTAAAAATGTTTTGAGATATAACAGACATCACATACACAGACATACACACACATACACAGTGATAAACCCAAGTGTATGAAAATCTACATGTCCTAATCTTTGTGATATTTACTGAGCCAAAAATAAAGAAGTAAATAAGATCCATCACATTTAACAAGAACCAAGAGTTGGTAGTTTGGATGAGGAGCAAGGGGAAAGCAGGCAAAATACTTTAATAAGAAGAAGACATGGCCTTTTTATTCAAGGATCTTGTGATTTGGTTGAGAAAAGAGAACAATCTCAGAGGAGAGGGAGAACAAGAACCTTAAAAATTCTTTTTAGAGAAAAAAGAAAGAGAAACATTTTATGGGACTGCTATCTATGTCTCCTAGAGGTTTCTTTCCTATGAGTTGTTTTTCAAGGTTCAAAAGAAAAGAACTTCTCTGTGTTTAGTGACAAGATTAGCTGCATGACATTCCAGAGAGACAGGAGAATCACGTTTTTCAGTTAGAAGATACCACACAGATAGACCAACCCTGATCGTACAGATGAGGCAACTAAATTTTAAAGAAGCTACTGTATCTTTCTTAAACACACTTTTCTAATATCACTTGGGTGTTCTGCTGAATGCCCAATACTAAATTAGCAAGACTGTGCAATAGTTGCTTAAGATGAGATATTATAATTAATTTTTAATGTTGTTCCATCAATGAACATAATAAAATAAATTAACCATCAACTACTTGTATAGTGCTTTCAAAAGTGTCCTTATCTTCATTGTCTTATTTAATCCTAACAATTTTGTGCTGATGAGAAAATTATTGGTTTCCTGAGTGGTTTACTGAATTGTCAAGGACAGATAACCAGTGAATAGCAAATCAGATAATTGGACATAAGTGTTCTGACTCCTTTCCCAATGTTGGAAATGTTTCTCTTTCATTATGATCCCGAAAATTTTATAGAGCATTTTAATGAAATGATTTCATTTTAAAAATACTTTAAAATATTTTAAATTAAACATATAGTATCTTAGTAGTGGTCAATATTAATCAAATTAACAAATAAATTATTTAAGCTATCAATGAAAATTATCAATGAAGGGATAGTAAAAGAAATATTCAAAATTGTCACGATAAGAAGAAAATCTGAGATAAGGATAAGGGCCAAGAATATCTAATTAGGGCTGCACAACATTTAAGGCAGGGGTTCCTCATCAGAGCTTGGTAATAAATCAATCATCAGCCTCACTCAAAAAAAAAAAAAAAAGAAAAATCTTGAATTGACCAACTAACTTTATATCTTAAACAACTGGGGGAAAAAACAACAACAAATAAAGCCTAAGCCATGTATGAGAAGAGAAATAATCAAGATTAAAGCAGGGATCAATGAACTGGAAACCAAAATACAGTAAAATAGATCAAACAACCTAGAAACTGTTTTTTTGAAAGAATTAATAAGATGATAAACCACTGGCCAGAATTATCCAAAAGAAAGAAAAAAGAGGGGTGCCTGGGTGGCTCAGTGGGTTAAGCCTCTGCCTTCGGCTCAGGTCATGGTCTCAGGGTCCTGGGATCGAGCCCCACATTGGGCTCTCCACTCAGCGGGGAGCCTGCTCCCTCCTCTCTCTCTGCCTGCTGTTCTGCCTCCTTGTGATCTCTCTCTCTCTCTCTGTCAAATAAATAAAAATTTAAAAAAAAAGAAAAGAAAAAAGACCCAAATTAATAAAATTATGAATGAAAGGGAGAGATCACAACTAACACCAAGGAAATAGAAATAATTATCAGAAACTACTATCAACAACTATATGTCAATAAATTAAGTAACTTGGAAGAAATGGATGCCTTCTTGGAAACCTATAAAATACCAAGACTGAAACAGGAAGAAACTAACAACCTGAATAGACCAATAACCAGTAACTAGATTAAGTAGTGATCAAAAACCTCCCAAAAAACAAGAGTCCAGGACCTGATGGATTCCCTGCGGAGTTCTACCAAACATTCAAAGAAGAAATAACACCTGTTCTCCTGAAGCTGTTTCAAAAAATAGAAACAGAAGGAAAACTTCCAGACTCATATTATGAGGCCAGCATTATCTTGATCCCCAAACCAGGCAAAAACCCCAACAAAAAGGAGAATTTCAGACCAATATCCCTGAAGAATATGGATGCCAAAATTCTCAATGAGATCCTAGCTAATAGAATCCAACGGTATATTAAAAGGATTATCCATCAGGACCAGGTGGGATTTATCCCTGGGATGCAAGGGTGGTTTAACATTCACAAATCAATCAATGTGCTAGAACATATTAATAAGAGGAGAAAGAAGAACCACATGGTCCTCTCAATTGGTGCAAAAAAAGCATTTTACAATATACAGCATCCATCCTGATTAAAACTCTTCAGATCTCCTACCCCCCCCATGTTGCTTCTCCATGTCCTCATATCAGGGAGATCATATGATAGTTGTCTTTCTCCGATTGACTTATTTCACTAAGCATGATATGCTCTAGTTCCATCCACGTCGTCGCAAATGGCAAGATTTCATTTCTTTTGATGGCTGCATAGTATTCCATTGTGTATATATACCACATAAAAACAACCTGAGGGTTTTGAAGGGTCAGGGGTGGGAGGTTGGGGCAACCTGAGGGTTTTGAAGGGTCAGGGGTGGGAGGTTGGGGGAACAGGTGGTGGGTAATGGAGAGGGCACGTTTTGCATGGAGCACTGGGTGTTGTGCAAAAAGAATGAATACTGTTACGCTGAAAAAATAAATAAAATGAGAAAAAAAAAATAAAATAAAATCAAAAAAAAAAAAAAAACAACTCTTCAGAGTGTGGGGATAGTTGTTCAACATCATTAGTCTTTGGAGAAATTCAAATCAAAACCACTTTGAGATACCACCTGATACCAGTTAAAATGGCAAAAATTTATGGTTTGTCTCCCTCCCAATCCCATCTTGTTTCTTTTATTCTTCTCCTATCCCCCTACTCCCCCTTGTTGCTTCTCCATGTCCTCATATCAGGGAGATCATATGATAGTTGTCTTTCTCCGATTGACTTATTTCACTAAGCATGATACGCTCTAGTTCCATCCATGTCGTCGCAAATGGCATGATTTCATTTCTTTTGATGGCTGCATAGTATTCCATTGTGTATATATACCACATCTTCTTTATCCATTCATCTGTTGATGGACATCTAGGCTCTTAATCTCACAAAACAAACTGGGGGTTGCTGGGGGGAGGTGGGATTGGGAGAGGGGGAGAGGGCTATGGACATTGGGGAGGTTAAGTGCTATCGTGAGTGCTGTGAAGTGTGTAAACCTGGCGATTCACAGACCTGTACCCCTGGGGATAAAAATACATTATATGTTTATTAAAAAAAAATTTGGAAGGGGAGGCGAACCATAAGAGACTATGGACTCTGAAAAACAACCTGAGGGTTTTGAAGGGTCAGGGGTGGGAGGTTGGGGTAACAGGTGGTGGGTAATGGGGAGGGCACGTTTTGCATGGAGCACTGGGTGTTGTGCAAAAAGAATGAATACTGTTACGCTGAAAAAATAAATAAAATGGGAAAAAAAAATCTTAAAAAAATGGCAAAAATTGACAAGGCAATTAACAACAAATGTTGGAAATGTTGTGGAGAAAGGGGAACTCTCTTAGACTGTTGGTGGGAATGCAAGTTGGTACAGCCACTACAACAGTGTGGAGGTTCCTCAAAAAGTTAAAAATAGAGCTACCCTATGACCCAGCAATTGCACTACTGGGTATTTACCTGAAAGATACAGATATAGTGAAAAGAAGGGCCATATGCACCCCAATGTTCATAGCAGAAATGTTCATGATAGTCAAACTGTGGAAGGAGTCAAGATCCCCTTCAACAGACAAATGGATAAAAATGATGTGGTCCATATACACAATAGAACATTACTCAGCCATCAGGAAGAATGAAAACCCAACATTTCCTTCAACACGGACAGAACTGGAAATGATGCTGAGTGAAATAAGTCAAGCAGAAAAAGTCAATTATCATATGGCTTCACTTATTTGTGGAACATAAAAATAGCATGGAGGGCATTAGAAGAAGGAAGGGAAAAAGGAAGCAGGGAAAAGCAGAGGGAGAGATGAACCATGAGAGACTATGAACTTCGAGAGACAAACTAAGAATTTTAGAAGGAAGGGGGGTGGGAGGATGGGTTAGCCGGGTGATAGGTATTAAGGAGGGCACATATTGCATGGAGCACTGGGAGTTATATGCAAACAATGAATCATGGAACACTGCATCAAAAACTAATAATGTACTGTATGGTGACTAACATAACATATTTTTAAAAATCATTTTAATTGTCATATCTCCATATGAAATATCAATATAATTTATCCAAAAGTTACTCTGAAAGAACTAAAAATTAATTTTTTCACCACAAGTCTTGAAAATGCTCAGCAAAAAAAAAGTTTGAATCAACAAGGCATGTTGAAAATAAATACAAATAGCTTTTTCTCTAAAAATGGCTTTTCATGGATCTGCTAAAGGAGAAGACTCCAAACCACTGATTCATGAAAATCAACTTGCAATTTATGCACACCTCATATAGCTGTCCAATTCATGTACACACATCCAGAATGTAGGATGGTTTGGTATCAAAGAGTTGTTTCCAATAGACAAATACTTTAGTGTTTTAAGATCTCATTTCCATCTTCCTCAATAAGGCTAGAAAATGCAAAGATAAATGTCATTAATTGCTCCAGACTTTTCCCTGTAGAGAAACACAAACTGTAAACATCAATACAGCATTTTACTAATAGCTTTAAGTGTTGGCCTAAAGCATCATTAATTTTACATTTGTAAGAAGATCTGTAAGTGTATGCCTTGCATTCTCACTGAAAGGATCAATCAGTAAAGTCATCCTTGCTGTCTTCCTTCTAAATTGCAATGCAGACATTGAACATGCAGAAGTGTGAATTTGTATGTATCCATTTACATGTAACATAACAAAATTACTTAACAGAACCATTACTAACCATTTGTTTTTTGTGTGTAGGCATTGCATTTTTCAAGTGAGGTGATTTTTTTAAAATTATTGACTTTTAAATAGCTTGTTTTTTAAGTGGTCATATATTTTTTAAAGATTTTTTTTATTTATTTGACAGACAGAGATCACAAGTAGGCAGAGAAGCAGGCAGAGAGAGAGAGAGAGAGAGAGAGAGAGGAGGAAGCAGGCTCCCTGCTGAGCAGAGAGCCTGATGCGGGGCTCCATCCCAGAACCCTGGGATCATGACCTGAGCCGAAGGCAGAGGCTTTAACCGACTGAGCCACCCAGGCACCCCTAAATAGCTTCTTTTTAAATCTCTCTTGCTGGGCCAGCACAAGTGAGAACTGAAACAAGCTTTTTATTGTAAGGCAAATGCATCACTGAATTACTTGTAATTTTTTTTTTAAAAGTACTTTTACTTTTGACCTGTTTTTAGTTAGTCGCCTTTGCTTCTCCTCTTCTGTTTGGATTGTCTTATTTTCTTTTCCCCATGTGATGGCATTTTTTTTTTAAATGGTTGCCGCTCTTCTTTTAATAATTCTATCCCTGATTATGTTGTGGGCATATAGTGAGATATCAGGGAATTTGGGCATTCACAGGAAAGCAATTATGTTGACTTAACTCCAGTTTTAGATTTTAGCTTTCTAACCAAACATGGAAAGCTGTGAGGTTCCTTGAATCATAAAGACTCTCTCACAGTGAGAATTCCTAACCTGTGTCCAAAAATTTCCAAGGCATCCACAGACAGAATCAGGAGGGCTGCACAGTCTCTGACACTCTGTAAAAAATTGTCTGTGCTGTTTGTGAGGAGGGGATCCATATCTTTCATCTGATTACCGGGGGGGATCTGATCCCAAAGTAATCAAAAGTCAGTGTTCTATCAGGTATATTCTAGTTAAATCTAATTTGAAAAGACCACAATTTGTGCAACTTGTTTCAGAATTATGTTCTTCCCATGTTCTTGTCAAAGTTAAATTCAAGCAACCTTGTATATTATATTCAAAGCCTTCTTTCAAAAACTGCTTAAGAATGTTGGGCATGAACACTGATTATCCATAGATCTTCTTACTTGGCCTCAGAAATTTACAGTAGAATAATAAGTATTCTTATTCTAACTTTGGGGGTCAGATTTGGGGTTTAATTTTTCAGCTTCCCATTCCATACAAACCAGAAGCTTAAGGGTTCATTACAGAGATCTGAGTTGAACTTTGGCTTCAAAATGTGTGGTAATATCTCTGTACTTGAGGTACTGAACCACTGGCATGAGCTCAGAGAAACATAGGCCAAGAAAGAGACATTTGCCCAGAGTTGGACTGCTTTTTGATAAAAATCATCTTTCAGATTAAATAAAGCTGCTGAAGTTCTGTAACACTGACCAAATAGGCCAAAATCCCATAAATGGCAGAGTTTGGTAAATTAGTTCTCTCCTCCTAAGACACCTGTCTGGAAACGTGAACTTAAGAGGAATTATAACAGATTTTTAAAGATCCTGGGAGAAATGGACTCATTACCTTTAGATATCCCCTTGAGAGACATATAACCCCACGGCCTCTTATCAAGAACAAAATAGGGATTGGAGACATCAATAGAAAGGTGATACTTTCTAAGAAACTGTACCTCCTCTTTTGTGAATAGGTTTATGTGATTACGGAAGTGGACCAGGGCCTGTGATGATCCGGGCATTGTTGTAGTGGTAATGCCACATTTTTGTGCAGTCATACACAAACTGACATTCTAGCGCCTGCTGCTTCAGGAAATGCCAGAATGGTGTCTTTCAGAACCAAGATCTCACAGATGGCCTTGGCCTGCAAACCCTCAGACACTTAGCACCCTTGCAATGGCCATGGCCCTGGCCCTTGCTTTTGCCTTAAGGCAGTTGTTCTCACCTGGGAGCAGTTAGGTCCCCCATAATATAATTTGCAATGGCTAGGGACATTTTTCTGATCATCATGCTAGCAAAGTATTGCTCTCATCTAGTGGATAGAGGCCGGAGATACTATTAAACAGCCTACAATGCACAGGACAGCCCCATAACAAAGAATTATTTGACCCAGTATTCCCAGAGGGCTGAGGTGGAGAAATCCTGCCCCAAGGCCATACCATTTTGGCCCATTCTGAGAGGTTATAGATATATGCTTATTTAGACCTATACTTCTCACAGGGCCACTAGAAGTTAGTTACCTTGAATCCCCTGGAAATGATCATTTGGGACAGTAAAATGAAAAAGTATCCTAAAATGCCCTCCCATTCCCAACTAACACCCATTCCTTTCTCCAAACTGCAGGTTAACTGTCATCTTCTACAGGAAATGATTTCCCATTTTAGTGTCACCTGTCCTATATGCTTTCTCTAATAGAAGCTCTGATCAAATTCTTTCCTATTCCCTTCAAGATTATACATTCGTTGACAGCTGAGTTTTTAGGAAAAAAATCTTTGTGTCTTAACACCTACCGGAATGCTTGGCACATCAGAGGTACAACAACAAATACATGTTGAAAGAAAGAACAAGCCTGGAGGACTGGGTTGGATTCTGAGTACCCAACCTCCAAATTGGATTTGCTAAAAACTGATGTGGGTGAGCAAAGTGGTATCGGTGAGTATAAGAACACCCCAAGAATATCTAAGGATGTCTGAACCCATGTCCTTCAAGGACCTGAAACTGGGCAGTGTCTCATTTTATGGTATGTAGGTTCAACAACATCGTGGTGGTATTTCTGGCCTACCAGAAGTTATCATCATGATGTTTATCTGATGCTACAGGGCAAAGACTATAGAGATCATAAAATCTGGTTGGGAGCCTAGAGCCCCTTGGGAGAAGGAACGGTTAGAGCTCTCCCTAATTACCTTTTCTTAGGAGGAAGAAGCCTGGTGTGCCACTTTTGTTGAGCTTGGCTTAGCAGCCTATATTCTATAGAACATTTCCCTTCACTAAATAAGGAAGAGGTAGATTGACCTGAATGAGCACACAGAAGAGAGTATTGGGTAAGTCCAAAGTGTGTCTCTGACAGTAATCAGCTCACACTAATACCCCGGTACAAATCTATCAAAGGGTCTGACTACAAGTAAGGACAATTCCTTGGTTGGCTGCCTATAGATTGTACTAGAATCCACAAAGGAGAGGATGAACTAAATTAAGAATGATTTATAAATGTGCTTTTGTATTAATAACAAAAAATCTGGGATTATAACATGAGACTGACGCGCTACCTACTGCGCTAACGAGGCACCTTGGGATTATAACATGAATAGAGATCACAATGAAAATGGGAAAAGGGCACCTCAGAGCTACAGCAAATCAGTGATAATTTGTACTGTACACAGTCATGGAATGTAAAACAAAATGGTATTATCATTGAGTTGGCATAATGCTGCTGCATATTACATTGTGCTGTTATTTGACAAAACATGTCAAATAGGATTTCAGAAAAATATTTAACACAATTTAAAAAATATTCCTGACATGAGTTGGCATCAGGAAAAAAAGACAGGAACATTTCAGAGCATTCAACTTTATTTTCCATTGACAAACACAACATGAAAAACACACATTTATTAAGTACACAGACTAGCTATGACTTGAATTCCGTCAAAATTTTGATGTAGTTTTCAAAGTCTCTTTTATTCTTTGTCTCCACAATCC
Organism: Meles meles; assembly: GCF_922984935.1. Taxonomy (NCBI): domain Eukaryota; kingdom Metazoa; phylum Chordata; class Mammalia; order Carnivora; family Mustelidae; genus Meles; species Meles meles. The sequence continues at coordinate 157,966,753 of NC_060066.1, read as the reverse complement.
TGAAGGCTAGCATTTAAAATATACTGGAAGAGGTGTTTACCTATGCTGGGGATAACTCCAAAAAAACTTTACATGGAGATGACAAAAGTGTATCTTCCCACTTAGTCAAGTGTTTAGGGATAGGAGGCTGAATAGGAAAAATGGAGAAACATACGTTTTCTATGCTGAGTTTTACATTACTGATGAAAGTGTCAATGATTTCAGTTCTTACTTAAATATACCATGTAAATAGTACTTACACTCATTTGTTGTAAACAGATGAAGATAATCAGTGCCTATTTTAAACTTTTTTTGTGTAAAGAAATGTTCAACTTTATGCTATTTGTCCATACACATTAGGTAAGAGAAGAGGGAGAAAGTAAAATATTTCATACAAATTCCATACATATATGGAAGGAAGAGAATTTAGTAGTCAGTGGTGACTGGAGTGAACTTAACACCTGATCTTACAGAAAAGAATACTGGCCACTCCTGGCTTTTTCCTACTGACACTCAAGTGATAAAGATAAACGTGGTCCCTTCCTCTCTTTGATTCTGTGGAAGGGCCTAAAAGGATGAAGAAATTTAACAAATTGGAAATGTATAAGGTTCCCTCCATGTCTTTCTTTATGTTCTCTATACCCCCTCCCTTTGTGTACTTGACATAAGTACATTTTCAAAAGTTGAAAGAACACTGGAGTGTATCAGTAAGTCATATGCATTTTTCTGTGTTTAACATTATCGCTTTGACTCTACACAAACAGAAAATAAAGAAACCATTTTCAAATAACTGTTGAAGTTTAGTGATTGGCTACTTTTTGTCTAGATATCTGATCCACTTTAATTAAGAAGCCAAAATATTCTCTTTCTAAAGCAATTGACAAAAGAATGTAAGAGCTGCACATTTTAAAATAACTTCAGGGGTGGAATCATCTCCAAATGCTCAAAAACTTTGAAAAATCTCATTTTGTTCCTCATGATCATTTCTTTCCTTCCTATCTTTACTCCCATAATAAAATTGTTCCGTCAAAGCAGACTTACTAAAAAAGACTTAGATCTGTTTCATACATTAAGGCATAAGCATGCTAGAAATATGAAGCTGTTCTCTATCCTCTTAAAAACAATCCCAATTTCACCAAACAGTAAATATTTCTATTACTTTCTCTTTGTTGAGAAAATGAATAAACAGGTTGGAGGCAAGGGGTTTGGGGTCACAGTCTCGTTCCTAATGAAGAAATATGTAACCCAGTAAATATTTAGGTTGGTGATAATATTAAATTGATTGACCTAAAATTCTGAAAATGAAAGAATTTTGATTCTCAAAAAAGAAAGTAAGTGATATATAAATGAATATGGATGGTATATCTGATTCTGTTTTTCCAGATAATCAAAATGTACTCAGTTTATGGTATCATTATGTCATGGTTTAAAATTCAACTTGTATAAATTATAAACCTTTAAAATAGAGACCTTATTTCAGGAATTATAAAATAGAGAATATATAAAATAAAAATTCTGTGCTCTATTGTTCCTTAAAAGAGTAGAGAACAGGGACAAGTGAAAAAGAAAATGTTAAGGAGCATGTTTTGAGTTTATCTTTCTATCTGACTTTAACATGAATTGTTGATCTTCTTGTAAAAAAAAAATAATAATTCCTTAAATCTAGACTTGTGAAAGTCTTTCTGAGAAGGGCATAGTCTCAGTTTTTCCTTTGTCATTTTGAGAACAAGTTCACCCTGCACTATTCTTTTTACTTTCTTCTGTTTTATGCAAGGCGTCTCAATCCAAAAAGGGTATTCAAAGAAGACAGGTAGAAGATTTTAGTGGATAACTAGAGATACGAATTCCTAATAAAATTGAAATCTTTTAGGTAACTCAGCTTAATATGAAATTTCTTATGAAATCGGTATCTATATAAAGGATTCCAATCTAATGGAATTATAATTTTAACATTTTCCCTAATTCTCTGTTTCATGCTTCATATGTAATCACTAGTTAGTTGTCTTAGAATACCAAACTGCTACAGCTCTTTAACAAATGTGCATGTGAGTTTTATGTTGATTTTCAAATTTTGTAAATTGGCTCTATCAAAATCTATGTTAGGAAACATCACAGATGTATGCCATCTCTTATCAGAATTTTATTGCAATTCAGATAACAGTCCTCTGAATGTAGCCACAGTATTAAATAGTCCTCCTTTTTAAAATGATATAATCTTATTCATTGCACAATTCTGCGCATTTACTAAAACCTCAGTTTTAGCAATTTGGGGATGTATGCAGCATAAAACCATCAATAAACATCTCTGAAGATTTGGCATGGGTGATGGTCTAAGCTTTTCACATGGGTAAATCATAGAAATTTTAATTTTCCACATTAAGCTTTTAATATGTTTTTAGGAACAAATACTCTGCAGTCTTTCTATGTCACTCATCTTCTGGTATCCTGTTTATTTCGAGAACAGCTTTTGGGGTTAAATATTAAAACAATAAATAGGAATATATTGCTTAAACTGTCAACAATACAAATTCTTCTACTTTCTGTCTCTGATTTAATCCCAGTACAAAAGAATCATTAAGCGATTGCTGACACGGAAAGATTGAAACTAATCACAAATTAGGACTCAAAGCCAACAGATAAAAAGTATCAATGAATAAAAGATCTAATTCACTGGAAAATCTATTATTAGAATATTGTCACAGATTGACACCTTTGAAAAATAGTTATGTCTTGAGAGTTTCTAGTTGGTCCATCACTCTATGCCAGCACAGTCCCAGGGTCTCTTACAGTTAACTTTTACACAAGCTTCCACAATTTTATTCTATAATGCAGTCGAGAGATTTTTTTTATATAATAAAGGAATGTACACTTTTTGTGCACTTTTTGATTCATAGTCATTTAAATCTGTCAAGATTAAACAGATCTACTTAAAAATATCCTGGTATATGGCCTTTGGCAAATTTTGATAAATCTTAAGATAAAACATTTAAAGTAGTTTTGAGATATCCACTGCACCGATTTTATTTGAAACGTAAAATATTCTTATTGGATATGGCACATCATCCTTCTCTTCTACGACACAGCTTAGCTGCATAAATTCATCATTGGAAAATCAGCCCTGCTATGTACAATCTACAATAGATGACTGTACCTTAATTTCGACATTATCCTCACTTCTTCCCAGGTGGTTTTAATTTTTTTTAAATCAATACTGTCAAGTTAAGAATCATCATAATTTATGCCCACATCTTCTTTTCCTGCTCAGACAGATACATAGATAAAGTATATGAGGAAGAATTTAAAGGCCAATAAACTTAAACTTGGAAACAGATTTTTAATGCAGTGACTTCAGATGTCTGTTCACTTTCTGACCACATCTAGGGCCTCTGCACAATATTTCTGAAATCTAACTTCAACTATCACCCAAAGGTTGAAATCATTTGGGGTTTATATTTCTTATCAGCTTTTCCCTGGACAAACCAATGGCTGGCCTGATAACAAAACCCATGCCATTTACATAATTTTCCTTCTCCACTTTCTTTTCAACCTTGTTGAAAAACTGCCATGTGTCCACTCCTGCCACAGGGCAGAAATTTATTGTGAACTTAAGGATAAGTTTCAGGTTGTTTTGTCTTTATGTATTTCTGTGCTTTGAGGAAAAGTGGTATTTCTTTGACAGTAATCTCCATTTCCATTTGGAAGTATCAGTCTCTTAAATTATTAATACAGATAAAGCACTTTGTTGTATAATAATATGTTACTACACATTTGAAGGTAAATTCATATTTCTGTAATTAAAGAGGCAGAGAGCATTCAACTTATCAGTCTCGTGGAGTATAATGGCATGTGGCCCTTCAGTCATATGGCAGGCACCTTGCCAAGACACACTTGGTTCATTCATTCATTGAATAAATGCTGAACTCTTCCTACACTTCAAGTGTTGTACTAGGTGTTGGAAGGGATAACCCAATCCCACCCGTACCACTTAAATCCATATTGTGTGCGTGTGTCTATCAGATTATGACCTAGGACCAGAGGACGATTCAAGAGGTAAGGCCTCTTTTCTGTAAGGTCATTTAAGTGCACTTTTTTTCTGGGAAAAAGGAGGTAGCTTTGTCTAATTCTTAATGAGGTGACTAGTGGGATAATCCAATTCTATAGCATAGAGAGATTTTATAACAGGGCTTTAGTATTAGGTTCTACATCATCATTTTTTTCTACAACATAGATTAGTGGAACCATCATGAATTACATAAACACTCTCAGCAGACCTTGTTTATCCACTCAGTTTGACATGGTATTCATAATATAATAAATAATAATAATAGTAATAATAAATTGATTATTCCCAACTGACCTGGATGGTTTATATATTAATCTAATAGATATGTGTACCTATTAAAATCAATTATTCCTCAAATGTCTACCAAACATGGGGGGAAAAAGTAGTTACTATAAAGAAATATAAATCTCAAACTTTAAAATTAGGAATGCAATAAGGCAAGCTGTAGATTACAATCTTCATGAGAAAATGTTGATGAGTTTGCAAAATGAATGTTCCAAAGGATACAAAGGGCATTTTGTGTAGGTCTAATTTAAAAGATTGTTATGTTTGTTGGGGAAGATTTTCCATTTGTTTGTTTTTTTGTTTTTAAGTGCAACTCTCAAAATTTAGCGTAATAATCTACTTGTGTCAAAAAGATACCTAGCTTAGTTATCAAGGTTTGTACACACGTAGAGTGTAAGAAAAACATATTAATAATAAATATTTAGATATAGAGCTACTTTAAAGAGAGAATAGAGAAAGTGCTGTGAGGGGTCAATACTATTAATTTTCTATTTCTATAAATAGGCCAAACTATAGAAACTCTTTATGGAACCTTCAAAATATTTATTGGAGTTAGTATTAACTCTATAGAAGTTAGAGTTAGTATTTAAATATCCAGAAGACTAGAGAATACTTTTGGTGGAACAATCAGGGAAGAGAATTAACCACAGTACCTGTATTTAGTTCTCAAATCAGTTCTTAAATAGCATTTTGAAAAATCACTTTCCTGACTCTCAAGATCAGATTCATGAATCTTACTCAGGCTTTTAAGAATGAAAAATACATTCAGAAAGAAGAACATAGAGTAATTTGGATAGTCATAAATCCTGTCATATTTCAAATAAATGCAGTTGGCTCTTACATAGGAGTAAACATAATTACCAACACATCCAAAACTTAAACTTCATAAGTTCAGCAGATAATTTATGCATTGAGCAATATTTACATCAACACCACTAAATATTATGGATACATTTATGTTTTTTATCCTAATGCAACTTTTTAAAAAAAATGTAAGGGGAAAAGAGTGACATGGAGGAAAGAAAGAAAGAGAATACAGAAGACCAAGGTCTTTGGACAAAGGCAAATTACTGCCTATCTTCGATGATCTATGGATTCCGTCCCCCATGTACTTAGTACACTGGAATATTAACTTCCCCCACTCCACCCCCACCACAGACCAAGATCATTTATATAACAAAAAATGTTTTCATCTCATAAATAATCACATATTCAGCTACAAATGGCAGAGACCCAAAAACACTAGACTGTTAATAATATATTTTCCTTTGTTTGTGTTTCAACACTTTTGGCACACAGGGGATTATCTATGCTTCTGAGACCATTTAGCCTTATATCAAAATTCTCCTTCAATGCATAAACAGTGGCATGCCAGAGATGCCTAAATTCACAGTAAGGTTTATGGCTACTTGTTGCCAAAAGCTGTGAACATGCAAGTTGATTAGGTGTTCTCTTTCATGCTCCTGTCTGTATTATTTCATTGGATAATGAGATAGGCTGCCCTTTCTGTCCATCATTAGAGCAGCTGGAGACAGCATTTGCTACCTGACAAAACTTTCGAAGAAGGATCTTTCTTAGCAGCAGATAAACCCAGGGATCCAAGATCTGGTTCAGTGAGGCCAGGCGAACAGCTATTAAGAAGAAGTTGCATTCTTTCAGCTTTTCAGTGTGAGTCTTGCAGTGCTCAACCGATGTCTGATTGAAGATCATTTTCAACATCATTATCTAAGAAAGAGGGACACATAATTGTTCCAAAGATTAACAAGGTCACACACATATCTTCTATACAGCACTTTGCACATGGTTTACAGTAAATTGGTTGTTAAATTAAAATGATTAATTCAGGCAAAATTTATATTCATAGGGCACAGCCCTGAATGAATACAAGGCATTCCTACAGTTTTCCCCACATTTTTGGCATTTGACATGATGTAGCTTTTTAAAAAGTACACATTCTCAGGCTCTTGGTTTTTGGGATTTAAGAAGCTTGAAATTCCAAAAACACATCTCAGAATTAGCTAAGGTCATCTGTCTTGTCGCAGAAAGTACCAATAGGTTGACACCCTGATGAAAGTCAACACTTCAACAAACCAAAACATATTTAATCTTAAACTTCAGAAGTTCTGAGAAGAAACTACAGAGAAAAAGGAGAAGCAAAAAGGGGGGAAATAATACTTATTATTAGCATTTTCTGAGTCTTACAATTTGCCAGGGCTGTGTCAAGTTCTTCATATGCATCGAATAAACAATGAAGATGGTATTATTACCATCTCCTTTTTACAACTGCGGAAGCTAAGTTAAGTCCTGACATAAAATGGCTGAACCAGACTTAACTGAGGTTTACTAACAACACTTGACATACACCGCTTCACCTTTTTTAATTGTTATTGTTTTTTTCTCTTCCTCTTCACGATATACACAACACTAGAACTAAACTCCTAAAAGGCAAAATATGAGACTATTTCCCCCTAATAGTATATTCTCTATACCTAGACCAATACGTAATAGATAGTGCTCAAAAATAAAATATTTGTGAATAAATATATAATATGACATATATGAATATATGACATATAGCATATATAAGTATATTTATATTTGAAAGAATAAATACTTGTAATTTCTACAGAAGAGGAAAAATGAAGGTTCACATACTTCTCAAAGGTATTCAAACTCAAATAATCAGAAATATGCAAATTGTGAAGAAATAAGAAACCATTTTACACCCACTAGTTTGACAAAAATGAAGAAAGGAGACTTTTCCAAATGTTGGTACGGGGGTGGAGCAATAAGAACTCTTTTCCACACCACTGGCTGCCATGTGAACTGGAGTAACCACCTTGGAGAATAAAGTGAGCACTATTTCACCTGCTGCCTGCCAGCCATCCTACACCTAGGAATATACCATCCTTAATTCCTGCACCAGGAGTTCTATATATGGCTGTTCATTACAGTGTTACTCACAACAGCAAAAATCCCCAGAAAGAAGCCAAACACAAGTTCATATTTGCAAGCAAAGAAAGGTACTGACTTTATAACTGGCTCCTAAATTCATTTTTCTAATTGTGCATGACGATGAAGCCCTTGAAATGTGGCCAGAACAAAGCATCAAATACAATACACTATTAAAATCAACATTGCTTCTTTTTTTTTTTTTTTTACTTTTTAAAAATGCTGCTACTGGAAAATTTAAAATTGTATATGGGGCTTGCATTTGTTCCTCACAGTACATTTCACTGAACCCGAGGTATCTCTTGAAACCCACACATATCTGGATGTTTGTCCTTAGGACATTAAATTAAAGTCAACATCCCTGGGGCACCCAGGTGGCTCAGTGTGTTAAGCCTCTGCCTTCAGCTCAGGTCATGATCTCAGGGTCCTGAGATTGAGCCCCACAGTGGACTCTCTGCTCCGCAGGGAGCCTGCTCCCCCCCACCATCCCGCCCTTGCCTGCCTTTCTGCCTACTTGTGATCTCTCTCTCTCTGTCAAATAAATAAATAAAATCTTTAAAAAAAATAAAGTCAACATCCTGAACATCCAAAACATCCTGGACCACAAACCCACAATCCCAACAATGGTACTTGGTTCTTATATAGCCATCCTGGCCCAACATGTCAGTTATCTTTGAATGTTCCTTTTGCCTCACCCTCTTCAATGACTTTTGCTCTTTTCCAACCTCATTCTAGTTCAGCTCCTCCACTCATCTGAACTAGAGTTATAACAGACATGAATACATCACAAATTCAGCATCCTAACTAAATTCCAGCTCTGACCAAACCCTCACTAGCTAAAAAAAAATTTCAACTTGATCTTTTTGGACAAATTTGACCCACAAATTCTGAAACCAATCTCTGGCAAAGGACATAGAAAATTCCAGGTTTTACTTATAGGACAAATTCATGCCCTGGGGCTTAAACCCCCCACCAACTAATAACCAAACAAAATTTTGGTTCTACAAACAAATAAAAAGAGAGGACTGTGTAGACAACCTGCAGATAGTCACATATTTTTACTCTGTAAATTTCTTTCAAAGCAATTTTTTCCAAGGGATTTACTCAATAAAAGCAAAACCTACTGTATAAATAAGTCAATGTTCAGCTGACTTCATTATCTACATTAATAAGAAACTATAAACACATAAATCTCTAACATCAGGATTAAAGTTTAATAAAATATGGCCTATTTGTATAGTTGTATATATAAGAATTGGTTGAAAACAGAATATAAGATAGTTCACATATATAAAGCTTTATTGTTATTATAATTAAATTATGTGAAATACACAGACTTGTGGAAGGCAATGGAATTATTACTATTAATAATTTACCATTAAATAATCATTAAATTATTTTAAAAACTGTATGTACATAAAAACATTTCAAACAATTAATGAAAGTTTTATTTAAAGGAAGTTGGTGGTAGTTGCTTTCATTAACAAGTATAAATTATAATACACCAATTTTTAAAAAATCAGTCTACATCAGTATGTTCTTTTTTTTTCCATTTTATTTATTTTTTTCAGCGTAACAGTATTCATTGTTTTTGCACAACACCCAGTGCTCCATGCAAAACGTGCCCTCCCCATTACCCACCACCTGTTCCCCCAACCTCCCACCCCTGACCCTTCAAAACCCTCAGGTTGTTTTTCAGAGTCCATAGTCTCACAAAACAAACTGGGGGTTGCTGGGGATAGGTGGGATTGGGAGAGGGGGAGGGGGCTATGGACATTGGGGAGGGGAGGCGAACCATAAGAGACTATGGACTCTGAAATACATCAGTATCTTCTGATGCTGATTCACGGTCCTGTGAACTGAGTGCTACCTCTCAGTGTGTACACAGATGGCTGTCAAAGAGATCAACATCTCAGTTCCCAGAACCTGTGAATATGTTATCACATGTGACAAAAAGGACTTTGTAGATATGGTTCATGGTAAGGGTCTTGTGATGGGGAGATTTTCCTGTATTACCTGGGTGGCCTCCATGTAATCACATAAGTCCTTAAAACCTGAGAACTTTATCCAGCTCTGGTAAGAAAGAGGGAGTCAGAGAGATACAACATTGCAGGTTTTTAACATAGAGGAAGGGAGCCATGAATTGAGTTAAGGAATGGAGATGGCTTCTAGAAAACTGAAAAAGGTAAGGAAGTAAGTCTCCGATTCTCCTTCAGAGCCTGGAGAAAGGAATGTAGCCCCATGAACAACTTGAGATTAACCCAGTGACATTCATGTCAGGCTTCTAACAGAATTGCAAGAGAAATTGATCTTGTTTTAAGCCACTAAATTGAAACTAATTTGTTAGAGAACTGCAGTAGAAAACTAACACACCTACAGATTGAGCTCTCAAAAGATGTGGAGAGGGGATGGGGAGGAATTTGCCTGAAAAGGATTTAACCTCTCTCATAGATACAACATCTCAGTAAGTTTGTTTACTTTGTTCACTTTCTTAGGAAACTTTTTTAAAAACATAAAGTAAAAGTAAATTTAATCCTAACTCCTATTTAAATAATCTCAATTTCTAAATTTGCAACATGTAAAAATGAACTCCTGTTGTTTAGTAGCATCAATTAAATTTCAGTGTGTTTGATTAAAAGGTACAAAATCATATTTTCAAAAGTTTTCCTTTAAGAAAAGCATGTGTATATTAATTCTTTTTTCTCCCTTTTATAAGCTATTGGAAAGGTTGTACTTAGCTCTTTTAACCCCTCACCTCATCCAACAATTAAATATATTTAGCTGCCTACCATCTTCCATGAAGCGTTCTGGGCTTGGTCTAGAATCATCTAAAAAAACTCATTTAGGGCTGTCTGGGTGGCTCAGTCGGTCAAGTGTCTGACCCTTGATTTCTGCTCAGGTCATGATCTCAGAGTTGTGTAATTGAGCCCCGAATCAGGCTCCATGCTCAGCGTGGAATCAGCTTGAGATTCTCCGTCTCCCTCTGCTTCTCCTCCCACTTGCATGCTCTCTCTCTCTCTCTCGGATAAATAAAATATTTTTTTTTTTTTTTTTTTTAGTCTTCTTAAGTCTTATTGTGTTTTATTAACTACCCTCATCTCCTGTTCCCACAGTACTCTCTACCCTCAGTTATGAGAGAAACTAGTACAGATTTAAATGGATTAGATCAATCATGATTCTTCACCTAGGCTGTCTCCTGAGCAGAGCCCATGAATACCTTAGAAGAGAAGTAAGTATGCATGTCTACTAATTAAGTTGAAATATTGTTTGGGCTATATTGGCTATATATAGCCCAATATATATATTGGGCTATATATAGCCAATATAGCCCATATATATATTGGGCTATATATAGCTATATCCAATATAGCTATATTGGGCTATATTGGCTATATCATATATATATGATATATATCATATCATATATATATGTGATATATATATGATATGATATGTATATATCATATATATGATATATATGATATATATAATATCATATACAAAATATATGATATTTTAATTATGCTACTAAACTGCATAATATCATGATAATAAATTAGATTAACATAACAAAAACACTATAAAATTCACATTTGATCATTTTGATTTTCAAAATAGCCTATGTAAGTTACATGCAAAATTATTCCTGCTTCATATTTCTGAGCTGAAGGTTCTGGTGCTCACATGGCCTACTTCACACAAATATTTTAAAGGAAAAATAAACCTGAGAAAAGCACTCAATTATACAGAGTCTATGAAATTAAGACAGTCATATCGAATAAAATACTTTGTGTACAATGATCATATTTTTTTTCTAAAGGTCCTCACTGAGTGGTCACTATGAAAATTTTGAAAAAACAAAGAGTTATTATACTGACATTTCTCTTGGTACAGATCTCCAGAGATTTATGCTTTCTTGACAATTTGCTAATTACCCTTGCAAATAAACAATACAAAATAAAAATGTCAAAACTGAACCTCTGAATTCCCCCTGTGATATGCTATATTTCTCACCCAACAAAAAATAAAATCTTAAAAAAAACCCAACAAACTCACTTAAATAACATTTTCATTTTTTTAACAAAATGAAGTATTGAAATTCTCCAACATTTTATAATCTGGAAAATTAACAAAATTGCTAGTTAAAATGGGGTTTCAGTCATTTCACACACTGTCCTTCTTGATTATTTTAAAATTAGCTTTTATAGGGCTACTACTTTTAAGTTATTATTAGGCTAATATAGGTTTCATATGCCTTACATTGATTAGTTCTCTGTAATTTCCCATATTTACTATGGACAGTGCAATGATCATGGAATTATGAAGCCATGCTCTGTAAGCAATAACCGGCACCTGGGGAGAGACACTCTAGCTTGTCCCAGAAATCATGAGATGAGAAATATGACAATAACTAGAATTAGAGGCAGTAAGCATGACATTGTCAGTTCCAAATGGCAGCAGGGATGGAAGTAGGATTCCCAAATCCATCTAATCTGGAACATAAATGCAAATTAGCATCCACCTGTTGATATCCCAAATTGTAAGGAGCTAAAAAGTGATTACAATTTTTGCAAATATTTTTCAGACATTCAGACTTTTGAGAAAACCTTTGACTTGAATGTGTAGATTTCTAGTAGAAATAATTTGTCCTATTAGTCCAATTCAATTTCTTACATAAGGAGAAAGGGACAAACAAAAAAAACAGGGTGCTTAGACAGGACAGAGCCTACTTTTTTAGCAAATGCATGAATACTCTGCATGATCGCTCCTTCTGACCAGCCTCTTATACTGATCTGGTCAAGGGATTGGTAAGAGTAATTCTGGTTGCCCTGAGATGCCCCTCTTCTGCCAGCGTCTTCCCCAGGGCTCCACGTGACTCTCCGAGGCCTCTTGCCTCTCCCTGCTTATCAGCAGGAATAGAAAGTTCTTTTTGTACCCGTGATAATCAGGAACACAACTATATTTGCTCCCCCTAAATTCTTCAACCCTGCCCAGGGTCAGGGGCAACTACTTTGTCCCACTTAAAGGAAAAAAAGTGCTGTCTCTCTTTTCCAGTGATAATGATCTTATAAATGTGCAAAGCACTAACCAAGGAGATAGTTTTCAAAATTTTGCATTTGGACTTTGTTTTATTGAAGCAGGATTTATAACTACACATTTAAGGATCTTTGGTGTTCACTTCTTAATTCAAAAATGCTTTGAGTTATAGGTCATAAATATCTTTTGAAGATGATAAGTGAATAAACCCAGAAAAATTAACTTGTGGGGAGGGAATAAAATTGCTTACTTGTTGTTAGGCTACATTTTGTAGCTTTTAGGCATTTCCAGTTTATCCCTAATGTAAATGTGTAAGAGAACTTTCCTCACAGCCAATTTTTATCTATGATGTTTTGTTTTTCATAATCCTCTGTTGTTAGGCTAAGGGAGAAGAACCTGCTCTACTGGAAATTCCCTCTATCATTTGATAAATGTACTACATTATAATACACTGAAACCAGTCGGGGCCCTTTAAACCACTTAATTACATAATTTGAAGGACTATCATGGGAAGAAGCTTCACTGTAGATTTAAGAAATAATTGCTGTCTTTCTAGTCCTGCCTACAATGCTGTTCTCCAGTTGCCAAATCATCTTAGTGTTCTATGCTCTACTGTTTCAGAAGCTTCTTCTGCCTTATCTAATCTGAAAGATGAAAATAAACAGCTCATGAACATTAAAATTGTTACTAGACATCATGTTATTTCATCTTTGCTATTATGTAATTTAAAAAATTTTTCAAAACAGTGACTGCTTTCACCATGTGTGATTTTCGGCAAGCCACTTACCCTCTATACTTTAGTAAAATCACAAGGAAACAAAAGGGCTGGCCCAGAAGGCCTCTTACGTATGTAGGTATGTACCTCTATGGTTCAGTTTTTTATCTAGTTCATGGCAAAGCTGGAAAATGAATAAGGATTTAATTACAGAAAGAAAAGGTAAGAGGTATAAACAAAAGACAATATTCCTCTTCAGAAAAACCCCAAATGTAGCTTTTGGAAAACAGGAGAAAGAAAAATTATAAACTTAGAAAATGGGCAAATGAATAGTACAAGGGACTAGATTCATAAAGCTTTGGGGAAGATTTTTTTTAGAAGTAGCTGACTTTGGCAAACACACTAAACCAAGAGACCCACCATAAATCTGACTCAGCTCTGCATGGAGGCAAAAGGAAAATGAGATGACAATGATTAAGGTCTTCCATATACAAAGTCTATCTCTTCCCAAGCCCCAGGCTATTGCTCTATTGCATATGTTTCCAGAAAAGAATTCCCTGACGTTCAGGGATAGACCAGTGGATACTTGAGGAATACTAGGAAATGAATGTTTTCTCTATATGTCTGCTTTCTTTAAATTTCTACCTAATTAGGTATATTTTCTCAAAAGAAAAATCTAAACTTTCAAGATGTTTGGTAATGCAGAACCATTAATCAATCACTGTAGAGGGAACCTCCAAATGGTAAAGAAGCCTGTAGCCATCCACCACTTTATTTAGTACATAAGAATCACCATCTCCTATCAAGTGGTATGAATTGTAAATTCTGTGTGATATGGCTCAGTAGAGCTCATTACATATGTTATGCATACGTAGATACCTTCCTATTAGAACAGTCAAAAAAATGTCAGTAACTAAGTATTCAAATTCTGGCTGATAGGGGCAGGGCAAAACCTACTATATAAAAATATTTATTTCTTGAATTATAGAAAATAAATGAGCTTTGTGACATACATGTCAGAAGAGTGACCTTTATTACATTTTACACCTTTATATCTCCAGAGTCAAGTGAAAGTCCGGAAAATATGCCTTTGTCAAGATTTAAAGAACATTCATCCTTGCAAATATTTAGATTTAAGATAGTTTTCTTTTTTTATTTTTATTTTTATTTTTATTTTTTTTTTTCAGCGTAACAGTATTCATTCTTTTTGCACAACACCCAGTGCTCCATGCAAAACGTGCCCTCCCCATCACCTACCACCTGTTCCCCCAACCTCCCACCCCTGACCCTTCAAAACCCTCAGGTTGTTTTTCAGAGTCCATAGTCTAAGATAGTTTTCTTTTTTCTGCCAAAACACAGTTTCATTTAAACCCAGCATGCTGGGGGCGCCTGGGTGGCTCCGTGGGTTAAAGCCTCTGCCTTCGGCTCAGGTCATGATCCCAGGGTCCTGGGATCAAGCCCTGCATCGGGCTCTCTGCTCAGCAGGGAGCCTGCCCCCCCACCGCCTGCCTCTTGCCTACTTGTGATTTCTGTCTGTCAAGTAAATAAATAAAAAATCTTAAAAAAAAAACAAAACCCAGCATGCTGAATCCTATCACCCACTCAGAGATCCAGTGTTAGTGACAATTATGGTGTTGTATGCTGACAGATGGTAGCTACACTTGTAGTGAGTACAGCATCTCATATAAACTTGTCCAATCACTATGCTGTACACCTGAAACTAATGTAACATTGTGTGTCAACTATACTCAAAAAAATTTTTTTTAAAGAGTAGGTAAATGATTAAAGAAGCAATCAGAGATGTGGGCTGTTTTGTGTGCAGAGATATTCACCTCAAAAGAAAATTAGGAAAACTGAAAAGGCCAACAGTAAGGCACAGAGCACAGTTTAAATTATGGGACATCCACTGATTTGCTTAATATATATGTATTTCAATGGTGCCATTTAAAATGACATTTTTGAAAAATATTTAAGAATATGAAGAAATATTCAGGATGTCGAAAAAAAGTTTATTACACAGAATAATCCAATTTTAAAAACATCTCCAGGTGGGAATTGGGGCAATTTTTATTTTCTTCTCTGTTTTTCTTTGTTTTCCAAATTCTCCACAACAAATGTGTTATTTGCACACTTGCAAGATAAGCATTACATGCAGGGCAGCAGAAAGTTTCAATGTAAACAATAAACCTATGAAATAGTTGATTGGCAAAATATTAGTGTCACAATCCATCCTGGAACCATTACATGGTCATGTCTGGTTGGATTCTTAGGTAGTCGATGTTTGCATAATTTAACAACCAATAGGCAAACGGTCCGACACCCTATAATTGATCAAAACATTTAATTTAATCATCAGTTCATTATGGTTTATTAAAGGGAATGTGATGTTCGGCAGCTAGTTACTGGCTTCTGTGATTCATGGACAGCACAGTCACCACATGCCAAGGAATCCCTCCCTGCATCACAGCCTGTGGGCAGTGCAGGCTGACTGTGGTTCTAACCTGATGTGATAAATTCGTATTTAACTTGATCTCATGTCAAAACGACACTCTCTTCTGGAGCTATGCTATGGGAGGACTAGATCTCATAGGAGGATCTACATAGACACATCTTGTACTTGGGATGAACACCAGGGATTATGGGCAGATTGGGGTCTCTCTCTATTCATGGTCCCCAACCTTCCGACGTTGTCTCGTTCCCTAGTCACCTCTCTCTCTCTCTTCCATTCACCACAGTACCTATCTCACACATTCTCCACTGTCCTTCACCTCACAAACTAGTTAGGGGCCTCTTACCTTCTCGCCACCAAGTTTAGCATCTGTTCCTCCTTGCCTCTTGTTCAAACGGAAAAGGTGTTCCATCTACCTAACACTCTATCTGTGCCCTGGATCTTATCCATCATGAATGTCAAAGGTCTTATTTTTTTCAGTTATCTCCTTCTTTTAACTTTAACTTTGGCTTTTTCCAAGTATCATAATAACATATCTAAATTTCTCCTACCTTGAGAAAATAAAATCTTCTGCAGAATTCTCACCTCCCTACCTATAAAGCTCCACAAGTTACAGCTGAGTTCTCAAAAGAGTTGTCTATCTTCCTTATCTTCACATTTATTCTTAAACCTACTACCACGTGGCCTGAGTGTCCACAGATCCTTAAGAAGCACTGTTCCCAAGGCCACCAACAAGGTTTCAAAATCCACTAAACACTTACAAGTCTTTCTTGAAACATTCTCTTCCCTAAGATACAGGTTGCCAAAGGTACAGCTTGCCATTTCCCAAATATTCCCAAATATTCAATTTGCCATTTGATTTGAATTTCTTACTAATTTCCCTGCTGACCTTCTGGATGATCCTTTGCAGTCTTTTTCTCTCCTGTTTCTCTGCCCATCCGAAAATGTTGGCATTTTGGGGTCCTATCTTAAATAATGGAAGGTTGCCTCCCCTTCTTGCTCTGCATAAACTCAGTGGGTGACCTCTTCTACCCTAGTGATTTCAAAATCCATCTATGCACTATAGGGTATACCTCTTCTCTGAGCTCCAGACTGATTAAATTGGCTGCCCATAGCAGAGCTCTGCCTAGATGTCTCACATTAAATTCAACAGTCTCAAAAACGACATTATCTTCCTCAAAGTTGCTTCTCCACCAATCTTCCCAATTTCAGTGAACCCAGCTCTCTAAAACAGAAGCCTAGATTTATCCTTGATTCATCTCGATTCATTTCTCTCTCTCTCTCTCTCTCTGTGTGTTTCTCTCCCCATTCTGCCTCATTATCCATATTCCTCATGTCTAATCAATCACAAGGTCTCCCATTAACTTCCTAATACAATTTTAAATCTATCATTTCTCTCAACTCCATTCCCATTGACTCTAAACCCAGACCACCACCATCTCTTGTCTGAACTACCACAACAGTCCACTACATGATTGTTTTACCCTCCATTCTGATCCCCTCCATGCTGCCTACAAAGGATGCTCCTAAAATGGAAATTTTACTGTGTTATTCCATTTTGAAAAGTTCTTCAACAGCTTCTCATTGCCCTGAGTGAAACCTTTAAATGAGCATTCAAGAATCATCACCCTGCTGAGCTTACTAGACTAAATTCTCAGCACTCTTTACCCTCACATCTATATTCCAATCACCTTGAACTTCTCTGAGTTCTTTACAAGTTTGTCTTGCTTCTAAACTTCTACAAATGTGGACCCTTAAGTCTTATTATCACTGTTATTCCCTTCTCTACTTGACTAATACCAACTTATTTTTTTTTTTGCGTTGACTTGAATTGACTTGAAATGTCAATTTATCTGGTGTTTCCCCTGCCGAAAACCTAGTGGGTAAGTTTTAATATAGACTCCCCAAATTCTTTACTTCCTTTATCATCCCTAAACCTTTTATATTGTTGCTTACTTTTAATGTCAGTTTCTCTTCATAGATCAACATTGTTACAAAACTAGGGATTATTTTGGTCCTTTCAGGTGTATCTGAGGAAGCACCTAACACAGAATATATTACATTGTAGATTTATAAATATTTCTGAATTAACAAATGAATGAATGGTACAAAGTGTACCCCCTCCCATTTGGGGGTACCAGATTCTAGAATTTTTAACTAATGTACAAATCAAATATTTATCCCTATTCAGGTCTTTTTGTTGTTGTTGTTTCTGTTATCATTAGCCAGGATAACAGCTTCAATT